>NW_024609868.1:29076581-29676581 GCF_016920785.2 Ixodes scapularis
CCATGCGCGGGGCAATGATTAACACTATCACACGAAACATTTTCACACACTTATTGGTGCAAATAGCATGGGTCACTACTCATCCCCTTATTGGTGTACAAAAATTCCCTAGAAAAAAGGTGTTATTCGTTACACCCTTGAAAACCGGTGTAACTCTTGACACCCTTCACAGAAAGATGTGATTCGGCTCTACACCATTTTATTAGGGCGTGAGGGCAGCAGTACACCCCTCCAAAAGGGGTGTACTGCAGCTAGAAAAGTATGATAAAAAAAAAACGAGACTAGTGACAAAATTTGGGACAACACAACATCGTCTCAAAAAGTTTTGAGACGTGTTGTGTTGTCCCGATTTTTTGTCTCTAGTCTCGGGGTTTTTTCAGCATGATCTTTCACTAGCCTGCCTGCGCAGTAACTCTCACTTCATTCAGCTAGAAGAGGTAATACAAAATGTGTAAGACATCCACAGAATATGGCACAGACCCCCGCAGCACTTCATCAAGAAGTATTTACGGAGAAGTGATTGCTAACAAGTTGAAACATGTGCACCACTTTATTTTTTCAATGTGAAAAAATAAAAAACGTGCGTGGATCTTGTCCTTCTCTGTCACGAATTCGCGACAAACCAATGTCAAACCTCGAATGCGAGCATTTGTGACCTAATGTTAAGTTTTTATGACAAAGCTAAAAAATTCTTAAAGGCTTAAAATGAATGCACTCCAACTTTTATGAAGGCTTTCCTTCGCCTAAAACTACTTTAATGTTTTCTAGCTCTGGTGACTTAAGCAAAACTCGACAGGCTGGCAAAGACAGAACGACCGGTAGTTTCTTGGGGCGTGAGCGGCACTTCATGTTTGTAAACGGTAAAATGGTCTATTGAGACGGAGGCAGGACTACTATCAAAAGAATGCTTGCAGAGTACTTACAAATAAAACAGCGATCTCATGTAATCCGTGATAGATGCATAATCCCCCGATTCGGGCAGCACAGAACAATCCACAAACACGACGTCGGTGATGAAACTGTCGCTCACATCTAAAGGAAGTCTCGCGACCGCCGATGAGCAGCTCTCTGTCGAAACGCGTCCAACAAACACAGCACAATAATTCCAAGAATTCCGGCGAAATAAACGACCATTACCAAAAAGTTAGTGCGGACGTATTCCGGCGGGACCAAAATGGTAACGGCACAATCATTCAGATTTGGTCCTATATCGGCGCAAATACTGTGTGCTGGCTGGACTGTATATTTACAAATCTTCGTTCATCCTTTGCGAGTGGAGGTGTCTTTTTTTTTTTTTTTTTTTAGTTGAAGTTGAACTGATAAAATTGACGCACCCGCGACACGTAATTTTCGGCTTGTGTCGGATGGTGAGTTCGGTCGGAGTTGCAAAAACTATTCTCTAGCACCTCCTAATCATACGCGACTTCGTGTGGCGATTAATTATACTGAATGTTTGTACCGCCAAAAATTAGCAACAGCTTCACCAAAGCAATAGACATTAACGGATATGAAATCATGGGTGTATTCGACTGCACCACCATAACGTCCCTTTCACACCGTGTGAATGAAGGGCGGAAAATTCGCCCATACACCCTTTTCACACGATTTCAGACAGCATCGCTACAAGTGGGGCGTAAACATGGCGTGTAAGGAATGTAAAACCTCAGCACACCCCTTTTTACACCCACCGATATTCAAAAATCGTGTAAAAAAGTGTAAAAAGGGGTGTTTTTTCCAAACTTACACCCTTCTTCCACCCTTTTTACACGATTATGGGTGTATAATGCTTAGTGCATAGACCGGGGTCATTGCCGTCGCGTCGTGCAAAAGACAGTCTGCAGACTCTGCGTGTGGAGTGTTTGTTTCTTGAGTGACCGCCCTGTCAGGCTGGTCGTACAGAACCTGTCTGTAGACATGTGTTTCATGCATACATATATACGTAAGAAGCAAATATGCTTCGAAGATGCTTGAGGCGTATCCGCAGATACTTCTGTCATGATGTCTACAGCGAACAGTGTGTCTTTTGTACGATGTATACGAGCAGCGTGACCCCATATTAAGAGTTTCTTCAATCTGGAGGTATGCGGAGAGCAAGTCGTTCGCTTCTTACGCAGGAGTTTCGGTGACGTCAGAACGACGCCGAGTTCTCATTGGCTTTGATTGAAAGGACAGTGGGTAGACCTCAATGCTAGATGCCTTGAGGTCTACCCGCTATTTCTTTTCTCAATCAGCCAATAAGAGCTCGGAGTTCTGACATCATCGCAACCCCTGTGCAAGAAGCAGACGAACTTGCTCTCCGCATAATCTGCTTACGTGCTATGCGCAGCCGCCGTTCGACCGACCCCGCAATGTTCTTACATCGCTGTATGGAGCCACCTGCAACCCAATTGACCGCATGGAGGAAAGGACGCTCATGTTCGACGTCACGGTGGACGAGTGGCTCTTCATGGACAACATGGGCGCTTACGGTCTGGTCAGGGCCACGGGTTTCAATGGCTCCGGCTTCCCCTTGGTCAAGTACATCACCACCGCGGACAAGAAGCCGCCCGTTCAACGAATCGTGGACTCGATGCTGATGAGCGGAGGTTACGGTCAGATCGAGGAAGCGATCATGGCTCGCCATCCAAGAAAGCACATCACGGTCGCCGACGCAGGCGGAGACGAAAAGGGCTTAGAATCGTAAATCACATATCAGCAAAGAATCAATACCCCTTTGAAGACTACGCCTGCTCCTTTCCTCCGCCCCCCCCCCCCCCCCCCGCCCTTCCCCCCTTAAATATAATGGATCTCCGCAGAGCTGCCTAGCTTGCGTCAGCATCGCCGTCCTCGCGTCCGGCAGCGTCCCGCATCGAGCGCGACGCTAGCCCGCGCGGTGTAGCCAAGACGGACGCGTGTGCCGCTGTTGCGGCGGTTGTCGCCGAGCTTCAGCCTGTTTGCACCTTGGGGTGGGTGGGCGTCCACTAAACATGCCGTCGCGCGCAGGCCTGGTCTTCTAGGTGGTGGCGTTGAAAGAGCTCGCCACGCTGACGCTGTGAAGTGGCGGCACGGCACTGTGCCACATCGTGGTTCCAGCGGCGGTTGCTATGGTTGCGCCGCTCGGCGACGGGATTCGACGAGAAATTTTTACTCAGACGTGTTTCGCCCTTTAGGGCACTGCCGAGCACTGCCGATGCACGATTCGATGGAATTGTCTTTCTTTTATTTTTGGTGGCTCTATGGTACATACAGTTGGTGACACCACGCAAGAAGACGCAAGTACAGGGCGACGTGAAATGCACGTATATATCGCGGTGATAAATCAACGATAGTTTGTGATGTCATTTTTTTCGTACCTCCCCCTGCTGTAATGTCCTCACTCGCGCTGTGCGATATCTGAAATGAATAAATAAAATAAAAAGAAATAAAAAGGGATAGCTCGATGCTGGTGCTCATGCGATTCAGCGCTGGATCGGAGCTGTATCACTGATACAGCGGAAAGGCAAAGTTGCATCACTGCGTCGGCAGGATCAACATTATTTCCAGCCAAATTTAACCTAAATGTGACGTTCGTGTTTATGCAGCGAAAGGTCGATCAGCCTTTTGAGGCGCGGCAACACTGGTTTACTCGGTAGATCAGAAATTTAGCCAGTGCATTATCACTGTTTGCCTTGTGGTCTTTAACGTGCATCCAATGATCTCCACTATTGGCGACGTGACCGATCGAAAGCGTCGCGGTGGCCGGCCCTCCACGATTGGCTGAATGCTGACTTTGACGTCAGCAAAGGATTCCTTATCGACGGAAATAAGAGTATTGTAAGAACTTCAATCTTGACGGTGTTGGCAGTATTGGTTTAAAAGCTCAATGATTTCCAGCTTCAGCCTAGGTAATTACAAACACCATCGAACTTGTTCACAGGGTAATGACGTCACGAGAGGTAACTATAAGGCTGTGTTCCAAATCTTACCCAAATGGATCCGAGTTACTCCGGCGGATCGTATCACGTGACAGCACAGATTGAAAAACGCTGAACGCGGGTATATTTCAGAACGCCAAGGGCACAAAACCCTTACCCTGGAGTAAGATCGAGTAAATTTTGGAACATCGCCTAAGAGGGCGCCACCCAAACATCTCGCCGCTAATAGGGGGCTGGATGACGCAGATACTTGCCCTACGAGCCTGGCGCAAGTGAATTCACCGGAAGTTCGATGCTTCTCCCGGAAGTCGGGCACCTGCTGGGCTTCCTTGTGCGTTCGGTCGATGTTTTATTCTGATCTTACTCGTGCCTTTGAGTGGGTTTTCATAAACCCGTTCCGAACAAAATATTGGGAATGAGGCATTGGAACGTGGGACATATGCTCACTTGAGCAACATGGAATTTCTAAATTTTCCGATCGAAAGGCTTCCAGGAGACTTCTCGGATCTGCATGCGCTGTTACAGCGCAACAAGCAGGCTCTTTTGATATGAAAAAAAAATAAAATAATAGAATTTCAGTGCACTGGACGGTGTATGAACGTGCACTCGGAAGAGTTGAAAAGCCTGTGACGCTCTCACTTCCAAGCAGCTTAATTCCGCTGGCTTCACACCTGTTCGCTCAATGTGCCATCCAGCCCCTAGTGGAGATCTTCACGTGCATCACGCAGTAGTGGTAAATGGCCGCGTGCCGATACGATGCTCATCTAAATTGAAACAGGCAGGGGCAACGTTACTGGACCGGAGAAGTTGACAAGCTCCGAGAAAAAAGTGACGCGCTGCCATTCACTGCCGCGTTGCGGCGCTCGTGTCCAAGCCCGAGCCCGCCCGACCCGTTCGGTCTGGCTGACCTCGGTAACCGTGGACTGGATACGCCGTGAAACATCGTTTTCGTGTGGGTTCACGAAGTGCATTACTAAGTACTGCTGCCTGTCTGATAATGTGCGGATCGAGACAACTTTTCCTGGGGCCTTTGAGGTAAATTTACGCCCGCAGGGCCGCCTTAGTTTTTGCAGTTTTCCGACAATCGGCACCAAGACAAGCGGCTCGGAGAAATGGCTACGTATATCGTTAGTGGTTTCCGGCACATGGACCGTTGTGGTTTGGTCGTCTACGGACTGAAATGCAGTCAACTTCCTTCTTCTGGTGTTCTATGTTTGTGTCAGAAGTTCAAGCGTAGACTGATGCATACATACCAAAGCCGCATTAGGAAAGAATGACAATTTGAAGACGTCTTCGTCATTCGAAAGAATCGGGCTGTTTTTGTATTTGTATTCGGCTACGTCAAGGCCTGCTACTGGTGAAAACAACTCAGTTATTCCTCTCATGGTGTTATTTACGTGTGTGATAACCTCGCTCGCTTGCGTGCGCGTGCCATTTCGGAGAATTGTGACTAAGGCGTAAGAATTTCATGACATCACTTCCGATCAGCTGATCAGCGCGGATTCGAGTGTGTATATTTGAAGATTTATGTGTGAACGTGCGGTAGATATTAGAAGCGTTATTTTTAAGTGCCTGCTACAGCTTCGCGGCAATTGTGCACGAATTGTGAGACACCCTCGTTGGTTATGTGCACGGGCGGATCCAGACTTCGTTTTGGGGGGGGAAAGGGGGGGGGGAGGAAAATTTGTAAGGATACTTTTCTCCCATTCTTTCTTGTACACCGGCGGCTCCACCCATGTCAAATTGCCCTCCGATAAGGGGGGAGGAGACGGGGGTCGACTTTGTTTGGGGGGGGGGGGGGGGCAGCCGCCCCCGTTGCCCCGCCCCCGTTGCCCCGCCCCCCGTTGCCCCGCCCCCCTCCTTTGGATCCGCCACTGGCTATGTGAAACGAGTTCCTCTGTGTAAGTGTATGCATGCTCTTTGTGCCTGACAGCAACATGCTTGTTGACGTGTTTATAAGCGCGCGTTAATTTAAATTCGGTTTATGTTAACTACTATTTTCTTAACGTTGCAGTTGTCCATAAATTATAATGCTGTTTCATTGTTCTCGTGATGTTTTTGCGATCTGTCTCGAGCCAAAATAAAGACATTTTAGCTACCCTGAGAATGCGATATAGGAAGGCGGGTATGCAAATAGCACTTTTGAAAACTGCAATGCCTCTTCGTTGTAACGCAAATGCTCTTCTACGCGAGATACATTAATCGAGAGATGTACGGAAAAGGTGGCTGTAGCAAACAAGAAAGCTCGAACCCTGTAATCGCCAACTACAGGTATTTTCAGTCCTGGTATTTTGCATCCTGCACGCAATATTTTCATGCAAAAAGAAATACACGTTGCACAGTATTCATCAGCACTTTTAGCCTTGCCGAAGATTTGTTGTGGTAACAAATAAAAGGCAGAAAATGTATTTTGTTCGTTTTCTTGTGACAAGTGGGAGCGTTTATCGAGAACTGCATACGACGCTGACAGCGCACGCAAGCCCCAGTTTGTAGATACTGGTCATAGACGAATATGAGAGACATCAACTATGATATAAATCCCGATGTATTTTGATATTACACGAACACAGAATCGCGCTCGGAAGCCAGACCCAATGCTAGGCACACAGTGATTACCCTACACACACCCTAAGCGGGGTGTACCCACTTTTTTTTTTTTTTTTTTTGTTTCTGAAGGCACATCGCTTAATTCGCGACGACTCCTCGATTTTCAATACCCCCCCCTAAAAATTTAACCCCTCCCCCCCCCCCCCCCCCCCCCCCCCCCCCCCCAATTTCAATACCTGGGGAAACCACTGTAGGCATCCATGCTGCCATCCGATGAATTATAGAGTAAAAATCGAATAAATCGATAGCGTGTATAATTACAATCGTGACCGCAGCAGAATCTACTTGCAGAGTCTATTTCTTAAAAAGAAATGCGGAAGGGCCGCCGACGTGCCGCCGACCGCCTGATTTCGCGATGAAAAGCCAGCGTCCCGAGCTTGCCCAGAGCTTGGTCGGCCTCGCGGACCGAGCGGGCTGCGACGACAGCGCCACCACTCTCGCCCGAACGGAGGGGGCACGCTTTCCGAAGCGCGGCTAATGCGGAGCTTGTCAACTGACCTGATCTAGCAACGTTGGGCAGGGGTGGGGATTGAACTACAGTGTACTATAACTTGGGTAGTGTTGGGACTAGGGTGCCTTCATGTGCGCTTTGCTTGGGGTGGGGACATCTGGCCATTTTGTCCCACACTTTTATTTTTATTTTTTGATCAGATGCTCGCGAAAGAACGTGTCCCTGCACGCGCTCGTGGCACTGACTGTGCTACAGCAACATTTTGTTTCCTGCGTTTTCTTTGTATTTTTCCTGTGAGCGCGTGCTGTCGGCATCGGGTACTACAAAGGGTGGCATCACCCTAAACAGAAGGACGTTGAGGCACCCTAGTTGGGACCGGAGGGACTCGCTTGAAGCGCGTGGTATTGATCGCGACAGGTGCTGACACCGGCCCGTTATCCAGAAGGTGTGCGCATGCGCGGCTGCACGCGCGAAAGTATGAATCTGTGGTGCCGCTTTGGTGGAGTGCACATAGGATTCCTGATACAGCTACGACCTGCCAGCGGTCATACAGCGGCATCAATTACGTTGCGGCACGATCGTTAGCAAACTGATGCCTCAATGTATTGGACGGTACAAGCTACATTACCCTTCCTTTACATAAAAACAATTGCGACTATAAAGAAGCGGATTGCAAGTTGTTTCAAGGTAGAATTAGATGCGACTTTAGGTTTGTCGGATGATGAGCATCTTAAATGATATGCCCATATCCTTGGTCGCAAAGGCCGAACATTAGATATTTGAAAGGGATATCTAAAACTCGGAAGCAGTCTTTTTTTCTTTTCTTCCTATCTTATTTTATAATGGAACGAAACGGCACATACTAAAGTCCGATATTGTTTTAGTATGTTTTTAATACCCGAGGCTAACTTCTTTGTCTTCTTTTCTGCCCGTCTTCTTTTTCTTGATTTTATTCAGCTCGCTTTACTTGTCACTCATTCTTGTGTTCATTTATGCGACGAACCACCCAAGCGACGGTCGCAAAGGGGTGAGAATCTTTTATTTCTTCATGGCGGCCACGACCATTCGAGGACCGCCCGACATTCACTTGTAACAAATGGCTTATAAGCCGTGACAGTTTTTATCACGCGTTTTAACATTGAACTTAAGTCCAAAAACTGAGACAACGTGGGCTGAACAAGCAATGTTTATTAGATTCAAAGAAAACAATAAACTATTTAACATCATTTTGAGCAGAAAACATGAGCACACGTAGATCAGGCAAGGAAGAAGTAATAGTTTACAGCACGGCATTGAAATAATGGTTACAATGGGCAGCGCATACATGGTTACAATATGCAGCGCATTATCCTCTTGAGGGTAACCCCTCTGAAACCCACACGCTCATAAATATACATTTAAGCGACAGCTGCTTTCTGACAACCAGGTAAGTCTCGACTGAGCTGGGTATTCGAAGAGAAAGACCAAAAAGTAAGAGCGCAAACGAGCTGGTGTACATTGCACATGGTTGAAAAAAAAAAAAAAAACCGAGACTGCGGGTAAACGACACAACGCTAAAAAGTCTCTAGAAAGACCCATGGTTCCACGGGGGGCGTATCTGGTTCACGCACATGATACAGTTTTTTTTTTTTTTTTTTTATTCTTTACACAACTTTACATATTTTACAAAAAAAAAAAAGATGTGGCAGATATGTGGATGCCGTCTTTCGTTATATCTGTAGGGCTCGGCGGACAATAAATGGGTGAATAACCGTTGCTATGTTTAATAATTAACCAAAATCCGTTAGTTAACTTGTTTATTAACGGCTTAATTGGCCGTGGTGCAATCGGAATTTTAAAAGGAGTCATTACTGAAGGCAAACACAATTTCGACAATTCGCGAAAAGGCAACGAGGTTCGCGAAATTTATCGTAAACGTTTGCCTTTCTTCGCTTGATTCAGAAACCGCGTTATGAAAATAATATGTATAATAGTGACTTAGTCGTCTTGATGTGTGGCGCCGGCGAGTCCACCGAAGACACGCTGTCGAGTTAGTGACGAGGGGACAGAAACAACTGTGTCATTCTTCTACGCATCAATATCAGCACAACCTTACTCGCGCTTTGAGCGCGCGGTTTTTTAATTAAGCGAAGAAAGGCAAAATTTTAGCGATGAATATCTCATGACAAAACGAGCGGGTTCGTAGAGATAATTAAGCTTGAGGAAGAAAACGAGAAGAGACGGACAAACACAACAAAAACGAGCGCCTTGTTGCCTTCGCTCAAAGCCCGTTGGTTGTTCGCGAACTTTCTAAATTGCGTTGGTCTTTATTAATGGCTCCCTTTAGAGTTGCAATTGCAACATGGCCCATTAAACATTCGCCTATCGCAAAATTTAAAAAAAAAAAAGATTTTAAAATACCGATTTTTTTATGTGCCTTTATGCTTTGTTTCACCTTATGATGTACCGCAGGAAAGGCTGCAAGCGCAAGCTTCTTGCTCTAGGGCACATCTCGACGGCACAAGCTCTCATGCACCAAGGGCAGCTGCCAACGCTATGAGCTCGCGCTTCTAGCCTTCGCTGTGGTACAACATGAGGTGAAACGGAGTGTATAAAATCGTGGTACCGACACGTGCACCGCTCAAAGTGAAAAAAAAAAAAGGCGGGCTGCGCGACGTTTTCCGGATAACTAGAGTGCCTTCATACACACGCGCGCTTTTGCTTGAGTGGTGACATCTCAGCCATTTTTCCGCTCAAACGTTATTTTTATTCATTTTGAAGTGCGTGCAATCCGGTGTCGCTCAGCTCGAGCGCGTAGCTTTGGCTAATGCATAGACGCCATTTTACCGCCCGATTCACGCACCGAGTGCGCGAGAACGTCACGCGCTGGCACATTCAGGGCAACAATGGTTGTCCTCACCCTGACACAGACAGACATCTAGGCACTCTACGGATAACTCGGCTACTGCGCCGCCACGAACTGTCAATACACGCGCCCTCACGAGCTCTCGTTGCCGAGCCGCTCCAGTCCCAACACTACCCAAGTATAGGGAGTATTCACTAGACGCCATATTTGTGGGTGCTGTTTAGAGCGCATGCTCGGAACAAGCTCACATCAATAGGCTGCTAAGACCGGCACTCTTGATGGTGCGGAATGCACGTTGCAAAAGAACTGTCGAAGCTCGCCATCAGCACGCGCTCAGCATTCGCGCACACAGCTATGGCCGCCGGTGAATACTCCCCACTGATCTCTATGACAATTGCTGGATCGCGCTTCCCCGCTTGTTGGCTGCAGCGCAAGTGAAGCCACCGGAGTTCACTCGCTTGGGATACGATTTGCCGTTTTTGCTAGCCTTTGCTGCGGTTTTCCAGCGTGCTATGGACACGTTTTCTGCTCGTTCGTCGTCATTCGCCGAAGAAGTTTTTTGAAGACTCTGTGTATTGTTGAGACTTGCCGTCGTGAACACGTGGAAAATTTTACGAAAGTGCAGTGTCGCAGGAAAAAGGCACAACGCGTCGAAAGGAAGGGCTGGCGGCGTGTTCAAAGCTTCCTTGGCACGCCGAAGTGCCGTGTCTCTGTGCCTTCGCACGCTTGGATACCGACCAAGAATCGACGCCGTGTGGATGTGTTTTGCGAGTGCAATGTGCGTGAAGCTGTTCGTGCCTCTGGATCAGCGTCTTTTCCCCTCGTGGTTTAGGAACTCCAGCGTCCACTAGCGACGGAAGATGGGGGGAAGGTACGTCTTTTTTTCGTCCTTAGACGATTTACACAATACCGTGCACAACAGCTCCTCATCACTGATCATGTGCTGGCTTATTATCAACCTACTTAATTGCACTTGACGTTTGAGCGCGGCTCGCCTAATTGTAATTGGTCAGCAGGTTGCACACGACCATATCGGCCGCGCTTCAAAGATTTTCATTCTCGCCGTCTTGTACTTTTGCTTTCGAAAACCCCCCTGGCTCCACAACGTTGCCCTATTCGTGCTCCCACGGAATCTATTAGAGTAGATTTGGGACATAGCCATGGCTAATATAGTACATAAGAACACGTACAGATCTCTCCCTTTTATTGATAGCAACTCACCGGAACAGCTGGACGATCCAGAACTCCGTGGCCTATATATATAAATGATCTAAAGGCTTCTACGCGCGACACACGTTCAGAACTTTGGCGCGGCGTCAATTCTTGACCGGTATCCAAGCGTGCGAAGGCACAAAGATGCATCACTCGGCGTGCCAAGGAAGCTTTGATCACGCCGCGACACCGGCGACACTTGTTTTCGACGAGTTGTACCTTTTGATACGGCTTCACGCACATTGCACTCGCAAAACACATCCACACGGCGTCGATTCTTGGTCGGTATCCAAGCGTGCGAAGGCACAGAGACACGGCACTTCGGCGTGCCAAGGAAGCTTTGAACACGCCGCCAGCCCTTCCTTTCGACGCGTTGTGCCTTTTTCCTGCGACACTGCACTTTCGTAAAATTTTCCACGTGTTCACGACGGCAAGTCTCAACAATACACAGAGTCTTCAAAAAACTTCTTCGGCGAATGACGACGAACGAGTAGAAAACGTGTCCACAGCACGCTGGAAAACCGCAGCAAAGGCTAGCAAAAACGGCAATTCGTATCCCAAGCGAGTGAAGTCCGGTGGCTTCACTTGCGGGAGCGCCAAGCGCGATCCAGCAATTGTCATTGAGATCAGTGATACTCCCTATTCTAGTACACTGTAATTGAACCCAGGATACAGTGATGTGACCGGAGCGACTTGCGTGAGGCGTGTGGTGTAGATCGCGATAGGTGCCGGCAGCGGCGCATCGGCAGCACTAGCAGCAGAGTCGGTATGGTGGTAGTTGTGCGCGTGCACCGCGTGCACACGCATGTGCGGCGGCACGTGCGGACTGCTGCGACTTTCTGCTGCCCTGTCGACTGCAGCGCCGCGATTGTTGTCTACACGCTCAGCCTCACATGCTCCCATTTCTGAGTCACGCCGGTCCAAACACTACCCGGTATTCTAGTACACTGTACCCAGGATCCCTGAATTCTGCCGCGCGTGCTTTCGCTTCATTTGCTCCGAGCCGCGGTGCGCTAACAGACTCGGCCAGCGATCAAGACCGGTGGTCGAGTTTGTTAGCGCAGACCGAACAACACCGAACGAGTAGTGTAATCTTAGTACAAAACAAAAGTTATGAAAAACATGACTCACATCATTAAGTGATAAGAAGTAATTTCAGTGAGGAGTAGAGTGACAAATAAAATGATTGACCAATCAAAGATTTTTTTGGTTATATTTGCACAAATGTTGAACAATGTAACACACGGAAAGGCATAGCAGACCCGTTGTGCTACATTTTTTTTATCACAGTGTATCCCACAACTGAAAAAAACAACAATGTTCAACAACATAGCCAAGCGCTATGTTGTGCTAGTAGTCTTATACCCGTGTCACACGGGCAACTCGAATGCCATTTACAACGAATGGCATTTGAACAATCGGCCAATCAGCGCGCGACACTTCGAGCGTGGGGCGTTCCACGCGCGACAGATCGCGAGCCGATGTGTCGATACACGAATGTCATTCGTTGTAAATGACATTCGAGTTGCCGTGTCGCACGGGTATTACACACCTGGTGCAGGTGTGTCTGTCAGTAGGGAACAGTAAAAAAAAAATGAAAGCCGTTTACAACTCCCAGTAACGCCGGATTAGAGCGCAGCTCTTGAGGAGGTGGATGGAAGGGTACTGAGGGATAGGTGACTCCCGGCTGCGTATTTTCGGCACCAATTTGAAGCGCCGGGGGCGTGGCCACTGACGTCACGGGCGTCAAAATAACGTTATTTTGACGTCCGTGACGTCACAACCCTATTGGAAAAACGTACAAGAAACAAACCTGCCGCTTTTACAATTCTGGTATGACACCATAATAATTTCTTGGTATTATGTATGCAGCTAGTTTGGTTTGGCGTTCTGCATAACTGGAGATACCGGCACCTATATGGCTCCGGGTCTGTCTATACTGGCAGCCAGTTTGCTTGCCGATATGATTCCGTGTGGCTGGTATGATTTTGCGTCCGATGACGTAGGCGACCGCCTTCTTTCCAACAAAACGCTTACGCCACAGGACCACCGGTATAACTAAATCATACATGCAGAAAGACGACCGCCATCTTCCACCAAAAACGTCCATCGTTCACCACCGGTATCGTACATACACCATGTATGTCGAAAAAGAACATGGGCCGCGTTTACATGAATGCGACTTAGTCGCATTGAATCCAGTTGCCGCATTCAATATATGATCATGTAAACGGCATAATGCGCAAAGCGCATCGCATTTTGGAACGGGAAGGATAATCGCAAGGCGCTCGCTGCAGGAGCGAGTGAACAGCTGAGAACATGGCGGCGGCCAACCTCGTCAGCGGCGCGGAGAGCGGTCCCGCAATTTTTTTTCCCGAGAACAAACGCAAGCTTTTGTTGCGATCATAAGTAAGCGGAATATAGCGGAGCTGCTCGGTGAGGGCGGCCCCGTCCAAACCTTTGCGAAGTACGACTTGCGCGTCCGAAGGGGTCACAATGGCTTCAGTGCAAGCACGAATGACACCGAGAGCTCCGAGCACTGTAGAGCACTGCATGGTAGCGCAGAACGAGCAGCTCCTACTTCGGTGCCGTTCCTGGCTGCGCAAGAGCCTCTCGGACTCGGGGTCCGGTTGGTCCTGTCGCGATCGGCGAGGTCTGGCGCGGCGAAACGCGGAGGCTTCCTCAAAGCGTGCGCACACACGTCGCCTCTCGTTCAGAGTGAACCGGCGGCCCGGCCTGGAGTCCTAAACGCCTTGGTTTTGATGCTTCTTCCGTCTCGCAACTTCTTCCACAGCACCGAAGACAGCGGACACGGTCTTTACTTTCACTGAATGCGTCGAAAGGACTCCACGTGCGATGCACCGGAAAACGTGGTGCGGCTGGTGCCGGAACGGAACTGCGGAACTTCGAGCTTTGAGTTAACGTGCACGGCAAGAAACCGATCGTAACACCAAGCCTACCGCATCGCCGGTCGACAGCGGCAAACGGCCCGTTGCTCGTACTCGGCAAACTCGGCGTCTTTTCGTGGCCCCTCGCGTCATCGCAACCAGCCACAAACTCACCAGCCCGCAACCCAGGGGGGTAAAGGTGGGTGAGGAGGAGTGGCAAATCCCGTGCGCCGACATCCTGGGTCCCGAGTGAACGAACGCAAAAGAGAGCGACAGAACACGAGAGAAAGAAAGCAACGTTGCCATGGTAACGCGATGAGTGAAAACTCTTAGCAATATAAACAGTGATAATTTAACGTTGTAAACTAAATTATGAGCTATTCTAACGCTTATAAAAAGCAAAAAACTCATTACGCTGCATTAACTTCCCTTCTGTCGAAATCTCGGAAATCTGGTGGTTGCGCAGTTTCGTATTCCTCAACCGCGCCCAGCCGCGCCCCACTGGCGAAGCCGGGTATATGGTTTAGTTTAGCGTTAACGCGAGGCCGTACATCTGCGCGCTTTTCAAAAAGAAAGCTTCGAAAGGAACGTGAATATCTTTCCACCGGTAAGTTCGTGAATTGTTGAAGTTCACGAAACTGCTCTGATGATGTAACCGTGTTTGGGACCCAGAAGGTCTGCCTGCATGATCCGTCGCTTGCGGCAGCCAGAATGTATGGGAAAATGGCGGACCTTTTCCTCTAGAGTTAGTATGTATGATCTCTATGCCGCAACCGTAGCGACCGTAGCCGGCGTTGGAGAAAACCGAAACCGAAACTTAAGGCTTCCGCCCAGTGGCTTCGGTGCTTCCGCTGCCGCGGCTTTTCTATAGCATCTTCGATCAACTCGCACCGGAATCGCCCTGAAACCAGCACAGTGCGCAGCGCTCCTCGGTCGTGCAGCGCGATGTCGGTGCAACATCGAGGACAAACTGCGCCGCGCCGGTGCACCGCGGCGAGCTCCACCTTGCGTCACTTCGCGTTTTGTTCGTTTTTTCTTGCGTAGGTCAGCGCACGGTGCCCGTCTGCTGTCAATTTCTTCTATTCTTTTACTCGCGGATTAGACGGTCCACCAGAAATAAACATCGTGGACGTGATTGTCGATGGGGTCACGAAGCGGGTGACAATTCCACATGTATATGTTGGCCATCATTATTGGTTCAAGAAAACGAAACACCAGATAATAGCCGTACCTCGCTGTCATCGAAACGCCTCGCGCCGCTGTCCACGAAGTTCGTGCTTTTCGGGCGCTCCTTGCCACCGCAGCAATCGCCAGTCATCGCAGCGATGGCGAGAAGCTCGTCGTCTCGCCGTCAGAAGACCCGAGGAAATCATCTAGCGCAGCTGCGAGGCGTGTTCGTTTTTGCAAGATCGCCATCTCGATAGTCTGCGCGTCTGCTACTCCCGCCATCTTCTCGATTCCCGCTCCTGGCCGCAATGCCTGATGGGACTGCCCCCCGGCGCACCGCCGATTTTCTTGGTGCGCGTTGGGGCAACGAAAAGCCGCACCGGGAGGGTGCGCTTCGTTGATCGAGGATGTCTGGTGCGCACCGGTGCACTTGATCGAAGATGACGGGGCGCACCTCAGTGCCCCGGTGCGCACCGGTGCGGATGATCGAGGATGCTACTAAGTTCGCGGCCTCCACTTCCGGTCGTCGCGGAGATGGCGAAAATGGCGAAGATAGCGCGATGTGGTTCGTTGGCTCGTTTACGGTTACGGGACAGATGTTTTGCGGTCCGTTTCTACTGCGTCTCTGGTTCTAAACTCGACGGCGCCTCTCATAGTTCAACCAGGTGTGGTCGGCCTGGGTCAGCGTGGTCGGCTCGCCTCGTCCGATCTCCGGACCGCCGGCGACTTCCGAGTTCTTTAGGCCTGGGATCCGAAGGCGTCTGTCTCCGTGAAACAGTAAGCGAATCTCGTCCCTTTTCGTTCTACTTTTAAATTACGTTTGGTGCGCTACTGTGTAAGCATGCGTGCCAAGTGTTCGGGACAATTTTGAACTAGAATAATTGTGCTTCATTGCGGTTTGTCATTTACCGCAAATGTAAATCGAGCAATGAACGAGGAGTAAATCGAGCAATGAACGA
Source organism: Ixodes scapularis (assembly GCF_016920785.2). Taxonomy (NCBI): domain Eukaryota; kingdom Metazoa; phylum Arthropoda; class Arachnida; order Ixodida; family Ixodidae; genus Ixodes; species Ixodes scapularis. The sequence goes on from NW_024609868.1 coordinate 29,092,604, forward strand.
GGAGCCATGCTTGAAAACGATGTATGTACGATGTTAACTTCTACCTGTGCGGCTTTAAAGAAAGTCAAGACTGGTTACGGTTGGATGCGAGGATGGTCCCAATGCAATGTTAAGCACTTAGAGCGCCTTTCTGAACGGCATGTAAGCAATATAGCGATCAACGAGACGAGCGACGGCGAGAAGCTACGAGTGCCGGCGCCGAGCGACGAAGATTTCTCACTCCCGCTGCTTGCGCCGCTCGGTTCTTGGGCTTCTAGAAAACGTCGCTCATCGCCTTGGTCGCTCGCACCAATCGCTTTCATAATGTGTGTGTCGTCGCGCGGCCGTGTTTATTCGAATATAAGTCGACCTTTTTTTTTTTTCTTTTTTTTTTTTCTGAAATTGTGATTAAAGAATTTCGACACCTGTATTCGCGACCAAATTTTGCGACCCTACCGGAGGCATGAAGCTATCGAGTCACCGAGCCGGCGTTGCCGTAGAGCCGCGCCGCTTTTTGTTTCAAAAAGCTTTTGGTAACCGAAATGGCTCGCCGCCCGCGGTGGCCCGTGCCGCTCCTCGGGCGTCGGATTTCGACATTGCGCCTCTAGCGTTCCCCTTGCTGGGCAACGGGGAAGGAGAGGAACGCGATGCGCCACGCACTTTAACCTCCATCCTTGCAAACGCGCACAAAAAAAAAAAAAAAAAAGTTACTTTTGTTAGTTGCTTGAGGCGGCTCGGCTCGCGTGTTGCGCATGACGACACGGCGGCTTTGCTTGCGTCTTTGTAGTTTGTCTTCCGTCGCTTCGCACCTTCTTTCGTTTCCTGTCGTCATTTTACAACGGTGTCAGTGAAGTATTGCTGCGAATACGCGAGGATGTCTACCCAGCTGAAGAAGCTTCGGACGACGATGACATGTCCAGAAGTTCTGACGGTGATGAAGTGTTTGGCATCGCCCCGTGATTTAGCTGAGAGTGATGTAAATAAAGGTTTGTTTCTTTCTTTTGCCCAAAATTTCCCCTGTTCTTAAAAATAAAAAAAAAGTCGACCTATATTTGAATTACTTTTTTTTTATTCTCTATGGACCCAGTAAATAGGGTTCGACCTATTTTCGAGTAAATACGGTAACTTTAATTTTTATTTTGGTTTACGTCGGACGCAACTCGAATGCTTGACAGTTACGTTGGGCGTAACTTTAATTTTTATTTCGGGTTCCGTCGGACGTGACGTTAGACACTCCGTTACACTTAAGGAAAATAGGGGCTGCTGGTTCATCATATAAACCAACCATTTGTGTTTAATTAAAATGCATCACTGACCTCAAAAAAAAAAAAGATACTGCTATCCTAGAGTTTATGCTATAGGAATGTAGCGCTTCAGATAAATTTGTTAATTTTTACTTTTAGTCCCTGCCCCCTCCAGATACCACATCTGGCCTAAAGCAGTGTTCCGGATCTCCTTCCAAGACCTCAGGCGGGTCGTCATTCAATCCATGAGTCGGCGGCGTCTCATGGGCGTGTTGCTGTTGCTTACTGGATGGTGCTACCGAGGGAAAAGTGGTCATGCTTGGGAAAGGCAAGTATGGCCGCCGTAAGTATACATATTGTCTTTACCTTTGCTGGAATCCACTTTTAAGAAATGCACAGTTCGCATGTGTGCATCTCTCAATGTTTCCACAGTCGGCTGTGTTTTTTTTTTTTTTTTTTTGAGTGCTCCAACTCTGCTAGTGCTAGTTTCTCTAGATCATGCAAATGGGATGCAACACTAAACCACATATGCTCTCGCAACAAGCAGTGCTGTGCAGAAGCACAGTGGAATTTACTCTAGCTTTATAATGCAGCACAAAATAGTTGACTCCAAGTATAGCTACTTTTGTGACTCCGTTTAACCAAAAGCTCTGCCGAAACAAACTTGCCGCCTTATAGGTAGTGCAAAAGAACCTCGCGTGCCTAACCTGGAGAAGGGCATTTTTTTTATAGGTCAATTTTTTCTTAAACCAATACCTTCAGCCTCCTTGAAATGTTAACATCATGTGACACACGGAAGAACAGTAAACTCTTTAATGTTGGCGAACCTTTAATTTTCGCGGCCTTTAATTTTGCAGAATTCAGTGGCTGCGATTATGTGCTCTGTGACCGATTCGAGAAGAAATAGGGGCCACGAAGATAAGGGGGTTTTACTGTACATCGGAGGAAAGAGGAAGTCACTTTTGTTTGTATGCAAGAGTAAAACCAACAACAACAATCATGGTGTCGACACTTTGTGAGCCTATCTGTGTCTATTGAATGATATCAATTTTGTTTTAGTTCGTTAAACATTGTTGCCTGTACACAGTGGGATGTCGTCTTCAACACGAGCAGTGGTTTTCCCTGAAGTAGGCAGCATGGACGCGTGCCGCAGCGCAACATAGTTCATTTGCAGGTGGTACCGCAGGTTGAAGGATGGTTGGCACAATATGGGGGAATCACAATTCAATGTTCTACCTCGGGCGTAGACAAGATTTGCTCATTCTAAATCATTTTGTCTAAAAATCGGGGATTTGCGATGAATGTACCCGCATGGTTGGAAGGGCCAGACAAGCCTTGTGAGCGCTTCGTTTTCTAGCGTCTCAGTCCTGAACCCACTCACGCACCACATGTGTAGATGTTCCAATACATGGGACCACTTATTTGGAAAATGGTGAATGGCAACTGTTATCTTTATCAGACTTCTGTATTATGGTCAAAGTTGGACTGCATATTTGCAATACTTTTTCTCACTTAAAAATATGTCATACTAAAATATGTAGAATAGCCGATGACAAAAAGAGAATGGCTGGGCGTCCTCCAGCACGTGCTTGTGCTTTTTACCCCACTTTGGACAGATGTGCTCGCTCCAGGCTCATGAGGCGCTGAAACGTCATCGAAGGTAGCAGACGGGCTGGTGGTGGAACAACGGAGACTTCTCCCTGCCTTCCTCATGCTGTCAGTGAGCGTGTACCTCTATACTCTAACTTAGCTTAACCTGCACAGAGCTGAGGAAAATAGGCTTGGCGAGTGCCCTTACTGCATATGCATTTGTACAGCTGAGGCACTTTCTGAATCAAGAACATTGTGTATCTTACCTTCAAAAACACATCATTTTGGGGGTGCCAGAGGAATTGTAAGGCATATCTTTGTTTGTATTGTCCTATTACGTATCGCAGGCACGTAGCCAGGGGGAGGCTTATGAGGCCCGGCCCCCCCACCCCCCCCCCCCCGATATCTTCCATTTTGCATGGGTCCTCCTCTCCCCCCTCCCCCTCATACAGCATTTTGTTATGAGTGGGCCCCCCCTGAAACAAATTCCTGGCTACGTGCCTGACGCATCGACTCCAACTTAATGCGGAGTAGACCCACCTTGTTGATAAATTTAATGCCTGCCAGGTAATTTGCTTTGCATTCAGTTAATATATCAGTATTCAGTTAGGTATCCCAAGTCATTAGTCGTTGAGATGCAGTCTCTCTGTAAGTCAGTCATGTTTAACATTCATAAAACTGCTTGTCAAATAATGGCACTGTCGAGGACATGTACTCGGCTCGAGCAATCGCTGTCCACAAGCTGGTTGTGTGGATACAGGCAGCAAACATCCCGGTTGAAACGTCCTCCCTCGCAATGTAGCTCAAGACTAGGTCAGGGCCCCACTCACAAACGTCTATACTTTGCATCTCTTTAAGCTGGACCACTTTTGACACTACAAGCCATTGCAGCAAAAACAGTGTGACACATGATTATAAGCTCGACGTACCATGGCGTCCAACTTGAAGGTCACATGGCTTGCAGCTTCTGCCGTGGTTAACTTTAAACTGAGATAGTTTGGAATAATGCTCTCGGTTTTTAGTGTTGCCCGGCACGGTTAACAATTTGGTGATATAGTGCTGCATTGAAAAATCTGCATTCGTGACTGTATCACCTTATGAATGCATACTAGCTATTAAACTCTCCATTCTGCAGAGAAATGAAATGCACTTTGCTTCCAATTGCAGCTACTTCTGGAACTTCATGGTATGAAGCACCTTATGGCTGCAAGCTCTGACCGATCTTGTTCTCAGGTCTGCGCAGGCCCATTGCAGGGAGTCACTCCGAGAGCCTCACCAGAGGTTCCTGCCCGTGGTCGTTCTAAATTTTTTTCTTGTAGGTATGCATCCTTTCTGTCTTTCCCTAATGTACTCGGGCGTTTTCTTTTCATTGTCGCAGATTTGCCTCAAAATTGGTTCAGCACAGAAATGGATGCTGTACAACCGTATCCCGCATATTTTGTTCAAGATAACTTTTCTTTGCGAAAGCTAGATTTTTTTATAAAGGTTAGTTTTTTTTTGTTTTTATTTACAAATTTATTTGAGTTTCCATGGGCAACACTAAGACGTTATGCCAAGGGCAAGGACAAGTTCACTGCTCTAACTTGTTCTCAACTGATTGCAAGAAATTTTGTTAATGTCGTGAAACCTCTTTCCAGCACTTGCTTTGCAGCATGGAAACAAATTATACATGGGACATACTCTTTTTTAGACTGCTTGCTCATTCTGCAGGTCTGCCTTCTATAGATGTCGTGCTACTGGAGAGCAGGCGAATTCGATTGTTGGTTTTGCCATTGCTTTTTTTTAGCTGTTGTCTTAATAGTTCTTGTAAATTTAAAAATTTTCCTAAAAAGCAAGTCGGCAAGAATATCTAGTTTGACTAGTTAGCTGGAAATAATGATCTAGTACCCTTTAGTCAGTAAAATAGATAGTGTATGCCGCTGCTAGTGTCAAGTAGAGATGCACGCTTTTTAGGCATTTTGCGCAGAGTGGTACCCATTTTTATTGGTTAGCCTCTTGGTGCGCCAACTAAACTCTTTCTATCCAGACACCTGCCCTTTGCTTTTATTTGGCAGGCTCTGGCAATAAAATAATATAGTGTTATTCCTCGGTGGCTTAAAAACCTAAAGAAAGAAGTTTCTCCATGTTTAAAGGCAAAGTTTTATAAAGGCAAAAATGAATTAAGCCAGTAGCAGACGACACATAGCCTCAACAGTGCTCCGCGCCAACAGCGTTGCGTCAAAATAGTGGTCGTCTCCTTTTTGCTGCCTTCTCTCTCCCTCCTTCGGCGCTCTCCTCCCTTTCCTCCTTTCCGCCACCTTTGTCACCACACCCACTGGCTAAACTCTCCCACTATACGGCTCTGCATTGCAATAGTAGTTTTTTTTTATAGTCTTTAGAGTTAAATGTGAATATTTGACAGCAATCTCCCAGGTTGGGGTGAAAGAGGGTTAAATGAATGCATTTGATCCTTCGCCTTAATTCAGTACCCATCATTTCAAGGCCTGTGTGGCCTTGTCCTGGGGTGTGTCTATGACTGTGGCTGTGAAGGAGCAGTTTTTTAATAGGTACAAGTACAAAGTATAAAAGCAAAAGGATCTATGTGCTGATCACGAAAGAATATGCTAGCCATTCTAATGTAGCTCTGCCAAGTACTTGATTGTGATTTGTTTTTATTTCCAGCTACTTGGTTGCCTCAAGATCTGGGGATCCTAGTGGCCACAAGCTTGGACTCAATCTTCTTCTGTGGTCCGGCCAGGACCATGGGGGAGGTAATCCCAGCAACAAGAGCATCACAGTATCTCCCTGCCTGTGACTTTCGATTAGCATCACGACAAGGGCGTGCTCATGCCACCAAGTGTTAGGTATGCTACTCGAAATAAGCATTCTTACCTATTCTTGAAGTGAAACAGCAAAAGCACTGCTAAGCCTAAAATGCAAAAAACATTCAAATCTCGGGTTGGATGGAGTTCCAATTACAAAAAGGCGTCTGCAGACATGATTCACATGTGAACTTAAAGCCCACGGATGTAGGTTCGACGGAGTCACAGAAATAACTTCCCGCAGATGGCTTCGCTAGTGCTATACCCAAACAAATTCTTAAAATAATCATTGTGTTACGTTGGTGTCATCAATCTTATGTACCTACCCCACCCAGCAGTCGGGAAATTTGAAATATAAAAAAATGGGAACTTGCACATTGTCAGCTCTGCAAAGATAATATATTGAACCGAGCATAGCACGTTCAACTTAAGAAAGCAATTCAGTGCAGGCCTAGTTTTAAGGTTCACATATTTGTTACTGCCCTTTATAATGAAGTAAAAACTGCTGAAGTTGTGGCCCACTACAGGCTTTCTATTAGTGTTAAAAAGTGTTATGGCAGTTTAAACAGCTCGCTCCAAATATTTTCTAGAAATGCATAGGTTTATGGAAATTATTATGTGGATGTTTGCAGACAGTCATGGTGAGACCAATCTTTAGTGCCAAGTGTTCCACTTATTCAGAGTTGGTTGAGTCTGTAAATATTGTAGGTCGCAAATTAAATTTTTATGGTATGCAATGGGCACAATCATCCGTAATGACTAGCTCTACCTAGGGGAACTTTATACGTTTACTACGGCAAGATGGTTTCGCAAAACTAAGTATTTAGTTTATTCAACTCCTGCACTAACCTTATCTCTAGAAACTTTTTATATTCTTTACGATGCTGAGTTAGGGTTCTGGAAGTAGTTTTTCTAGAACTACGCTAGACATTTCCAGTTGATAATTTTTCTCGCAAAGCATTCGAGAGAGCCAAACCCTGTAATATACGGATGGAATTCCAGAATGATGCGACTGGCAGTTTGAAACATTCGGCACTGTAACAGTAATAATGCCATGTCACTTGCCTATGTAATGCTCATTTTCGCAGATCAAATTGCTTTTTCCGTCTGCACTCATTTTCAGTGGACTCATTCAGCGAACTCGCACCCGAGACTGCAGCGCTGGGTTCTGCAAAGTAATTTGAATGAATATAGATGCAACAGGTTTCTTTGAGTGTGCGTCTAACATGTATTCTTCACATTGAATCTGCTACTGTATTTATGACCGTGTCCTTAAATGTATCCACATTCCAGCTTATTTTTATTTTGACGTTTGAGTTTTCTTCAGTACTTTTCTCAACATCTGTGCTTGTTGAGCCGTACTCAAGACCATACATCTTGTCTTTCCCTATTACATTAATATATAAAACTGTTGATGCCGAGTGAGAATTCAAGGTACCGAATCTGTCGTGTGAGTTAAATAAGAACCAATAGAAAGCTCTACAAAGGAAATTTTGTTAAAGAAGGCTGTATAAGCAATAGAATAGCACATGCCATGCTAAAAAAAAAATACAAATTCTTGTTAGGTATGCAAGGGTGACACTGCTGTGCTGTTTCTGATGTGTCACAAAAAAAATCAGTGCCATACAGTGTTCCTTATGGAAGTACAAACTGTCGAATTCAAAGCCCAGAAGTTTTATTCAAGAATGTTCCTCAATACAAATGTATTTAGAGATCTGAGCCACTGACTCATACATGACTATGTGGCGAACATTCATTTTCATGTGCATTATAGTTTACAAGGTCTAGTCTGCATTGATTTATTGCATTCATGCTGAAACTGGGAGGGGTTCTCTGGGTATGAATAAAGATATAAACATTTCTTAAAATCAAAACATTTGAGAACAGACTATACGGCTCTGCATTGCAGTAGTAGTTTTATTTGTAGTCTTTACAGTTGAATGTGAATATTTGACAGAAGTCTCTCAGGTTGGGGCGAAAGAGGGTTAAATGAATGCATTTGATCATTTGCCTTAATTCGGTGCCCATCATTTTAACGCCTACGTGGCATTGTCCTGGGGGGTGACTGTGACTAAAATAAGAGGATCTATGTGCTGATCACGAAAGAATATGCTAGTCATTCTAATGTAGCTCTGCCAAGTACTTGATTGTGATTTGTTTTTATTTTAAGCTACTTGGGTGCCTCAAGATCTGGAGATCCTAGTGGCCACAAGCTTGGACTCAATCTTTTTCTGTGGTCCGGCCAGGACCATGGGGGAGATAATACCAGCCACAAGAGCATCGCAGTATCTCCCTGCCTATGATTTTCGATCAGCGTCACGACAGGGGAGTCCTCGTGCCACCAGGTGTTAGGTATGCCACTTGAAATAAGCATTTTTCTTACCTATTACTAGAACAGCAAAAGCACTACTAAGCCTGAAATGCAAAAAAACATATTCAAATATTGGGTTGGATGGAGTTCCAATTACAAAAAGGAGTCTGCAGACATGATTAACATGTGAACTTAAAGCCCGCGGATGTAGGTTCGACGGTGTCACAGAAATAACTTCCCGCAGATCGCCTTGTTCGTGCTTTACCCAAACAAATTCTTAAAATAATCATTGTGTTTCGTCGGTGTCATCAATCTTATGTCCCTACCACACCCAGCAGTGGGGACATGTGAAATATAAAAAAACAGGAACTTGCACGTTCAGCTTAACAAAAAAATTCAGTGCAGGCCTATATTCATGGTTCACATATGTGTAATTGCTCTTCATAATGAAGTGAAAACTGCTTAAGTTGTGGCCCACTACAGGCTTTCTATTAGTGTTAAAAAGTGTGATAGAAAACAGGATTGCGCTTGGAAGACGGGGACATAGGAAGGACAGACACAACAGAGCGCTAACATTCAACTGATTTAATTCAAGAACCTCAGCGTAGAAACGGACTTTGTCACCGCACCACATCTCAACCAATCCGTTCTGCCACGGACCGCAAGTATGCCAACTCCTTATCCGCCAAGTCAATTGACGCTATACTGACACAACTTGTGCCGGAACTATTTATAGTGTCAGCCTCCATAATCTCGCTAACAGTCCTATCTTTGTGCCTCTCAAGAACAGTAGACGAAGCAAATAATTGTTTGCACCCGCAGTCATGACAGTGACACGACAGATCATCACTGCGAGTGCAAACCATTATTTGCTTTGTCTACTGTTCTTGCTAGGCACAAAGATATGACTGTTAGAGAGATTATGGAGGCTGATGCTATAAATAGTTCTGGCACGTGTTGTGTCAGTGTGGCGTCAATTGACTTGGCGGATAAGGAGTTGGCGTACTTGCGGTCCGTGGCAGGGCCACGGATTGGTTGAGATGTGGTGCGGTGACGCAGTGTGTTTTTACGCTGAGGTTCTTGAATTAAATCAGTTGAAAGTTAGCACTCGGTGGTGTCTGTCCTTCCTATGTCCCCGTCTTCAAAGCGCAATTATGTTTTCTAACGTACCGTACCAACTTGCCCAACAATCAGCACTTGTTAAAAAGTGCTATTGTGTTTTAAGCAGCTCGCACCAAATATTTTCTTGAAATACATAGGTTCATGAAAATTATTATGTAGATGTTGGCAGACAGTCATGGTGAGGCCAATCTTTAATGCCAAGTGGTCCACTTATTCAGAGTTAATTGAGTTTGTAAATATTGTAGGTCGCAAATTAAATTTTTATGGTATGCAATGGGCACAATCATCCGTAATGACTAGCTCTACCTAGGGGAACTTCATACGTTTACTACGGCAAGATGGTTTCGAAAAACAAAGTATTTAGTTTATTCAACTCCTGAACTAACCTTGTCTTTAGAAACTTTTTATATTCTTTGCGATGCTGAGATAAGATTCTGGAAATAGTTTTTCTAGAACTGCTCTAGATATTTCCAGTTCATCATTTTTCTCGCAAAGCATTCGAAAGAGCCAAACCCTGTAATGTACGGATGGAATTCCAGAATGATGCGACTGGCAGTTTGAAACATTCGGCACTGTAACAGTAATAATGCCATGTCACTTGCCTATGTAATGCTCATTTTCGCAGATCAAACTGCTTTTTCCGTCTGCACTCATTTTCAGTGGACTCATTCGGCGAACTCGCACCCGAGACTGCAGCGCTGGGTTCTGCGAAGTAATTTGAATGAATAATGATGCAACAGGTTTCTTTGAGCGTGCGTCTAACACATATTCTTTATATTGAATCTGCTAACTGTATTCATGACCATGTCCATAATTGTATCCACATTCCAGCTTATTTTTATTTTGACATTTGAGTTTTCCTCAGTACTTTTCTCAACATCTGTGCTTGTTGAGCCATACTCAAGTCCATACATCTTGTCTTTCGCTATTACATTAATATATAAAACTGTTGATGCCGAGTGAGAATTCAAGGTACAGAATCTGTCGTGCGAGCTAAATAAGAACCAATAAAAAGCTATACAAAGGAAATTTTGTTAAAGGAGGCTGTATGGGCATTAGAATAGCACATGCCATGCTAAAAAAAAAAATACAAATTCTTGTTAGGTATGCAAGGATGACAGTGTTGTGCTGTTTCTGATGTGTCACAAAAAACAACAAAAATCAGTGCCATACAGTGTTCCTTATGGAAGTACAAACTGTTGAATTCGAAGCCCAGAAGTTTTATTCAAGAATGTTCCTCAATACAAATGTATTTTGAGATCTGAGCCACTGACTGATACATGACTATGTGGCAAACATTCATTTTTATGTGCATTATAGTTTACTAGGTCTAGTCTGCATTGATTTATTGCATTCATGCTGAAACTGGGAGGGGTTCTCTGGGTATGAATAAAGAGATAAACATTTCTTGATATCAAAACATTTGAGAACGGACAAAAGGAAGGATCTGAGAACGGTATCTTAGATTCTCTTCTTTTTCTTACAGTATATCTAATGTTCACTTTATTTCACCTGATGCATTTAGTTTTTAGCGCAGCTGTTAGCACCCGTTTCCGCGTTTCGCGGCGTCGCTGTCGGCGTAACCGTTTAACTAAACTTGGCAGGAAATTGAATTAATGTTGTGGTCATGTGACGTTAATATTTCCGCTAAGTCTAGCTGAGAAACTGAATGTTTTTATGGATGACGTGACACGGTCATGCGACGTCATTTTCCCCGCTACTTTTAGCGGAAAAACTGCATTTGTGTTGAGGTCATGTGACATCAATTCCCGCGCTAAATTTATTGGGAAACTTAACCCGCTAAATTTAGTGGGGAAATTTCCCCTTAAATCGGAGGGAGCAGAAGAGGAGGAGGGGAGGGGAAGGAGGGGCATACCCTCCCATCTTCCTCTTCGAGAGCTGTACTGTATTTTCTCATTACAGAGAATTGTAAACGTCTCATATTTCATCTCATGTTTTTTCAACTTTTATATTGCAGGTGCGCTTGCAGCACAAATCTGGGTTATGCTGATCCTCTACGCACAAGTTAGGAACTCCTGAGTGACAAGAGTGGGAGTTTGGTCTGACAGCTCAAGGGACACCATTGTTCAGTATTGAATTTTTAATTATCTTCTTTTGAGCAAAGTTAAGCTTTGCTGCATGCAGTTCTTCTAAAAATAAATACCTGCAACCAAATTTACCAGGTCACGACATTTTGCCTCTGCTCTTAGTGCTCCTGGTGAGCCTCAGATAAGAGCTTACAGGTGTGCAAACATCATAATTGTTTGAAACCACTCACTCATGTAGAGACTCATTGACATCCAGCATTCCAATGAAACGCTGGATATCCACAAGTCTTTCTTGAACAATGCAAGCGAGAAAGGAAGCATACAATCATATTGTATTGGGGGACATTCTACAGAGTGTTTTTTTTGTATATTTTACAGGTTTTTAAAAAAAAAGCCGTAAAAGCTACATTTACGCAGTCAGTACACGTGAGTTATATGGCCAGGGCGGCATAGTATAAAAGGCTAATTTGTAATGATCAGTCGGCTTATTACAGAGATGTGCCAGACTTCTTTCAGAAAACTAGATGGAGGTTCATTCTCGCGTGGTTTTATCCCGCGAATCTGAATATCCCGTTCGTTTTCCACAAAGATATAACTAAACGTGAGAAAACACAAAAAAAACATCCTACCAATAGTGACATTGTAAGAAGACCTTTCAGCTGCCAAGTGTGTGTCGCTTAAGGGCCGCGCGTCCAGTCTCCAAGTTTTCTAGGTATATTCTCCCGCATTGGCACCAGTCGTGACACATTTTTCTGCCCCTTTAAAAAATAGCATGTGCGTGCATAGCTTTCATAGGCGCTGAAGATGCATGAACAAAGATTTTGAAAGCTGCTCTTGTGACGTCGCTCTCTAGGGAAGTGCTTTCAAAGCGCTTTAAAAATGACTCTATGCAGCCTCGATTAATTAAATTAGCAAATAATTTTGATATTTGAGATTCTGGAGGTCAAATGAAGAAGATTTAAAAGTGTTTTCTCAAATACAAAACCGCTTCAGCCTCTCTCTAAGTATAGTATGTTCCTGAAATTTTGAATCAGTGAAAATAGACCCATGGTTCCAATTAGAAACTTCTAAGCATCATCAAAACACACTAAATCAATTTTCTTTGTGAAGATATAAGACAAGAGCAGCATTTTATGGTGTTCTAAAAAAATGGTCAATTTGGACGCGTTTCCAGACTTCGGTTTCTTACCAGAGCGCATCTTTGCACCTACGGTCCTGCTGCCCGGTGGCCGCAGTGCGAAGCCGCCCCCTCGCCTCCCTCGTAGGATGAAGGGAAGCAAGGCGCGCGTGTGTTGCGCGTCTAAGCCCCTGGGGAACAGGACCGTGGGCGCAAAGATGAGCTCTGATAAGAAACTGAAACCTAGAAACTCGTCCAAATAAAGCATTTTTACAGAACGCGTAAAATGCTACCCCTGCATTATATCCTTCTAAAAAGAGTTGATTTTGTGGTTTTCAGTGACTCAGCAAGTTTCCAATAGAAACCATAGTTTCATTTTCACAAATTAAAAAGTTAATTAAAAAATTGTATTTAATTATCTGACTGATCGTTACGACTAGGTCCCTATACTACGTACGCCTGGCCATATAACTCTCCTGCACAAATCGCATTAATTTAGCTTTCACGGCCTTTCTAAACATATATGTAAAGCTTAAAACTAAATTGCCGTGTACAACAGTGAAAAGGCGAAACCACCATGTTGGAGCCATATGGCTCCAACATGCCGGTATCGCCTTTTCGCTGGTATAGGATGTCCCATATTACGTTATCCATGTATGGTTCCGTCCGCCTACATGGTTCCGCCATAATCCACTACGCCGGTATAGGATGTCCCATAATACGACACGCTTGTATGGTTCCGCCTACCTGTATCGTTCCGCCGTAATCCACTATACTGGAGCTGCCTTTTCGCTTGTATAGGATGTCCCATATTACGGTTACGCTTGTATGAGCCTTTTCCATCATCTTTCCATCATCGATATTTTCCAACAGGGAATGGTTTATATTTGTTCTTTTTTTTTTACCAAAACAAAAATGGCGTGCAACGTCGGTCGGGCGCTTGGCGACTCGGCGGTGTCCGCACCGATGTGTGTTGTCGACGTACAGCTTGTGCTCGTCGCGTTCTTAGGAACATCAGTGGGTAAGCGTCTTTCATTTTCGAATTGCGCCCGGTGCCGAGAAAATAATTATCTAGCTTGGAGTTGGTTTGGAGGAGATCTGTGTCGTGTTGCCCTCCTTGTCCCTACTCTCCAGGGTTAAAATGTCTGTAGTCAACCAGCTCGCCTGCACCCTTGCTTTAACTTCACTACTTCTACCTAATGCAGACGTTGTCCCAATATCTACTTCTGTTCTTTCCCTAATTAATCCGAGAGACCTCGAGTTGCATGCGCTGTTTGTTTTACGTCAGCTTGGTGATCGTGCTGCGGACGGAGTCAGACGCAAGCTATGGAAACGTTGGGGTGGAGGTTCTGACTTCAGATATCTGACTTGTGCAAACCTTCAGTTGCGTTTTAAGGGAAGAATCCTCAAGTGTGATCAACTTAAGTTCGTTCATGAAGTGTCAACTAAGCTGTTGGTTGCTGTCCACGGAGAGAACTTCACCTCCTCGCTGGACTTCAAGGCTTGGTAACGACTGAAACAAGACTCCTATCATTGCCTTTGGTTGTCGAAAAGAACCCAACTGTTAAAAGTTTCGCGGAGCTAAAGTACGCAACCTTCAGACCTTTGGTCTACATCTTCAGCGAGCAGCCTCATTGGAACCTTTCGTAGCGCACCGGATTTCGAAAGGAGTCAGATTTATAATCCTTGTAATGTACCCTTGTCTGCCTCGGGTTCCCGTGTATTAGAAAAAAGCCCCAAGTTTTGTTTTAACGTAAAACCCTCAAGAATAGACATGGTAGCAAATATTCATGAGGTAGCGCACAAATTCTCCTCTGACGATGAAAGGTCAGCCTTTATTGACCAATCTGTGAAAAGGCTAAGTGCCATTGTTGACAGTTCGTTTAGGACTAATAGTCGTGATTTTAGAGCTTTGCGTGATGTCAGAAAAGAATTATGCAGTTCGGAGTTGGTTTGGAGATCTGTGTCGTGTTGTCCTCCTTGTCCCCACTCTCCAGGGTTAAAATGTCTATACTCAACTGCAGCTCGCCTGCATCCTTGCTTTAACGTCACTCCTGCTGCAAATGAAGATTACGTGTACCGGAGGCGACAGAGCCCAGCCGCAGTAATATTCTGTACGCACTTTTCTGGAGCTCTACCTCTGTGTAATACGACGGATTATCCCCCTATTGGAAAAACGTACAAGAAACAAACCTGCCGCTTTTAAAATTCTGGTATGACACCACCATAATTTCTTGGTATTATGGATGCAGCTAGTTTGGTTTGGCGTTCTGCATAACTGGAGATACCGGCACCGCTGTGGCTCCGGGTCTGTCTATACTGGCAGCCAGTTTGCTTGCCGATATGATTCCGTGTGGCTGGTATGATTTTGCGTCCGATGACGTAGGCGACCGCCTTCTTTCCAACAAAACACTTAAACCACAGGACCACCGTTATAACTAAATCATACATGCAGAAAGACGACCGCCATCTTCCAACAAAAACGTCCATCGTTCACCACCGGTATCGTACATGCACCATGTATGTCGAAAAAGAACATAAGCCGCGTTTACATGAATGCGACTTAGTCGCATTGAATCCAGTTGCCGCATTCAATATATGGTCATGTAAACGGCATAATGCGCAAAGCGCATCGCATTTTGGAACGGGAAGGATAATCGCAAGGCGCTCGCTGCGGGAGCGAGTGAACAGCTGAGAACATGGCGGCGGCCAACCTCGTCGGCGGCGCGGAGAGCGGTCCCGCAATTTATTTTCCCGAGAACAAACGCAAGCTTTTGTTGCGATCATAAGTAAGCGGAATATAGCGGAGCTGCTCGGTGAGGGCGGCCCCGTCCAAACCTTTGCGAAGTACGACTTGCGCTTCCGAAGGGGTCACAATGACTTCAGTGCAAGCACGAATGACACCGAGAGCTCCAAGCACTGTAGAGCACTGCATGGTAGCGCAGAACGAGCAGCTCCTACTTCGGTGCCGTTCCTGGCTGCGCAAGAGCCTCTCAGACTCGGGGTCCGGCTGGTCCGGTCGCGATCGGCGAGGTCTGGCGCGGCGAACCGCGGAGGCTTTCTCAAAGCGTGCGCACACACGTCGCCTCTCGTTCAGAGTGAACCGGCGGCCCGGCCTGGAGTCCTAAACGCCTTGGTTTTGATGCTTCTTCCGTCTCGCAACTTCTTCCACAGCACCGAAGACAGCGGACACGATCTTTACTTTCACTGAATGCGTCGAAAGGACTCCACGTGCGATGCACCGGAAAACGTGGTGCGGCTGGTGCCGGAACGGAACTGCGGAACTTCGAGCTTTGAGTTAACGTGCACGGCAAGAAACCGATCGTAACACCAAGCCGCGTATACCGCATCGCCGGTCGACAGCGGCAAACGGCCCGTTGCTCGTACTCGGCAAACTCGGCGTCTTTTCGTGGCCCCTCGCGTCCTCGCAACCAGCCACAAACTCACCAGCCCGCAACCGTAGCGACCGTAGCCGGCGTTGGAGAAAACCGAAACCGAAACTTAAGGCTTCCGCCCAGTGGCTTCGGTGCTTCCGCTGCTGCGGCTTTTCTAACTTCGCGGCTTCCACTTCCGGTCGTCGCGGAGATGGCGAACAATGGCGAAGATAGCGCGATGTGGTTCGTTGGCTCGTTTACAGTTACGGGACAGATGTTTTGCGGTCCGTTTCTACTGCGTCTCTGGTTCTAAACTCGACGGCGCCTCTCATAGTTCAACCAGGTGTGGTCGCCCTGGGTCAGCGCGGTCGGCTCGCCTCGTCCGATCTCCGGACCGCCGGCGACTTCCGAGTTCTTTAGGCCTGGGATCCGAAGGCGTCTGTCTCCGTGAAACGGTAAGCGAATCTCGTCCCGTTTTCGTTCTACTTTTAAATTACGTTTGGTGCGCTACAGTGTAAGCATGCGTGCCAAGTGTTCGTGACAATTTTGAACTAGAATAATTGTGCTTCATTGCGGTTTGTCATTTACCGCAAATGTAAATCGAGCAATGAACGAGGAGTAAATCGAGCAATGAACGAGGAGCCATGCTTGAAAACGATGTATGTACGATGTTAACTTCTACCTGTGCGGCTTTAAAGAAAGTCAAGACTGGTTACGGTTGGATGCGAGGCTGGTCCCAATGCAATGTTAAGCACTTAGAGCGCCTTTCTGAACGGCATGTAAGCAATATAGCGATCAACGAGACGAGCGACGGCGAGAAGCTACGAGTGCCGGCGCCGAGCGACGAAGATTTCTCACTCCCGCTGCTTGCGCCGCTCGGTTTTTGGGCTTCTAGAAAACGTCGCTCATCGCCTTGGTCGCTCGCACCAATCGCTTTCATAATGTGTGTATCGTCGCGCGGCCGTGTTTATTCGAATATAAATCGACCTTTTTTTTTTTTCTTTTTTTTTTTTCGGAAATTGTGATTAAAGAATTTTGACACCTGCATTCGCGACCAAATTTTGCAACCCTACCGGAAGCATGAAGCTATCGAGTCACCGAGCCGGCGTTGCCGTAGAGCCGCGCCGCTTCTTGTTTCAAAAAGCTTTTGGTAACCGAAATGGCTCGCCGCCCGCGGTGGCCCGTGCCGCTCCTCGGGCGTCAGATTTCGACATCGCGCCTCTAGCGTTCCCCTTGCTGGGCAACGGGGAAGGAGAGGAACGCGATGCGCCACGCACTTTACCCTCCATCCTTGCAAACGCGCACAAAAAAAAAAAAAAAAAGTTACTTTTGTTAGTTGCTTGAGGCGGCTCGGCTCGCGTAATGCTCATGGCGACACGGCGGCTTTGCTTGCGTCTTTGTAGTTTGTCTTCCGTCGCTTCGCACCTTCTTTCGTTTCCTGTCGTCATTTTACAACGGTGTCAGTGAAGTATTGCTGCGAATATGCGAGGATGTCTACCCAGCTGAAGAAGCTTCGGACGACGATGACATGTCCAGAAGTTCTGACGGTGATGAAGTTTTTGGCATCGCCCCGTGATTTAGCTGAGAGTGATGTAAATAAAGGTTTGTTTCTTTCTTTTGCCCAAAATTTCCCCTGTTCTTAAAAATAAAAAAAAAGTCGACCTATATTTGAATTATTTTTTTTTTATTCTCTATGGACCCAATAAATAGGGTTCGACCTATTTTCGAGTAAATACGGTAACTTTAATTTTTATTTTGGTTTACGTCGGACGCAACTCGAATGCTTGACAGTTACGTTGGGCGTAACTTTAATTTTTATTTCGGGTTCCGTCGGACGTAACGTTAGACACTCCGTTACACTTAAGGAAAATAGGGGCTGCTGGTTCATCATATAAACCAACCATTTGTGTTTAATTAAAATGCATCACTGACCTCAAAAAAAAAAAATACTGCTATCCTAGAGTTTATGCTATAGGAATGTAGCGCTTCAGATAAATTTGTTAATTTTTACTTTTAGTCCCTGCCCCCTCCAGATACAACATCTGGCCTAAAGCAGTGTTCCGGATCTCCTTCCAAGACCTCAGGCGGGTCGTCATTCAATCCATGAGTCGGCGGCGTCTCATGGGCGTGTTGCTGTTGCTTACTGGATGGTGCTACCGAGGGAAAAGTGGTCATGCTTGGGAAAGGCAAGTATGGCCGCCGTAAGTATACATATTGTCTTTACCTTTGCTGGAATCCACTTTTAAGAAATGCACAGTTCGCATGTGTGCATCTCTCAATGTTTCCACAGTCGGCTGTTTTTTTTTTCTTTTTTTTTTGAGTGCTCCAACTCTGTCAGCGCTAGTTTCTCTAGATCATGCAAATGGGATGCAACACTAAACCACATATGCTCTCGCAACAAACAGTGCTGTGCAGAAGCACAGTGGAATTTACTCTAGCTTTATAATGCAGCACAAAATAGTTGACTCCAAGTATAGCTACTTTTGTGACTCCGTTTAACCAAAAGCTCTGCCGAAACAAACTTGCCGCCTTATAGGTAGTGCAAAAGAACCTCGCGTGCCTAACCTGGAGAAGGGCATTTTTTTTATAGGTCAATTTTTTCTTAAACCAATACCTTCAGCCTCCTTGAAATGTTAACATCATGTGACACACAGAAGAACAGTAAACTCTTTAATGTTGGCGAACCTTTAATTTTCGCGGCCTTTAATTTTGCAGAATTCAGTGGCTGCGATTATGTGCTCTGTGACCGATTCGAGAAGAAATAGGGGCCACGAAGATAAGGGGGTTTTACTGTACATCGGAGGAAAGAGGAAGTCACTTTTGTTTGTATGCAAGAGTAAAACCAACAACAACAATCATGGTGTCGACACTTTGTGAGCCTATCTATGTCTATTGAATGATATCAATTTTGTTTTAGTTCGTTAAACATTCTTGCCTGTACACTGTGGGATGTCGTCTTCAACACGAGCAGTGGTTTTTTCTGAAGCAGGCAGCATGGACGCATGCCGCAGCGCAACATAGTTCATTTGCAGATTGTACCGCAGGTTGAAGGATGGTTGGCACAATATGGGGGAATCACATTTCAATGTTCTACCTCGGGCGTAGACAAGATTTGCTCATTCTAAATCGTTTTGTCTAAAAATCGGGGATTTGCGATGAATGTACCCGCATGGTTGGAAGGGCCAGACAAGCCTTGTGAGCGCTTCGTTTTCTAGCGTCTCAGTCCTGAACCCACTCACGCACCACATGTGTAGATGTTCCAATACATGGGACCACTTATTTGGAAAATGGTGAATGGCAACTGTTATCTTTATCAGACTTCTGTATTATGGTCAAAGTTGGACTGCATATTTGCAATACTTTTTCTCACTTAAAAATATGTCATACTAAAATATGTAGAATAGCGGATGACAAAAAGAGAATGGCTGGGCGTCCTCCAGCACGTGCTTGTGCTTTTCACCCCACTTTGGACAGATGTGCTCGCTCCAGGCTCATGAGGCGCTGAAACGTCATCGAAGGTAGCAGACGGGGCTGGTGGTGGAACAACGGAGACTTCTCCCTGCCTTCCTCATGCTGTCAGTGAGCGTGTACCTCTATACTCTAACTTAGCTTAACCTGCACAGAGCTGAGGAGAATAGGCTTGGCGAGTGCCCTTACTGCATATGCATTTGTACAGCTGAGGCACTTTCTGAATCAAGAACATTGTGTATCTTACCTTCAAAAACACATCATTTTGGGGGTGCAAAAGGAATTGTAAGGCATATCTTTGTTTGTATTGTCCTATTACGCATCGCAGGCACGTAGCCAGGGGGAGGCTTATGAGGCCCGGCCCCCCCCCCCCGATATCTTCCATTTTGCATGGGTCCCCCTCTCCCCCCTCCCCCTCATACAGCATTTTGTTATGAGTGGGCCCCCCCCTGAAACAAAATCCTGGCTACGTGCCTGACGCATCGACTCCAACTTAATGCGGAGTCGACCCACCTTGTTGATAAATTTAATGCCTGCCAGGTAATTTGTTTTGCATTCAGTTAATATATCAGTATTCAGTTAGGTATCCCAAGTCATTAGTTGTTGAGATGCAGTCTCTCTGTAAGTCAGTCATGTTTAACATTCATAAAACTGCTTGTCAAATAATGGCACTGTCGAGGACATGTACTCGGCTCGAGCAATCGCTGTCCACGAGCTGGTTGTGTGGATACAGGCAGCAAACATCCCGGTTGAAACGTCCTTCCTCGCAATGTAGCTCAAGACTAGGTCAGGGCCCCACTCACAAACGTCTATACTTTGCATCTCTTTAAGCTGGACCACTTTTGACACTACAAGCCATTGCAGCAAAAACAGTGTGGCACATGATTATAAGCTCGACGTACCATGGCGTCCAACTTGAAGGTCACATGGCTTGCAGCTTCTGCCGTGGTTAACTTTAAACTGAGATTGTTTGGAATAATGCTCTCGGTTTGTAGTGTTGCCCGGCACGGTTAACCATTTTTTTGATATAGTGCTGCACTGAAAAATCTGCATTCGTGACTGTATCACCTTATGAATGCACACTAGCTATTAAACTCTCCATTCTGCAGAGAAATGAAATGCACTTTGCTTCCAATTGCAGCTACTTCTGGAACTTCATGGTATGAAGCACCTTATGGCTGCAAGCTCTGACCGATCTTGTTCTCTGGTCTGCGCAGGCCCATTGCAGGGAGTCACTCCGAGAGCCTCACCAGAGGTTCCTGCCCGTGGTTGTTCTAAATTGTTTTCTTGTAGGTATGCATCCTTTCTGTCTTTCCCTAATGTACTCGGGCGTTTTCTTTTCATTGTCGCAGATTTGCCTCAAAATTGGTTCAGCACAGAAATGGATGCTGTACAACTGTATCCCGCATATTTTGTTCAAGATAACTTTTCTTTGCGAAAGTTAGATTTTTTTATAAAGGTTAGTCTTTTTTGTTTTTATTTACAAATTTATTTGAGTTTCCATGGGCAACACTAAGACGTTATGCCAAGGGCAAGGACAAGTTCACTGCTCTAACTTGTTCTCAACTGATTGCAAGAAATTTTGTTAATGTCGTGAAACCTCTTTCCAGCACTTGCTTTGCAGCATGGAAACAAATTATACATGGGACATACTCTTTTTTAGACTGCTTGCTCATTCTGCAGGTCTGCCTTCTATAGATGTCGTGCTACTGGAGAGCAGGCGAATTCGATTGTTGGTTTTGCCATTGCTTTTTTTTAGCCGTTGTCTTAATAGTTGTTGTAAATTTAAAAATTTTCCTAAAAAGCAAGTCGGCAAGAATATCTAGTTTGACTAGTTAGCTGAAAATAATGATCTAGTACCCTTTAGTCAGTAAAATAGATAGTGTATGCCGCTGAGATGCACGCTTTTTAGGCATTTTGCGCAGAGTGGTACCCATTTTTATTGGTTAGCCTCTTGGTGCGCCAACTAAACTCTTTCTATCCAGACACCTGCCCTTTGCTTTTATTCGGCAGGCTCTGGCAATAACATAATATAGTGTTATTCCTCGGTGGCTTAAAAACCTAAAGAAAGAAGTTTCTCCATGTTTAAACGCAAAGTTTTATAAAGGCAAAAATGAATTAAGCCAGTAGCAGATGACACATAGCCTCAACAGTGCTCCGCGCCAACAGCGTTGCGTCAAAATAGCGGTCGTCTCCTTTCTCTCCCTCCTTCGGCGCTCTCCTCCCTTTCCTCCTTTCCGCCACCTTTGTCACCACACCCACTGGCTAAACTCTCCCACTATACGGCTCTGCATTGCAATAGTAGTTTTTTTTTATAGTCTTTAGAGTTATATGTGAATATTTTACAGAAATCTCCCAGGTTGGGGTGAAAGAGGGTTAAATGAATGCATTTGATCATTCGCCTTAATTCAGTACCCATCATTTCAAGGCCTGTGTGGCCTTGTCCTGGGGTGTGTCTATGACTGTGGCTGTGAAGGAGCAGTTTTTTAATAGGTACAAGTACAAAGTATAAAAACAAAAGGATCTATGTCCTGATCATGAAAGAATATGCTAGCCATTCTACCCTATTGGAAAAACGTACAAGAAACAAACCTGCTGCTTGTACAGTCCTGGTATGACACCAACATAATTTATTGCTATTATACATGCAGCTAGTTTGGTTTTGCGTTCTCCATAACTGGAGATACCGGCACCGCTTTGGCTCCGGGTCTGTCTATACTGGCAGCCGGTTTGCTCGCCGATATGACTCGGTATGGCTGGTATGATTTTGCGTCCGATGACGTAGGCGACCGCCATCTTTCCAACGAAACGCCTATACCACAAGACCACCGGTATAACTAAACCATACATGCAGAAAGACGACCGCCATCTTCCAACAAAAACGTCCATCGTTTACCACCGGTATCGTTACATACATCATACATGTCGAAAAATACCATAAGCCGCGTTTACATGAATGCGACTTAGTCGCATTGAATCCAGTTGCCGCATTCAATATGCGGTCATGTAAACGGCATAATGCGCAAAGCGCATCGCATTAAAGTCGCTAGACAGAGGTGGATCGAGATGGCGAGTGCGCATTCATTCAGCCCATGTAAACGAAGATCGCATCGCATTTTGGAACGGGGAGGATTATCGGAAGGCGCTCGCTGCGGGAGCGAGTGAACAGCTGAGAACATGGTGGCGGCCAACCTCGTCGGCGGCGCGGAGAGCGGTCCCGCAATTTTTTTCCCGAGAACAAACGCAAGCTTTTATTGCGATCATAAGTAAGCGGAATTTAGTGGAGCTGCTCGGTGAGGGCGGCCCCGTCCAAACCTTTGCGAAGTACGACTTGCGCGTCCGAAGGGGTCACAAAGGCTTCGGAGCAAGCACGCATGACAACGAGAGCTCCGAGCACTGTAGAGCACTGCATGGTTGCGCAGAACGAGCAGCTCCTACCTCGCTGCCGTTCCTGGCTGCGCAAGAGCCTCTCGGACTCGGGGTCTGGTCGCGATCGGCGAGGTCTGGCGCGGCGAAACGTGGAGGCTTCCTCAAAGCGTGCACACACACGTCGCCTCTCGTTCAGAGTGGACCGGCGGCCCGGACTGGAGTCCTAAACGCCTTGGTTTTGATGCTTCTTCCGTCTCCCAACTTCTTCCACAGCACCGAAGACAGCGGGCGCGATCTTTACGTTCACTGAATGCGTCGAAAGGCCTCCACGTGCGATGCACCGGAAAACGTGGTGCGGCTGGTGCCGGAACGGAACTGACGGAACTGCATAACTTCGAGCTTTGAGTCAACGTGCACGGCAACAAACCGATCGTGACACTAAGCCGCGGATACCGCATCGCCGGTCGACAGGGGCAAATGGCCCGTTGCTCGTATCGTGGGCCGTGACTCGTACTCGGCCAACTCGGCGTCTTTTCGTGGCCCCTTGCGTCGTCGCAACCAGCCGCAAACATACCAGCCTGCGACCGTGGCCGATGTCGGAGAAAAGCGAAACCGAAACGTAAAGCTTCCGCCCAGTGGCTTCCGCTGCCGCGCCTTTTCTAACTTCCCGGCCAGTCCCGGTTTACACGCTTCCGGTCGTCGCGGAGATGGCGACGCAGCCAGACGTAGCGGTTTTGGCGCTGGCTCCTGCGTTTTACGGGACAGATGTTTTACGGTCCGTTTCTACTGCGTCTCTGGCTCTCAACTCGACGACGCCTCTCATGGTTCAACCAGGCGTGGTCAGCCGGGGTCAGCACAGCGCGGCCGGCTCAACTCGTCCGATCGCCGGACCGCAGGCGACTTCCGATTTCGGCCGTTAGGCCTAGGATCCGAAGGACTCTGTTTCCGTGAAGCGGTAAGCGAATCTCGCCCCGTTTTCGTTCTACTTTTAAATTACGTTAGGTGCGCTGCAGTGTAAGCATGCGTGCCAAGTGTTCGTGACAATTTTGAACTAGAATAATTGTGCTTCATTGCGGTTTGTCATTTACGAAAAAGTAAATCGAGCAATGAACGAGGAGCCATGCTTGAAAACGATGTATGTACGATGTTAACTTCTACCTGGGCGGCTTAAAAAAAAGTCAAGACTGGTTACGGTTGGATGCGAGGCTGGTCCCAATGCAATGGTAACCACTTAGAGCACCTTTCTGAACAGCATATAAGCAATATAGCGATCAACGAGACGAGCGACGACGAGAAGCTACGAGTGCCGGCGCCGAGCGACGAAGATTTCTCACTCTCGCTGCTTGCGCCGCTTGGTTCCTGGGCTTCTAGAAAACGTCGCTCATCGCCTTGATCGCTCGCACCAATCGCTTTCATAATGTGTGTCTCGTCGCGCAGCTGACTACCGTGTTTATTCAAATATATGTCGACCTTTTTTTTTTTTTTTTTTTTTTTTTTTTTTTTTTTTTTTCGGAAATCGTGACTAAAGAATTTCGACCTACATTCGCGACCAAATTTTGCGACCGTACCGGAGGCATGAAGCTATCGAGTCACCGAGCCGGCGTTGCCGTAGAGCTGCGCCGCTTCTTGTTTCCAAAAGCTTTTGTTAAACAACCGAAAACAACAGCGGTGGCTGGTGCCGCTATCGCGCGCACCTCTTGGGGCATTGGATTTCGCCATCGCACCTCTAGCGTTCCCCTTGCTGGGCAATGGGGAAGGAGAGGAACGCGATGCGCCATGCACTTTGTCCTCCATCCTCGCAAACGCGCACAAAAAAAGAAAAAAAAAAGATGTTACTTTTGTTAGTTGCTTGAGGCGGCTCGGCTCGCGTGTTGCTCATGGCGACACGGCGGCTTTGTTTGCGTCTTTGTAGTTTGTCTTTCGTTGCTTCGCACCTTCTTTCGTTTCTTGTCGTCATTTTACAACGGTGTCAGTGAAGTATTGTGGCGGATTTGCGAGGATGTCTACCAAGCTGTGAAGTGATGTAAATAAAGGTTTCTTTCTTTTGCCCAAAATTTCCCCTGTTCTTAAAAATAAAAAAAAGTCGACCTATATTTGAATTGTTTTTTTTATTCTCGGTGGGTCCAACAAATAGAGTTCGACCTATTTTCGAGTAAATACGGTAACTTTAATTTTTATTTTGGGTTACGTCGGACGTAACTCGAATGCTTGACAGTTACGTTGGGCGTAACTTTAATTTTTATTTCGGGTTCCGTCGGACGTAACGTTAGACACTGCGTTACACTTAAGAAAAATAGGGGCTGATGGTTCATCATATAAACCAACCATTTGTGTTTAATTAAAGCGAATCACTGGCCTAAAAAAATACTGCTGTCCTATAGGAATGTAGCGCTTCAGATAAATTCGTTAATTTTTGCTTTTAGTCTCTGCCCCACCAGATACAACATCTGGCCTAAAGCAGTGTTCCGGATCTCCTTCCAAGACCTCAGGCGGGTCGTCATTCAATCCAGGAGGCGGCGGTGTCTCATGGGCGTGTTGCTGGTGCTTCTTACTGGATGGTGCTACCGAGGGAAAAGTGGTCGTGCTTGGGAAAGGCAAGTATGGCCGCCGTAAGTATAGATATTGTTTTTACCTTTGCTCGAACCCACCTTTAAGAAATGCACAGTTCGCATGTGTGCATCTCTCAATGCTTCTACAGTCGGCTGTTAATATTTGGAGTGCTCCAACTCTGTCAGCGCTAGTTTCTCTAGATTATGCAAATGAGATGCAACACTAAACCACATATGCTCTCGCAACAAACAGTGCTCTGCTGAAGCACGCACTGTGGAATCTACTCTGGCTTTATAATGCAGCACAAAATAGTTGACGCCAAGTATAGCTACTTTTGTGACTCCGTTTTACCAAAAGCTCTGCCGAAATAAACTTGCCACCTTATACGTAGTGCAAAAGAACCTCGCGTGCCTAACCTGGAGAAGGGCATTTTTTTCATAGGTAAATTTTTTCTTAAACCAATACCTTCAGCCTCCTTGAAATGTTGACATCATGTGACACTCAGAAGAACAGTAAACCCCTTAATGTTGGCGAACCTTTAATTTTCGCGGCCTTTAATTTTGCGGAATTCAGTGGCTGCGATTATGTCCTCTGTGACCGATTCGAGAAGAAATAGGGGCTACCAAGATAAGGGGGTTTTACTGTCCATCGGAGGAGAGAGGATGTCTATTGAATGATATCAATTTTGTTTTTGTTCGTTAAAAGTTGTTGCCTGTCCACTGTGGGATGTCGTCTTCAACACGAGCAGTGGTTTTCCTCTGAAGCAGGCAGCATGGACGCGTGCCGCAGCACAACATAGTTTATATGCAGGTGGTACCGCAGTTTGAAGGATGGTTCGCACAATATGGGGGAATCGCAATTCAATGTTCTACCTCGGGCGTAGACAAGATTTGCTCATTCTAAATCATTTTGTCTACAAATCGGGAACTTGCAACGAATGTACCCGCATGGTTGGAAGGGCCAGACAAGCCTTGCGAGCGCTTCGTTTTCTAGCCTCTCAGTCCTGAACCTACTCACGCACCACATGTGTAGATGTTCCGGTACGTGGGAGCACTTATTTGGAAAATGGTGAATGGCAACTGTTGTTATCTTTAAGGTGGACTGCATATTTGCAGTACTTTTCCTCACTTAAAAATATGTCTTACTAAAAATATGTAGTATAGCCGATGACAAAAAGAGAATGGCTGGGCGTCCTCCAGCACATGCTTGTGCTTTTCACCCCGCTTTAGACAGATGTGCTCGCTCCAGGCTCATCAGGCGCTGAAACGTCATCGAAGGTAGCAGACGGGCTGGAGGTCGAACAACGGAGACTTCTCCCTGCCTTTCTGATGGTGTCAGTGAGCATGTACTTCTATACTCTAACTTAGCTTAACCTGCCCAGAGCTGAGTAGAATAGGCTTGGCAAGTGCCCTTATTGCATATGCATTTGTACAGCTGAGGCACTTTCTAAATCAAGAACATTGTGTACCTTACCTTCAAAAACACATCATTTTGGGGGTGCAAAAGGAATTCTAAGGCATATTTTTGTTTGTATTGTCCTATTACGCATCGACTCCTTCAACTTAATGCGGAGTCGACCCAGCCTCTTGAAAAATTTAATGCTTGCCAGGTAATTGTTTTGCATTTAGTTGATATATCAGTATTCAGTTAGGTATCCCAAGTCATTAGTCGTTGAGGTGGAGTCTCTCTGTAAGTCAGTCATGTTTAACAGTCATAGAAATGCTTGTCAAATAATGGCACTGTCGAGGACATGTATTCAGCTCGAACAATCGCTGGGCACAAGCTGGTCGTGTGGTTACAGGCAGCAAACATCCCGGTTGGAACGTCCTATTTCGCAATGTAGCTGCAGACTAGGTGAGGGCCCCACTCATAAACGTCTATACTTTTAGTCTCTTTAAGCTGGACCACTTTTAAAACTACAAGCCTTTGCAGCAAAAACAGCGTGACGCATGATTATAAGCTCGACGTACCATGGCGTCCAACTAGAAGGTCACATGGCTTGCTTTGTGCACTGAATTTGCAAGGATGGCTTGAAGCTTCTGTCGTGGTTAACTTTAAGCTGAGATAGTTTAAAATAATGCTCTCAGTTTTTAGTGTTGCCCGGCATGGTTAACAAGTTGGTGATATAGCGCTGCATTGAAAAGTCTGTGCATTCATGACTGTATCACCTTATGAATGCAAGCTACCTATTAAACTCTTCGTTTTTCAGAGAAATGAAATGCACTTTGCTTCCAATTGCACCCGCTTCTGTAACTTCATGGTATGAAGCACCTTATGGCTGCAAGCTCTGACCGATCTTGTTCTGTGGTCTGCGCAGGCCCATATGAGGGAGTCACTCCGAGAGCCTCACCAGAGTTTCCTGCCCGTGGTCGTTCTAAATGTTTTTGTTGTAGGTATGCATCCTTTCTGTCTTTCCCTTAATTGTACTCAAACGTCTTCTTTTCATTGTCGCCGATTTGCCTCAAAATTGGTTAAGCACACAAATGCACGCTGTACAACTGTATTGTACATATTTTTTCCAAGGTAACTTTTCTTTGGCAAAGTTACAGATTTTTTTATGAAGGTTAGTCTTTTTTGTTTTTATTTACAAATTTATGTGAGTTTCCATGGGCAACACTAAAACGTTATGCCAGAAGCAAGGACAAGTTCACTGCTCTAATTTGTTCTCAACTGATTGCAAGAAATTTCGTTAATGTCGTGAAACCTCCTTCCAGCGCTTGCTTTGCAGCATAAAAAAAAATTATACATAGGACATACTCTGTTTCTTAAACTGCTTGCTCATTCTGCAGGTCTGCCTGCCATAGATGTCGTGCTACTGGAGAGCAGGCGAATTCGATTGCTGGTTTTGCCATTGCTTTTTTTTTTTTTTAGACGTTGTCTTGTCTTAGTAGTTCTTGTAAATTTGGAGATTTTCCTAAAAAGCAAGCCGGGAAGAATATTTAGTTTCGTTAGGAAGCTGAAAATAATGATTTAGTACCCCTTTGTCAGTAAAATAGATACTGTGTGCCGCTGTTAGTGTCAAGCCGAGATCCACGCTTTTTTGGCATTTTGCTCAGAGTGGTACCCATTCTTATTCGTTAGCCTCTTGGTGTGCCAACTAAACTCTTTGTATACAGACACCTGCCCTCTGCTGGTACACTCTACCCTCATGTTCAGCGAGTGTATGAACCGGAGTTGTATCCACAGTCGACACTCGCTGAGCACGAGGGTAGGAAAATCTTTCCATTGCAGCAGAGCCATATATGGGGAGAGTCTGGCAGTCTATGATTTCGCTGCCGTAACGTCTCCCTTCCGAGTGAGCTGATCAGCCCGCGGCACAGAGCAAGAGGCGTGAGCGCATGCGCGTGAACTCTAGGCTGCTCCCAGCTGAACGGGGAGGGCCGCCATTTTCATTCATTCGCCCGGCATGGGATCGATATTCAAATTTCGGTTCTTTCCTTTTATTTGGCAGGCTCTGGCAATAAAATGATATAGTGTTATTCCTCGGTGGCTTAAAAACCTAAAGAAAGAAGTTCCTCCATGTTTGAACGCACTTTTATTTAGGCAAAAAAAATAAATAAGCCCGTAGCAGACGACACGTAGCCTCAACAGTGCTCCGTGCAGACAGCTTTGCGTCAAAATGGTGGTCGTCTCCTCTTTCTTTCTCTGCTGCCTTCTCTCTCCCTCCTTCGGCGTTCTCCTCCCTTTCCTCCTCTCCGGCGCCTTCGTTGCCACACCCGCTGGCTAAACTCTCCCACTATACGGCTTTGCATTGCAGTAGTAGTTTTATTTGTAGTCTTTACAGTTGAATGTGAATATTTGACAGAAGTCTCAGGTTGGGGCGAAAGGGGGTTAAATGAATGCATTTGATCATTCACCTAAATTCGGTACCCATCATTTTAACGCCTACGTAGCTTTGTCCTGGGGGGTGACTATGACTAAAATAAGAGGATCTATGTGCTGATCACGAAAGAATATGCTAGCCATTCTAATGTAGCTCTGCCAAGTACTTGATTGTGATTTGTTTTTATTTTCAGCTACTTGGGTGCCTCAAGATCTGGAGATCCTAGTGGCCACAAGCTTGGACTCAATCTTTTTCTGTGGTCTGGGCAGGACCATGGGGGAGGTAATCCCAGCAACAAGAGCATCGCAGTATCTACCTGGCTGTGACTTTCGGTCTGCGTCACGACATGGGAGTCCTCGTGCCACCAGGTGTTAGGTATGCCACTTGAAATAAGCATTTTTCTTACCTATTAATAGAACAGCAAAAGCACTACTAAGCCTAAAATGCAAAAAAACATATTCAAATCTTGGGTTGGATGAAATTCCAATTACAAAAAGGAGTCTGCAGACATGATTAACATGTGAACTTAAAGCCCGCGGATGTAGGTTCGACGGTGTCACAGAAATAACTTCCTGCAGATCGCCTTGCTCGTGCTATACCCAAACAAATTCTTAAAATAATCATTGTGTTTTGTTGGTGTCATCAATCTTATGTCCCTACCACACTCACCAGTCGGGACATGTGAAATATAAAAAAACAGGAACTTGCACATTGTCAGCTCTGCAAAGATTTATATAGTAAACAGAGCATAGCACGTTCAGCTTAAGAAAAAAATTCAGTGCAGGCCTATATTCATGGTTCACATATGTGTAATTGCTCTTTATAATGAAGTGAAAACTGCTTAAGTTGTGGCCCACTACAGGCTTTCTATAAGTGTTAAAAAGTGCGGTAGAAAATATGATTGCGCTTGGAAGACGGGGACATAGGAAGGACAGACACAACAGAGCGCTAACTTTCAAGTGATTTAATTCAAGAACCTCAGCGTAGAAACGGACTGTGTCACCGCACCACATCTCAACCAATCCGTGGCCCTGCCACGGACCGCAAGTACGCCAACTCCTTATCCGCCAAGTCAATTGACGCCACACTGACACAACTTGTGCCGGAACTATTTATAGTGTCAGCCTCCATAATCTCGCTAACAGTCCTATCTTTGTGCCTCTCAAGAACAATAGACGAAGCAAATAATGGTTTGCACCCGCAGTCATGACAGTGACACGACAGATCATGACTGCGAGTGCAAACCATTATTTGCTCAGTCTACTGTTCTTGCTAGGCACAAAGATATGACTGTTAGAGAGATTATGGAGGCTGATGCTATAAATAGTTCCGGCACGTGTTGTGTCAGTGTGGCGTCAATTGACTTGGCGGATAAGGAGTTGGCGTACTTGCGGTCCGTGGCAGGGCCACGGATTGGTTGAGATGTGGTGCGGTGACGCAGTGTGTTTCTACGCCGAGGTTCTTGAATTAAATCAGTTGAAAGTTAGCACTCTGTGGTGTCTGTCCTTCCTATGTCCCCGTCTTCAAAGCACAATCATGTTTTCTAACGTACCGTACCAACTTGCCCAACAATCAGCACTTGCTAAAAAGTGCTATTGTGTTTTAAGCAGCTCGCACCAAATATTTTCTTGAAATACATAGGTTCATGGAAATTATTATGTAGATGTTGGCAGACAGTCATGGTGAGGCCAATCTTTAATGCCAAGTGGTCCACTTATTCAAAGTTAATTGAGTTTATAAATATTGTAGGTCGCAAATTAAATTTTTATGGTACGCAATGGGCACAATCATCCGTAATGACTAGCTCTACCTAGGGGAACTTCATACGTTTACTACGGCAAGATGGTTTCGAAAAACAAAGTATTTAGTTTATTCAACTCCTGCACTAACCTTGTCTTTAGAAACTTTTTATATTCTTTGCGATGCTGAGATAAGATTCTGGAAATAGTTTTTCTAGAACTACTCTAGATATTTCCAGTTCATCATTTTTCTCGCAAAGCATTCGAGAGAGCCAAACCCTGTAATGTACGGAGGGAACTCACAGAATGATGCGACTGACAGTTTGGAACATTCGGCACTGTAACAGTAATAATGAGATGTCACTTATGTAATGTTCATTATCGCAGATCAAACTGCTTTTTCCGTCTACACTCATTTTCAGTAGACTCATTCAGCGAACTCCCACCTGAGACTGCAGCGCTGGGTTCTGCAAAGTAATTTGAATGAATATAGATGCAACAGGTTTCTTTGAGCGTGCGTCTAACACATATTCTTCATATTGAATCTGCTAACTGTATTCATGTCCATGTCCATAATTACACATTCCAGCTTATTTTTATTTTCACATTTGAGTTTTCTTCAGTACTTTTCTCAACATCTGTGCTTGCTGAGCCGTACTCAAGTCCATACATCTTGTCTTTCGCTATTACATTAATATATAAAACTGTTGATGCCGAGTGAGAATTCAAGGTACCGAATCTGTCGTGCGAGCTAAATAAGAACCAATAAAAAGCTCTACAAAGGAAATTTTGTTAAAGGATGCTGTATGGGCATTAGAATAGCACATGCCATGCTAAAAAAAAAATACAAATTCTTGTTAGGTATGCGAGGATGACAGTGCTGTGCTGTTTCTGATGTGTCACAAAAAAAAAAAAAATCAGTGCCATACAGTGTTCCTTATGGAAGTACAAACTGTTGAATTTGAAGCCCAGAAGTTTTATTCAAGAATGTTCCTCAATACAAATGTATTTAGAGATCTGAGCCACTGACTCATACATGACTATGTGGCAAACATTAATTTTCATATGGATTATAGCTTACAAGGTCTAGTCTGCATTGATTTATTGCATTCATGCTGAAACTGGGAGGGGTTCCATGGGTATGAATAAAGAGATAAACATTTCTTGAAATCAAAACATTTGAGAACGGACAAAAGGAAGGATCTGAGAACGGTATCTTAGATTCTCTTCTTTTTCTTACAGTATCTCTAATGTTCACTTTATTTCACCTGATGCATTTAGTTTTTAGCGCAGCTCTTAGCACCCGTTTCCGCGTTTCGCGGCGTCGCTGTCGGCGTAACCACCCAACTAAACTTGGCAGGAAATTGAATTAACGTTGTGGTCATGTGACGTTAATATTTCCGCTAAGTCTAGCTGAGAAACTGAATTTTTTTATGGATGACGTGACACGGTCATGCGACGTCATTTTCCCCGCTAATTTTAGCGGAAAAACTGCATTTGTGTTGAGGTCATGTGACATCAATTTCTGCGCTAAATTTAGTGGGAAACTTAACCAGCTAAATTTAGTGGGGAAATTTTCCCGCTAAATTCAGGGAAGTTTCCTGCTAAATGGGAGGGAGCAGAAGAGGAGGAGGGGAGGGGGAGGAGGGGCATACCTTCCCATCCTCCTCTTCAAGATCTGTGCTCTAATTTCACGTTACAGAGAATTGTAAATGTCTCATATTTCATCTCATGTTTATTCAACTTTTATATTGCAGGTGCGCTCACAGCACAAATCTGGGTTGTGCTGATCCTCTACGCACAAGTTAGGAACTCCTGAGTGGCAAGAGTGGGAGTTTGGTCTGACAGCTCAAGGGACACCATTGTTCAGTATTGAATTTTTAATAATCTTCTTTTAAGCAAAGTTAAGCTTTGCTGCATGCAGTTCTTGTAAAAATAAATACCTGCAACCAAATTTACCAGGTCACGACATTTCGCCTCTGCTCTTAGTGGTCCTGGTGAGCCTCGGATAAGAGCTTACTGGTGTGCAAACACCATGCTTGTTTGAAACCACTCACTGATGTAGAGACTCGCTGACATCCAGCATTCCAATGAAACGCTGGATGTCCACAAGTCTTTCTTGAACAATGCAAGCGGGGAAGGAACCATACAATCGTATCGTATTGGGGGACATTCTACAGAGTTTTTTTTCTATGTTTTACAGATTTTTTTTAAAAAAAGTCGTAAAAGCTACATTTACGCGGTCTGTGCACGTGAGTTATATGGCCAGGGCGGCATAGTATAAAAGGCTAATTTGTAATGATCCGTCGGCTTATTACAGAGATATGCCAGACTTCTTTCAGAAAACTAGATGGAGGTTCATTCTAGCGTAGTTTTATCCCGCGAATCTGAATATCCCGTTCGTTTTCCTCAAAGATATAACTAAACGTGAGAAAACACAAAAAACATCCCACCAACAGTGACATCGTAAGAAGACCTTTCGGCCGCCAAGCGTGTGTCGCTTAAGGGCCGCGCGTCCAATCGCAAGTTTTCTAGGTATATTCTCCGGCACTGGCACCAGTCGTGACACATTTTTCTGCCCTTTTAAAAAATAGCACGTGCGTGCATAGCTTTGATAGGCGCTGAAGATGCGTGAACAAAGATTTTGAAAGCTGCTGTTGTGACGTCGCTCTCTAGGGAGGTGCTTTCACAGCGCTTTAAAAATGACTATGCAGCCTTGATTAATTAAATTAGCAAATAATTTTGATATTTGAGATTCTGGAGGTCGAATGAAGAAGATTTAAAAGTGTTTTCTCAAATACAAAACTGCTTCAGCCTCTCTCTAAGTATAGTAAGTTCGTGAAATTTTTAATCAGTGAAAATAGACTCATGGTTCCAATTAGAAACCTGCTAAGCATCATCAAAACACACTAAATCAATTTTCTTTGTAAAGATAGACGAGTAGCATTATATGGCGTTATAAAAAAATGGTCAATTTGGACGCATTTCCAGACTTCGGTTTCTTACCAGAGCGCATCTTTGCACCTGCGGTCCAGCTGCCCGGTGACCGCAGTGCGAAGCCGCCCCCTCGCCTCCCTCGTAGGATGAAGGGAAGCAAGGCGCATGTGTGTTGCGTGTCTATGCCCCTGGGGAACAGGACCGTGGGCGCAGAGATGAGCTCTGATAAGAAACTGAAACCTAGAAACTCGTCCAAATAAAGCTTTTTACAGAATGCATAAAACGCTACCCCTGAATTATATCCTTCTAAAAAAAAACTTGATTTTGTGGTTTTCAATGACTCAGCAAGTTTCTAATTGAAACCATATTTTCATTTTCACTAATTAAAAAGTTGATTAACAAATTGTATTTAATTATCTGACTGATCGTTACGACTAGGTCCCTATACTACGTACGCCTGGCCGTATAACTCGCCTGTACAAACCGCATTAATATAGCTTTCACGACCTTTCTAAACATATATGTAAAGCTTGAAACTAAATCGCCCTGTACAACAGTGAAAAGGCGAAACCAACACGCTGGAGCCATATGGCTCCACCATGCTGGTATCGCCTTTTTGCTGGTATAGGTTGTCCCATATTACGCTATGCATGTATGGTGCCACATGTTCCGCCATATTCCAATACACTGGTATAGGATGTCCCATAATACGACACGCTTGTATGGTTCCGCCCACCTGTATCGTTCCGCCTTATTCCACTATACTGGAGCCGCCTTTTTCGCTTGTATAGGATGTCCCATATTACGGTTACGCTTGTATGAGCCTTTTCCGTCATCTTTCCATCATCGAGATTTTCCAACAGGGTAATGTAGCTCTGCCAAGTACTTGATTGTGATTTGTTTTTATTTCCAGCTACTTGGTTGCCTCAAGATCTGGGGATCCTAGTGGCCACAAGCTTGGACTCAATCTTCTTCTGTGGTCCGGCCAGGACCATGGGGGAGGTAATCCCAGCAACAAGAGCATCACAGTATCTCCCTGCGACTTTCGATTAGCATCACGACAAGGGAGTCCTCATGCCACCAAGTGTTAGGTATGCTACTCGAAATAAGCATTCGTACCTATTCTTGTAGTGAAACAGCAAAAGAACTACTAAGCCTAAAATGCAAAAAACATTCAAATCTCGGGTTGGATGGAGTTCCAATTACAAAAAGGCGTCTGCAGACATGATCCACACGTGAACTTAAAGCCCACGGATGTAGGTTCGACGGAGTCGCAGAAATAACTTCCCGCAGAGGGCTTCGCTAGTGCTATACCCAAACAAATTCTTAAAATAATCATTGTGTTACGTTGGTGTCATCAATCTTATGTACCTACCCCACCCAGCAGTCGGGAGATTTGAAATATAAAAAAATGGGAACTTGCACATTGTCAGCTCTGCAAAGATAATATATTGAACCGAGCATAGCACGTGCAACTTAAGAAAGCAATTCAGTGCAGGCCTAGTTTTAAGGTTCACATATTTGTTACTGCCCTTCATAATGAAGTAAAAACTGCTGAAGTTGTGGCCCACTACAGGCTTTCTATTAGTGTTAAAAAGTGTCATGGCAGTTTAAACAGCTCGCTCCAAATATTTTCTTGAAATGCATAGGTTTATGGAAATTATTATGTGGATGTTTGCAGACAGTCATGGTGAGACCAATCTTAGTGCCAAGTGTTCCACTTATTCAGAGTTGGTTGAGTCTGTAAATATTGTAGGTCGCAAATTAAATTTTTATGGTATGCAATGGGCACAATCATCTGTAATGACTAGCTCTACCTAGGGGAACTTTATACGTTTACTACGGCAAGATGGTTTCGCAAAACTAAGTATTTAGTTTATTCAACTCCTGCACTAACCTTCTCTCTAGAAACTTTTTATATTCTTTACGATGCTGAGTTAGGATTCTGGAAGTAGTTTTTCTAGAACTACGCTAGACATTTCCAGTTGATAATTTTTCTCGCCAAGCATTCGAGAGAGCCAAACCCTGTCATATACGGATGGAACTCGCAGAATGATGAGACTGGCAGTTTGAAACATTCGGCACTGTAACAGTAATAATGCCATGTCGCTTGCCTATGTAATGCTCATTTTCGCAGATCAAACTGCTTTTTCCGTCTGCACTCATTTTCAGTGGACTCATTCAGCGAACTCGCACCCGAGACTGCAGCGCTGGGTTCTGCGAAGTAATTTGAATGAATATAGATGCAACAGGTTTCTTTGAGTGTGCGTCTAACACGTATTCTTCACATTGAATCTGCTACTGTATTTATGACCGTGTCCTTAAATGTATCCACATTCCAGCCTATTTTTATTTTGACGTTTGAGTTTTGTTCAGTACTTTTCTCAACATCTGTGCTTGTTGAGCCGTACTCAAGACCATACATCTTGTCTTTCCCTATTACATTAATATATAAAACTGTTGATGCCGAGTGAGAATTCAAGGTACCGAATCTGTCATGCGAGTTAAATAAGAACCAATAGAAAGCTCTACAAAGGAAATTTTGTTAAAGGAGGCTGTATAAGCATTAGAATAGCACATGCCATGCTAAAAAAAAAAAATTCTTGTTAGGTAGGCAAGGATGACACTGCTGTGCTGTTTCTGATGTGTCGCAAAAAAAAAATCAGTGCCATACAGTGTTCCTTATGGAAGTATAAACTGTCGAATTCAAAGCCCAGAAGTTTTATTCAAGAATGTTTCTCAATACAAATGTATTTAGAGATCTGAGCCACTGACTCATACATGATTATGTGGCAAACATTCATTTTCATGTGCATTATAGTTTACAAGGTCTAGTCTGCATTGATTTATTGCATTCATGCTGAAACTGGGAGGGGTTCTTTGGGTATGAATAAAGATATAAACATTTCTTGAAATCAAAACATTTGAGAACGGACAAAAGGAAGGATCTGAGAACCTGATCTTAGATTCTCTTTTCTTTTTCTTATCTCTAATTTTCACTTTATTTCACCTGATGCATTTAGTTTTTTTAGCGCAGCTCTTGGCACCCGTTTCCGCGCTTTGCGGCGTCGCTGTCGGCGTAACCGCCCAACTAAACTTGGCAGGAAATTGAATTAATGTTGCGGTCATGTGACGTTAATATTTCCGCTAAGTCTAGCTGAGAAACTGAATTTTTTATGGATTACATGACACGGTCGTGCGACGTCATTTTCCCCGCTACTTTTAGCAGGAAAACTGCATTTGTGTTGAGGTCATGTGACATCAATTTCCGCGCTAAATTTAGTGGAAAACTTAACCCGCAAAATTTAGTGGGCAAATTTTCCCGCTAAATTCAGGGAAATTTCCCACTAAATGGGAGGGAGCAGAAGAGTAGGAGGGTTAGGGGGTGGGGGGTCATACCCTCCCAACCTCCTGTTCAAGATCTGTGCTCTAATTTCACATTACAGAGAATTGTAAACGTCTCATATTTCATCTCATGTTTATTCAACTTTTATATTGCAGGTGCGCTTGCAGCACAAATCTGGGTTGTGCTGATCCTCTACGCACAAGTTAGGAACTCCTGAGTGGCAAGAGTGGGAGTTTGGCCTGACAGCTCAAGGGACACCATTGTTCAGTATTGAATTTTTAATTATCTTCTTTTGAGCAAAGTTAAGCTTTGCTGCATGCAGGTCTTCTAAAAATAAATACCTGCAACCAATTTTACCACGTCACGACATTTTGCCTCTGCTCTTAGTGCTCCTGGTGAGCCTCGGATAAGAGCTTTCTGGTGTGCAAACATCATGCTTGTTTGAAACCACTCACTGATGTAGAGACTCGCTGACATCCAGCATTCCAATGAAACGCTGGATGTCCACAAGTTTTTCTTGAACAATGCAAGCGGGAAAGGAACCATACAATCGTATCGTATTCGGGGACATTATAGAGAGTGTTTATTTGTATGTTTTTCAGATATTTTTAAAAAAGCCGTAAAAGCTACATTTACGCGGTCTGTGCACGTGAGTTGCGTGTCTAAGGGGGAACAGGACCTTGGGCGCAGAGATGAGCTCTGATAAGGAACTGAAACCTAGAAACTCGTCCAAATAAAGCGTTTTTACAGGACGCGTAAAAGGCTACCCCTGCATTATATCCTTCTAAAAAGAGTTGATTTTGTGGTTTTCAATGACTCCGCAAGTTTCTAATTGAAACCATATTTTCATTTTCACTAATTAAAAAGTTAATTAACAAATTGTATTTAATTATCTGACTGATCGTTACGATTAGGTCCCTACACTACGTACGGCTGGCCGTATAACTCGCCTGGACAAACCGCATTGATTTAGCTTTCATGACCTTTCTAAACATATATGTAAAGCTTAAAACTAAATCGCCCTGTACAACAGTGAAAAGGAGAAACCAGCATGTTGGAGCCATATGGCTCCACCGTGTTGGTATCGCCTTTTGGCTGGTATAGGTTGTCCCATATTACGCTATGCATGTATGGTGCCACATGTTCCGCCATATTCCAATACACTGGTATAGGATGTCCCATAATACGACACGCTTGTATGGTTCCGCATACCTGTATCGTTCCGTTCTAATCCACTATACTGGATCCGCCGATTCGCTTGTATAGGATGTCCCATATTACGGTTACGCTTGTATGAGCCTTTTCCGTCATCTTTCCATCATCGAAATTTTCCAACAGGGTAAAGCAAAGTCTCCTGTACGAGAGATAATGGCCCCACCACACAAAACATGACGGCATACCGATGGGATCAGTGTCACTGCCTCACTGCTCCCAGGGACGGCAACGGCCATAGGTGACTGGCTGTTTGGGTTCAGCGTCTCTGCTGGTTTCTTTGGTCATTCGTCGCCACGGCGTTCCACTTTTGCTTGTTTGTAGGTTCTGTCAGTCACCGCTGTTGAAGATGGTCAGGCTGCTCACACTCGTGGCAGTGAACCGACGACAGGTGCCTGCCTAGGTTCTCGTGTACCAAGGTTTCCTTTGGACCGCCTCGCATCTGAAGTTGCTCTCCGCAGTGAGTACAGATAACAAAGAAGCCATCAGGTCGACGAGAGCACTAGGAGACGCAAAGATGCAAGGCAACGCACGACGCTTGCTCACCGCTTGCACGGCCTTCGCAGCTATTCTATGCAAGGGGGCCCCCTTGCATAGAATAGCTGCGAAGGCCGTGCAAGCGGTGAGCGAGTAGCCTTCATTGCCATGTCTGGAGCATCCACTGCAGGAGCGCTCGTACCACATGATCCTAAGCAATTGCACTAGCTCGCCCTTTTAGCACACGCGGTTCAGTGAATTCAGCCGCCGACTTCCCTTTCATTGCTCAAGTGTCGTGCGTTGCCTTGCATCTTTGCGTCTCCTAGTGCTCTCGTCGACCTGATGGCTTCTTTGTTATCTGTACTCACTGCGGAGAGCAACTTCAGATGCGAGGCGGTCCAAAGGAAACCTTGGTACACGAGAACCTAGGCAGGCACCTGTCGTCGGTTCACTGCCACGAGTGTGAGCAGCCTGACCATCTTCAACAGCGGTGACTGACAGAACCTACAAACAAGCAAAAGTGGAACGCCGTGGCGACGAATGACCAAAGAAACCAGCAGAGACGCTGAACCCAAACAGCCAGTCACCTATGGCCGTTGCCGTCCCTGGGAGCAGTGAGGCAGTGACACTGATCCCATCGGTATGCCGTCATGCTTTTGTGTGGTGGGGCCATTATCTCTCGTACAGGAGACTTTGCTTTAAACTCCCGAAAGCGAAAGAGGTAAGCCTCAATATGTGTACACGCTTTCAATTACGCTCTGGCACAACATCCTCACGTGGAGGAGCCCGGATGCCGTAAATGCAGCTTAACAGGAACAGAATCAGCACTGTGAAATTGTGGTGCCCGTGATCTTGGGCCGAGATTTGATTGCACGCAAAAGCACGACACTTGACTTTTCTGGCGGTGGCTGCCGGTTGGGCTAACGACCAGAGCTGACCCTGGTCACTCGACGAGAGGACCGCACCTTTAACCCAGAGCCGTATATGTCGAGAGTTTGGCCATTCGTTGGGAAGTAAAGGAGACAAATGAGGAGACGCCATTGGCCGAAAGTGGGCTGGGCGTGTTCCAGGGCATCTTCAGAAATTCG
Source organism: Ixodes scapularis (assembly GCF_016920785.2). Classification (NCBI taxonomy): domain Eukaryota; kingdom Metazoa; phylum Arthropoda; class Arachnida; order Ixodida; family Ixodidae; genus Ixodes; species Ixodes scapularis. The sequence continues at coordinate 29,132,199 of NW_024609868.1, forward strand.
AATGTGGTCAACCATAAGCCGAAAATAATACCCTGGTGGTGGTCGCGAGAAACAAACCTTACAAGTGCGTCTGAGTAACTTTCGATGACTGAAAATATGGTACACATGATATTTCAATCATGGTGAAAGAGTGTGACTAGCAAAACGATCGACGTAATCAGTACGCCAAGAGCCGAGGGCCGGGAATCTGCCGTCTGAGCGGTCCCACTGTCCGAGCAAAACAGAGTTGAGTGGCGCATTCATTTCTTACATCTTTCTGCATGATCATGATCGAAACATCACGTGCACCCTATTTTGAACAATAAAGGGTTACTACACTTCACTCTTACGCGCTTATTAAGACCTTATACCAACATATACCTTGGACCAAAACAGTTTCTCGCTACCACCGCTAAAGGATTTTAGGCTTCTGGTTGGCCAAGGGAGCATGTCTAGCCCACTTTCTGCGTCTGGTGCACGCCCTGGCTCTGCCCGCGCCTCCCATTGACCAAACTTTCTGTATACACGGCTCTGCTGTAACCCACCCACGCCAGCCGAGCTTGCCATGATGCCAGATGCCTTGCATGCCAGCAGCCAGGACTAACTGTGCTGGTGAGCCCTGGATGCCAATGAGCCTTAGATTTTGTCAGTGACAGTTTATGTGTTAATGGCTATGTCGAAAGTGTTAGTTATATGTTGTTTTTACTTCTTGGCAGGGATATTGAGACTTATCTTTGCCCGATTAATAAACTGCAAAAAGCCCTGCTTAACAAAGCCTTTGAAATCGTTTTGCATTATGTACCGGCCAGACTAACCTTCTTCAGGAGGTTAGAGACTTAAAAGAAAAACAGAATGGTTTGAAGAATCACTAAATGCCTTGACCACATGATGACGGTCTCTTTTCAGCGTCACATAATATGTGCCTCTGGCACTTTTGTCAGGCACTCAAGTTTTCTTTGACACGTTTTTCACCCCGGGAGCCAACCCTGTGTGTCTAAATAAATTATTTGTATACCTTAAAATCTCGAGAGATAACCCACCTAACATCAAGAGCAAATCAGGTGAAAATATGGAGTGGCCTAACTTTCGGTGTACAATGAAGAAAATTTTAAAACATTACTATTTTTAGGTCATATTCCTTTCAAGCTTGTTATGGTGGCGAGGGGCAACGAAGCAAAAATAACTGTACTTCCCAGCTAGCAACGTTCACTTATATTCAGCCGTAGCTAACTAGCCGCATTTACGCCGAGGTCATCATTGACCCCAATACTACTATTATTAGGAGTCTGGGGGTATCTTTCGGTGTTTAAAAAAAATAGCAACTCAAGCCAGAAATAGGGGTGGGCTATCTTTCGGGGGTGTTGCACCTCTCGGAATTTTACGGTAGCTTATTTAAATTCATAAATAGATCAAGCAAATGTTTTTACTACAATCATGATTCCTCCATATAATCAAAAGCAACTTTTGGATTTGTTATGAAGGCAGAGCTTGAATGTTTTCAAGAAACACACAGTGACTACTTGCATTGTCTATAGTCCCAGTCTTCTTTAAGATCGTAAATGTGTAAATATACCTTGTGCTTCTTATTGCACAACTAACAATTAAGAAAATTTCCAGTGTCATAAATAATTGGCCTATCAACCCTTGTCTATCTTGGGGACCTCTACATACTCGATGTGCGCCAGTACTAACACTGATTCCTTTCCTCGACAGTGCATATATAAAATAATGTGCAGAAGTTGCGCACATAATGATGGCATGCAATTAGGTAGTAAATATAGGTATCAGACAACACTTCACAAAGCAAGACAAAATAAAAAATTGGGGCTCCTATTCACGCTGTAAAGATAGTTGGCCAGCGAAGCTGTGGTATTACCTGCAACGATTTCCCACTGCACTATACCAAATGATTGACAAAGCAAAAGTAAATGCACTGTACCAAAACGTTTTTTATAAAGACCCTTTTTTTAACACACACTCGCCCAAGCTGCTACGTTAACCCTTTTTTTGCAAATGCCACCAGGCAGTACTCCAGTTTGACGTCCCAGCGAACTTCCGATTCAAAAAAAGAATGAACAAAACCCACCTTGACACAGCTGCCTGAAATGTCGATGAAATGTTTACCACCAATTCTTCAGTTGAACGCCAAAAAAACCGAAAAAATGGGAAATATCGTGAACGGCTTATTTTTCGCGGGCTCAATATTTTGCAATTCAGGTTAAAGCTGAAGTTTTGGAATAATTCACGGGTTCTAGTTTTCGCGACGCGGTGGAATCTCAATATAGATTCCAATGTGTTTACGTTTTACCAAAACCATTCGCGTGACCTATTTTTCACGAAATCTAGGCGGTTCGCGAAATTTAAGTCCTTTACAGTATGTTAATATGTTTCAAATATTTTGTAAACCAACTTGCCTCCTCCAGGACATTAAATTGTACAGCCGAATGCCCTCATTAAATCTCCAACTTTGCTGTCCGTGTAGCATTTATTCTTTCTAGCACTGGAGACATAAGCAAGCTCGACAGACTTGCAAAGACTGAGCGATTGGAGGTCGCTTGGGACGAAAGCAGCAGTTCATGTTGTAAACAGCTAAAGGGTCTATGTAAAAGACTTTGTATGGCGCCGTTGCCACGGCAGCTTATGAAACCACAACTTTTACCGAGAGACGCGTGCAGGGAGCACTATGTGTTTCGCATTGTTTGTGCACGCCTTATCGATCATGTTGTTTTGACACTTGTGGTTTTCTTATTGAAAACTACAAGCGTCAAAACTACACGATAGAAGACAAGGAGCGCACAATGCTTTTCTGTCCACTACTGTTCTGTTGACAGACACAAAAGAAAACTTACCAACGAGTCAAATACAACTTCGTTGTAAAATTGCGTTAAAACGCGACGAAAAAACGAATACAACGCGTTCGCGAAGAGGAGAGAGGAGCGACGATTTGAAGCCACCTCATGGAGGCTATGCCACGTGATTTCAAGATGGCAGCACCCATGCGGCGGAGGGTGGAAAAATCTAGAATTTTAAAAATAAATTGAAGGGATGCCACAAAACCATTTGGGAGGGGGGGGGGGGGGGCAATTGCCTAGCTTGGAGCTCAAGCTACTGTTGCATTGGTAGGAGACTACATTTGGAAGATGGAGTGGCGGTAGCTGGCTTCAGTCGCTGCCTTGGCATGTGCATCTATTGACATTTGGTGACCATATAGCAAGCAGAATTTATTGTGCAGGAGGAGACTGGTGTGGCGAGGTCAGGTGCATGCTTGCGCTCTTTTGCAGTGCTTTTCAATGCGGCCGCAGGACATGAACATAGAGTAGAGTTCTCGATAAGGACCGAATGTGGATGGCCAATATTTTCCAGCACCTAATATTTTTACAAGCCTTGCATGAAAGGTTTTTTTTCTCACCTGGAACATGGCGCTGAAGCAGGCGTGCAGCCAGGGGGGGGGGGGGGAGGGGGGAAGGGGGCGCCCATAAAGCCCGGCCCCCCCCCCCCCAAAAAAAAAAAAAATCTTCCATTTTGCTGGAACCTTCTCTCCCCCTCCCCTTCATACAGCATTTTGTTATCGGCGCTTCCCCACCCCCGAAACAAAATCCTGGCTACGTGCCTGTGCTGAAATATCAAACTACCTCTGATGGTGTGAACAAAAAAAGATGTCACCAGAACATCTCGGTGCTAATAGTCGCTGACAAGATGAGAAGCGCAGGGCATCTGGCATCTTGTAGCGCCCAGTCTCCAGCAAGCACTTGTCGCCTTTTCTCATGCTCTGTCTGCGCGTGCATTCTGGAGGCTCGCAAGATGCCAAAGTATTGCCAAATGTAAGAGGCTCCTCCCTGCAACTCTTGTTGTCCTACATTTAGTCCTCCAGGCACCACCCCAAGTCGGTACAAAGACATACAATAGTCTAGTCAACACCCGAACACGATTTGGGCGATATGTTAGATATAGTTCATAACAAAATGAGAACGTCTGGGCGTGTCTTTCAAATGCCCGGGCTTGAAGTATTGCCAAAGGCAGGAAGCTCGTGTTGGAGCGAGGGCAACTGAAGCTTCTGCCTGCCGTCCTCATCTTGCGAGTTTCTAAAGTTATTAAACAATTTTAAATGTGGCAATGCTATACCATACAATAAGGTTGTTACAAAAGCGATTTGTGGTTGATCTTATCAAAAGCTTGTAAAAAAGCGAAATAAATAATATCGACCTGCTGATAATATCGAAGCACATAATGTGAACGCCAAACTGGCGGAATATGCTAGTCTTGACGACGATGCGTGTGTTTGTCGTGATGACTCATTAGAGGACATAGTACAGGAAGTAATGCCAGGACAGTGCAGCAGTGAGAGTGAAGATAACGATGAAGAAATGGATGACTTTCTACCAACTGTCACAGCCACAGCTTTGAGCACATTGCTCAACTCCAGAAATTTCTGTCTGCAAAGGAAAAGTCCCGTAAAGAGCTCTTGCATTGGCTGGTATTGAAAATTTTGTTTTGAGATCGTATGTGCTGTCCAAACAGTCCACAATCGATAACTTTTTTGCCAGATGAATAAACTTAACGTCACAGCTTTTTCATCAATGTATTATACCATGTACTTGCTTATAATTAAGCCTATGTAGAGGAAACTGGCAAAAATCTGCTTTGTATGAGTAGCTATCCATGTAACAAATCATAATGTCGTCTAGTATCATGTTTAGGTGAATTTCTGATAATTCAAACTTCTGATAATTCAAACTAAAACCTGTGACTTCCTGTGGTTTGAATTAATGAGAGTCTACTGTAGTTTGCTGTACGGCGTTTCGCATTCAGCGAGTCATTTTGACACTGTATATACAGACGAAAGCATGAAAACATTCGGAGAAGTTACGCATTCACGGCTGCACGATGCTGGCAACTGTAGTGCCAGTCGTTAGACTTTGTCCTTGGCGAAGGGCAAAGTCCGGTTTGTAACACTGTGTCGCTGGAGCAAAAGCACAGATTGATTGATACTTCCTTGGCGATACAACCGCTGTCTTCTCACGTCGACACACGAGAAATACCGCAAACAAAAGCAGACACCGTCACGACTTCGCAAGGTGAAACCGGTGAGGTCAATAGCGGAAGAATTGCTTGGAGTGTCGACGTGCTATGTGGCATCAACAGCAGAGACCCGCCATTTAAAAAGAAATACTAGTTTGTAGTTTCTTTGCTGGACGTGACGTCACGACAACTGACGGCAGCGATTGGCTGGCGGAGTTGATGTAGATTCTTTTGGGGGGAATTTGCTACTGAATTCATAACCTGTCATCAAATGTATTCCCTAAACATGGCAGATATAATCAGGCCAGTTTCCTTCCACAATGCTGCCGCCTAGTCTGTCGCACAAATTATTTCCGTTGCCAAGGCGCAATCGGGGCTTTACGTAAACGTAGGCTGGACGTGCGTGTAGGAAAAATAACATGAATGACCGACCATATCATTGACTCTTCCAACATTTCTATAATGCAATTAAATGCAAAGGTGCAAGCGAGCTGGACAAGAATGACGAAAATAACCCCTGAAGAACGGGAACAAGAGGGACAAAGGACAAGCACAAATCTCCAAACACAGCTGGGTGACTGGTACGCGACCGTGTGTTTGTGTTTGTCCTTTGTCTCTCTTGTTCCCCTTCTCTAGGGATTATTCTCGACATTACTGTCCAGCTCGCTTGCACCTTTGCATTTATTTGCATCATAACTATAACCTTGAATTGCAAGCTTCACCCTTGTTGGTGTTAGACTGGTGATAGCTGATAAAACCCGTTTGCTCTACTGACGTCTAACACCTAACCCCTGGTTAGCTTGGTTGGTTGAGCGCTCCACCTGTAATGGAGAGGTCCCGGGTTCGATACCCGGACCAGGCGGATTTTTTCGGTCGCGCACCAATCACCTAGCTGTGTTTTTAGATTTGTGTTTGTCCTTTGTTCCTCTTGTTCCCCTTCTCCAGGGATTATTTCCGTCTTCCAACACATTGAAAAAAAAAAAATCCGACAAAAAAAACACCTTTTTGTTTTTTCCCCATTTTAGTAGCTGTCGTGTAACATCGAAATATAAGTAAAATAAGAAAAGTACATAACGTAAGGCGTACATGAACTCTATAGGTATAATATCAGTCCCAATGGTTTAGCAAAGAGGCCGGTCTTCTCAGAAAACCCCCTCTCTCACTCGAGTTCATCTTCTTATTATTGAATCTTAAAAAGAAGCTGCCGCGAAAAAGCTGCAGAAAATGCACAAAACAAAGTGACAGCGCCTAAAAAGGTCACACCTGCCTTTCACATGGCCTTTTGAACTACATGCAGTGCAGGATGCAGAACGGTACCCATGGGCTAGCAGCAGCTGTAACCCAGAGCTTGTAGTATATCGCAGCTGCTTGGAAAGGAGAGAAACCACCTCCCTCCTGCCGTGGTACCGGGAAAGGCAATACCGATGAGCCGCAGACGTCGAGCACCTTGAGTATTTCTGTGCATCCACGAAGCAATTCTGAGACAGCAACGACAGAAAACTTCAGTAACACAGTGAACAAAAAAGAGACCAAAAGAATAGGCATGCAGGCGAGCGTGATTTGTGAACACAGCTAAAACCCAAGGCACAAGAAAGCAGAAAGAGGGCACATGGAGAGGCCTCGATTTCCTTGCATGTCGGGTTTGAGTCTCGTACGGGGTAGTAAAAAGCAACAATACTGGTTCCCTTAGCCTTTTCTGCATCAAGAAGCCTTGAAACAAAAAAATCCTATTGGTCATTTATCTTGTTTTCTCTTCTCGGACGGTTTGCAGTGCACGCTGCGGCAGCAAACTGCCTCGAAGGGGCTCAACTCACACTTCTAAGAATGATTGGCGAGCAATTTCTCTATTGTGTACTACGTGTAATATATGTTTTAAAGGGAAACTCCGCCGATTTCTTGGTAGACTTCGATTTGGCTGGAAATTTGCAGACCGGATCAATGACCCTTTCTTAGCTGGTAACCAAAATATTAAAAAATATATACAAATTTTTCGTGAAGTTATTAAATTTTCAAGTTACGCCGGCTGAGTTACGCGAGGGTTCCAGGATGCGACTTTCTACTCGCAACGATGAAAAATCCCTACTTTTCCCTAGCCGCGTACGTCACGCATGTGCAGGCGGACAAGCGACTCGGGCAGCCGCGAAGTGGCTTTCCGGACGCCTGCGATCGAGATAATTTTTTCGCAGCTTCAAGGTTGAAAGTTCCTTTGCAATGGGTAGCAATCTGTGCTCCGCAATAGATTGTAGAAACAGTGCCGGAAAAAAGCTTCTCGTTTACCCTTGTTTTCGTGGGAGAAAAAAAAAAAAAGCGTTCCTACACTCTAAGAAAAAGTGAGCACCCCCCCTCGTCATCGTGCGTTTTGACGGCTGTAACTACCCCACAGGCTTACCTAACTACCCACTGGGCTCGAGCCATTGAGAGCTAGCACCCTGTTGGAAGGTGACAAGCATGGGGTAGTCACGTTTTATAAACTCTTGAATTGAACATTCAAGTGCATGCAGTCGTTTAATAGTAAAAGTCACTTCAAAAATCTCAAAAAGTACTTAAAACTTGTTTTCTTTGAGCGTTGGTTATTATTTATTCAAATTTAAACCGTTCGAAACAAGCGTGTCAAAGCGTGTGGCTCATTTCGCCTAAACTGGCAGAAAACAAACAAGTACAGGCAACATTGGTACGCACCTACTAAAACCCGAGGCAGATAAAAAGTATCGCGGTTGTCCTTTTTGGTTCCGTCGCGGGTTTTACGATGTACAACAGTAAACAACAGCTGGCAGCTGGCGTCGTGCTCGAGGAATTTAACCAAATCTCTAGAAAAGTACAGAAAGCTACGCACAGGCGTGAGTTGACTTGAATGTTCGTCGGACGAGATACTCTTGTCGTCTTTTATTGTGCGGTTCAGTAAAGAGCGTGCTCTCAATAAAGGTGTGATCGGTCAGTTCTGCATGCAGTTCAGTTGCAAGTGGCCTCCTCGGTTCCGCCCGTTCCGCCGAACTTGCGCTCCTGTCGTACCCAATTTTTTTGCTTGCAAGTGCAGTGAAGTATGAAGAATTGCACACCACGACTCAGGCCGGACGGGACGAACCTACACAGATATCTGCGATCATGTTCGTGTATTTCACTATTTCTCTGTCTCGGGATACATGATTCGCCTTCACTGGCTCATTTGGCACATTTCATCGAGCATACTCGATAAAAAAAAAAATGCTCAAACAAGTATGTGTCATCCAAGGCGGAGTACTTCGAAAGGGACTAGGATTTCAGGCCTTCCAGCACGCGTTCCTTTTATCTATATAAAAGATTCCAAGTAAATTTCCAAAAATAATGCATTGGCAAACATAGACGTGCTATTTGTTTTAAATTTTTTTTTTTTTTGAAAATGTATTGCTGGAGACGACAGCAGGTGCAGCGCAGAGAACTATGTTCTCGGCGTTCTTTGATGCTCAACAGCTCATTCATACTGGAAGCGGATCCGCATTCGCAAAGCGGTTGTGAGCGCGGTTGTATAAAGATCCAGTCCAATTGCACGCGCACTTGATGTCATGGAGTGCGCGTGCAATCGTACTGGATATTTATACAACCGCGTTCGCAACCGCTTTGCAAACGCGGATCCGCTTCCAGTGTGAATGAGCGGTAAGGCCGGTTCAGACACTTGCGTTTGAATGAGTTTGACAGCTTTGCGTCGAGAACCGAAAGCGACTCACCGGCACGACTGGGCTTCGTATGAAGCGTGGAATCCAATTCAAGGAATCATCTTCGCACGCTATGTAAGCAGCAGGGATGCCCTGGTTTCTCGCTGCCGCAACGCAGTCAGACGCAGTCAAACGCCACTGTCTGAACCAGGCTTTACATAATTTAGCATACGTATTTCGCGTTCGTTGCAGGTGAAGGCACGGGCCCGAAAGCGGCAATTCTGCACTGTCCTCTTGGCGCGAGCGCGAGCGCATAGAACGCATATTTGAAAGACACACGCTTGAGCAGAAACAATTGTAGCGAAAAGAAAACTGAAACAACGCTTCGGGGAGGACCGGCGGACGGGCTTCGCTAGAATCACCTGCGCGCGCTCAGTGTACTCAACATTTACTCAACCGCCGCTGAAGTCATTCGGATATGTAAAAAGAGAAAAGAAAGTGCATCAGCATGTTCAGAAAGTTGTGATTGCAGAAATTGTTTTCGATAATTAATACAATTAATTAAACAGGCTTCTGTATACTTAAAGTGTAGGCTAGCGAGAAAACGAAACTGATCAAAACGTGACGTGTAGCAACTATTCAAATTTATTCATAACCTGCAGTTCACTTTTGCAATGGATTACATTAGAGATACGAGCGCTTTCCTAAGGGCAGTAGAGGAAAATAATATATACGCGTAAACCTTGCACAGTCTTTTCGTATTTATGCAAAATATGACAGTGGTCACCATCCTAATCGGTCACAGAAAATACAACAGTATATAAGGTGGCGGTGTCGACTAGACGTGTGTATAGGAATGTAGAGTGTCAATATCTCATGTAGTACCTTGTGCTGTGTCTGAACGCCATCCTGTGTAGAATGCTATGGTGTCTGTATGTCGGGTATGTGTGAAGTGTGTAGAATATGTACATACGTGAATGTCTGGCGAAGCGCTGAACACAAAGACTGTTAGTTTCGTTTTTTTCTAGTTTGAGCCCTGTCCGTTAGGTGGCGCGTGGCGCCGCCCAATTCAAGGAGTCGCGCGTTTATGTGTCTACTTATTTGAGCGAAAAACATGGAGGCGTCAGAGGCGTTCCATGGCTCTACGGAGCTGGCGGAGCAGCCCCAAAGGGTTCGGCTCTCAGCCTCTCGTCCCTGTGGGATCAGTCTCATAGCCAGTTGAATGGGTGTTCCGTGCGGTGAATAGCGCGAAGTGCGTGCACAAACGCGGTGAGGATTACCAGGGACTTGGAAGTGGATAACGAATGCTAACAGGTGAGCAGGAGCATTGAACGATGGGAACCGACGCCGCTTAAATCGGTGATGCTTCGCCTCGCCGCTGTTAACCGAAACCGCCGGATCACTTGCGGCAAGCACAGCAAGGAGACGCTCTGTTCAATAAAGATATCATTCCATTTGTCGCTATACGATTCCTTTCTTGAATGTTTTCTGGTCACGAAGTAAATGCAGCCGGCCGCGTGAAAGCAGTCGCGGACAACCCCCTCAAATGCCCCCCCTCCCCCCCCCCCCTTCCTTTCACATCGTCGCCTCTACTCGTAATACGTGCGGTGTCCGTGGTTCGAGGCGCGTTTTGGAGTGCTTCAGTGCGCACGGAAGGCCGCGAACGGGCGCACGCACTTGAGAATCGTATTTTAGCAAAAAGCAGTCCAGCTCGCTAGGCCTTACTCGTACTGCTCCACTGTCGCTTGCCAGCCGCCATGTTGCTTTTGGGGGTGCTCACTTTGGCAACCTGTTGATTGCGTGCCGTGTGATTACCCGTGGGGTTGTCGGTATAACGAAGGTGGGGTAGCGATATCTGTGACGGCTTCTGACTACCCCAAAGCTAGTACCCCACGACAACCCTTTTGTTGAGAGTGTAGCAGCAATAGAGGCCAGTCACATCAAGGTGCTTTTGCGCGAGCTGTGTGCAGAGAACTAGTATCACGTGAAACATTTTCACTTTTGCTCGGAATACTTTATAGCCGCGAGCTGCGAGTTGAGTATCCTTCAGCAGCTGGAACAGCTTCAAGAGCGGCAAGCGCAAACTCAAGCCGGCTGTGACCATTACGACATCCGTCCAAAGAAGAGCGCTAATAATATTGCGAAAAATAGTACACTAGCACTGTAGTCGACATTGGGCAAAGTTGCATTTGTTATTCACAATTGGTTCAGGGATTTTTTTTAATTTTTTAGAAACACTATATTTGTTTCGGACGTCGAATCTAGCTCAGGCTACTCGGAGTTCCAGTCACGCTGCCGATATGTTGAAGACGAGAAGTGAAACATCTAAACAAAGTTCTATACTGAATTTAGACATGACTTTCGACATATTGCTATTCCTTTCTGCTATTACAGAGGTTCATGGAGCAGGTGTTGAGCTCCATTAATATACGATAGAGCCTTGCCTGGTTTGTCAAATGGTTGGCATGCAATATTCGCTGCGAAAGAAGTGATGAAAACGTCTTTAATTTATTATATTGCGGAGAAATTTTTAGCCGGGCTGAGAAGTTTTTTTTTTTAATTATGAAAATATAATGTTGTTAAAGGGAGGCATGCAAATTTACAGCTGAAGAAAACTGTGCTAAACCAACTTTTAAAAAAATCTTTTATATTCCCAGTTGGTTCTCAAAAGATTTAAAAAATGCATTACGAAAGAAACTGCACTATCATCGCTTATACAAGAAAACAGGGCTAAGTTTATGGTATCAAAAGTTCAGTATTCATCGTTGTCTCGTTAAGAAACTTCATGAACAAGATAATCGTTTGCACTTAGATGGCGTCGAGCAAAGCCTTAGAAAAAATCCGAAAGAATTCTGGTGCTTTGCTAAGCAACACTTGCATGGAAGTAAAGAAAGTATTTGTCTTCGAGATAATAATGGGTACCACTGTTTGCCGGCTGATATCGCGAATAGTTTTGCTGACTTCTTTAGTTCGTGTTATTTCCCTCCAATGAGTAATTCTTTTAGTGCCACTAATGCTGGTTGTAATGCTTTTTTGTCTTCGTTTACTGTTGTCGCAGAAGAGATCGTAGAAGCCGTGAAGGAACTGAAACCCAAATTATCGAGCGGTATTGATGACATACCTATGTTTATTATAAAAGGCTGCTGCTCTTTACTTGCCCCTGTTTTGATGCAGATTTTTAATTTGTCTCAAAGCTTGCACAAGGACACTTTCCCGAGCTTTGGAACGTGTCTGTAGTGGTTCCTATTTTTAAAAACGGTGATTCGACATTGGTTAATAATTACCGTCCTGTGTCATTGTTATGAAGTTTTGCAAAAGTTTTTGAAAAAGTAATATATAAACGTGTTTACTTTTACCTTAGCCCAATGATGTCTGCATCTCAACACGTTTTTTTTAAGGGTAGGTCAGTTGAGTCAAATTTATGCTCGTTTTTAAGTTACTAGCACCAGTGGTGTCAAGTAGGGGACAGGTAGATGCAATTAATTTTGACATGTCGAAAGCGTTCGATTGTGTATGTCATAATTTACTGCTACAGAAGCTTGCCTTGCATGGTTTCAGCCCGCAACTTTGCGCGTGGTTTTCCACGTATCTCATTGGTCGTCGAAACTCTGTTCGCATTTCTGATAGCTACTCTGACGAGTTTATTTCAAGTTCTGGTGTACCCCAGGGATCCATCCTGAGACCACTTTTATTCCTTTTGTTCATAAATGATTTTGCTTCCCGTATTACAGATGCAAAAATTCTTTTGTTTGCCGATGATGTTAAGCTTCTTATAAGTGTGAGGTCACTATCTGATTGCTCCCGGCTCCAGGCTGACATAGAACGTGTTTCTGAATGGTGTGCCAAAAACCGCTTGTCACTTAACCCCAAGAAAACTAAATCAATTGTGTTATCCAGAAAGCATGACATACTTTATTTTTATATAATTTAAGAGGGGCCCCGATTCCTCGGGTTCCTTTTATCAAGGATCTTGGTGTATTCATCGATAGTTCACTATCCTTTAATAATCACGTGTCTACAACCGTGAATGCAGCACTGAGAGTGTTGGGAATGATTTCACGGTTGTGTCGCCAGTTTTCTACGCCCCGTTGTATACTGCACTTGTTTAAGACATTAGTGAGGTCAAGATTAGAATTTGGCTCAATCATTTGGAATTCATTAACGTTATCTCAGGCTCTTTCAATAGAAAATATACAAAAATGAATGATTAGAATTGTGTGTGACCGTTATATTGGAAGGAAATATTTTAACCATTATGAAACGTTACTTGTTCGATTTGCGTTGCACAAGCTTGCTGTGCGGAGGCAATACAGTGATTTTATATTTCTTCACAAAGTTGTACACGGAGAAGTGAATTCAATTGATCTGTTGCGTTTCATAGACTTTCATGTTCCGTCAAGGGTCAGTAGGAATGTGCTAACCTTTTACCCAACTTGTATGCCATCTGTGTCTCCTTTCTCGAGAATCCAATTAGCATTTATTAAGACCCATCTTGACATCTTTCTTTATTCAAACCAGTTTATGCTTTATGTGCGAAAGTGGATGTCCTTGAATTACCTATTGTAAGGCGAATTCTGTATAGTCTTTCAGTTTCTGTTATCTGTTTATATTTTCATTGTGACAAGTATTTCAATGTTTGATATAGTGCTGTGTTTTAATTTTCTTTGTGTGCACCACATCATAGACTGTAAAGTTGTTTGTGGGCACGTAAAATAAAGATTTATTATTATTATTATTATTATTATTATTATTATTATTATTATTATAGAGTTGCCTCCTTCCCATGTGCTCTCGTGGATGGGGGTTTGAACGTGCTGCATCCTACTCCAGAAGTAAAAAGAAAAAAATATCGGTACACATTTGTTTAGTAACTTTTGTTAACATATTTTGAATAAAAAGATTTATGATGCCTCACACACTATTGTATCTTCAAGCACATATTTTTGGTTTGGAGACAAAAAAAAAAAAATTGGTTCGCTCTGTATGTATATACAGCCTTGACGGAGATACGCCTCAACGGGTAATCGGTCTCTTAGCTGTAGATGAGAAATTTAGCCAGTGCAGTAGTTTTTAACGTGCATCACGCAGTAGTGATCACACAAACGCGTGCCGGTACGAAACTCATCCAGATCGAAACAGGCGGGGGCGGCGGAGATCGAGCCCAGGAGGTTCCAGCGCAAGCTTACGCTCCGAGCTGAGACGCGTTAGCCCACTCGGCCACTTCCTCCCCTTTGGAGATGAACAGTGTATTTGTGTATTTTATACGCATTCCACTGCACCTTGATGTTTGGCTTGGTGGTTGTGAAGTTCTTTTAATCGTCATTTTAACACGATCTTCATGACCAGTAACCTGCCATATGATCTACACGAACGCAGTTCATTCCATTCTATACTTTTCATGGTTTACGAGAATCACAGTCTACATGTCTTTGGTCCCAGCCCAGCGTGCACATGTTCATCGCTTTGGAAGGTGAGCAATGTACGCGCCATACGCACAAACGCTGAAAATGGCATCGACCAGAAGCGCTTTTCAGAAATGGTCTACAGATCTTTGGCTAAATTACTTAAGCACCAAGGAGCACATTCACGCCACAAGAGTAGTTACACGTGCTGACGCCTGCAACAGTAACTTTTCAAAAGAAAATATAAAACAAATGGCACATTCCTTCAGGTCATACGAGAGTGTGGGGCATCTGTACCCACATTCCAAGCATTTTCCGTGGTGCTTTGGCAATTCGTCAAAAAATGTATTGCGCGACTCTTCGACCTTTCTTCGCCAGCCATCTTCTAATAACAGGGAACGGATTTAACACCAATATCACGAAACTAGCGAGGCACGGCTTGAGCGTAGCGAGTTGCAAAAACGGTTTTATGCAAATTCCAATTGCTCCCGTTTTTCCTTTTTTACTTTCTTATAGTTATGCACGTAGACCAAGGCCATACTTTGTGCAATTATATATAATTATCAACTTCAAACAGCATGAACGCCCAGGTTTTCTTGCTGCTAGATCCGAGAAAGGCGGGCGCGAGCGTATCCGATTGCCGGCCGCGCGCCTCGCTGCACACAGGTGACGTCACGCTTGGGCGACGGGGAAAACTGGGGAACACCTAGGGAGAACGATGTTTCGGTTTCGGCAGCAAACAAAATATCACTTTTTTTAATTAACTAGAGTGAATCTGGGAGAACGAGATAGTATTTCGGAATCAGGAAGCCACCCGCATTCAGATTATGCCCTTGGATTAGGTAGCTCGAAAAGTCGGCAGAGTTTCCCTTTAAAGGGGTACTCCGGCATTTTCTTCATTGTCCCGATTTGCCTAAAACTTGCTTAACACACCAACAAACATCGTGAAATAGTAACCCAAATATTTGGCCAAAAGAACTTTTTTTCGCAAAGTTACAGAATTTACAATTTTGGTCATCATCGTGTTTTTCAAAGTTTAGAGTTCTACAGGCAACATTGAAATTGTGACGTCATGGGAAGGCAGGGCTTCACTCTTTGGGCTGTAGACTTTGTTCCCAACTGATCACAAACAGTTTCATGGTGTCAAAAGTATGCTTTGGAATGTAGCTCCCGCACAGCAGCACGAAACAAATGCTCAGCATAGTTCATTTCTAGACAGCCCGCTCGAATCGCAAGCTTGCGAATCACAAGTCCTCATACAGCACTTTGTCATAGGCGGGCGCCCCCCTGAAACGAAATCCTGGCTACGTGCCTGCCGTTGACGTCACGGCAATGAAAAGCGCAAGTATATTTGAATCTTGGTTTTGGCGTCATTTTCATTTGCTGATTTCACAATAACTATTTTGAATTTCGCGATAGTAAATAGCATACCGGAAAGAGTAAAAGATGGCGATTTCGAAAATATTGTTAGGTGGGGTTGCTCAGAAAATCGCTGGAGTACCCCTTTAAGCAGGTCTCTTTTCTGCGAACACGACAGTGGTAGAAACGTTACTTGTGTCGAGCTAGAGAAGCCATATTGGGGGCTACCCCAGTTACGTTCACACTGGCTTTCATGGCGGTTATGTGCTACGCAGACAGCTTTCACTATTTCAACTGAGTGCCTACGCAAACACAGAAGCAGCCACATAAGACAATCGGAGGAAGACGCCGAGTTGTACAGGCTAAGGAGGAAGGACATAGTGCAGCGAGCTATCTAGTCCAAGCTATTCCTCTGAGAAATGCAGTCGGTGGAAATGTAGGTCAGTTATTCCCACCACTAATTTAGGTAACAATTGCAAACATTGCACTATTTTGCATATTTCTCTACTAAAATGCTAGTCACCTGCAACGGAAAAAACGCCACAAACTAAAAGGAAGACTGGTTGCATCGTTAACACGGACATCACGTCCATTAGGAAAGGCCACCTGTGCCATCCATCTGTTCATAAGCGAGCTGGAGTTCATCAAAGCACAACCGAGAATCTCTTGGAAGTACTTGGTTCCTTGTCAGTAGTTATTGAACGAAAACACAGTGCAGTGGTGATTACCATCAGCACAACCTTGCCCCTGGCAGTGTTGTCCCTAGGGTGGCACATGAACGACATGGCCTGCAAGCCACATATATCCCTAAAAGAAAGCTGCATAGAATGCACTTACCATGGCTAGCGTCGCCACCCAGAGAGCTTGCACAAACCCTCTGCATGGCACGCAGTGCTGTTCAGAAAAGAGCGGCACTGGCTAGCCAGTTGCTGCGAAGGCTTGTAGTGTCTTGCTGCTGCCTTGGAAAAGCTGCAAGTCATCTCTTTCACACCTTGCGGTACCTATCAGTTTCAAAATAAATGCTGATGAATCGCGACCAGCTATAACCTGTCGCACAAGGGAGAAAAAGGTGTGAATGTGCAGACTCCTATCTGTTTCATTTTGTCTCGCGTCTGAGTTTTGTTTCAGAAGAAAACAACAATGACACTTCTTTCACAGTCATATGCAAAAAAAAAAAAAAACGAGAACGGCTCGGTTATTAATAAGTAGTGTGCAGCAAAGGCACGGGTGCGAAGGCTTAGCTCCACAGAATGGTCTTTTTGCACGGGTGCTCGTGCAAAAAGGGCGCTTTTCACTGTCATGTGCTTGGGCCTGTGCCTTTTCTGCACACAACCAACGCCTTTGAGAGCAGTCGCGTACGGCGAGAAATCCATGATATACAGGGTACGTTCGCAGGAAACCTCCAGGGGTGCAGGAAGCTGCAAGTGCACCAGAATGTGAAACTACAGGTGGTGACAGAATTTAACAGTTTCAGAATATGACGTTACTTGACGTAACTTCCTTACCGGCTGATGATTAGGGCCATCGTAGCACGACCAACTATTTGTTGTGATCGGGGCATTCGATCGGACGCGGGTTGGTAAAGATTTGAAAAACACGAAAGAATAAAACATGTAGGGACGAAGACAGACAGCGCAGTTCTTTGTTGACATGGGATGTAAGATCAAGCACATTATTCTGTCGGATCAAATGGTTTTGCTGAATTAGGTTTAGCTCGCAAATCAGCCAGCTGGTCCTTCGGCGGGCTTTCAGCTTTCTGCGTTGCGTGTTTTAACCGTGAGCACAGGCTTCAACAATTTAGGCAGCGGCGCCAAATAGATTTGCAACGAAGAAACAGCTCGGACAAGTGGAACAAGAGATCACATCACTGGAGAACGCAAACCACTCACCTTTCGTTCGACGACGGCTAGCAAGGCACGATGTTTCTCCGGGCGTTGAACACAGAACTAAGGAGACCGCGTCTATTTCCATAATGCTCCTATTGGTCATGACGTCACCAAATTTCATCTAATACAGTGCGCGCCGAAGTTCTCTCTAGACGCCGGTGTAGAAACATGGAAAGCACGCAATTTTTTTCTTTGGTCAAAATAGCAACAAACATAAACCATTTTGACGTCGCGGACGTCAAAATAACAAAAAAAAATCCCCGAAATAACGTTATTTTGACGTCCGTGACGTCACTGGCCACGCCCCCTGCGCTTCAAATCGGTGCTGAATATACGCAGCCGTGACTCTCTAAGGTCACGTGACCTCGGGGGGGGGGGGGGGGGGGGTCGCGTGATTTGGGGTGGACACGTGACATGGGGGCACATGACATGGGGGGCCACGTCACCTGGGGGGTCACCGAAGGTACCCGAAGTCCTCCCGAAGGAACCCGAGGTCCTCCCGAGGGCCTCCCGAATGAACCCGAGGTCCTCCCGAGGGGGGGGGGGGGTGGTTCGCGGTTACGCCGACGGTTACGGCGACGGTGACGGAGACGGCGGCCCCGACGCCGCTCAAGCCGGAAACGGACGCCTAAGAGCTGCGCTCTAAAAATATGTATACAGAGAGAGAGAGATAGGGAGAGAGCGAGAGAAAGGAAGACAGACAGGGGGAGGTAGATAGAAAGAGAGGGTAGACGTACTACGAAGCTTTTTGTGGAGTTTTATGACATATTGGTAGACGTTTCGGCCTGAGTCAGGTCTTCATTAGGACTGATTAATACCTGACTAAGGCCGAAACGTTGACCAATATGGGATAAAACCCCATAAAAAGCTTCGAAGTACGTTTACTCTCTTCTTCACTTTTCGTCGTCTTACGAAACAGTATTTTCGAATGACAAGTGATGAGGCGATAATAACTGAAGAAACTAAACGTGTAATGGGGCGAACTTGTGCCCAAAAATAAAAGGAAAAAGAAAGATAACAATAGAGCGTCGCGGGCGTCGAAGGAGGCGAAGCAGCAGGATCGAACGCTGAGGCGAAACTGACTGGCTCACCACCCAAACCCCTTATGTACACGCGTGGGCTTCTGGAATAATTGGCGTAGAAAGTTTGACGCGTAGAACATTCGCACCTCGAACAAGCAACAGGATTCGCGAATTTTCCAGAACACTAAATTGCGGGAAAAAAACAAAATACACGTCGCTCCCAAGAATCTAACCCTGGCTTTTCGCGTGGGAGGCAGGCGCGATAACCGTTCGGCCACGCGCGCGCTGCCTATACTTGGCCAGCTGCGAAGCGCGGCATTACTCCCCCCTTTAAAAAGTGCATCGCCCCGATGCAGCACAAAACAAAACAAAGCAAACCAAATAACGGTAAACTAAACAGTCATTTGGAACACATAAGGTTCAGGGTCCAATCGAGCGTAGTACGACTTCATGCGCACGACGTGGACGACTTGTGGTCGTGGAGGGCGGCGTGATGAAGTCCGTGTTCCGTCGGGCATCACCTCGTAGTTCAGATCAACGAGTCGACGAAGCACCTTGTAGGGTTCAAAGTAGCGCTTCATCAGTAGTTTCTCGCTGAGACCACGGCGGCGTATCGGTGTCCACACCCACACCCGGTCTCCGGGTTGAAAGTGGGCGTCCCGGCGACGAAGGTTAGAGCGGCGTGCGTCGACTCGCTGTTGGTCATGAATCTTGATTCTTGCCAGTTGGCGAGCTCCTCCCGCGCGTTGCGAGATCAGTTGAGCATCGCCGTTGCCATCGTCGGCCGGCACGTGAGGCAGCATGGCGTCGAGCATTGTGGTAACCGTCCGGCCGTGCACCAGTTGGAACGGTGTCATTCCCGTGGTTTCTTGCACCGCTGTGTTGTACGGCAACACCTTGTCCCATGTTTTGTGCTCTACGTCGACTTACATGGAGATCATGTCGGCCATCGTCTTGTTGAGCCGCTCCGTTAGCCCGTTGGTCTGCGGATGATAAGCGGTTGTTCGTCGATGGCTGGTATGACTGAGCCGAAGAACTTTTTGAGTCAGCTGCGCCATGAAGGACGACGCGCGATCTGTGATCAGCACTTCAGGTGCGCCGTGTCGAAGGAGAATCGACTCAACAAAAAACTTGCCGACTTCTACCGCTGTTCCTTATGGCAGGGCTTTCGTCTCGGCGTATCGTGTAAGATAATCGGTCGCGACGATAATCCACCGATTTCCTTGCGTAGATGTTGGGAACGGCCCAAGTAAATCCATTCCGACCTGCTGGAAAGGCGTAGTCGGTGCAGGTATCGGCTGCAGGAGTCCTGCTGGCTTCGTCGGAGGCTTCTTACGTCGTTGGCATTCATGGCACGACCGTGTGTACAGGTGGACTGTTTTCGGGAGTCTCGGCCAGTAGTACTTGTCACGAATCCGGGCGACAGTCCTGGTGCAGCCAAGGTGTTCAGCCGTCGGGTCGTCATGGCATGCTTGAAATATTTCTTCTCGCAGGCTGGCCAAAACAACCACCAGCCAGGCAGGGTTGCTCGTTCCGAAGTTCTTCTTGAAGAGCACGCCTCGCCACAGAACGAAGCTTGGCAAGTCTCGGGCCAAGGCTCGCGGAACTGAGCTTCCTTCACCTTCGTGGTAGTCGATCACGGCGCGAAGTTTGGGGTCGTCTCGTAAAGTGCTCCCATGTCGGTATCTGTAATTGCTTCGAGAAAATGGGCGTCATCATCGTCGTCGGTGTTGTCGGGAGGAGATATGACTGGGGCCCTAGACAAACAATCGGCGTCATTATGCTTGCGGCCAGACTTGTGCACAATGGTCACGTCGAATTCTTGCAGTCGAAGGCTCCAGCGAGCGAGACGTCCTGACGGGTCCTTGAGGTTGGCAAGCCAACAGAGAGCGTCGTGGTTCGTGATAACGCGGAACGGGATCCCGTACAGGTATGGGCGGAACTTGGCTAACACCCAAAAGCAGCTTTAGTCGGATTCTTGATTTGGCGCTAAAAACGTTAGAGGAGCAGGTTTGGACCTAAGGTTCACTTCTGAAACCCCAAAAGACCAGACAATCCAGTTTTTGGATCTCAGCGTCGATGTGAGCCAGAGCCACGTTTGATGGTGGCATCATCCCAGGACCACCAAGAATCTCCTTGATTTTAGATCGGGGCATTCTAAGCTCGTCAAAAGAGGCATTGCAAAATCATGTATTCTGTCCGTGGTAACAAAGTCTTGCTACCACAGCGTGGGAGAAAGCCTTGCCGCCCAGGTAGGCAGATTAGAAGATGCCGGTTTCCCGGAATCGCTAATCGCCTCGGCGGCGGAAGCAATAGTGAAAAGCATTAAGAGTGAGGCGCGGGGAAAAGTAGCAAAAGAAGTGAAAAAGCAGGTTACATTCAGCCCGTATGTGCACCACATGTCACACGGCTTCAAAAGAGCAGCCTCGAAGTTCGGGGTAGATGTTGTGTTCTCGGCACGTTACAAGCTAAGCAGTATTTGATCTGCAGTGGAAAAGCGCGTTAACAACGTAAAGAAACAGGTGGAGAGCCCGTGCGGCATAAAACACCGCATTGAGTTCGTGCCATGCACCTTGGGTGTAGTATACAAGACACCCTTCACCTGCGGAAAGATATACATCGGACAAACGGGGCGGTGCCTCACCATTCGCCTGCGGGAACACCGTAGTTCTTTAACAGGTACGGCAAGCTCATACTTGGCGTTACACTGCAGGGACTGCGCCTGCACACCGTTACTTGACAAAGCCGTTGTTTTGTATAAACACAGGGACCAAAAGGCTCGAGATATTGTTGAAGCTCATAGAATAAAAAGGAGGGGCCAGCCTGCGTGAGTCAGGCTTCCTTGAATTTGCTGGACAGTGAGGTCGAATTTTTAGATCGGGGATGACGCGTATAACATTGTGTAACAGATAGCACCCAATTTTGTGAGGCGCATGCGCATTTCCATCGTGATTAAAGAGTTCGTATGTTTTTCTTCGTGGTTTCCTGAGAATAAACCTTTCAGTTGTTAGTCAGCGCTCGTCCTGTCCAGTTCCTTCCTCTGTCCTTGCAAAAATTCGTGCTGTTCCATTATGAATCCATACCAACTCGCCCAGTTATCCTGTTTACTAACCCAGATGACAGCGAAACATTCCTTGTCGGTTTTCGAGTAATTTTTCTCTGCCTTGACAGTGCCCGGGTTGCGAAAGCGATCGCCCTCTCTGCTCCGTCTTGTCTTTGGACGAGCACCGCACCCAGCCCGGCGTTGCTGGCGTCTGTGTGAACTTCCGTTTCCGCTGATGGATCGAAGTGTCCGAGGATAGGCGGCGACTGAAGTCTTTCCTTCAGTTCGTTGAACGCTTGTTCTTGCTCCTCCCCCCACTGAAAGTTCACGTCGTCCTTCGTCAGATGCGTAAGCGGTGCGGAAATCTTGGCAAAATCGCGAACTAAATGTCTGTAGTATGCGCACAGCCCAAGAGATCTTCGTACGGCTTTCTAGTCTGATGACTTCGGAAATTCGGCGACAGCGCATGTCTTTGCAGGGTCGGGACTTACACCTTGAGCACGCACGACATGGCCCAGGAATTTGAGCTAACCGTAAGCGAACCGACATTTTGACGGCTTCAGAGTCAGTCCGGCATTCTGGATAGCCTGTAGCACGGCTCGCAAACGTCTGAGGTGCTCGACAAAGTCGCTGGCGAATACCACTACGTCGTTGAGATAGACGAGACAACCTTTCCATTTCAAGCCGGAAAGAAAGGTGTTCATTACGCGCTGGAACGTCGCCGGTGCTGTGCATAGTCCGAACGGCATCACTTTAAATTCGTCCGGCGTGACGAATGCAGTCTTTTCACGATCTCGTTCGTCGACCCTGGATCTGCCGACAAATCTTCAGATCTACCGACAAAAAGTATCGGGCGTGACGCAGCCGGTCCAGGGTGTCGTCGATGCGTGGCAGCGTGTAGACGTCCTTTCTTGTTACAGCGTTCATTCGGCGGTAGTCCACGCAGAACCAAAGAGTCCCGTCTTTCTTTTTCACAAGGACTAACGGTGAAGCCCACGGGCTGCTTGAGGGCTGGACAGTGTCGTCATCGAGCATTTCTTGGACCTGCTTGTGGATGACTTCTCTCTCTTTCACAGAGACACGGTACGGCGACCGATGAACAGGAAGCGCGTTGTCTTCAGTGACAGTTTGATGTTTCGCAACGGTCGTTTGGCGCACCTTTGACGACGTGGAGAAGCACTCATTGAATTCGGCGAGAAGGTCACTGAGTTGTCGTCGTTGTGGGGTAGGCAGGGTTGGGTTGATGTCGAACTGCGAAGGCGGCGTTGTCTAGGGTGGCCACGAAGAGAGGTCTTCTGATATTCCGGCAATTTCGGCTGAGTCCAGGAGTTCCTCGGCGTGACCCACGGCGGTGCCTTTCGTAAGGTACGGGGCCTCCTGTCGGAAGTTCGTTACGAGTGCGACAGTGCGTCCGTCTTGGAGCTCCGCGACGCCTCTTGCGATGCCAATCCCTCTTGCTAAAAGCAACTCGAGGCTTCCTTCGAGCAAAACGTCGCCGCAGAACTGCTATGCTTTTCCATGGGTTACATTGTTCAATCTTTGTGCAAATGTAACCAAAGAAATCTTTGATTGGTCAATCATTTTATTTGTCACTCCACTTCTCACTGAAATTACTTCTTATCACTTAATGATGTAAGTCATGTTTTTCATGACTTTTGTTTTGTACTAAGATTATACCACTCGTTCGGTGTTGTTCGGTCTGCGCTAACAAAGCTCGGCCACCAGTCTTGATCGCTGGGCGAGTCTGTTAGCACAACGCGGCTCGGAGCAAATGAAGCGAAATCACGCGCGGCAGAACCCAGGGATTCTGGGTACACTGTATTAGAATACCGGGTAGTGTTTGGACCGGCGCGACTAGGAAATGGGAGCATGTGAGGCTGAGCGTGTAGACAACAATCACGGCGCTGCAGTCGACAGGGCAGCAGAAAGTCGCAGCAGTCCGCATGTGCCGCTGCACGTGCGTGTGCACGCGGTGCACGCGCACAACTACCACCATACTGACCTGCTGCCGAAGCGCCGGTGCCGGCACCCATCGTGATCTACACCAAACCCCTCAGGCGAGCCGCTCCGGTCCCATCACTGCATCCTGGGTTCAATCCCCACCCCTGCCCAACGTTACTATAGATCAGCCCAGCTGACAAGCTCCGCATTGGCCGCGCTTCGGAAAGCGTGCCTCCTTTGTTCGGGCGAGAGTGGTGACGCTGTCGTCGCAGCCCGCCCGGTCCGCGAGGCCGACCAAGCTCCGGGCAAGCTCGGGACGCTGGCTTTTCATCGCGAAATCAGGCGGTCGGCGGCACGTCGGCGGCCCTTCCGCATTTCTTTTTAAGAAATGGACTCTGCAAGTCGATTCTGCTGCAGTCACGATTGTAATCATGCACGCTATCGATTTATTCGATTTTTACTCTATAATTAATCGGATGGCAGCATGGGTGCCTACAGTGGTTTCCGCAGGTATTGAAATGGGAGGGCGGGGGTTTAAAATTTTAGGGGGGAGGGGGCATTGAGAATAGAGGAGTCGTCGCGAATTAAGGGATGTGCCTCCAGAAACAATAAGGTGGGGTACACCCCGCCTAGGGGGTGTGTAGGTGCCTAGCTTTGGGTGTGTAGGTGCCTAGCCTTCCGAGCGCGATTCTATGTTCGTGTAATGTCAAAATTCACCGGGATTTATATCATAGTTGATGTCCTCTCATATTCGTCTATGACCACTATCCACAAACTGGGACTTGTGTGCGCTGTCAGCGTCGTATGCAGTTCTCGATAAACGCTCCCACTTGTCACAAGAAAACGAACAAAATAAGTTTTCTGCCTTTTATTTGTTACCACAACAAATCTTCGGCAAGGCTAAAATTGCTGATGAATACAGTGCAACGTGTATTTCTTTTTGCATGAAAATATTGCGAGCAGGATGCAAAATACCAGGACTGAAAATACCTGTAGTTGGCGATTACAGGGCTCGAGCTTTCTTGTTTGCTACTGCCACCTTTTTCGTCATCTCTCGATTAATGTATCTCGCGTAGAAGAGCATTTGCGTTACAACGAAGAGGCATTGCAGTTTTCAAAAGTGCTATTTGCATACCCACCTTCCTATATCGCATTCTCAGGGTAGCTAAAATGTCTTTATTTTGGCTCGAGATAGATCGCGAAAACATCACGAGAACAATGAAACAACATTATAATTTATGGACAACTGCAACGTTAAGAAAATAGTATAGTTAACATAAAGCGAATTTAAATTAACGCGCGCTTATAAACACGTCAACAAGCATGTTGCTGGAAGGCACAAGGAACATGCATACACTTACACAAATGAACTCGTTTCACTAGCCAGTGGCGGATCCAAGGGGGGGGGGGGGGGACGCCGACGGGGGCGGCCACCCCCCCCCCCCCCAAACGAAGTCGACCCCCCCCCCCTCCCCCCTTCTCGGAGAGCAATTCGGCATGGGTGGAGCCGCCAGTACACAAGAAAGAATGGGCGAAAAGTATCCTTAAAAATTTTCCGCCCCCCATCCTCCCCCAAAAATGGAGTTCTGGATCCGCCCGTGCACATAACCAACGAGGGTGTCTCACAATTCGTGCACAATTTCCGCGAAGCTGTAGCAGGTACTTAAAAATAACGCTTCTAATATCTACCGCACGTTCACACATAAATCTTCAAATATACACGCTCCAATCCGCGCTCATCAGCTGATCAGAAGCGATGTCTTGAAATTCTTACCCCTTAGTCACAAGTCTCCGAAATGGCACGCGCAGGCAAGCGAGCGAGGTTATCACACACGTAAAGAACACACGAGAGGAATAACTGAGTTGTTTGCACCAGTAGCAGGCCTCGACGTAGCCGAACACAAATACAAAAACAGCCCGATTCTTTCGAATGACGAAGACGTCTTCAAATTGTCATTCTTTCCTAATGCGGCTTTGGTATGTATGCATCAGTCTACGCTTGAACTTCTGACACAAACATAGAACACCAGAAGAAGGAAGTTGACTGCATTTCAGTCTGTAGACGACCAAAACACAACGGTCCATGTGCCGGAAACCACTAACGATATACGTAGCCATTTCTCCGAGCCGCTTGTCTTGGTGCCGATCATAGGTCGGCATTTTAAGCTGCCCTCACTCAAACTCACGATCACTATTTTTTCCTCAATCAGAACTCACGCCCACTCACGATCACGATTTATTCAAAATAGGATCATCACCCGGACTCACCCTCACGGCTCAACGCAAAACCAAAACTCACTCGCCGTCATCATCACGGTCGTCACGCTCACAGATCATCACGGTCATCACGCTCACAGGTCATCACGAATCATCAGACTCACAGGTCATCACACTCACAGTTCCTCACGGTCCTCACACTCACAGGCCATCACACTCACAGATCCTCACGGTCCTCATACTCACAGGTCATCACGGTCCTCACGGCACTAACACTCTCAGCTCCTCACGGTCCTCACTGTTACAGGTCATCATGCTCATCACACTCACAGGTCCTCACACTCACAGCTCCTCACGGTCCTCACACTCGCAGGTCCTTGCGGTCCTCACACTCACACAGGTCCTCACGGTCCTCACACAGGTCTTCACGCTCATCACACTCACAGGTCCTCACACTCACAGGTCATCACGCTTGCCGGTTGCTTTCTTTGTGCTTTTCTTTTGTTTCTCTCAAGCCTTTGGTTTGTCTTCGCGTGAGTCGTGCGGCGGGGAAACTTTTGAGCCACTAATCCAATTTGAAAGAAATGTACTATGTTAATGTTTATGCTCCGCACATTTCTACCAAATTTCGTAAACCTGGATGAATTACGAAAGAAACTAAATGCAAGCTGACTAAAGTGGGTGCGTTTAACTTTCGCCTGCTGACAAGGGCGGCGGGAAAACAGAAACGCGTTTTCCGACAGGTTACATAGACAATGTCGCAGTGATTAGAACATCGCCTCGCTGTGCATACCTCGGTCATTTGTACACAGATAAACAATTACTACATATATCACCTCCGTTTCTTTTTTTGTGCCACCCACAGGTACTTCTACGGAAGTTTATGCAGAATGTATATATAGTAAATATATGGGCATCGACCCATATTTTTTTTTGTGTGTGTGTGGGGGGGGGGGGGGGGGGGGGAGAACGGTTATATCAGGTAGGGTGGTTGCACGTGATGACTGTTTGAAATCATACCATAATCCCTGTTGAAAGTGGTGTCTGTCAATCGTATGCTATTCTATGAACAGAGGCCGCGGTGGCCGAGTTTTCTTCTCACTTGAGTTGCTTCTGATTTTGTTGATTGACCGTGCTTGCCGGAGTAGTCTGCGATTTAAGGAGAATCATCGGCTGGCATTGTTTTTCAGTCATCTCGGCCTTTATAAAATACTGTCAGCATTCATTATCTTGATACATGCAGCCGTCCTTGAATTGATTTCGTTTGGATTGGTTTGACTTTGGCATGACTTTGCTTGGTTTGGTTTGGAGTGGTTTGGGGGTTTGCGGCCGTCCCCATGTGGTTCTTTGTCGCGCTCTCGATCATGTAGGGCGCGCCACTTTTCATGTGGCAAGCCGCGTCATTCTTGACACGCAGTTTTATAATGGGCAATCAGTTCGTCGAACAAGGTTTCATAGACAGATTGTTTCATCGACACTGCGATGTTTCATCGGCACATCGTTTCTTCAACATTTGTTTTATCGATGTGTCATCCGAAGATCGTTTCTTCGACATTCGATGCTCGACAGAGCTTATTACTCAGCCACCATATTACTACATTTCGTCGACACTTTTTTTGTTCGTTTTGTTTTACTCGTACGTCTAACGACATTTCTCTTTCTCTCTTTTTCATCGACGCGGCGTTGGCTCCTTGACGTCATGCGTTCTTCGCGTGTTCGCAGCGCACTACGGTGTCCGCTTCGGACAGGGCGCAGGTGGCGCAAGCGCAAATGCTCCTCACTCTTTGTACGCATGCAGTGCAGTGTGCTGTGCGTGGTGTTGGCTGTGCGCTTACGTCGCTTACGTTGCTGGAGTGGTGCGTGCGGCGCGGCGGCCTTTTGCACACGTATGACCGTTTGGCCGCGTGCTCGGCCTGTCTAGCGGATATTGGTTTATGAAAGGAGCGTGCCCTATAGGGGGGGGGGGGGGGGGGGGAACTGAGGCTCGGAGCTCGGCAGCCAGACGGTCGGACGTAATTGTTGCTTTCTGTCGTGCTTTTGGCCGCGTGCACACTTGACGCTCGCGAGATGCTGAATCATTCCAAACTTTTCCTAAAAGGAGTTTTTCTCGACGCAGTGGTGGCTTAGTATACCGCTCATTTTTTGTAGCGTCATGTGAGGCTTATTTTGTGCACAGTAATGCACGCGAAATTCCAAAACTGACGTTTTGCAAGTGTTTCGAAATAGGTAGTGACGTAGAGGTTAATCTGTCGGTTTCGGTAGTCTTTAAAAGTCCAATGAACGAGGTATTTGCATTGTTATAGAGTCGGAGCATAAGGAGTTTGAACGAATATAGGGGGCACGCCGATCGATCCAACATGGCGGAAAAGAGGGGGATAGATTTGCGGCGCCCGTAGATCGGTAGCGTATAAATTAAACAAAGCGTGCTGTTCTGTTTGTTTACGTGTGCGAGACGATCATCGCTTCAACCAAGACCTACCGTGATGCTACAAATGAAGTGTTCAAGCCAGTCGAAGGCAAGCAATCTTGCCATAGTCAAGATATGTGTGCAAGTGTTCGACGTCAGCTCTCACGCTGGTGCATCTGTCATCAAGTTGAACCGAATGTACTTGGGTCCAAAGAAAGGTGCACATCAACAATGTTGGCGCGTTGAAACTGTGACGCGTACTTTATCTAAAACTAAACTTATCGGTCTGCGGCTACAAACATTTTCGTTGACGTTGCTTAGATGAAGTAACCATTCAGGCCTCGCATTAAACGGTGTTGCGAACTCTTCGGTTGTTCTAGTTAATAGTGCTAAAAAACGGTTGGATGGAAAGTATGACAGCTACAGCATACAAGGGACGACTGAGGTCTTTATCCTGCGTTCTATGTATGGAAACATCGGTATCCTTGGTGTTATATTGCGATCAGCTGGTCGCCGATCGTCCTGTTTTTATGCATAATGTAAACAAGCCCCGGAAGCGCCAATCTCATTTCGATGTGCTTGTGCACCCATACAAGCCTCCTTTTGGCTCTTGTGGAAAGCTTTATTGTAATAGCAATAGTCTCATCGGCCGTTCGAGTTGTATGTACCACGGTGATATCTGCTGTGTGCGATCTGCAAAATAAACAAGTCTGCATTAAATGCCAGTAAGAGAACAAAGGTAAAGCTTTTTTAACTTTTTTTTTTCTTTTTACAAAAGAGGGCAAAGCTTCTGAAACAAGAGCAACCTAAGCTGATATTTGAGTGTGCTCAAGAATGAATGGCAAAAGGTGCTTATGCTAAGTGGTAGATGTGCACAGTTAATTTTCTTTTGCCTCTGCATTGTAAATTGAAAGATATGTATCAGCAGAAGGCACGTGTCCTTTTGAAAATGTATTTTATTAGGGCAAAAATAGGTTTTCATACACAACCAAAGAGTTCGCAACACCATTTAATGCGAGGCCTGAATGGTTACATCATCTAAGCAACGTCAATGAAAATGTTTGTAGCCGCAGACCGATAAATTTAGGTTTAGATAAAGTATGCGTCATAGTTTCAGCCTCAAACGCCAAACACTGTTGATATGTACCTTTCTTGATGACAACTGCACCAACGTGAGAGAGCCCACGTCGTCGAACACTTGCACCCATATCATGACTATGGTATGGCAAGATTTCTTGCTTGAAGTGAAGATCAACTCGCTACGATCGACTAGCTACGACCACACACCGCAGCGATGCAGGCGTCGAACGGGTGCATCGCAGTCAGTCGCCGTCACCCGACGCTGCTCGTTTGACATTCACGGCTTTCCGCCCAGGTGCTTCGTTTGTACTTGGAACCAAGTGTTAGTTTCTGTGCTTGTGTCTGTGCTCAGTGGCTGGATATGGGCCTCAAGAGCAGTTCTTCAGGCTCAATAGCATTCGCCGAAGAACTTGCGAAGAAAATGCCACCCAGGAAAAAAAGCACGAAGACACAACGCACCAGCTTGATGGACTAGGCACTGGTCGCGGAAACGAGGCCCTGCGGAGTATACACCAAATGCAAACTATCTAAAAAATATCATTTTTAGGTTCAAATTGGCTTTTGCGGACTAAACGCCTCGACACTGCCTGTTATTATGCATTGTATATTCACCACTGTTTGTTGCGGCTTGAGACTGCCTTCCTGTAATGATGCAGAGGGGTCAACTGAACCTTGAAATAAACATATTTAAGCACATCTAGACACGATGTTCCTTAAAGCCAGATGGTCAGGGAAAAGGTGTGCCATGACCTAATTTGCCAACAGCACACCAATGGTCACAATCAAAACTCACCGAGTCAATGGGCAGTTTTCCACCGGATTATTGCCGTGTAATCACCCATTTGGTCCATTAAAAACCTTGAGGCTGTAGCCACCAGCACACCCATTCTAGATCTGGAAAGCTTATGCTGTAGACGAAATTCCCATATCATCACATTTTTAGCAAACTGAATGGTTCCACCTGTTACACTTTTAGCTTTGGAAGTAAACCAGTTCACAATACCACCAGTGGCATACATCGTGCCAAGCATTAGTGCCGCGTGTGGCAGCAAAATGTCCTAACTAGGGAAGCAAGCTTAATCGATCGTGTTGATTAAGGCACCTAGATACGGAAGAAATTATCAATCAATCAAAGAAGGACCCTCGAAAGGGAAGTTTTCTCGCCGAACGAACATTACTTTTTATTGGGCGTTCCGCAATGTAAGGCCGAAGACATTCACTCCGTGATCGGTACAGAAGCATTTGCTCAGTAGTCGGTCGTGCGTGATAAAAACAACAGCAAAAACAAAGGTGGATTAGAAACGCGATAGATTCGCCTTTGCACGGAGTACTTAAACTTAAAATCGTGTCAACATAAAGCGACTATGGCCCGCCATGCTAGCAGCTATCTTTAATTTGACTTGTGTAGTCGTCACACCCGTGCACCAAACGAAAGCGCTGCTGCAAGCACCTCCGCCGTCAACTTTGAGTCGCTGTTGAGTCTGAAGAAATGCTCTATGAGGTCCATATCCAACCACTGAGCACATACACAAGCACAGGAAATAAAACTCGGTTCCAAGTACAAGCGAAGAATCCTGGGCGGAAAGTCCTGAATGCCAAACGATCTGCGTCGGGCGACGGCGACTGACTGCGGTTGCGCTCCTTCGACGTCTGCATCGCTGCGGCCGGTGGTCGTAGCTATAGTCGTAACAGATCGTGTCAGCTCTGCTGCTCGTACCGGAACACTAGAGCCGCGTAATATTCTTGCTGCTGAAGTTTATAAGCCTACGTTCGTGGCCAACGCATTTACACAAAGCCAACGCCCAGCTAACCTATCCCCCTCTTTCTCTTTCGGCGACTGGCCGCCAGGGCGGTGACATCGTCGCTGAAACTCCTCAATCGCCTACGTCGTCTTCTTTGCCATAGGGCAGCTGACCGCTTCGACGTGCGCGAGCTCTCGCTGGAAGCGTAATCCTATTTATATAGTGCTCATCCGTGTGTACTGTAGCGAATATTTCAGGCCCAACATATCGATAGTTTATTGTTATCAACCAGGAAAACGCAATATCTGTAAACACCCCCCGACAAAGAAAGAAAACGAGAGCTCGCCGTTCGCTTTGACCAACGTTGGCTTTGACCAATAGACCGATCTCACCAGCCGTCAAGAGCGTGCGTGACGCAGCCATAGTTGTACTTCACAGGAGGCAGCGGTAGTGCACGAGACGGCTTGTCTCCTGCACTACCGTGGCGTTTACCCTCGTGCGGAAAGATCACAGTTCCCGCAATTCATTGCGACAGAGGAGGCATTGCGAAACTGGCGATGAGGTCGGTCTATTATCTCAAGCCGGGTTCACAAATCTGCGTTTCGAGCGACAGAAACGACAAAAACAACACGAACGACATGACAAGGGGGACGATTATGTTCGTATTACAGAGCGTGGCAGATAACGCAATGAGCAGCTTTGTCAAGCAATCATGTGTCACGGTTGTCCCGGTGTCATGTCGTTCGTGTCGTTTCTGTCTTTCCTGTAGCTCGGAAGGCAGATGTGTGAACCGGCCTTTACGAGCCTACTCTGATGGTACGCTTGAACGTCACGGAAAATCGGTCTCCTCGCCTTTTCGAGGTGTCGCCACGGGTACGAGTACTGGCGGGGTATTAAGTGATTTGATCGGCACACAAGCGTCACTACAGGTTATGACTCTGTCAACATTGCCTGAATCCTATTCTAATTGTAAAATAGAATATCGAAGGTGTCTTCCCGGGCACAATGTCAGCCCATATCAAAATCGAACTTGGCGGTTTTTTTAAATGCAATATTTAGCATTATTTCGCGCATTAAGTTCCCGGAAATTAGCAGCACATTCGGGGAAATTGAAGTTGAGTGTTTTTTTGTTTTTTTTTTCATAACTCGCGGAAATGATGACAAACGGTTTCTCCGGACATTTAGTTGCAAATTCACAAGATATATTATAATTTATGTTGCATAATTATCAAATTTGCGGCCTTTCTGTAACCATCGGTTCGAGACAGATTCTCTGTCGCTCGGTTAACAAGTGTTCATTCAACGCAGTAGCGCAGTTCAACGAACCGCTGATCAATCTTGCCGTCCGCTACACCATTGTAAAAATTCCTTACGGGCTTGAATCATCGCGATATGTGTCATATGCCTTCCAACGATAAGAAGTGTTTCAGAATTGAATTGTAAAAAGTTGGTTATCAGATATATTATTTTTGTTTTACAAGAAATTCTTGCCTCACTCTGAGCACCTATGCATTAGACCATAACAACGTAAAAAAGAAACATGAATAAACAACGGCCAAGGGGAGCACAGCGTCACGCACGAAGCCCGAGAAGCCCGGGCAATTGGCGCCTCGCAGTCGCGTCCAGCCGGCGCGCCGGCAACCCGGCCGTGGCCGTGGCGGCCGTGGGGCAGGCGCCGCGACGTTGCGGCCACTGCGGGCCTCCGTCAGCGAAGGCACACGGCACACGGCGAATTCTGCGAATCCCGATGAGCCAGTAGATTTATTGGAGTAAGACACATGGCAGCGTCTCACAGGCGTCCATTCTAGATGCCACCTGTCTCTATGCGACGCTCTAATTGGCCCACTGAGTCGTAGCTTCCACAGTTTGCTAAGTGTGCCCATAGGCAACCAGCAATGCAGCTCGGAAGTTGGCACGACACGTTGCGCCATCTAGCGACTGAAAAATAAAACAACTTGGATAGTCCAGGACGGCCTGGGTCGCGAGGACTGTGGGCGGGCGCATTTAGAAACCACGTGTGAACGTGGCATTTTGAATCGGCGAGAGCCTTTTTGGAACTGTTTTTTCATAAAATTAAGTCTCAACTTCACGTCTCTATGACCTTTCCGGGTTCCTGTGACATCTCCCCTAAGCCTAGAGTTTTCCCCAAAAATAAACGCCGCTACTGCTGCGTGAAAGACTGCCACGGTCGTGCAGGTGACCCAAGTGTCAGACTTTACCGCTTCCCTTTAAGACCTTGGGAAGCGACACGGCGACAAAGTAGATTACTGGAGTGCGATGCATCAAGTAAGTGAATTTTACATTAATTGTTGAAGTGAACGAAAATAGATGTGCAGGCTTGGAAAGTGGTCTGACAGACTCCTTTTGCAAAATAACGTATTTATACTAGTTTTTTTACGAGTCTCTGAGACAACCATTTAGAGAAATACAGTCGGAAAAATTGGGCCGATTGTTGCTTCGCTTTGACGTCGAGAATCAGGCGATCAGGTCTTCAAGCGAGATGCCCTTCGACCAGTTCCCGACGGCGTGCGGAAAACAGGATGCTCACTTTTTTTCTGGGAAAAGCTCATGCGAAGCGTAAATATCCTTCTCATATCCTGTCGCCAGACTTGTGCACTGTTCTCTAGCACGGAGAGTTTGGTTCTAATTACCCACATTTTATTCTAGTGTCGTGGGGGCGCCGGGAGAAGAAGAGGACGGTCGAGCGAGGCGCGAGCGGGGGCCAGCCGGCGAGGAAAGAGGAAGAGCGTGCTGCACGAGGCTGGGGCCGGGCAGGAACGATAGAGCCGTTCTGGCTGGTCCGGCCCATGTCGGTCCCAGGAGCGTTCTACCAGCGAGCTTCGGATCAGGACCGGCGGAAACGGCGAGCCTGGCCTTATCGGCCTAGTCCATGACGGTCCAGGAGGGGAGGCACTCACTTGATCGAATGACGTTTTAGCGAACGCCCACGTTTCATCGAACGACACTTTAGCGAATAGTCGGACGCCGCGAAGCGGCGTTTTCGGGTGGGCCAAGTGAGTTCACATTTTTGTAATGAGTTCCCGTACACTGTTGCCGCGAAGCGGCGTAAAGCGCAGCGCGACGGATGGGTTAACGCGCGCCCCCGTTATTCGCTAAAATGACCATTCGCTCAAATGTCGCCGTTCGCTAAAATGTCATTCGCTCTTCTGATATGGGCCCGTCCAGGAGTGGTTCTGCAGCGAAACTCTAGCTGTGATAGCCCGGAACAGCTAGCGTACGCAGTGCGTGGGAAGGACGATCCGCAGGCGTGGACACGGACTCCGACTGCCAGCTATGAACGACGGGCGACAACTAGGGTCGGCGGGTCCGGACTGCCGGCTCTCGAAGACGGGCAACCGGGAAGTACAGTAAACCTATTCGCTGCCTTCTCGTTGCGTTGTGTCACTTCCTGGGAGACGAGCGAATCACAGACCGATCGGGCGGCGATTATTATAGAGCGACGCCGCAAGCGCACGAAGACATGTTCAAAGAGGTGTCCAAATGACAGCTTCAGATTATGCTCTCAACACTTGGACCTATCAAGGCTCCCGATGGTCTTAAAAAACCACATAAAATAAAAAGGGACATGGCGCGCACGTGCACACGGGGACTGCTGAAATCGGGTTCGCCGCCGCTCGCCACGGCCCGACGGGCAGACTGGCCACTGGCCGACCCATTAAGAGAGACCCCTCCACTTGTGGCGCCGAATGCAGCACTCTCGTGGCACCGCCTGGCCATTGCCGGCTGGCTGTCCTGCACTTGCGCCATCTTGCCCCAAACAACACTTAAAAGCATGATATCACACAATGTGAAAGACCTCACTCGAAGCTTCGATCGATGATGACACCACCTTTGTCGCACTTCTTGAGTGATGACTCATTGCGAAAGGTACGTTGAGGTGCGCGGAGAAATGAAATTCCGGGTGCTGATGAGGATCATGCGAGTCATTTAATTTTATTGCAGCTGTGCGAACGTTAGAGTTGACGCAATCATAAAATTCTGTGCCCACTGACACCAACTTGACAACAGGAACCGAAATACACACGAACCTTTCTATGCCACAGAGAGAGGAGCGCTTCCCCAACACCGACGTTACCGCGCCGCCTCGAGGCGCCGTCAGTCCGTTGGCGTCTCGCAGTCTGCCGTGAAGCGAAGAGCGAACGCCGAGGAGAGACGAAAGCGACCCCCCCCCCCCCCCTTCCTCATACCCCCTCTGCCCTCTACAGCTGGTTGAGACATTGCGGAGGGCGCTGGCAAGGAGGAGCCTGCAAGAACAAGCACCCCCCCCCCCCCCTCCTCCGCCCTCCACAGGAACCGGCGCGTTCACATGGCGAAGGAGCAGGCGAGCGACACCCAAACCAACTCTGAAGGCCCGAACCCCACGCAGTACTTGCGAAGCGAGAGTCTCCTCGCCCATTAAGACGGCCCGGGAGCTCACGTGACCAACCCAGCTAAGAATATACCAGCGCTCACCGCGACTCATCCTGGCCATGGTCCTCAGGCTCACGCCATCACTCAGACTAATGCGATCACCGGACTCATATCCACCCAAAGACTCACGTCTTAATTCAGGCTCATGCTCATGAGCCTCGAAACTCACAATCACACTCAAGAGACCTCAAAACTCACACTCATGAGTACTTCACTTAGCGCTCAAGCTCACACTCACACTCAAGAGTTTTAAGAACTAACAATCACACTCACGGTCAGACTCACGTTCATGAGCTCGCAGGGCTCACACTCGCACTCACACTCATTAGTTCTCAGAACTCGCGATCACACTCGCGATCAGACTCACGCTCATCAGTTCTCAGGACTCACGCTCACACTCACACTCATAAGTTCACGTACCTCACGATCACACTCACACTCACAATCACAATTTTTCGAGACTCGCGGCCTCACTCACGATCACCTCAAATCTGATGGTGAGCGTGAGTGATCGTGAGTGATCGCACTCATGAGTGAGAATGCCGAGGTATGGTGCCGATTGTCGGAAAACTGCCAAAACTAAGGCGGCCCTGCGGGCGTAAATTTACCTCAAAGGCCCCAGGAAAAGTTGTCTCGATCCGCACATTATCAGACAGGCAGCAGTACTTAGTAATGCACTTCGTGAACCCACACGAAAACGATGTTTCACGGCGTATGCAGTCCACGGTTACCGAGGCCAGCCAGATCGAACGGGTCGGGCGGGCTTGGACACGAGCGCCGCAACGCGGCAGTGAATGGCAGCGCGTCACTTTTTTCTTGGAGCTTGTCAACTTCTCTGATCCAGTAACGTTGCTCCTGCCTCTTTCAATTTAGATGAGCATGGTATCGGCACGCGGCCATTTACCATTACTGCGTGATGCACGTAAAGATCTCCACTAGGGGCTGGATGGCGCATTGAGCAAACAGGTGTGAAGCCACCGGAAGTAAGCTGCTTAGAATTGAGAGCGTGACAGGCTTTTCAACTCTTCCGAGTGCACGTTCATTCACCGCCCAGTGCACTGAAATTATATTATTTTTTTCATATAAAAAAAGCCTGCTTGTTGCGCGGTAACAGCGCATGCAGACCCGAGAAGTCTCCTCGGAAGCCCTTCGATGGGAAAATTTAGAAATTCTATGTTGCTCAAGTGAGCATATGTCCCACGTTCCAATGCCTCATTCCCGATATTTGGTTTGAAACTGGTTTATGAAAACCCACTCAAAGGCACGAGTAAGATCAGAATAAAACCTCGACCGAACGCACTAGGAAGCCCAGCAGATGCCCGACTTCCGGGAGAAGCATCGAACTTCCGGTGGCTTCACTTGCGCCAGGCTCGTAGGGCAGGTATCTGCGCCATCCAGCCCCCTATGGTAGAGATCAGTGAATGCACGTTAAAGACCACACATGCAAGCAGTGATACTGCACTGGTGAAATTTCTGGTCTACTGAGTAAACCAGTGTTGCCGCGCCTCAAAAGGCAGACCGACCTTCCGCTGCATAAACACGAAAGTCACATTTAGGTTAAGTTTGGCTGGAAATAATGTTGATCTTGCCGACGCAGCGATGCTACTTTGCCTTCCCGCTGTATCAGTGATACAGCTCCGATCCAGCGCTGAATCGCATGCACACCAGCATCGAGCCATCCCTTTATATTTCCTTATTTCTTTTTATTTTATTTACTTATTTCAGATACCGTACAGCGCCTGTAAGGACATTACAGTAGAGGGAGGTACGAAAAAAATTGCATAACAAACTATCGTTTATTTATCACCGCGATTTATACGTGCATTTCACGTCGCGCTGTACTTACGTATTCTTGCGTGGTGTCGCCAACTGTATGTACCCTAGAGCCACCAAAAATAGAAGAAAGACAATCCCATCGTGCATATGCAGTGCTCGGCAGTGCCCTAAAGGGCGAAAAACGTGAGTAAAAAATTCTCGTTGCATCCCGTCACCGAGCGGCGTAACCATAGCAACCACCGCTAGCACCACGATGTGGCACAGACCCGTGCGCCACGTCACAGCTTCAGCGTGGCGAGCTCTTGCAACACCACCTAGAAGACCAGGCCTGCACGTGACATCATGGTTAGTAGACCCCCACCCGCCCCAAGCTGCAAACACGCAGAAGCTCGACGACAGCAGCCGCAATAGCGGCACACGCGACCGTCTTGTCTACGCCGCGCGTGCTAGAGTCGCGATCAATGCGGGACGCTGCCGGACGCGAGAACGGTGATGTTGACGGAAGCTAGGCAGCACTGCGGAGATCCACTATATTTAAGGGGGGAGGGGGGGGGGGGGGGCGGCGGAGGAAAGGAGCAGGCGTAGTCCTCAAAGTGGTATTGATTCTTTGCTGATATGTTATTCACGCTTCTAAGCCCTTTTCGTCTGCGCCGGCGTCGGCGACCGGGATGGGCTTGCTTGGATGACGAGCCATGATTGATTCCTCGACTTGACCGTAACCTCCTCTCATCACCATCGAGTCCACCAGTCTTTGAACGGGCGGCGTTTTGTCTACAGTGGTTATGTACAGTCCTAATCACACTTGTCTATAACGCGCGAGCGAGCGGCTTTCTCCGGGGAGCGCTGGACTGGTGGCATTCGCGGAAACTAAGCTAGTCACGTGGCGCAACATAGAACGGCCCGCTCGAGGGGTGTCCTGCCCACTCTATCAGCTTGGTAAGCGATAAAAATAAAAGTGCTTTATGATATATTTTTGTTTTTTGATGACGACATCGTTGATACGCCTTCGTGCTTTACTCTGTTCATTGTTCGAGCAATGATGTTTGTAAAAAGCGTGCGAGCAGCCTTCCGCGTTCGCCGCCAGCTGATAGAGTGGGTAGGACGACACCCCTCGAGCGGGCCTTTCCATGTTGCGCCACGTGACTAGCTTAGTTACCGCGAATGGCACCAGTCTAGCGCTCCCCGGAGAAAGCCGCATGCTCGCGCGTTATAGACAAGTGTGATTTGCACTGTACTTGACCAAGGGGAAGCCGAAGCCATTGAAACCCGTGGCCCTGACCAGACCGTAGGGGCCCATGTTGTCCATGAAGAGCCACTCGTCCACCGTGACGTCGAACATGAGCGTCCTTTCCTCCATGCGGTCAATTGGGTTGCAGGTGGCTCCCCACAGCGATGTGACAACATTGCGGGGTCTGTCGAACGGTGGCTGCGCATAGCACATAAGCAGATTATGCGGAGAGCAAGTTCGTCTGCTTCAGGGATGGGCAAAATACATTCAAATATGTATCAAAATACAAAACAAAACACTTTGTCAAAAATGTATTTAATTACAAATCTAATTACATTCCTAAAAAAGCATTTAAGTGCAAGATACAAATACAACGAAATGTATTTGGTCTCCTCCAAATACTTTTCCAGATACATTCCTCAAAATTTGCGTCAGCGGCCTCAGGGCACCTGTAACGGGTTTCTGGCTATCTCATTTTAATTTTGCATCGCACACTCGGGAGTTAGTGTGCGAGGCTCTAGTAACGTAATAGAAATATAATCACAAAAAAAAATGTAATCAGCTTGGACGTAATAGGTGGAAAAAGTGCAGAGCTTCAAGCAGCTTTCTTTGTCGATTACATTTTGGTATAGACCAACAAAGAACCGAGACGATCAAGACGCGCAGCACAAGCTAGATAATTTTTTTATTGTTGCAACTCGCACCATTTACGAAAATCGGGACGACCCGCGCATTTAGAATGTTCCAGGCAAAGATATGGATGGAAATCAGGCTGGAAAGCATCACAAGTTGTCACAGGCACTTATTTAGCCAGTCTGCCTGTGAAAGTTGATTTCGTCACTATTCTTGCCCTGGACTAGCACCGTAATCACAAAGTCACTAAACGCTTGTGCTTGATTGAGAGACACTGCATTCGGTGCAGAACATAGTTTTCTTCCTGCTCTGGACACGTCTTAGGATGAGCAAATTGAGTCCTGACAATAAATTTGAGGGATGTATTTTCGCCCACAAAACTGTATTTAATTACAATTGTATTTGAAATACCCACGTTTTAGAATATAAATACACACGTCAAATACATTACCCAATTTGTAATTAAATACAACTGCAAAATACACAAAGTATTTGAAACACGTATTTCAAATACTTGTATTTGAAATACTGCCCATCCCTGGTCTGCTTCTTCCGCAGGGGTTGCAATGATGTAAGAACTCCGAGCTCTTATTGGCTGATTGAGAAACAAATAGTGGGTAAACCTCAAGGCATCTAGCATTGAGGTCTACCCACTGTCCCTTCAATCAAAGCCAATCAGAAGTCGGCGTCGTTCTGACGTCACCGCAACCCCTGCGCAAGAAGCGAACGACTTGCTCTCCGCATAGCACCAGATTGAAGAAACTCTTAATATGGGGTCACGCTGCTCGTATACATCGTACAAAAGACACTTTTCGCTGTAGACATCATGAAAGAAGTATCTGCGGATACGCTTCAAGCATCTTCGAAGCATATTTGCTTCTTAAGTGTATATGTACGCATGGAACACACGTCTACAGACAGGTGCTGTACGACCAGTCTGACAGGTCGGTCACACAAGAAACAAACACTCCACAGACAGTGTCTGCAGAGTGCCTTTTGCACGACGCGTCGGCAATGACCGCGGTCTATAGTGTTAATCATTGCCCCGCGCATAGGGTCGGTAATGCACAGGACAGAGGCTATGCGAACGTCGTTAAAGTTTACCGCGTGGCGATTTTCAGCGCGTGTTTTCGAACCTGCTTTCAGGGCTTCGTGTTTAGACAACCACGTGCACCCTGAACGTTCCACCCGCGCTCGCATACGAGCCGCGCGAACGAACTTGCCTATGCGTAACGAGCGTCGGCAATCTCGGAGCCCATGACACGCCACGACGACTTTCTGTACTATATATGTGGTGTGCAAGTTCGTCTGCTTTTGCACCTCGAGCATAGAATAAGATACACAAGGCAAAGAGCGGACACTGCCATAGGCCCCAGCGGCCCAGATAGACCAGTGACAGGTAGCGCTCCTAGCGGGCGGTATTAAGTGTAATCTGATTCCGTTTCCGGTCAAGTTAGTTTCTGTTTGGGTTTGGGCGTTTCTGCCCCGGTTCTCCGGTACCCTTCTCTCTCTCTATCCTTCCCGCCTCGCTCGGCTCTCGGGAGCTCCTTGACTCCCGAAGCCGCTGTTTTTTTTTTTTTTTTTTTTTTTTTTAATACTGACGCACTTTTGCTTTATTTTTTACGATAGAGTCCGTGCAAAATGTATCAAACAATATTTCAACTTACTTCACAAAGCATAAGTATATATATTTCTTGTTCTTTTCCTATTGAAAAGCATTGAAGTTACACAATCACCGCTTTGACTCCTGCCTGGTGGAGCATTTTGGGGTCAACAACAGTAAGTGGTTCGAACACATTTTATTGGACCACATTCATGTATACATGATTTACTTCAGAAGCTCTGTACGTTTTATACGAAAAAGATCGGTACTCACAAAAATAAATGAATATGAAGGACTTCGGCATATCGTACACTTCGTAATAGATTCTTAGCGGAACCAAGTTAACAAAACCTTTCCACGGAGAACATGCTGTATGATACATTCACTTTCACGCCGACACGGGTACGGGAAGTAAGTGCAGAAATAAATGAGACACCGCTATCATTACCAGTCATAAGAGTATAATAGCAGTGCGAAGCACACGCCGGATAGTACAAATTCCCGATTTCCGGCAAATATAAAGAAACACCAATTTGCATAGCCTCAAACTCACTGCGGGCGAGCCATTACCAAACAATGCGAACTCTATTCAAAATCTGACAAGATTCAATTCCCCGAAATTGTTCAGAAAAGAAATATGGCTTCAGAAAAAAGCGGCTAAAAAACTATGGACAGTGGATACAAAAGTGGATACATTTTCTTTCAAATATTTTTAGCCTCTATACACTATTTTCTATCAAAATTTTGTAGAAAGTGGACAAATATTTTTGTTAGGGATCCGTGATACACATTCGCTGTAAAAAGGGGAAACAAATATTTGGAGAGCAAGCTGCACCGCCCACTTAAGCACTTTTTGTTTTTGGTTTGGCAACCGCCTCTGTTAATACACTATTAACAGTTAAACCTGTCTCGTTCTTATTAACCACTGAAGAGTGCAAGCGAACTTTGTCCAAATTCCGGTTAAGAAATCAAACATGTCAACACAAGCGTATTCTGCAAAACAACTTTAAGAAAACCCTTTGTGGTACTCCTCTGGGCAAAGGCTAAAACCACCCAGACCTCAAAGTGTGCTATACAAGGCGGCACAGACTTCTCGAACATGTGTCACACTCTCTATTATGGCAAGAAAGTGATTTT
Organism: Ixodes scapularis; assembly: GCF_016920785.2. NCBI lineage: Eukaryota > Metazoa > Arthropoda > Arachnida > Ixodida > Ixodidae > Ixodes > Ixodes scapularis. The sequence continues at coordinate 29,173,733 of NW_024609868.1, forward strand.
CTAGTTGCTGAATAAAATGAAAGGCAGCCTGTGATGGTATTACTAAGTTCCCGAAGAATTTTCCAGGCACGTGGTATGCTTTAGGAACAAGAGTACTGGTGAGGCCTGGTCAAGTTATTAGACTCATCCGATAGCAGCTGAGAACAGCCACAGCTGTAAGTTGTCTGCTCAAGCAAAAGCTTGATCAAATAGCCACAAACGTGATAAAAAAAAAGTGGACGAGTCATCAATTATGTTAGACTTGATGTCTGATGCCAGCTCAGAAATATCCTCTAGTGGCGGGAAGTTATCAATTGGAAGACATTTCACAAAGTCTGAAATTAAACTTTCATGGTGCGAAGATATTTGCAACTCCTCTAGGAGGTCAGCCTTGTCATCCTCTACGTTTTCATTGTCCGAAAGTTTGAACAGTTTCTTTATCCAGAGGGGTTTTAGTCCTGAGGTGAACTGATCCACATTTGGGTTTGTGTTGCAGCCCAGCATTTGTCGTATATAGCTCCAAAAACGTACTCAAGTGTGTCTTGCTGCAGGCGTCGTGTAAGTAAGAACTTCAAGTCATGGCTGCTTGAAAGATTATCACAGAACATGAGGAAACTTTTTATAGTAACTTGCCACACAATGATGGCTTATGGCTGCCTTCTACTTTGCAACTGCCATGCTGAAATCCATCCGAGTTACTCGTGGAAAAAATAAAGTATTTCAGATTCTCCCTTCAGATTGGCATGACGCAACTTCTGCCCTGTCTTCTTGAATTTTTTAGCTATTTAGACAGTTAAAAAGGTATGCACATCCTATCACAGAGAAGGGCTGTAGCCATGGCCGCCTCAGGAAGTTCCTTGGCATAAAGCATAAACAAGGGATATGATTGCAAGAAAGAGTAGACCTGTGGGGCACAATTTTCTTCCATGTTACAGAAATGATTGCACGAATTCACGCCGAGCATGCGAGCACGCGGACGGTCATGCGTCACCTTGATTGATGCAAGTCGACCGAACATAATGCAGCAGAAAGCACAGATGGACGGCACGCACGGCACAGACGAACGACGCAGGGACGAGCAAAGGCCATGCAGAATGATGCAGAAGCGACGGCGTGCAGGCAGGCAGGCCATGGCAGGCGCCATTCATCACGTGTTTTTTGTGACGTATTTGATTTAAACTATTTAGCCGTTGTAAGTACTTTAAACAATTTTAGAGCATTGCCAATTAAAAAATAAATATTTTTCACAGAAAGAGTTTTAATTAATTTTAACCAAATTGCAGAAAAGCGCCACGTAGCGGAGGGTATGAAACGCACAATCTGGGCCGCGAATCGGCTACTGTGTCCTCTCTTTACGTTTACTATATTACTCTATGCCTCGAGCGCTTCTTTAACCCCCCCCCCCCCCCCCTCGCCCAAACGCGCCCGCGTCCTTTTGTGTACACCCATCCTCAACTAATGATGGCGCCCGATGCGTTCCGATGCGCCGCGGGTGACGCATTTTGGAACACTTGCTTGCTGTATAGTCCGTTTCACGCCAAGTCCGAGCGTAGCAGACGCTACGGTCCCAAGCAGCCAATGAAGTAGCGCCAAAAGTGAAACGTCGTGGCGCCCGTTGTTTTTTGGGGGGTTCGCAATCAGCGGCTGAAACCACCCACGCAGAGTGAACGCGCCGCCGTAATATTCTTTTTTTAGAGCGCAGCTCTTAGGCGCCCGTTTACAGCTTGAGGGGCGTCGCCGTCGGCGTCGGCGTAACCACGCGGTGCATTATGGGACGCGTGACGTCACCGGTTACGTCACTGATGACGTCATCAGTGACGTCATCATGATGACGTCATCACGATTACGTCATCCTCATCACCATCACCATCATCCAGATGTCGTCACTGATGACGTGATCAGCCAAGCAGCACAGAGTTGGCCAAGCATTGGCCAATGGCTGGCAATGGTCCTTTGGCCAGTGGCCAGAGATTGGCCGATGACTGGCCTTTCCCTGGCCATTGGCCAATGGCCACTGGCCATCACCCATCGGCCAAGCATTGGCCAATGTATGGCCACTCTTTGGCCGCTGGCCACGAGACCATCCCCAGCCATTGGCCATTGCCTGGCCAAAATCCGTGCTGCTTGGGTGCCGTCACTGATGACGTCATCACGATGACGTCACGTGACCTCACGGGAGTCACGTGACCTCACGGTTACGCCGACGGCGACGCCGACGCCACTCGGAGGGAGGAGTAGCAGGTAGCACGCAGGATGAGGGGGTGAGGAGGGGGGAGGAGGGGTATACGCTCCCCTCAGTACCCTCACCTCCTCCTCCTCCTCAAGAGCTGCGCTCTGATTCGGTGTTACAGGGTGTTGTAAGCGACTTTCTTTTTTTTTACCTGTGTGTTTTCGGTATGATTAATAAACCTGTCGCGACTAAAGTCCCTCGATACGTATTTTACAAGTAACGACCATCAATACAAATGACAAAGCACATTGCGCTGGAACAAAATGGCGGCATTCAGTTCAAACCTCTGCTGTACGCCACCCTTCGCTTCCTAAAACCTGCACTGTCATGCTGTTGGCGTTTCAAAGAATGTCTCTACTTGTAGGATGCTTTTATCTAGAAACTTTAGAAGCGACAGCTCGTGTTCTAGTCACTAGACCTGCCGCGACAACGTTCTGCTTTAGATGAAGTTGACGCCACGCCACTTAAACACTACTTCAGTTTCGCCGCTGAATTTAGCGGGAGATTTATGTCACGTGACCTGTACACAAACTACGTTCCTCCGTTAAGATTTCCGGGGAAAATTCACGTCACGTTTCGTGTCGTCAATTTGATTTGTGCACCAATATAATTTCACCGCTACATTTTGCGGGCAAATTGACACAAAATGTAAGCTCTTGACTGTTTAATGCTTTCTAAACACATTTAAACGATCGTTTCTTATACAATATACTGCATTTAATGCATAATAGACTTCGGACACAGTGGTAACTGGCCTGTTTCTCTTTACAAACTCGCTTTAGCAGAAAACAGAATTTCGTACTCACCGTCAAGGGATGGAGCTGAATATCCAAGAACGGGTAGAGATATCTCGAGACGCAGTTCTCCGTACTTTCGTTGATGAAGACATCCACGTGCGAGCACACGACACCTGCGGTGAGGTCCAAGACAATTCTTCAAACAGTGTTAACCAGTCAAAGGGGCCGTGCAACGATATTCGCCTAGATTGTTTTTCACTTTACACGACCTTACTCGCACTTGTGGGACCCATATACACTCGCACGCAACGCCATTCACTAAGAAACTTTCTTGTTGCGGTGTCATTTCAAGGACAAAAAGCGAGCCTTTTCTTTTAATCTCTCCTTCCCAAAACGTAATTACGTAGCTGGTGGATCGCAGTATCCCCCAGTGACGATATTTGAATGCGGCTCAAGGATTGGGCCCAAGCATTGCGTGGGCACTCGATTTGGGCTCTTGATAATCGATAGCTCGAGAAGAATTCGGGTAGTGGACCGTGTCTAATCGCTGCAATGACAACAATAGCCGAAACATAACAATGTCTGGAACTCAGCGCGCGTCCTGTGCCTTGTCAACCCCAGCGCGCGGCTATGATTAACATTGGCGACATATAACCGACACCAGATCACGTGGCCGCTTGTTATAGTTGCGAGTTGTGGGGGTGAACGCTGTTCGTTTTTCTTTCATTTTTTTCTGCAACTTCTATTGCTTGTGGTGAAAAACAAACGCGTGTTAACAGGTCATTAACGCCAGGGATTCGTTCTAAGCGTTACTTTTCTAAAGTACAAACATTTTTTGCATCGCTTCTTTAAAGGAAAAATCGGTCAAAAGACCATATGCGAAATTGTTTGAAAGCCTGGCAACACTCTGTAGGCTGCAATCTTTGTTGCGCCCAAATTCCTCCGCTGTTTTTTTTTTGTTTTTTTTTTTTAATTTCGTAGCGTTGTCGGTAACATTTGAGGCTTCCTGATTACCGTCATCGATCCTCACCCACACCTGCGATCTAAGGGTTAGTTTTTTTTTGCGCTCTTCTTGTGCACGTACGTGCTCGTCCCCTCGCCGGCTCCTGGTTTCTCACCGCGACCAACATGGAGGACGTACACTTTCGCTCGAAATTTGACTTTGGGTGCCGGCACGGACGAGGGCGCCTGGTTTCTTGAAAGCGCTTTCTCGGCGCGAGTGCTTGAGCGAGCGAAGCATTCTTCTGAACTACGCTTTCGCGCCCTGTCCTTCGCCAGCGCCGAAGCCAACTGGAAAGACGGAGCATGTTCTTCGGCGTCCCACTAGATGGCGCTGTGCATTTCGCATATGCTGACAAGTCAGCGACAGTTATTTTTTCCCGCCAGGAAGAGAACATTGTACCATTCATCCTACAGGGTGCGGCGATCCCTGTTTGCACCAAGTACAGGTACCTTGGCGTGACACTATCAGCTACAGAAAACTACCTCGCTGAGCATCACCAAAACCTCAGGACGTCCTCAGTGCGTAAGCGAAACATACTGCGAAGACGGTGCCTCTAGAGCTGCGACCAATACGTCGTTACCAGGGAACTTTGGAAGGCCGTCGCGGTACCCGGGCTGACTTTTGGAAACTCTGTCATTGGCATACCCAGCAAGCTTCGTGAATATCTTGAACGACGCCAAAGAGATGTCGGACGTCAAGCGCTGGGATGCCATGGACAAGTGGACGAGCTTGTTGAAGGAGACGTCGGATGGTTATCTTTCGAGGCACGAGAAGCCAGCAGCAAGCTAGAGTACTACGCGCGACTCCGGCATATGGACGAAGACCGCTGGGCACGGCGACTTTTCGTCTACATTCACCTCAAGAACATCCATTCGACGTGGAGGAATCGTGTCACCCGCCTCGGCACAAAGTTTGGAGCCTTTTGCATGAGTGATGAGCCTCAAGCTGAAAAAGATTGGGTGCGTAAAGTGCGAACGCAGATAAAGGCTGTCGAAAGGGAGCGCTGGATATTGGGAATGCAACAGCATACTAGCATGCATTTGTATGCATTTTTCAAGACCGAGATCGCTCCAATAACGTTCTGCAAAAACACGCTGGGAAGTCGCCTACTCATCGAGGCCCGCGGTGGTGCCCTGCGCACAAGACAGTACCGTCGAAAGTTTGACAGCAACGTGACGGACATGACATGCAGCGCCTGTGGAGAAGACGAAGAGACCACCGAGCATTTGCTGCTCACGTGCCAGAAGCTCCTGCCAGCGCCCATTGGGGATTCCCGCATCGAGCAGGCACTCGGCTTCACGAATGAACATGACCACGTGGCCTGTTCTAGGCAAAAACTGGAGGCGTGGTGGAAAGTGCGACGGTGATTTGCGCACCGAGAAGTCAGCGCGTACCGATCGGACCACCGTGATCATATAGCTGTTACCCTCCGCCCACCAGGGGTCATCGACGACAGATGGTGGGCCCTGACGACCTCCCCCCTTCTCTCCCCCTTTTTTTCTTTTTTTTTTCTTTCCTTTTTTTCTTTTTTAACTTTTTTGGTGTGTCGAACTTCGACTCTCGTTTCAAAGAGATTGCGCCGCAGAATACAATACAACAACAATACAATACAATGGTCTATTTTTGTGGATTATTCAATGGTACCAGTTAATGCAGCAGTCTCCAGGGATCACTGAAAACGCAACAATTGAATCGGTCATAGACAAATATCATACATTATGATCTTCTGCTTACTGGTCAAAATAACAATAGACCGCTCTTACTAAGCGCTCCAGGGATAGACCCTCTAACAAATTCAGCGCCATCTCTCGAGAGGAGCACAAAGCGTCCAGCTCCCACCATTAGGATGGCACATGACTTCCGTACGCGCGCGTACAGGTGCCTGCGTGCGTTCGTTCCAGCATTTTTCGCTTCTGGCTCTCATACCCGTTCTAACCCACCGTGTCAGTCGAGACACGGTAGAACTCCACTACAAAACCAGTTCATTTATGTATACCGCTATGCAATTAATCAGAGAGGCGTCCGGGACGCGAACGGCTGCAAGGCAAGCCTTTTCGTTCATAAACCTTTCCGCATTCGTAACGATTGTGTATTTTTTCGCTTCAACCCTACGTTATGTTACTTACTCTTGTTACATGTGTCGTTTTTTGCCTTCCCGGGAGATCTTGATGCGAAGAAAAGGTGGATTATCGCCATAAAACGGGACGAAGGGAAGTTCTTTACGGTGGCACAATTTGCCAAAGTGCTCCATGGCACTTCACCGCTGACAGCTATTTGCCGAACATGGATGGGAATCGGCGCTTTTTCAAACAAATGACAGTCCCAAGTGTGTTCGCCTTCGCAAAAGCAAAGCCCGCGCCCAGGAGGAAGCCGTGAAACCGGCCACAATGCGTCGTGGAGAGAAGGTCAGAGCCCGTCGGGATCGGGAGCAGGGTTGAGCAGTATCGCGATACAATCAGGATAAAATGTATTTCGTTACATTTCTTAAAAGATACTCCCCCCCCCCCCCCCAACCCCCCTCCAGAAAAAATAAAAAGTCCGAACGCATTTCTTTTTTTTTTTTCTAAGGGCACTTGCAGGGTCAAGGAGACGCTGGGGCATTGTCACTATGCTGACCAAGATTCCTTCCGACTCTCCAAACTATTTTTCTATGCGTCCTCTTCCCTCTTCTGAGAAGTGTTGCGTAGTCAGGGACTTGAACCAGGTGACGTGCCAGGAGTGGAGTTAGAGTATCTTCTGCCGCAGGTCTTTAGGTAGGGATTTCTCGAGTCATTGTTTGCTGACATCCAATGCCCGCTGCTAACCATCTCTCTTGCCTTAGCGTACACAGTACACCCAGCCGGCAAAGCTCAGTCACAGTTCACTGCTGCACCAGCCTCGCGGTGGTTGACTTGAAATAGTAGGATGACTCACGCAGTGAAGTTCAACACATATTCGAATCGAATGCGTCTGCGGCGTAAACGTCATCAGCCGACGTGAACGGGACCCGCCGCTCTGGTTAGCCGAAACCCAGGAAGGAGGCCAGACCTGGCCTCGCTGTGCCAAACCGTACTTCGTAGCGTATACACCTGCGGCTCGTCTCGAGCGCGCTGTTTATCGAAAAGCTCGCACCGGGGCCGGCAATATCAGGTCGTAATCCACGAGGTTCTTGTTTGGATGATGCTAGGCGAAACTTGAGAACTACAATTCATGCATCGGTGGCGGAGGGTCGGCAGAAAGGACCTTCACAACAGGGAGGCCACCGAATCGTTTTTTCAACCGTAACAGACGATAAGACAGGTGTTTAAGGATGCTTCAGGTGGTGCACTGTTTTCGAAAATTTCAAATGACACTCCCTGCACAATCTTCACCGAAATAACCTACAACGAAAGTATGTATTGTCCTTTCATACAGCAGAGTGGTAAAGTTTCATGTTCAAACCCACCACCTACAGATAAAGCATACCAGTTCATTCCACCGTGACGTCATGTGATCATTGTTGACAGGGGCGTCCTTATGGAACAGAGGCTTGGTGATGTTTTGATTGGATTTAGGGTGACATAAAATTTATCTAGAGGTCGAAGTCTTGTCACATCCCTCGTCAGACAGGCAGGATGTCAAGGAAGGGAACACGGTCAGTCCTTGATGGAACGTCTTTTTGAGCCCATCGAAGACTCCTCGTCGTCTGAAACAACCACCTTCAAGGCAAAGTGCCAAGCTTACGGGTAAGTAATTTCGGGATCAAAAACTTCCATAAGAAAGTTCCAGGACTAGCTTTGTAACACAAAAAAGGGGTAGAGGGGAGGGGGGGCAGTACATCGGTGCACACAGCCGCGGTTGAGGGCGGCGACATCCATCTCCCATCGTGCGATGGGCGTTAGTCTGTTAACATTGGGAGCTGTGCCACACAAGCTTTCTTTACTATGTGCATGCAAACATTTGCGATTTCAGTATGGACTTCAATAACGAAGAGAGCTCCAGGCGGCCTTCCACGAGTACAACCCCCGAAAATGTTGACAAAATTAGAAAACAAGTGCATGAGGACCGTTTGAACATGCTGTTGAGGAGATTGCCTAACATCGTCAACGTGTCAAAGGAACAATGTAGACAATCATCAAGCCCTATTATGAACACGCACTTTATTGCAAGTTGGTGGCATATATACATTAGCATATTGTAGCGAAGAAGACAAGCCAAGTCTCCACATTTGAGGACGACGGCCACTTTTTTTAATTTGCCCTCTGTCTGTGCTGGTAACAACACGCCTGTTCAATTCGCCCTTCTCTCCTTGCCGTGCTGTCTTTAAACGCTTCAATACGCAGATATTCTCATGTATATTAGTATATTTGCATATGCCACTTTCTTTGAAAGATAACACCCCAGTTTCGTTTATGTACTTGCCTCAAGTATGCTTCTCTTCGGTGCTGACAGGTCCTCTGATGAAACCGAAGAAACTGAGGACAAGGAAACAAATGTAGGTCGTGACGGCGTGGCAGTTGCTCCTCTTGTCGTAATACGGATTGGAATGTCCGGGCTCACATACGTCGAGAAATCATGCGAAACAAGTGTTTTTGACACCACAAATGGTTACCCTCCCATGTCTTACCATGGGTGGAGTTAGCCTCTCGTGCCGGCATAAACTGAAGATGTCTAATAAATGCGGATACGGCATGAGCATGGGCTCTGTTCCGAACTTCCTTGCAGCCTCTTCTACATCGTGGACGTTTCTTCGCCTCTTTCGAGCCTCGTATAGTCTAGACGCAAAAGACCACGTGACTCCATCACGTCTTGCAGACCTCCATTCAAGCTCATCAATGCTGCACGCTGGAACTTTATGCCCTCGCGGTAGTTTCCACTTCTGAGGCAACTCCATGCAAGATACTTCAGCTCTCACATTTTCATACCCTCGTTTAGGGAGCAGCACGATGAGCTTAAGTGCCACAGTATGACGACATGCACCATTCTCCTTCGCCATGCACCAGCATGCGCACGAGTTGAGCAAGCCATAATGTGTCAACACTGCTGACGCCCGGTTTGGGGATGCGGTTTTATTTCGGCTCCGGAAGCGTAGTGCGCGCACACGCACGATCGACGAGTCGCTGCACGAAAGAATGGAACGAGAAAGCATTAGATTTTTATTTCTCACAACAAACATGTTTACGTCTACACCCAAGCCACCGTGTGTCCCAAGCCAACATGCACGAAGGCAGCAGGGAAGACTGGTTCGAACTGACTTTTTTCTTTATCATATCCACCGCCGTACTTACGTGCATGATCATTGCAGAGATAATAGATGCTATATGCAGTACGTAACATTGACCAAAAACTAGAATCCGACCCAAAGCAGAACAAACAGGTACTCACTGTGCAGTGCACGACAACGTTTCGATTGATCCGCACTGCACGTAGCCTTAGACCATACACTTCTGGCTGCGTATATATGGGCGCGGGTTGAAGTCTTCACGATGAGTGGTATCCGTCAACCTTGTCGCTGGTGAGGTAATTTGGCACAAATAAAACGCTCTGCACCACGACATCACTGACAACAACAACACTCCGAGTAGCGTTACAGCCTCGACATGGTGAAGCTAATGGTGTCCGAACAAGCCGGAGTGATGAATGGACGATAACGGCTGTAATCTTTATAACAAGTGTTAGCTTCCCCCACCTAGCCTAGAATTGAAGAACCAAAAGTATGAGTTCTTTTCTTCGCCGATTTGCCTACCCTCTGCAATTTCGTAACTATCACCAGGCGGTGGAGATATCATCAGGATGACCATTCGGGGAATCTGGCAAAAAATACCCTAAAAACTGCAACACCCGCCTTTTCCCCCCGGCGAGGGAGTCGCCTATTTGGTGGCGATAATAATAGTGATGAAGGTGGCCAGACAGAATTTAGTAAAGGGTCTATTGAACAAAGACGTCTGGGTCGTCTCTGTTATTGGGTCAACGGCAGCCGTTTGAGCACATCTGAAAGATCATCGCTGACGATCATCGCAGCCGGATGGATGGACGGACGCTAACGGCTGTACCCTTTATAACAGCCGGTAGCTTCCGCCACCTAGCCTAGAAACTGAGAACCAAAAATATTATTTCTTTCTTGCGCCGATTTGCCTACAGTCAGCAATTTCGTAACTATCACCAGGAGGTATGGGATATACCAGGATGACCTTTGGGGGAATCGGGCAAAAAAAACTAAAAGCTTCACTCCCCCCTTCAGCCTTTTCCCCCCGGCGAGGGAGTCGCCCACTGATCTCTATTGTAGTAGGCTGGATCGCGGACCGCGGCCTCGGCAGCTGGGGCTAAGTGCTGTTTCCCCCGTTTCTAAGCTGTTGTCGGCAATGAAACGTTTCAGATGCTTTCCTTTAAGCCCGTCAAATAGCTTGCGTACAAACATTAAAACTGACAGCCCTCGCAGTTGTTATAAATATATATTTTGTGGTCGAGAGTGACTCCGCTGTAGTGGAGCTCAATGAGGCGAGAGTTACCTATAGAGTTACCGCGGAGTCGGTGGCGGTTTCGTTGAGTTGGGTTTAGCAAACGACAAGCTCGAAGGCTTTGCTACGCGCAATTCGCTCACTCCCGGAAAGCCGCTGTCGAGATGTAACATCTTCGTCACTCATTAACTTCTGGGCTTCCCAGAGGACGGTCTCATTGACGCCAAGTTCCTTTGTTTACTCCACTACGAGAGCAAGCTCGCCAGCTCAGCCGTAGGTGCTCCGGTACGTTTCATTTCTTTAATCGGCGTTCGAACGTTTGACCAATACTGATGCGATCTCCAAACGTTCGACATAAGGTCATAGCACACGACGAAATTCTTGCCTCCGAGCACAGCGTACATGCTTCAATATTCTTATTTTTGTGCGTTTCTCCCATAGACCTGCGTGTATTGCCTGGTGTCAAGCAATGGCCGCCGGTGGCGACACCGACGGTCTCCTGATCCGCGATCCAGCCTACTACAATAGAGATCACTCGAGTCGTTTATTGTTGGCGATGATGATAGTGATTAAGATGGCCAGACTGAATTTAGTAAAGGGTCTATTGAACAAAGGCGTCTGGGTCGTCGCAGCCATTGGGTCAACGACAGCCGTTGGAGCATATTTAAACGATCATCACTAGCGTCTCGGGGGAATAGGCGTAGCTGAACGTTTTCCGTGTCATTATTACTGCGAGCACAATATATCAGTCTACTTATAGTATTCAGCCGCGGTTGATCGCACCACACGAAAGACAGTGTGCTGACGCCATCTGAGGCGCGATTCTTCCGCGCCTCAGATTTGGTCATAAAAGAACTGTCTGCAGACATGCTTGATGCGTACATGAGTAGAAAATATTATCATTCGAACTCGCTCGAGACGTCTCCACAGAGATAATTCTGTCATCATGTCTGCCTCAAACACCGTGTCTTTTTGTGTGACGTATCAAGCGGTGTTATTGCGTCTGTGGAGCATTCGTGATGAAACAAAGCTCTTTGCTGGAAATAGTGCAAATTGGCGGAGCTTCACCATCGATGCTGATTTCCCTCTGCCTCTTGCCGACGACTCGGACGACCAGGCTGTACGCTGCCGTGACAAAGAACTGGCCCGGTTCGGCGATGATCTTCACCCCGCTGGACGGCGGAAAGTGCTTATCGATGGTGAACCGAACAGCCTCGCACACCTGAAAATAGACCGCCGAGAACCGTCGCATTTGGACTCACGTTTTCGTGGTGTAGAAACCGAAAAATATGATTACGTCTTCCGCGTGGGAAATGTGACTGGCTCGACCGAGAATATAGTAGTACCCTGGCGCGTGCAACACATCTCCAACGGGTGTGTTCATCGCGTTTTGAAAACTGGTCCCTCGGTTTTCGCCCGATGACGTCATAGAAGTGTCAATGTTGTCGCCGGCCGCGATACTGGCGGCGTCACACCAGCTGTGGTGGTGGTGGTGACAGACGCATGTCTTGGTGCAGGTCGCTCTTCTGATGGACAGTCCAAGGAAGCTCCAGCAGCTAAGAGTCAGGACTCCGCGATGACAGCGACACTCGTGATCACTCGCACTTTTTTGCCGAGACTTCTAGCACCAACCACCAGGATCGCGACATACAAGAGTATCACACTCCGCCCTGTAGTGTGACGTCATATTTTGCCACCTGGAAGGCGGCATAAGGCGTTAAACACACCAGTCGAAGACGCGTTCCGGGCACCCTAGTATAGTACGTACAGTGAGCTCAAGCTGACCAACAGAACACAAGGTGTAGTGCCTGCGTTTATTCGGCACGTACAGTCTACAACGATATGACAGTTCCGTTCGAAGAAGACGAGGCTGTTTGGGGTGACTTAGCTGGATTTGCTTTGACCAGCTCCATACTGCTTGTTAGTGTGATCGGAATAAACCGAAATAGTTTCCTATATCTTCACTCTAAAAATAAAGTGCCTCTTACCGAATGCTCCTTATCATAGCCTTATAAACTGCCTCGGCGAATTGGTATTTCATATAGCAAGATACAGGTAAACCGTTCCGCAAGACTGGCGTACCTGACTGATCTTGAATCTTCGCGAGTCGTGAAACTGTGCTCACTCAATACAGCAGCAACATTCTAATTTTATTTTCAAGTCCCTGGATTATCTACTTTCTCGCGAAAGTTACCATGGAAAATAGTCAAAATGCTTTTCAAGGACGAAAATGGGTGGTTAGCTTGCGTGGCGATGCCCGTCAGTCAAAGTCGTGTCTTTAATTTCAGAGGATAACTCATCCCCGAAATCCGTCACCCTAGTTTCATAGGTCGAATTATTCTAACTCCGTAGGGAAAAAATAATAGCACATATGTTTTTGTGAACGGATAGCCGCTGTGATCTTGTAGAAAAATACGCATGGCTTTTGAAATTGAAGGGAGAATTAGGGGTCGAGTTGTGTCAGCGCAACGTAGCTTAGAGCGCATGGAGCGAAAACTCGCGCTGCAGAACAGAGGGATCCTGGGCTCAATCCCCACTCCTGCCCGTTTCGATCCGTACCAGCATCGTACCGGCCTGTGGTTCAATACTGCGTGATGCGCGTTAAAAATTCCAGACCGGTACTGAGATCTTCACAGACTTGCACGGGCTCTTTACAAGTAATTTAATTATTTTTAATGGATAATTTTTGAAGTAAGAGTAACGGCAGAGCCAGCAACATGGTCTGGCAACTCAGCCACCCCATATAGGGACTCGAGGCACGAGCGCCCAATCCGCCTTTAAAGGGTCGACGTTCGTTCGGTTCACACCGTCGTCTTGGTTCCTCGCTGGTTTCCGATACAGTAAGGCTGTAATCAATTTATGACATTTACTAGAAAGTAATCACAAAAAGAGTCTGGTTACTTTTAGAGCTACTAATTACTTGAACCGGTTAACTTGTTTTTCTTTTCGTTTTTAGTGGCGCCTTTTGTTCGTACAAGTTTTCTACCAAAGAATTCTCGAACCAAAATGTTTAGCAGGAGGATTGTTGACCAAAACTCATAAAATAAGACGATAATTACTTTATAATATTGTGATTTAATTGAATTATGAACAGCACGAAATATATGTTTTCAAATCGCCATATAACGCTATCGCTTTGAAAATATGAAGTACTCGGAGAAATCACTATTACTTTTTTCAGGTAACGGCCAATCACTTTTCGTATTCAGTAATCAAGTAATCTACTTCAATACTTCTTAAGCAAGAGTAACTGTAATCGATTACTTGTTTTTAGCAACGTATACAAGACTGAACCTTCGCTGGTAAATTTTTTCATCTACAGCTGGGACACCAGAGGTTATTGAGGCTTACAAACTTCCGGCTCTCTAAACATGCACACCACAAATTGCAATTACTGTTTATGCATTCTAATCTTTGCCCCAGGTTGTCCTTGCCGGCCAGTCTGGGTTTAGCAGTTCCGTGGAAACTTGCCTTGGCCAGCGTATCCTGCTTTCTTACTCCACCCGGAAATCCACCGCCGATGTCAAGCACGTTCATTCGAAATCCCATTTCGGTGCCCATGTCAAAGACTTGCTTGGCGTGATCGATGGTGTTGACGAAGATGTCCGGATGATGGTAGGCGCATCCCACGTGGAAGCTGCAACAAATCCAGCGACGACACATATTTCACTTTGCGACAATTTACGACCTAGCGTTTGTGATCTCTTAACACACTGGCGCCACCTATCGGTTCGACTAGCCGTAGAACGCTTGGGGTTCCCGTGCATTATATTTTTCGAGCATGGCTCTTTCTCTTGGCTTGAAAAACGTTTGACAATGTTATTTCACCATTTCTTATAGATAGTATACGTACATTTGATCAGGCAAACACTACAAAACCTTTGCTCTGGTGAAATGCAGCTCCAGGGTTCCCTCATATGTGCCACCAGCGTGTCGGTGTGTTCCCTCGTTGTAAGAGATGGCAAGGACTCTCTCGTAAGCAAATCAGCCTTTTGAAACAAATTTGCTTTGACAGAACGTAGCAAAAGGTACTCACGCAACTCCGACCACGTTCCGGCCAAGCTTGAGAGCCACCTTCAGAATATTCTCGATTTCGTGAGAGTAAGCACAGAACTTCTCGTTCATCGTCCATCGGCTGCCGAACTCGCTGGCTGCTATGCGCAGCAACAATCTACATAAAAAAAAAAAACAAAAAAACATTGAAGTGACGACAAAGTGTTTTTTTAAGCGTGTCTCACATCGTCTGCACATAAAAAGATATACGGGGGGGATTCAGATAGAAATAATATTATGTGTTTTGTTTGGAGAAAGCGCTTTCTCCATAAATTCAATCGCCTCCATAGCCAGAGAAGAAAATGAAGATAACATATATTGCATTCAGAAAAGTTGGTGCTCTCAAGAACTCCAGCGTCTACATAATAACGCAAAAGAGAAAGAGAGGGTACAGTAAATCAATTTCAAGGAAACAAATAAAGACGAAAAAATAAAGAATAAAAAAAAATCGATTAATAAAAATATATGAAAGACGCATAACCACCATCATAAATCACTTTCGTTTCACCATCCTATAAGCTTCTGGAAATTCAACAAGCCCTTTTCTCACCACTGATTCAAGTTCTGCCCCCTACAACCTATCTCCCTTCTTGTCGGAAATGTTAGCACCGAGCAAGCTTTCTGGTATGTGTGTCACCTGCGACTTTTGGTCAGGCAGCAAGTCAGCCATACCATGAACCGTTAACCGAACAACGTTCGGTTAACGGTTCACCATAAGCCGTTAACCCAGTTCACCATGAACCGTTAACCCAGTTAACGGTTCATTGTGAATCCAGTTCACAATGAAACCGTTAACTGAACGTTGAAAGTACCTTGCGTTCTTGTCATCCATCCTCACCAGCTCTTCTGCAGAGTCGAATGTCATCAAGGTAACACCGTGCTCAGAGGCGTACTTCAAGTGGGAAGTACTCTTGACTGTGTTGGCGTGCACGATGCGGTCGGGTGTTACGCCCATGTCGAGCACTGTCTTCAACTCTCTCTAGAAAGGAAAGCATATATATATATATACGTATATCGCTGATGGTATACGGTGTCTGGAGCACGTCTATGATTGCTGTCTTCAGCGTCGCATACCGACCATGCACCAAACGTGGTCCCAAACTAGCAACAAATTACGTCATGAGAGTCGGTTGCACATTCAATATAGCTTGTCACGCGCGATCCTGTCGGTCGATTGTTTAAGTGCTGGCTCGCAAGGTGGGCACAGACGTAAGGATTGTTGTTGTCACTATGTCCCAACCCTTTGAAACAGAGCGTCGTAGCACAAACCAGGCGTCAGCAATATCCCTCTCCCCCGCTGGGACACCGCCGTGATCGAGACCAACGACTACATCCGCCAGTTGTGACGTCACGAAACGGAAAACGAATGGTCAGAAACGCAGACACGGTAAACACAACAGGTCTGAGACACGTTCCGGGCACTATGCTAATGGCAAGTTCAAGATATAATGGCATCGGGATAGCACCGCACGTCAAGGAATGTCACCTAAATTGCCCGACCCCTTGGGTACTACCAGTACCTCATTTCACCATTCTGTTTGCATCTTGTCTAATTAAAATGTATTACGTGATTTTTTTTCTCCCATTCGAGACGTTGTTTTGCAGGCACGAGAAGCACCAGGAAGATTTTGTTACTGAATGCATTCATCAACCGTGTCTTACAAACAATAATCCCAATCCTATTAATAACTGCATTTCACTCTCTTCCGCGCTGCTTCCGAATTAATGTTACATTCCCCTATGATATATTCTTATTTCTGTCCTGTGGAAAACTATCACATCAGCTGGATGAACTTTAACTAAATCAAGCATTTCATCTTCTTCTCTAGGAAATACTCACCTCTTTCTCTCTCTCTCTCTAGCTACCTTCGCTAAGCATGCCCTATATTTCTTTTTTTACTTTTGTTACCAAAAGTGGCAGCGGTACTTTAAAAACCATAAAGTGAGTTTAAAATTTGAATGGCCACTTAATGAATTGATTCACGCCACTCCTAATTTCACAAGATTAGCTATAAAAAATATGTAGTCAGCTTAAGGTGAAATATGCTGGTTAAAGCATTTACGAAAGGAAAGTTAC
This sequence comes from Ixodes scapularis, assembly GCF_016920785.2. Lineage (NCBI taxonomy): Eukaryota > Metazoa > Arthropoda > Arachnida > Ixodida > Ixodidae > Ixodes > Ixodes scapularis. The sequence goes on from NW_024609868.1 coordinate 29,190,228, forward strand.
CTTGTTAGAGCAGTCGAAACTGACCCCCAGTGAATTCATGGTGCAGGCGTGGCCAAACTGCGGCTCGCGAGCCCCATGCGGCTCTTTGCTCGTCCAAGTGCGGCTCGCGGATCCCTCGTAAGGGAGCCACCCCCCCCCCCCCCCCCCTCGCACGCCACTTTCCTTCTTTCTTTCCTGGGGAAAGAAAGAAATCCTTTCCCTCTTTCCCCAGGAAAGAAGAAAACGATTTCAGAATAAACAAACAGCTTGCGCTTTGGAAGCTTTGTGCCACCATAGTTGCAGTCGAACCCCTTTTCACTCGTATGTTTCCACAGATCCTGTTCCTTTCATTATTCGAGAGAGTTTACTGGACCCTAGGGGGAAATGCATCAAGGACAGGGATTGTCAAACCATGCATGAACTTTGGCTTGGGGTCGAGGAAATGTTCTGTCTCCCGGCCTTTGTCACTCGCCGGTGATACTTGCCCCCTTTAGATAATGAGTGTTCCCTCCATATTGTTTCTTGTTAAAGGTCGCGGAAGCCCGGGTTGACCTCACTCATAGTTTCCACTAGTCACAGATGTTATGTTCAAGTTCACAAAGGACCGAGAACATTCTCATTATTATCTTCACCGGCTTACAGCTGTGACCTGCAAGCTGTTTTTTTGTACTTTCGGGGGGAGGGGGCGGGGGGGGATGACTAGCCAGTGGTCAGTAAAGGCGCGTCTGGAACGCTTGCATGGAAGGGCAAAAGGTTTGTTGCACCATGGTCATGCTTCGATTGGAAAAGCAGACATGTGCATACGGAAGATAAAAAGTGCTAAATAACTGTCAGGATTTCATGCGACGAGGTCATCACTTCTTCAGCTGCCTCCACGGTATTCCACGCGCTTTGTCGAGACAAGGAGTTAATTGCTGCCTATGTCTAACCACCCTTGGCGAAGTAGTGACGAGGCTCTGCGGACGTCGTCGCAATGACGTCCAACAAGAAACGCAAGTACGAAGATGAACATCGGACATTCATCCCTGAGAGGGAGGAAGATTTCGCTTTCATAGAGAAAAACGGTAAGCCCCTTTGCCTAATCTGTATTGCAGCAGTTTAGCACCACAAGGCGAGCAATGTTCGACGGCATTACGAGGCCAATCACAAAACCTTTTCTCTAGACTATCTAGCTTCATCTGAGTTGAGAAAAACCAAACTGGCCCAGATCAAATCGCGACATCAGAATCAGCAGTCCTTGATGAATGCCTTCAGCAAGGAATCTGAAGTAGCAGCAGCAGCAATTTTTGCAATCGCTGGGAGGCTGGAACATCGCTCGTACCAAGCGAGCTTACTCAAAAGGAGAATTTGTGAAGACCAACATCTCCGACGTCGTGGCATTGTTGGATCAAAACAACAAAAATCTTCACGGGTTGGTCAACCAAGTACCAGTTTCACGACATTCGGTCGAAAGGCGCATTTCACAGCTAAGCGCCAACGTCGTCGACAAGCTTCAGGAGCGCCTAATCCGCTGTGAAGCATTCAGTTGAGCCCTTGATGAATTTACGGGTATACATGACAAGCCGCAGCTTGCAATCTTTGTTCGTTATGCTTCATCCGACGAAAGCTAGAGAGAAGAGAGCTTCTGAACATGGCTGCCCTAAAGGAAACCACTCGTAGTGTTGACATTAAGAATGCATTGTTAACAACGTTGAAGAGGTTCGACGTTCCTCTGCAGAAGCTTGCGCCATTGCCACTGATGGTGCGCCTGCTATGGTTGGTAAGAATGCGGGCCTGGTAGGACTTTTGGGGAGCGCCCCAAGCATTCCAGATTTTCTCCCAATTCATTGCATTATTCATCGTGAACACTGGTGGTGAAGCACTTCAACTATAAATACGTTATAAGCGCCGTCCTTCGAGTCGTCAACTACATACGATCGAATGCAAAACCCACCAACAATTCCGCAACTTCCTCGAAGAACTGGAACTTCATGAAGCGCCCATCGACGTATCGTGTTTTTTTCTGTGTTTTTTTTTTTTTTTTTTGTGCGGTACGCTGGCTGTCAATGAGCAACGTACTATCAAGGTTTGTGTATCTCCTAAAGCAAATCCAAGCTTTTCTGGGGGCGAAAGAGAAGCCATGTCCTGAACCTCATGACGCAGGTCGGTCTGTCGATCTCGGTTACCTGACTGACGTAGTTCAGCACCTTAAATCCCTAAACATGTCGCTGCAAGGGAAAGAAAAAATGGTATCTTTCGGTATTCGCCCAAACAGTCTTCAGCTTCCAAAACAAGATAAATCTTCTTCAAAAGGACCTGAAAACAAAGCGCCTGATCCACTTCCCGCGGCTGAAGAGCATGTTGAATGCAGAACCTGAGTTTGAACTGACCGATGCTAAGGTCAGGGAATATTTCGTAAAGCTTGAGGAACTCGAGAGGGACTTTCAGTCCTGGTTCAAAGATATGCACCAACTCAAACCTTGTTTTGCGCTTCTGATGAATTCTTTTATGGTTGTTATGTTGACTGTCGACATTCCAACTAGGGAAAACTTGGCAGGAGATGTAGGGGCCTTCGAACTGGAACTGCTTGAACTGCAAGAAGACGAAGGGCTGAAGACGTTCCTGCAGTCTCAGAAAATTGCAGTATTCTGGCGGCAGCTGCCAGAAGCAAGGTATCCCCACGTCAAGCTCGCGGGCCAGAAACTCCTCTCCATATTTGGATCAACATACTGCTGCGAGGCGCTGTTCTCAACCATGAAAGCGGGGAAGTCAAAACAGCGCGCGACCCTTACGGACGATCATCTGACTGAGCTGCTCCGGAGCGCAACGACGTCGTTCGAGTCGAACTTCAAGGCGCTTGTTTTACGAATGGGGAAGCCCAACACAGGCACATAATGAGCAACCGCTGCATTAGTGTAATTCACTGTGCCCGTAACCGAAATGAATGAAATAAACAAACCTGCCACGCCCCCTTGTTACTGCGGCTCTTCACTAAACTGTTTCCTTTTATGGCTTATTGCATATGTTTCTTCGGGGGGGGGGGGGGGGGGGGGGGGCGAACTTTTGTCCAAAACTTAAACAAAAGTATACTCCCCCCCCCCCCCCCCCCCCCCCCCGCGGCTCTTAGAAGCTTCGTGGTTTTGATTACGGCTCTTAGTCCGGGTCAGCCTGGCCACCCCTGTCATGGTGTGAAGAATAACCGGGTCTGAGCACACTTTTACGGCTGGAACCAATTTGAATATGCAGTAGTTTCATTATTTCATCCTTTTCATCCTCACAAATGTTGTATTCTTTTTCATAACAAGCATAGGAAAGAGCTCTAGAAAATTTAACTAGCATATGTTAGCCACTAAATCTCTATATAACCCAGGATGTTCGTGAAAGATCTTCACATGTGTGAGGGGACACAAAAAGAAAAATGCGTTGCTGAATATAAAAGTTTCCTGTTGCCATGAAATTACAAAAATCTCTAAATGTACTAGATAACAAAACATCATAAAACAGAGAGGTTGTTTTGTCCTCTCTATATTTCCTTCTTCATACTTTACCAACACGCTGTTTATGAGTATAGTCTCAGTGTGCGTCATTGTCTGTGCGTAAAATGACAAAGGCGACATTCCAGCTCTTTCTACATATGCCGCAGCATATCCCTACTGATTTCTGAAGTAGCAGCTTAGATCCTCCCCTTTATGTATATCCATATACGTACACTATTATATTCTTGAAAACTATGTGTTAAGAAAAACCTCATAGCAGAAAGCCACGGGCTGTTATGTCAGATGACCTTAATGGTCAAGCTCTAGAGCCACGCGTGGCAGGAGCTAGAATATCTCCTAATCATTTACAGGAAATCAATGATAAACACATTGATTGATGGTCTGTCTCATAGTAGCAGAAACAAACTCACAGGTGAGATCTGTGATAATTTTCGTTTATTCTAAACGTAACTCTTAGACATTATTATGTCCGCTCGCGCGTGTTATGGTGATTGGACATAAAAAGTAACCTTGGACAGCCTGTATCTATAAAACGATACATATATTTTTTGACTGCCTCAAGTCCCGGTGTGCCAGTGACAAATGAGCGAAGATTATCACATCATCGATTAATTTACGGCCTGGAACTCAGCTCCGTTGGAAGAATGAATAAATAACTGTGGGTCTGAATATTTACGTTCTTTGCGTAATCGCGTATTGTTGTGTTTCCGGGAGCGCTGAAAGGGATATTGCCCGAGTTCAGCCTACTCTACCCAGGGCGCAGAAACTTTGACATATCAGGCGGGTGGCGGCCTGCGCTTTGGAGCTCTAAACACAACAAGAACGTCTTCAGGATGCCACGAGACGATCAGGGACCGCCAGCCCTCGCAAGGAGAAACACCGGCTCGCTTGCTTGCTTGCTTGCTTGCTTGCTTGCGTGCGTCCGTGCGTCCGTGCGTGCGTGCGTGCGTGCGTGAGTGAGTGAGTGCGTGCGTGCGTGAGTGCGTCTGTGTGTGTGTGTGTGTGCGTGTGTGTGTGTTGTATTTCAGTTTGAGCGGCAAGAGCGTCGACGCCTTGTATCCGACACCGGAACATGGCAAGAGCGGCTACGGGTTGCATCATCTGCCCCTGGCTTAAAAAACACGGTCGTGGTATTTATCCAGCCAACTTGTTGAAAGTCAGTTGGTCAAAGGCCAATTTGTCGATAGACAACTTGTAAAATAGGCCACTCCGTCATAGGCCGATATGCAGATCCCCACTCGTCGATGACCAGTTTGTTAAGTACACTTCAGAGTATTTAAGTAAAAAAAAACTGATTACTGTCGTTCCTTGCTCTACATTTTCGCCCTCATTGTAATTATCTTCCCTTTGCATGTCCAAGTACAAGGTACAATCGTGAGAATGATGAAATGAGAATGGCGGAATATATGGTTTTCGACGCACACTGCATCACCTGGCAGCTATTTGGGAAGTCATGGAAATGTGCGTTAGGAGCGAGGGTACGACTCTTACCAACCCTATTATCTACTGTGAAGTGCTAGACCACGGGTGCACAATTAAAAAGTTAGGCGGGCCAAAATTACGATTAATAAAAACTGTGCAGGCCGCACCTAGAGCGACGTGTTCCACATTTTGGCTGCGGTCAGGCTTCCGATACCAGGCGTCATCGCACTCGTTTCCGTCACTAGCACATCACTCAATGTCATGTCCGACATGGCAGATCGAACGCGGTTTCGATCTGAATGAGCATCCTACCGGCGTGCGGTCGTGTATCACTACTGCATGGTGCACTTTAGAGACCCCAGCATAGCGGTTGTACTGCACTGGCTAAATTGCTCCTACAACAAGTGACTCGTCGCAACTTTGAAATCGTTGACCAACTACACGCTGTATAAATATCCACACAACCCCAATTATTTATCAAAGGCGGTTCTTGTTCAGAGTCGTCAGTCATTATCTCGCATGCTATATCAAGCGAGTGGTTCGAGCAGTTGAAGACCCGATGATACGAGTTCATCGAAGACTTGAGAGCCGCTGCCTACCCGTGACAGATGAGACTGGGAAATCCGCATAGCTGCGACTCCCATGTCGATTATTTGTTTGTGCGCCTAATGTAGTACATTTTTGCCGAGTGCGTCAACCGTTAATCTCCCTGTTTTCGTTTCTCCGCACAAAACCAACATGCTCGGGCACTGCTGTCAATTGTGTAAGTGGTCATGAACGACTCTGCGAACGGTCGCCGATGTTGCCAGTGTCCGAGTGCCAACCGACGATCATCTGACGATCATCTTGGTTCGCGTTTCTGTGCATCACCAGTATCGCTAAAAGAGTGCTTGCTATCCTGGAATTGGTTGTGAATGAAGACGCGACTGGTCGCTCAGGTCTCCCTGTGTTTCACAGTAAGATGACATATGCTCCCTGCCTGATATTCAATTTCAGATTTCACTGTTTTAGGGAACCGTTTGTGCGACTATGATGCAATCAATCGACCGGCGGATAGTCATGTTGTGACGCTGACGTAGACCGTAACTTCGATCGTACTATGGCTAATGCCGCTGTCGTCTGCGTGCAGTGCCACGCTAGCCGCACTTTGGGTGCTCCATGAAAAAAAGGCTGAACAGCATTGAAATATTGCGGAAAGGAGACGCGTCCCTATCTTCTAACTGTGGCGTTTGTTAGTGGTCGGGGGTCGAGACTCCTACGGCATGATACGCACGTTTATAGGCTGCTTCGGCAAAAATATAGATCCAGACTTGCGGATATCGGCATCTGATCCGCATCCGCAGTCCCTGGCGTCCGTATCCGATCCACAACCCACCAATAACGATTAAGTTTGATCAGCATCTGCATCTGCCACCTGCGGATATCCGCAGACGATCCGCGGGTTATCCGCGGGCCTGTAGGGCTCTAACCATAATGTTCCACGGGGGTATACTTTTAGGAAAGGGTGTTCATGTCTCCAATCCTGTCTGCTTAGTTTTCATGTCCATTTTATGCCTGCTACGGTTTTCACGAAGACCAGGGATTATCCTCTCAATCAGAGACGTATTACAGGAAACGATATAATCCGTCATGGGTTGAAAGAGCGGTTAGTAGCACCCCCAGTGTACCACTAACAGTTCTCAAGACTTCATGATCATAGCACGCGCGACGACGCGGCCAAGGGCGCGTGGTTATTGAGTCCTTCTATATCAGATTCGATGAGTGTGCCATCTACCTCCGTCATGAGCAACTGAACTGCAGCGATACAGGTAATGAGAAAACCTCGCTTTCCAGCCCCACCCCACCTTGGATAACATTTCAGCGTCTCGTGAACACGCGCAGCCAAAGCACAGCGGAAGGCAACAAGTACGCACTTCACCAGGACCGATCTCCTCCAGGTATCTACAAAATTTGACATTTAAATCATGCTCATAAATAACGATCTTAAGTTCCTCCTTTCTGCAAATGAGCGAAGTGCACAAACGAAGATGTAACATGTAAACAGGCAGGTGGGGAACCGCCTCACCGTAGTATGGTGTCACTTGTGGCAACTCCTGCTGCCACAGTTTCACTTTTTGCTCCAAGTCTCGCAAGCCGCAGATAAAGAAGGCCTCATCCGTTTCCTGTGGCGAGAATGACGTAATTTCGACTATGAAGACCTGTTTATTTTCTCACTTTTGTATAGTTCCTAAATACCTAAACCGCGTCTGCGCTGAAAACGACTGTAAAAATGGCAAAAAGGAAACTTTGTGGGTTTGCGTGCCTAACAAAACAAAAGGCACCTGGCAAATACCACCAAGGAGACAAGGCCTGCATGAGGAACCACGCTTCGTCATTTAGAAGCCAGCTGCACTCGCCGAGAGTCACCTACCATCGCAAGATTCTTTGAGTCGTACCTAGCCAAGCTGAAGCTTGACTAACTATCATTAAGTACGTCTATATATGATTTGCATGCTTATACGTTGCCCTCTATGGGCTGTGTGTATGCTGCGTGTAACGGATAGCATCCGAACATAACACTTTGTTTGCATAAAATCCAGCCAATAAGCAAACTCCTGTCGATAAAAACATTTAGGCCGCATACGTCTTTATATGTGCCAACACCGACGTTTCTAATAACTTTCGGGTACTCCGTTCACTTACCTGTTGGTTTACCAGTTCTCGAGCAAGCTTCAAAGCATCCATTTCTACGTAGACCGAATAGTTCCTATCGAGACTGTTTTTCATGATTCTCGCCATTCCCGTACCGAAAAAAGCGAAATGTGTTGAGGATTTGGCAGTGAGAAATGTTTTAATTTCTTGCGCGATGTTTCTTGGGTCTGCCTGTACGGATCTGCAGATGATAGATGTTACTTGTTTTTTTTTCTTTTTCTTTTTCGGCGGCAAAATGGTTGGTTCAGCCAGCTGGAAAACCTGCGCAAAATTGGAGCGGGCAATCAGCGTGAACAAAAACAGAAATACAAAAGTTGATAAAAAAAAAAAAAGTACTGCAACTCGAATGTACCTAAAAAAACTACCATGGCTTTGGGAAAAAAATTGTTTCAACGAAATAGTTTTACATCTCCCACTTGCCTAAAAAAACTGCTGATACATTGTAAAGAAAAAAGAAAAGCTTTCTGTTTGTTAGGCCACTGCTCTGTGGCAGTCTCCACTGTGTTCAAGTTATCGAACCTTGTTCCCCTGAGGTGTTTCTTCAGATTGGGATATAAAAAAGGAAATCACTAATCGCCAGATGGGGACTGCAGGGAGGGCAGTCAAGCGCTTCGAGAGCGCACTTTCGAATGACAGGCTGGCCAACACGAGACTTGAGAACGGGGGTGTTGTCGTGCGAGAGGAGGACCTCTCTTGTCACCAATCCTCGTCGCTTCTTCACGAAGGCTTGAGGCAGTTTGCAGAGAACGTTGGCATAAGTTTCGCCTGCACGACCGGCTGCTTTCCAGATAATTAATCAGCAAGATCCCCTTTGCGTTTCAAAAAAACTGTCGCCATCACTTTCCTTCTTGAGCGTTGCGTCTTTGATTGTTTCGGAGCGTAAGTGGATAGGGGGGGGGGGGGGAGGGGGGGGGAGGGTACCTTGAATGCCACCAAAACATACGCTTGTTTTATTTCTTGGCTCGTAGTTCTGTAGAACATAATTATTTTTTCTTCTCCAAAAAGTGTTTATGAACCAAACGCGTGGCGATCTCAGCCAAGAAATTCCTCGCCATTTTCGTTTTCCTCATTTATATTATGGATTTTACTTCGGCACTAAAATAATTACGCCGATAGAGTCATGGATGGTATGGTCGCATAGCCATGGTGCTTCGGCTCCCGCCCTCAGAAATTTCGGCGTCACAGCGGACACCGTGACACACTTGGAACACCAAGCATCATCGTTATCATCATCATCATCATCGTGTTTTTATTTCCCTGCCCATAAGCAACCAATGGTCTGTGAAGTGGCACAGCGTAATGCATATGTAAAAAGTGCTCAACTTGACAATATAATTCGTATGGGCTTCTTGTACCTCACGTAACTTCCGGTTAGACTCGAAATAGAAACCAACATTGTCGTCTGCTACCAGTGCCTTGACGCCGAGTTGCAGACCTTCGGAGTGTTATATCTGCGGCAGTAGCGCTGTAGTGTCATAGAGCCGTCTTTGTATAGCCACACTTCAGAATATTTTTTTGTCCTAGTCAATCGCAAAGAGATTTCTCACCTGACACGAGATCATAGAGTTAATATAATAATCTGGAGCGAAAGGTCCCATGCATTTGTCCGCTTCGGACTGGCAGGGCATAGAGGCGGACATCGGCGGCCCCAGTTGGCGGTCCCAATTAGCCTGTTCCGCTGCCGACGGCTTTATATGCACAAAGAAGCAGCAAAACATCACCTGTAAGGTCTGCACCTTGGTAATTGTTTCTCTTACCTTGCAGAAAAACACTGCAATGGCGCATTGACAGAATTAAGGAAAGTGTAGAAGCATTTGAGCAATTGGGAACAGCGCGCAAAAAAGACGAGGACAACGAGAGTAGAGCACAGGACAAGCGCTGACTATCAACTGAAGTTTTATTAAAAATGGCTGAAAACAAGAAAACACCACGAAGCCAACCAACGCCGGAACAACCAATGGTGTGTCGCTCACCATGCATCTATAAAATCGATCTCTTTTTTGTGAAGATAAACCGAAGGCTGGCTGACGCAGTGCTCCGAGCCAGTTTTTTTGATAGCATGCGCCTCCAGCACCTCTCTTTGCACTTTTGTTCGCCCCCTGCTAATGATTATGGTATACTCGAAGACGGGGTGACACAGGCAGTGTCTGCAGTGTACGTATAAGCGTCCTCCTGTCATTGACCGGAGGGAAAGGGCATGTTCACGCATTCTCTCATCGGCGCAGCGTCCCGATTGTCCTACATAAACCCGGCCGCATGACAATGGGAGTTTGTAGATTACACCCACCACGCAATCCACGAACTTGTCTACATGTTTAACCGTACATGACCTCTTGTTACTGTTTTCCTGGTTTACGCGCGGGCAAAGTTGTGCTAGCTTGCGAGGCGCCGAAAAAACCATTGGCACATTGAACCGGTTAGCCACCTTTTTTTTTTAATTACGTGAAACCTTATGTATATATGGGATAACCTGAGGCCTTTTTTTAGGCTTTACTTTTGGTTCCTGAGAACCATTCTTGTCTTTTTTCAAGTGTCTGAGAGACACCAAGCAAAACGGAGAGAGGCAATCCTGCTCCTAAAAGTCGCTTGACCTGAGCTTCATAGCTGTCAAGCATGCCATGGTGACAAGACCTGTACAGTGAAGCTTGGAGGCATGACGTGGTGATGTTTCGTCTCACAAGTTTAGAATGGGTTGAATCATATGGCAGGATTTCCTTCTTGGTTCGCGGGTTGTAACGCCAACACACAAGTTGCCCAGTGAATTGCAGCCGTAAATCCAACAACTGCAAATACTGACCGTCTTGCAGTTCGTAGGTGAACTGTAGGCCTGCAGAGCAGCGCTTGAAAACGGTCATTACATCATCCACAATTTTTCGCAATGACGATTTGCCGACAGCACTTAAAGGGGCGATGCAACAATTTTTGTACTTCGCGCAAATACCGCTTAGAACGAATCCCTGAGATTAATGACCCATGAAACACGCGTTCGTTTTTCACCAACGCAAAAGAAAGTCCCAGAAAAAAAATTAAAGAAAAACGAGCAGCGTTCACCCCCTCAACTTGCAGCCAGAACAAGCGGCCAAGTAACCTGGAACCGATTATATGCCGCCAATGTTGATCATAGCCACGCGCTGCGGTTGGCAAAGCACAGGACACGCGCTGAGTTCCAAACATTGTTATGGCTCGGCAATTGTCGTCGTTGCAGCGATTGGACCCGGGCTACTACCCGAATCCTTCTCGAGCTAGTAATTATCACGAGCCCAAATCGAGTGCCCACGCAATGCTCGGGTCCAATCTATGAACCGCATTCAAATATCGTCATTTTGGTGTACCAGGATCCCACGTTACGTCATCGAATTTCGCAAAAGAGAGATTGAATGAAAATGATCGGGGGGATCGGTGGCCGAGTGGGCTGAAGCGCACACCCAGCTCGACGCGCGTGGAGCGAAAGCTCGCGCTGCAGAACCCAGGGATCCTGGGTTCGAGCCCCACCCCTGCCCGTTTCGATCTGGATGAGCATCGTACCGGCGTGCGGTCGTGTATCACTACTGCGTGGTGCACGTTAAAGACCCCAGGCTAGCGGTTGTACTGCAGTGGCTAAATTGCTCATCTACAGCGTGTGACTCGTCGCAACTTTAATGGCTGACCAACTACACGCTGTATAAATATCCCCACAACCCAATTATTATTATTAAAATGATCGCTTTTGTCCTTGAAATTACACTGCAACAAAGGAGTTTCTTGGCCAGTGGCGTTGCGTGCGAGTATCCTTGAGTCCCACTAGTGCCAGTAAGCTCGTGTAAAGTGAAAAACATTCCAACTGAATATCGTTGCACAGCTCCTTTAAGAACACCAGATAATCGTCAACATATCTGTATACCTTGCACACCTGTTGACACAATGCCGTTTCCGTAGAGCTATCAAACCTCGCTAAGTAAATGTCGCATAGCACCGCAGCAACGCTCGAGCTTATGCAAATTCCCTCTCTCTCTCTGTACATAGTAGCTTCCGTCGAAAAGGACAAATGTGGACCGCAAGTCGAACATTAGGAGTTCCAAAAAACCGTCCATCCCCACTCCGCTGGCATTCTGGAAGGCAACAACACCATTTTCTTCAATGCACTCACGCACCGCCAGGAACAAGTCTTTGTGAGGCACAGAGTAAAAGATTTCTTGCACATCGACTGAAACCGCCATCGAGTTGTCGGAAACGTCCTTACTAAAGGTCTCAATGAGGGACTGTGAATTTTTGACAAGGAAAGGGTCATGAAGCTCTAGAGCACTCAGATGCTTTTGCAGGTAACAGCTGACCATGTTTTGCCAAGATCCTTTCTCCGTGACAATGGCCCGAAGAGGCGTGCCAAGTTTATGGGTCTTTGCCGGAAAGAAGACCTCCAAGTTTTATTCCAAACTTTGGGTGGTAAAAATGCACATACACGTATAAACATTTCTCCGTTTACTGATTTTTAGTTTTTTTGCGGTTGTCGTTCGGTCCTTTACATTTGATAAGTTTCAATAGCGGTTGTCTTTTGAAGTTTGTGACTTAGAAAATGACCGTTTTCTACTCACTAATAACGAATTAACTGGTCGTTTTAGAGCGCGCCGGGATCAGTAGACTAGATCCTAAATGGAGCACGCGATCCGAACGGAGTCGCTCCGCCTCCGGATTCTCAGTAGAACATCGCTCCTCCAGGATCGGCGGATGCCTTCTCGTCATTCACCTTCCAATGGTCCCGGATCTCGAAGCACATGTTTTCGCAGTGGCCCGCGCTAACAACACATGTTCAACGCGCGAGCAAAGTTAAGCATGATGTGAAAGATGTGTGTCAACAAGCGATGTGCATCAGCTTAGCCGAAATGCCTCTTCATCTGAATACTCGTTGTTGGCGTCCAAGTACGTCTCGGTTTTCGGCCCCTTCTGCGGAGGCCCGAAAAGGCAGTAGAGCTTATGTGGGACATACAGGCAATCCTCGTTGTCACTGCTACTCGAGCCGCTGTTACAGGAGAAGCTGCTCGAGCAACTTGACGGCAATCTGTCATAAGCAGCAGCAGCAGTAAAACGGGCGGCACTTCGCGAGCGGTCATTATTACGAATTCTTCCGAGGCGAGATGCCCCGCGCGAAAGGAAGTCACGTGTGCGCGCCGAGGACTGGCCAGGCTGCCTTCCGGTCGAATCCGCCGAAATCGGCGGAGCGACTTTTCTCGAATCCGGGTTGAGATCTGGAGGGGGAGCTGATCTAAAAACGCCGATGGAATATGTCCGTCTCGATCACAATCGCCCAACGAAACCGGCACGCTCCAAAAAAGTCGATCCCGGCGCGCTCCAAAACGACCAGTGGAATTCGCCATAAGTTAGGAATCGTTCGTATTCCCAATCGCTATCAAGCAAGAACCGCGCGCGCAGGAAGCAAGCGTGTTTTTTGCAGCTTTCTGCAGATTACGAGGGAAGCTACGAATTCTCCTTGGACCAGTCATACGCCTAAATTTCAAATCTTTTTGTACAGATTTGTATGCAGTGTAGACCATGGCTCGGACCCGGGGGGGGGGGGGGGGGGGGCACGAACCCCGACGCCCCCAAGAAGTCTACGCCTATGGTAAGCGTTGACAGGAACTAGGGTAAGCATTGACCAGTAAGCGTTGACAGGAACTCTTCAGGCAAGTTGAAAACAAAACGAACTTGACATAAAAACAAAAAGAAAGGCCAATAATGAAAGAACAATTTCATTTCGAACTCCACCCCAGGCAGCCCAACAAATTTGATTAAGGTTGCCCTTTCCGACGAGTTTCCTGTTCCACAAATGGTCGAGTGACCACACGGCTTATTTGAAAAGTTGGAATTCGAGTATTCTTCCATTTGATTGGCTTGCGGCGAGTTGACCGGGTCCCCCACAAGGATTTGTAAGATCAGTTTTATATCTGGTTTATTTAGTGACAGGAGTTTATGTAAGTTTGGCTGGTGTTACGTTTTAGAGAATTAACCCTAGAGAAACACATTTGCAATATGGTTTCATCGAACTACTGGCGCGAAATGTTTGGCGAGGGACTCTGATTTTTCATTGTAAAAGCTTGATCATTGCCGTCTTCTCAACTCAGGCATGGTTTCAGGTTTGCACTTTTAATGATAATAAAATCATATACTTCAAACGATTTAAGTTCCGAGAATTTCGCGAATCGCCTACAATTCGCAAGAAAGAGCTCCCGCGAACAATTCTGGTAAAATGTAAACTGATTAGAATCTATATTGGGACCCCACAGCGTCGCGAAAATTACAACCTGCGAATCATTCCAAAAACTTCAGCTTTGACCTAAATCGAGAAGTATTGAGCCCGCGAAGGATATGTCATTTACAGAATACGTTTTGGTGCTACTTTGTAGTTCTTAAAGTTCTCTTTCCACAACTTGAAAAAAAAAAAAAGAAAAAAAGAAAACAGTTAGCCGAGAACGTTGCTTAAAACTGTTGCTTTCGGAATGCAAGAAAAGAGTAAAACACGTAAAGGGCGAACACAGACGCACACAGAACTGTGTGCGTCTGTGTTCGTCCTTTACCTGTTTCATTTTTTCCTTGTACTCTGTAGTGTTTCAACGCGCTGTGCTACATGTACTGTTTGCTCTTATTGAAGAGGTTGCAGGCTGTTAAAAAAAAAGTAAAATACAGTTACAAATATAAAGATTTAATTACAATCTGAAAAATAATTCAAGAAACATATTTACACCGAAATATCCGTGCACCGAAAAGTTCTTATTTGAAAGAAATATAAAGATTAGAAAAAAAACAGTCGATTGTCAATGGCCAATTAGCGCGTGGGGAGAAGCGGCCATGCTAGCTAACTTTTACTTCTCCTCGTTCTGTGGATCGACGTAATAAACCTGTCAGTGGTTCGACAGGATTCTTTTTTGTTTGTCATGTTAGCAGTCTTTACAAAACCTTGTAAATGTTGTACCTATATATTTGTGAATGCAGCTGTGCCAAGTTTCAGAAATATGTTTTGCTAAGGAATTGCGTTTTGCATTGTTTTAAGTATTTAATGTTGAATTGCGCCAATAAATCTTCGTATTTTGTATTAAACGTATCTTTCATGTATCAATTCTCCTTAAATATATGCGAAATTTTAGTCAATAAATACAATAAGTCAGATCTCAACAAATAGTAGATAACCACGCAAAACAATCGGTAACGATCGAGATTGTCATTGCATAGCAAACCGTATAATATCATGTTTTTAAACGCTCGGCGTTACATCAAAAAACATAATACCCACTCTAATTTTTATTAACGTTTCAAGACTATGCTAAAACATTTTCGTACAAAAAATTTAAAAAAAATTAAGAATGGGTTTTCTGAGAAAATTGACTTTGAATATTGTACTTTTAGTGATTCCTCTTTTCTACAGAGGTTTGTTTCACTGTATTACACCTGATTGACAATACCGATTATATTTTTCCGAAATAGGTAATGCCTTATGCTTTTGTTTGATGTGCTGTTTATGCCAAGACGTTGAACAAAACAAAAGTTATAATCACTCAAGTTCGGCAATTATTTGTCAAAGGGACTAGGGTTGAACATTTTTATTTTAAGAAACATTAAAAAATATTTTTTTCAATCGTAATTTAAAAATGTACCTAAAGTATAAAACAAGCGAAAAACGTTTGAGAGCTATGCGGCCCACACTTGAGCGTAGCGGGACTGTCAAATGTGCGACCTCTGACGATCGCCAAAATCTCAGAATCCGCTTTCGGTCAAATGAAATATAATAACTCGAGAACAATTTTTTTTTCTTCAAAACCGCTTCCCATTGCGTTCTAATGAAGAATTAGCCCACAACATATATTTTTTCCTGAATTTTTTGAAGACCCAACATTTTTTTGTTGCATGATTTGAGATGAAACCACTCCAAGAGTTATAAATAAACCGAACTCCATTTCTTTTCTTTTCTTCCATTTGAATATTAAATTTTTGAGTGTAAGGATCTCAAACTGTTGCATATTCAAGGAAAGGGGCCTTGCGTAAAACTGATAAGCAAGCGATTTTTTTATGTACTAAAGCACCCCAGGGACTGCAGCACAAGTCGTCAGTTAGCAGCACAAGTCGTCAGTTACTATGAAACAGAAAGAGATATGGAAGGTCTAGGGGAGAAAATAAAGTTTCTCATTAATGCGAAAGCAAGCACTGTCCCGTGGAGCGAGCCGACGTCATGAGTTTGAAGCGTGCCAAACGGCACCTTAAATCCTTTTTCCAAGTGAAGTCAGCTCCCAGCTATGAAACCACGCGCAAAGCCTAGACAACGGCACCCAGTCTCCCCGGTCCCAAAGGAGCGGAGTGAAGCTGATGGATTTCGCCTTCGGTCCCATTGGCTGGCGCGCGTCGACGAGGCTCCCACTGGCCGCTGCGCGCGTCAGTTTCAACGACCGCCGCCCCAAGGCGCTGCGTGTCCGTGCCGCGGGCGCGCCGGCGCGCCTCTAACACGCTTGAAGCGTCCAAGGTCAGAGCTGCTAGGAGAGCTGGGGGAGCGCTCGCACGGCCGACGCAAATACGCCGCAAACGAAACAATCGAGCGAAAGAACGGCACGCATGCTTTCGCATTCACAACTCATAAGAAGTGCTTACGCGTACCTCGACCATTTTAAAGTCTCTTCAGCAATCTGAGCTCCATCGATGTCGATCGCTATGCGTGCTTTACCAATCTAAAGCAGCCGAAAGGAGTTGGACGCTGGCGAACGAGGATGTCTTCCCCCTATTTGTGGCCTGCACGGTGTGGATAATCTGTCCGGCCTGTGTGGCGGATTGTTTCGGCAGCTGAGCAGTGACAGTACCGACGGGTCGTCGCAATCTAAAAAAAGGGAATAATACTGGAGCAACTAGCGTGTCCCATGTGTTGATCTATCAAGAGAGGAAATTTCTTCCTACAAAACGGGGAGGAAATTTGCTCCCCTAAGAAAGGAGGAAAGTTGTCACCTATTTTTGCTGGAGGAGAAAAATTTCCTCCCTTAAAGGGCAACTCCGGTCCATACTTTCGATTTTGGGATTGTGACTGTTTTTAGTGCAGTCAGCGTCCCTGAATTGAAAGGTGTAATTTTTTTCTCGTTATTGTGCGTAGTTTTAAAGATATTGACGTTTCAAAGTTGTGTTTGGGGCGCGGCCGACAAAACCGAAACTAGCCGCTCGAGGTTCCGGCAACATTGGAAATCAGCCGCTATGTGGACGTGACGTCATGGTCGTTCTCGTTCAACGAGCACGCAGGCCAAGCGACACCTACGGCTATCTCTGTTGCGCTAGCCGTCTAAAAATAGAAGGTAAGCTGATTTTGTTTTAATTCCGCATACGTGGTAGTTATCCAGTACATGTAGCAAGAGTTAGTGAGTATACCCAAAAGCTAGCGTCTGGAACACCCGTCAACTCGTTCGGTGCCGTGCTCGGCGGCTGCCGCCGTGCGTGCGCTATGCCGTGCCGTACTCGTCACTTGTATACCCAAAAGCTAGCGACTGGAAAACGAGTGAACTCGTTCGGTGCGTACTCGGCAGCTGTCGGCGTGCGTTCGGTCTCACGTATTCGTCGCTAGGCCTAAATTGTCATCGGGAGTCTTTGGAAGGAGCGGCGTTGATCTACGCCGTGCTGCCAGTGACGTACAGTACTGGGGGCCCTCTCGCTTTCGCGCTGCGGGTCAGTCCCAGACACAAAGCTTTGACGCTCTCCGGCGCGGGCCGCGACACTTGAACAGACGTGTGCTAAGCTGTAGACGTCTGTTCTTTCGTTCTGTTTTCCTCAGGCGCGCAAAAGCCGAATTTTTAAGCTGTGACACTAATTCACCACGTAAGTTCGTCTAGGTAGCAGTGGCGTGACAAGGGGGGGGGGGGGGGGGGGGGGGGGGTCGCGGCGGGCTAATGCCCCGGGTGCCGCTGACCCTCGTGACGCCACTGCTAGGTAGGGAATCTAATTTGTAAAAATAAAATAACTTGCAGCACTAAAAAAAGAAAAGAAAGAAAAGGAAGTCCTTTGGCCAGTCATTTTCTTCTGAAAGCTAGCGAAAGTTTTTGTGAGTAATAGAGAAAAACAGAGAACGTTAGCAAGGTGAGAACACTTTCTTTTCCTTCCACATTCCCCCCCCCCCCTCCCCACAATAACAATTTTTTTATTGGAATACGTAGGATCTTAAAAGTTTTCCTTCGTAACTTTTTGACTAAGGCAATTTTTTTTTTGCATTTTAAATATTATATTTACCTCCAGCCGAACTCAGGTAAATTAGAGTTGTAACTTACAAATCTGAACTTTCGCGATTTTTTGAAAGTCCTTTGTGGTATCCACAAGCCCAGTGTTAATTAATACTGCTGCGTAACGGGTTCGAACGATTGGGAGGCGAATGTTTATACCGCATAAGCTTCACGCGCCGGCTGTTCGCGAGTAGTCGTTACGGACCTTTGTATTACTCACGAGATAGCGTAGTAAACAAGCAGTGGCACAAAGCAGAACATTCTGTTTTCCTTTTCATTATAAGCCACCAGCAACCAACACCCGTAGGTTTCGTTCGTAACTCTCCGGCGAAAAATGATCGGAGCAGAGCTTCGATCTGGGGGTCGGTGTCCAAGGCTTTCCAAAGCCCACTCGTCGAACGGCGTTCACCCACAGCTTCTCCAATTTCCGATCCGTTGGAAGCTTGTGAAAAAGCACCTCCGGGTTGCGCAGCGGGTTGTTTGAGCAGCCCACAGCGCTACAAGTTGTACTCGGCATATTTCGAGGAACAGCCGGGCAGTCTTGGGCGCACCGAGTTGCTCGCTAAAACGAGTCTTGGAGTCCTCACAAGCAAATAAACAAAAGGCTATACCGAAGCTACACGGGCTACAGATAAAAGCAACGTAATCACAAGCCAAAGTAGCGGTGGTAGCGGCACAAAGAAGCGCGCGCAACGGGTGCGCCGTGCGCCCGTCCGGAACGGAGAAAAAAAAAAGAGAACGACTATGACGTCACGGTCCAATGTTGCTTGAGCGATCGGCAACCCGCTGCCCGCCCGCTAAGGAGCAGCGGCTCGCGGCGGGTCGCATTTTTATTATCGGCATTAGTTGAGAATGCGGCGTCCCACGGGCGTAATATTTTGGCTGGAGTCGTATTTTGTGTTACTAAAGCGATACAGGTAATTTAATTCATTTTGAGTTTTGGCCGGAGTTGCCCTTTAAGAAGGAAGTCAAATTGCCACCTTTTTTCTCGCAATGGAGAAAACTTTCTTCCATCGTGTAATTAATATAGCTACCACCAGATGGCGCCCAAACGGGAAAGAAATGTCGGAGTAGCACCAATTGCTTTTCAAGTTACCCCGACTTCTGAACGCTACATGGTATATAGGAGATCACACCCATCACTAAACACAAGCGGAACCACCCCCCCCCCCCCACACACACACACACACACACGCAGACACACAACAGCCACAAAGCAGCACCCTGGGACCGCCACTCCCCTCTACCCACACTCTAAGCCCGGTCCCACTTAGTAAGAGGGACATTTCTTCGATTTTTTCCCACTTAACTTTAAGGGGGGCGACAGACCTCTTAATATTACATTGAGATGCTCCCTCTTAATTAAGTGAGACACCACCCCTCTTAAAGTAAGCGAGGCGGCGTCTCCCTTAAATTTGAGGCCAGAGTCCCTTAATTAAGAGGGACAGTTTTTAGATATTTTCTTCCTTAAATTCGGAGGGACGGTGGCCCGCTTAAAATGCAGGGGCATAGTCCCCCTTAAGTTGGGGTCACGCTGCTTATACTTCATACAAAATACATTCTGCAGACATATTCCGAAACGAGTCGCCTCGATATCCGCGCTTCGTACGCCACGAGGTAACCAATCAAGAGGTTACTTTGTCACGTGGCATACAAAGCACGGATGTCGCGGTGACTCGTATTGGAACATGTCTGCAGAATGTATTTTGTATGATGTATAAGCAGCGTGACCCCGGCTTTAAGTTACCTTTGTTATTGTATCGTAGAATTTCTGCTCCTTCGTGTTTTGAGTGTAAGCTGACATGCTGCACAGCACTTCTCGCACTTTTGCTGATATGGTTTAACCAAAGTTATTCTGTGCTGCGTAGCAGAATTGAAATTTGATCTGTATATCTTGTTTGATAAACGGAATCAATGTGTTAAAGAAAACAGTAACAATCTTTAAGAGTAAACACTGTTTTATTTGCCATGACACAAGAAAATATTTTGATATGTCTTCATCAAAATAATAATTCTATAACGATGTTCTGGTAGCTTTTACGAATAAAAAGACTTAGAACGACGCCAGAAATCGGCGTTTCTTGGAAGCTATCACACAAAAAATTTCGTGCTGCAGAGTGACTCATTTTGCCTATCATAAACAACAACAATACAATCGTGCTGGAAAAAAAAAACTTTTTTCAGCGGATAACACAAAAAGAAAAGTACATTCTAAAAAAAAAGCCCGTGCGTCTACTTTCCCGCACAACACTTGGAAAGACAATCACCATAACTCTCGGAGGCAGCTCAGCGAATGTAGATGCCGAATGATTATACCAAAAAAATGAGTTGCGACATTAAGCACAACAAGCGTGATGTTTTGCATTGGTTAATGTCACAACTCGGACTGGCTTTTTTGGTCTAATCTTATGTTTCGGCATCGTGATTCGCTGAGCTGCTTCCGTGAGTTACGGTGATTGACTTTCCAAGTGCTGGCTCGGGAAAGTAGATTCCTGTGCTTTTTTTTAGAGCGTAGTTACCCACTTCATAGCATTAAAAACTAATTATTCGGAGTCTCTTGCCATCAGCAGAAGCTCAGAATTTCTGTTGTTTTTGAACGGCCATAAGCGATTTTATGAGCTTCTCCGACATAAACTGAATCGAAAGACTTTATTTTCAACGAGCAGAATTTAGAGGAGTCCAAGGGTTTGCCCACATGCCACGAGGTAGGAAAGTCCCGTTATGTAATACACCCATAAGCACATGACTAGTGCCCCCTCCATAGTCGTGCTAGCGGTGAGTTTCACTGACCAGTTCCCAGAAACGATCCCTTTCTCCGAACCGAAGAAAGTCTTGGGTCTTGGAACTTTTTCGCCAGGGGTAAAACCGTCCTGCAAACAGCAATTCTTAAAAAAAAAAAAAAAAAATTGCGTCAGCGTCAAACTTAGATTTTTATTTTTGAATTCGCTTTTTCACATACCATAGGTGATGAAAGAACTTCTGGCCAATCGAGACCGGAGGATGGTCTTAATGTTCAAGAATGTTGTTGGGTTGTCTCCGCAGAAGGCCCCTTTTACCTCCTCCAGGTTTCCCAGCATGGTGACGATCGTGTTATGGAACCGAAGTTGTGCATCCACCTTTAGCTGAATGAAAGACCATATTGTTTTCCTTTAGATACAGAGGGTGGGAATTAGAATAAAGGTAATGAAGCGCTTTCACCTGTTATCAAGCAGGCGATAGGAAACAAATGCGAAAATAAAGTGCAAACAGTTCAAAGATTCGGAACCCAATCTGTATGCGATGAAATAGCGAGTGACATTAGCTTATGACGCAACTTCTGTTACTATTAATTTTTGGTACGAGAATAGACTGCAGTTTTAATTAATTTACGAGAATCAATCGTTTCTCTATTACCAAGACAAAACGAAAACGCATTTAGTAGAAGATGAACTTTAGAAGCCCCATGTGCTTTGGAAAGCATAGATTGCATTTGCGGCTCGAAGCTGCAGAAGTGATCTAGCTCATGTTTTAGAAAGCAACATAATCGAATAAAAAATTACATTTCTGTAAATATTTCGCCGCAAGCCATTCATTTTTTTTTTTTTTTTTTTTTTCAGAAGCAGTGCATATGCTAACAGAACGTAAATAGAGCCTACCTACATACCGGAATACAAAAAGTTAATAATTACCGAGTTCGTTGTGAACCGTGTGCGGGTGGCCGCAGTAGGCTCACCACTCAGTGTGGTGCGTTCCACCGTGCAGAGGGTCCCGGTAGAGCTCTTTACACGAGCAATCCGAGCGGAACCCCCGCCTGATTCCCTTCGCGTCAACGTTCGTTGCCATTGCCTCACTCTGAAAACAAGATTGTTAATAACGGTCAGTCATTTAACGCCCACAGTCAACGCACGAGCCCTAAAGCGCATAAGAAAGAAAAGAAAAAAAAAGCAAACTTCTGTTTATATATTTTTCGCGGATGCACGACACAGAAAAAAAAATATTCAGCCAGCTACAGAAAACAAAGAGCATAATAAACATCATAAATAAAATCTCCAAAAACAAAAACATGGTCGGCGCCAAAAAAAAAAAAAAAGCCGGTAGCTGTGCCGGCACGACCGTCAAAATATAACGAACAAAACAGTACGCCAAAGGAATACAAAAAAAAAAAAAAAATTGTACTCCCTGGCCGCCGCTACACCCTTCCCCCAGACGCCGCGACGCCGACGCAACGCGAACACGCGAAGAAAAAAAAAACCTTTATTTCTTCTTTTTGTTTTGTGCTCGTCCAATCCCCCTGCCCTTTTCACAAACATTCACACACATTATGGGTTTTTACTCGCCGCCCACTTGAGAAAAAAATGTTCATAGTCACTTCAACGCTAACGATGTCTACAACATAACGTTGCAGTGCAAATTGCTGTAATGAATTGTGAAGGCAAACAAACGCAAAATCGCCAACATTGTTTCTGTCAATCAACGCTCTCGGGCGGTCAACCTCAAGCATTTAGAGTGCACACCGAGAAAGAAATCGGCGAGCCAAGCTTACAAACACTGACTGCCCCAGCTAGGGTGCCTTTATGTTGGCTTTGCCTTAGGGAGGGTGATGCCATCCTTTGTAGTACTCGATGCCGACAGTGTACGCTCACGGATAAAATACCAGGAAATTGCCGGTAATAAAATGCCGGCGTAGCACTGCCAAAGTTAGCAGCTCGAGCTGGGAGAAGAACGATCGCGCGTTCGAAATTGAAAAGTAGACAAAAGCGTCGGACAGAAAATGGTCTGATATCACCAGCTTAAGACAGACGCGTACACATTGGGACACCCTAACCCGCTAAAAGTGTTTTGTGCGAAAGACAGCCCTGCGGCTCACGGCAGGGCAAACGATTAGCGACGCTTTGTCCTAGCTGAACGAGCAGATCCAGGAAGCGACCGCGTCCGCGGACTACAGCTGAACACTCTCACTCTACATGCAAAGCTCGTGCATCTCACAGCCAGCGTGAAAATATTGATGGCTCGTTATTCCCACCCGCAATGCCCCCAAAACAAAAGCGATAATATGACAGGATTACTCACCCGAAGGAAGTCAAACGAGCAGCATGACGCTTGCGACTCTCCGGCAACGACCGTTTCCAGCTCTCCGTGAATTGGCGCGAAGCCTTAGCACCGTCTGAACTCTTTGCCGTGGATTAGTGCGCCTGCCCCCCTCCTCCTGACCGAACTACATTGGTCCAGTTAAGAGGGACCGGTCCCCTCTTAATATGAAGGGACACGCGTGAATCTTTTTGTCTGTCTTTCCTGTTCAGAGGGACTAACGAAACGGTTTCCTTGGTCTCTCTTAATATGTTGGTGTCCCTCTAGATGTTGCTATTTTATTTTTCCATTTCCCTCTTGAAAAGGGCTGTCCCCCTGAAAGCATTGTTGTCCCCTCTAAAATCAGAGGGACAGCGTTTTTTATGAGGGACCGGTTTTAGAGTGCACGCTACGTTCGCACCATCTCTATGTATGGCAGTCCTTTAATAGTTTCTCTCTCTGTAGAAAAAAAAGGACTACTATCCTTCCGGTGTTAAAAGAAAAAGAACAGAAAAACTATTTACAGTGCTCGATTAAGCGGCGTTCGGTTAAATGTCCGGACCCAAGAATGCGAGCATCACGTTGTGCCACGAGTTACGCGCGCACATCGATCAATCAGATAGATTTTTCGAAAGCATTCGATAAGTTTCCTCATGAGAAATTACTATCAGAATTAGACAAAATTCGTAAGAACATACGGTTAGTAATATGTATTTCGGCATACCTCTCAAACCGTCAACGGTACTTTTAGTAAACATTGTTCTGACCGACCTTCTGTTGACTCTGGCGTTCCCCAAAAACTTTTGCTAAAAAAAAAAAACTTTTTTTTCTTTCTTTATTTTTTTTTTTTTTTTTGTACAGCAAAGCTGTTTATGGCTAGGGTTCTGTGGAAGTTTTGTGTGCGTGACCAAAAACTCTACACTCGTACCGCCCTCTCTTTGTCATCGTTCCGAGCCCCCCGCTTCAGTGCCTAGTTTCCCTTCTTTCCGCTCTCCCGGGGTGGTGGTCCTGTCGCGCGTGTCTACTTTCCGCCAGGTTGCGGTCCCGTCACGCGTGTCTAGTTTCCTCCGGCTCCTCGAGGCGGCGACAGTCGTACACGCGAATGTATATAAAAGAAACCGGAAAGACAAGTTGCCGTTCTCTATTTTCAGTTTCACTTTTCTTCTCTCGTTGTAATAAGGAGGCCGCGTGTATAGTCCGGACTCCTGAAGCGGAACGCGCCTACGAAGAGCAACGGCGGGAACGGCAACGAGAATGTCAGCGGCGGCGGCGGGCGCCACGTGTGTGTGCGTACCTTTCGTCACGATGACCACTGTTAAGTTTGTAGAAATCCTGCTTATTAGTTAAGGTGATTTCTGTTAGGAAAGTTTATCTTTCCAGAGTTGCGTCGGCATTGTTTTTTTAGCTTTCTATGTTTGTGTCGGCGGGGCCAGAGCGGCTGCGATGCGGGAGCGGTTCCCCCCGCGGTCGTTAAGAAGCGTCTCGGGTTTCGGCAGCCTGCTCGGACCGGGAGCGGGACAACCCGCGCCTGGAAAGGCTTGTAGCTTTTAGCCGGATGTGCCTGTACATAGAGGGTTTTGCCGCTTATTGTCAAACTGTCGCTTTTTACCCGATGTAATAATTTCGCTGTTGGCGCCAGCCCGTCTGCTTAAAATGCAGGGGTTGATTCTAAAAAGAATTTGGATTTGGCGGTTGAAAGTGCCAGGCTGACAGCTCGCCGACCATTGGAGAACAGTGTACCACGTGGGAGTGGTGAAATTTGAAGGGATTGGTTGGACCCTGAGGGGAAAGGAGGCCCCTACGAGGTTACAAAAGGATCCCCGAGAGGGATTCTGGAGGATTGGCTTCGATTCGATTTTGGGAGACTGGGAACAAAAGTACGGGGTTTAATTTTGGGATTTTAACTCAGTGTTGAGTTGTTTTGTTTCATAATAAACGTAGCCACACTGGCCACTGTAAAGCCAAGTAACGTCGCAATGTGTTCAGCGGGATCGAACAACTTTTAGTTTAGTATTATTTTTATTATCAACTTCCTGGGGGGCTGTCATCGGGCGAGCACCATCATCGGTCGTCACCATCCAGACCCAGTCCCCACTGAAGTTGACTGGCGCAGTCGACAGGATCCCGCTGACTTTCTGCGACGGGTTGCAAGGGGAACGCCACGACGTCAGCTGATGGTGAGCCCCGTCGATATCTGCGCGAGAAGACGGCGGCAATAGCCTGTTGCGTCGTGTGCGGCGGACGGAGCGACATCCAAGCGAGAGGCTCCGGGAGTCAAGGGACTCAAGAGGAACGCCACGACGTCAGCTGATGGTGAGCCGCGTCAATATCTGCGTGAGAAGACGGCGGCAATAGCCTGTTGCGTTGTGTGCGGCGGACGGAGCGGCATCCCAGCGAGAGGCTCCGGGAGTCAAGGGCTCGAGACCGGCGGAAGGAGGCAACACAAGGGAGCCACAGAGAAGCGCCGGGGAAATGTGACGGCACGGCAGGACCTTCGTTCCCAGGTAAGACCCCGGGGTTGTTTCCTCCGAGGCTCACAATGTCCAAGGGCACGATATCAGGGGCTAAGGGCGGTTCTTCTGGGGCGGAGGACGGAGTAGGCAGCAGGTCGGCAGCTATAGCGCTTGCAATTCTTAGACTCCAATGCGAAATTAAGGAAGTAAAGCTGGCTCAGATTCAGGTGATGAGAGAATGGAGTTCGAAGGACCCGACAAAAATGAGAGAGCTCGCGAAAGAACCCCGCGCCGTCCTCGCGCCGATGACGGAGTTTGCAGCCCTCGCTCCCGCATGTTTTAAGAGCGCTGAGACTGAAATGAGTCCGGAGGAAGACCGCGAGGAGAATGCATACGGCGATGACTGCGGCGGCCGCGAAGTGAAAATTGAGAGGAGAGCTGGCGCCGACGAGGCAGACGCGGCAGAGGCACTCGCCGGTGATCCGGTGGCGAAGGGAGGCGAGAGTGGGAGCGATGGTGATGGCACCGACTCCGCTGCCGGCACCGTGTCGTCACGGAAGGTCAGGCCGGCGGTACATCGTAGGGTGACGATCAGGCAGAAGGCTGCGTCGAGCGCCGACGAGGCAGAGGCACTCGCCGGTGATCCGGTGACGAAGGGAGGCGAGAGCGGGAGCGATGGTGACGGCACCGACTCGGCTACCGGCACCGTGTCGTCACCGAAAGTCAGGCCGGCGGTACATCGTAGGGTGACGATCAGTAAGAAGGCTGCGTCAAGCGACGCCGGAAGGAAGAGTCCGGACGCAAGGAGCTGTGGGGGTGGCAAGCGCCAAATAGGCACGGAAGAGAAGGGGAAGCCACTCCGGCCAGTGGCCAGAGCTCGCACGCGAGGACAGCAGACGTTCAGTTTGAGCTCGGGTTCAGCGAGTGTCGTGGGAGCGACCTACTGCGCGCCGCCTCAGGCAGTTCTCAGAACGTCTCCGATGGCAACGAGCTGGACGACAAGACGGCCAAGATTAGGAGGGTAGCTAGCAAGGCTACTGTAGTTTTGTTTAGCCTTTAGGCTACGTTTATTTCACTGCCCTTCTGATTAACTTCCCTTTTGCTTTTCTGTCGGCCCTTCAGTATTTTATATTCTACATAATCTTTTTGGTGCATAGTCTTTATTCTCCGCGGGAGAAGTTTGTCGATCCTCACGTATATCTTGAGACATGCAGGTCGAGGCTCGAAAGAGCACAGAGAAAGTGCTGGCGGAGACGCTCAGAGTTATCTGTGGATTGCTTTCTTGGAGCACTTTGCATTTTTTTAGTCGCATAGTTTTTGTTTTATTTTGAATGTTTATGTTGACTAGTGCGAACTTTATCAGGAATAGAGTGCCTAGTGATGTCTGCACCCCTACTGTAGAGCCTTAAGATTTGCGGGTTTAAATATAGCTATATGGACATTGTCGAATCTGGAATGTACGACTCTGAGTCTTGCTCGGTGCTGTGTGTCTCCGAAGTGACGAACAGTGGGACTGATGTTGCGCGAACAACAAGTGTACTTGCAACATTCTTGGTGGGGAGGTGTTAAGTTTGTAGAAATCCTGCTTATTAGTTAAGGTGATTTTTGTTAGGAAAGTTTATCTTTCCAGAGTTGCGTCGGCATTGTTTTTTTTTTTTTTAGCTTTCTATGTTTGTGTCGGCGGGGCCAGAGCGGCTGCGATGCGGGAGCGGTTCCCCCCGCGGTCGTTAAGGAGCGTCTCGGGTTTCGGCAGCCTGCTCGGACCGGGAGCGGGACAACCCGCGCCTGGAGAGGCTTGTAGCTTTTAGCCGAATGTGCCTGTACATAGAGGGTTTTGCCGCTTATTGTCAAACTGTCGCTTTTTACCCGATGTAATAATTTACCTGTTGGCGCCAGCCCGTCTGCTTAAAATGCAGGGGTTGATTCTAGAAAGAATTTGGATTTGGCGGTTGAAAGTGCCAGGCTGACAGCTCGCCGACCATTGGAGAACAGTGTACCACGTGGGAGTGGTGAAATTTAAAGGGATTGGTTGGACCCTGAGGGGAAAGGAGGCCCCTACGAGGCTACAAAAGGATCCCCGAGAGGGATTCTGGAGGATTGGCTGCGATTCGATTTTGGGAGACTGGGAACAAAAGTACGGGGTTTAATTTAGGATTTTAACTCACTGTTGAGTTGTTTTGTTTCATAATAAACGTGGCCACACTGGCCACTGTAAAGCCAACCAACGTCGCAATGTGTTCAGCGGGATCGAACAACTTTTAGCATTTTTTTTTTTTCTTATCAACTTCCCGGGGGGCTGTCATCGGGCGAGCACCGCCATCGGTCGTCACCATCCGGACCAGGACGCGCCCACCCCCAAAGGAAAGTTGACTACCACCGATCAAGACAAAATATCTGTTCGTACCTTTGTTCAAAATTCTGTGTCACGTCTGATACGTGCACTAAACAACTTCGCTGGTCATCCACCTCCACAAAATGGAATGGTTCTTTTTTTTTTTTTTTTTGCTGTTTATTAACGATATAGTACGAGATGTTCCTGTGAAAATCAAATTATACGCTGATGACTCTCTAATTTACTCAAAAGTAGATAGTGCTTCGGATCAACTTTTGTCAAACAGAGCATTTCAAAATCATCCCGACATGGTGCACAGATTAGCAAATGGCCATTAAGTTTGAAAGAACTGCTTTTTTATGAGAATTACTAACAGAGACATAATTTGAAGCGCGTTTACAATCTAAGCGATTTACGATCAGAAGTCACACAATATAAATAGCTTGAACTATAGATTACTAATAATCTTACTTGGATAAAGCAAATAAATTACGTAAAGCCTAATGCTCGGCGGAAGTTATTCTTTCATAGAAAAAGTTAAGACTTTCTCCACTTTTCTTGCGTCTTCTTGCATGTAAAACTATAGTCCTACCAACATGATAGATTATGCCGTAATCTTTGTTGTTTCTTTCACTAAGATTGAGATTAACAAACCTGATCGAGTACAGAAAAAGGCCGCTCGGTTCATTTATAATAACTTTGGACGAGCCTCCATAACGGAACTTTTAACCACATGCTAATTTACTGCCCCTCTCCGAAACAAATCGGCATTCTCGACTAAACGTTTTGTACCAGTTAATTAATGGGAATTACAGAGCATACCTGTCCGAATTAATCACCTTCTCATCAGGATATGCTACTCGACAAAGGCATCGTCTAGCAATAACTCATTTTCAATCGCGTAATAATTGATTTAAGTATATTTTTCTTCACGAAAAGAACTGAGGGGAATGACCTCGCTAAGAGTATTGTTATGCAGCCGTCGTTGTCGTTATTTGCGTGTAATTTAATTAGCTTATTTTTCTACCGTATTTGTTTCAGTGTACATACAACTTGTTTTCTTTCTTTCTGTATGCCATTTGTATTTTTTACCACTGTACCACCTGCGAAAATTACGTCAAGAGATTGCAGCATTACTCAAAATCTCGCGTTACTAACACACGGCTAAAACATGGTTCAAAGTAGACGATCGATAAAACGCGCAAGTGCCAACAGTCGCTCAATCGCTCCCAACATTCGGTCAACTGCACAAGTACAGTTTGTGATCTTTATTACAAGCGGCTGGATGGCGCATTCAGCAAACAGGTATGAAGCCATCGGAACTAAGCGGCTTGCCCTGGAAGTGAGCGCTTGGCAGGCTTTGTAAACTTTCCGAGTGCAGGTTCGAAAAGCGTCCAGGGCGCTGCATTTTCGCTTGGCACCTCAAGAGAGCGTGCTTGTTGTGCAGTAAGAGTGCATGCAGACCCGATAAGTCTCCTGGGAAGCAATTCAAGGTGAAAAGGTTGAGATTCTAGTTGATCAAGTGTGCATATGTACCAAGTTCAAATCCGACATTTTCGGAATTTAATTCGGAACATGATTAATAAAACCCACTGAAAGACACCGGAAAGTACGGACCAAAACATTGACTGAATGCACTAGGAAGCCCAGCAGACGCCCGACTTCAGTATAGCGCTTCGCTATATTGTTCTTGTTTTTTTTTTGTTTTTTTTTTGTTTTTTTTTTCAATTGTGCGATACACCGTTATAAAACAGCAGCACAACGGGTCTGCTAGGACGTTGCGTGGGTTACATTGTTCAACCTTTGTGCAATGTAAGCAACGGTTTCTTTGATTGCCTAATCATTTTATTTGTCACTCCAGTCCATAATGAAATTCCTTCTTATCATGTAATGATGCGAGTTATGTTTAGGGATGGGCAATTGATCGAATAACCTACCGAATAATCGATTAATGCCTTAATCGTAATTAATTTTTAACCGGTTATTCGGTTAAAAGTTTGGGAAACAAAAAGAAAGTAAAAATTTGACGTTTTCGCCACGCACACGTGGACGAGTACACCTGTATGAAGGGCAAACGTAAGGTGCAATTTAGCTTCAAGTAAACTGTAGGGGCGAAATTTGTAACTCCAGGCAATTACAGGAGGTTAAGCGTGTCCGGGCCACTTCAAGGCAGTTCGATTGTCCGTTTAGAGTTCAGCGAAGGCTATTGTGAACAATCAAGGGAGGTCGCTCTTGCCGGAGGATATCAACGAACCTATTGTCTCATGCAGCTCAAGTACTAATCTCTGAGTGTAACCCCCGAATTTATAAACCACACTCCCATTGAGGCGCCCCTCACTTCCTCAAGGAAGGCGAGAGGACCGGCGCGGGCCAATCGTCACAACGGATAGGCGTTGCGACAGGCCCGCGCCTCTTGGAGATAGGCTGACTGGCAATAGCGTAACTTATATAGGAGGCACTGGCCAGGCTCGCAGAGCAGCTATTGGAGCCCTAAAGCCACCTATAGACCTTTCCAAAAAAGATTGTGTGGCCGGTTCCATTTTGAGTGTTCGTTCGTATGGCGCGTGCTTTGCTCGCTTTCCAAAGCGACGAACACGCACGTGCTGGGCTGTGAAGATCGCACGCTGGACTGTGATTTTGTAAACATCGGAAAGGTCTATAGTCAGTGGATGCACGTTAAAAACCACACAGGGTAGCAGTGGTAATGCACTGGCTACATTTCTGGTCTACCGACTAAACCAGTGTTGCCGCACCTCAAAAGGCAGACCGACCTTGCACTCTATAAACACAAACGGCAAGTTTAGTTTTCATTTGGTTGGAAATAATGTTGATCTTTCAGGTGTAGCGTAGACTGCCGATGCAACTTTGACTTCCCGCTGTGTCAGTGGTACACCTACGATCCATCGCCTCATCGCATGCGCCCTAGCATAAAGCTGCCCCTTTTTATTTCCTTATTTATTTGTATTTTATTTGTTCATTTCAGACACCATACAGCACCCGTGAAGACATTGCAGTAGTAGAGGGTCAAACAAAAAGAAAAGTGATATTACAATCTATCGTTGATTTATTACTGCGATTTACATGTGCATTTCACCACACGCGGTGCTTACATCATCCTGGTATCGCCCGTTGTGTGTACCATACCGTCACCAACAATAAAAGAAAGACACTGCCATCGAATCGTACATCGGCAGTGCCCTAAAGGGCAAAACACGTGTAAGTAAGAAAACCGCGTCGCGTCGCGTCGCCGAGCGGCGTAACCATCGCAACCGCCGCTGGCACCACGACGTGGCACAATGCTGTGCCGCCACGTCCCAGCGCCAGCGTGGTGGCGAGCTCTTGCAACACCACCTCAAAGACCAGGCCTGCGCGTGACGTCATGGTTAGTGGACTACCGACCCTCCCCAAGCGGCAAACATGCTGAAACTCGACGAGAGCCGCCGCAAACGTGTCACAAGCGTCCCTCTTGGCTACGCCACACGTGATACTGCTGGGCTCGATGCGAGACGCTGCTAGACGCGAGGACGGCGATGTTGACGCAAGCTAGGCAGCGCTTGGGAGATCCACTATATTGGGGTGAGGGGGAAAGGAGCAGGTCTTGTCTTCTAAGTGGTATTGGTTCTTTGCTGATATGTGATTCACGCTTCTAAGCCATTTTCTTCGGCGCCGGCTTCGGCGACCGTGATGCGACCGCTTGGATGGCGAGCCATGATCGCTTCCTCGACCTGACCGTAACCTCCTCTCATCACCATCGAGTCGACGATTCGTTGAACGGACGGCCTCTTGTCTGCGGTGGTGATGTACTTAACGAAGGGGAAGCCGAAGCCATTGAAACCCGTGACACCGGCCAGACTGTAGGCGCCCATGTTGTCCATGAAGAGCCACTCGTCCACCGAGACGTTGAACATGAGCGTCCTTTCCTCCAAGCGGTCAGTTGGGTTGCAGGTGGCTCCCCACAGCGATGTGAGAACATTGCGGGGTCGGTCGAACGGCGGCTGCGCATAGCACGTAAGCAGACTATAGCACCAGATCGAGAAAAAAGACTCTTAAGACGGGGACACGCTGCCCGTACACACCTTACTAACACACGGTGATCTCTATAGAAGTCATGAAAGAGTATCTGCGGATACGCTTCAAGCATCTTCGAAACATATTTGCTTTTTACGTATAAATGTATGCATGGAACACACGTTTGCCGACAGGTTTTGTACGACTCTGACAGTACCGTCACACAAGAAACACTCCATAGACAGTGTCTGCAGACTGTCTTTTACACGACGTATCAGCAATGGCCGCGGTCTATAGACCTTTTCTGCTTACTCTCGCCCCCGACCGTCAACTAGGCATATCCGGTATGGGCGACGAAAAAATATTAAAACGTTTCAACCTGCAAATAGTAAAAAAATGGAGGGGAGACAAAACGAGAATGGGTGACGGTTACGCTTATCTCCTAAATGCATTTAATGGCGTGGCGGCGGCCAAACAATGTTTTCGCCCA
Organism: Ixodes scapularis; assembly: GCF_016920785.2. Taxonomy (NCBI): domain Eukaryota; kingdom Metazoa; phylum Arthropoda; class Arachnida; order Ixodida; family Ixodidae; genus Ixodes; species Ixodes scapularis. Next base: position 29,222,330 of record NW_024609868.1, read on the forward strand.
TACTAGAAGTGACGATATTTCAAGATGGCGGCGCCCTTGTGAAAAAGGTCTATAGTGTAAGTCATTGGGCGCGTTAAGTTAGTGAGCTCCAGACTCCGGACATCTGCGCTCGAGCACGCGGGTTCGGAGCGCAATCTGACCCCTATTTTTTAACGTTTCCGGTTCTTTCTTTCCGGTGCGCGCTTAAACATGGCTTCCGTCTCGTCGAAACGTGGAAAACGTGTCTGTTCGATGACGACTTCGATAAAATAAGTGCGCGGAGACAGCGACAACAGCAAGAGCTTGTGTTTGTGCAGCACACTGTGGGTGCGGCGATTAAAGGTACGCCGAACGCCTTCTGAATTCCCAAAAGCCTTAATGAATGACGGCTGAATGACCGAATTCATTAGCTCACCTGATCCTGAAATTGCGGCGAGGTACATGATGAACTTTGACAAGCATTTAAAGGATGTATGCATACCTTTCTACACCAGCACCATGTTTTTTTTGTTTTTTTTTTAAGATGATGGAACGAATGCACGAGCTGCCAAGCGATCGCCGTCGAACCGCTCATTCACACTGGAAGCGGATCCGCGTTCGCAAAGCGGTTGCGAACACGGTCGTATAAAGATCCAGTGCAATTGCACGCGCACTTGATGTCATCGAGTGCGCGTGCAAGTGTACTGGATCTTTATACAACCGCGTTCGCAACCGCTCTGTGGACGCGTATCCGCTTCCAGTGTGAATGAGCGGGAAGTATCCACGCATCCGAGCAGGCGCGACTTGCGCGCCCGAGGGAGCCCCTAAAAGCTTCGGCGCAAGCACGAACGACGCCGAAAGCTCCGAGCACTGCATGGTAGCGCAGAACGAGCAGCTCCTACCCACGACCGGCCTACCTCGGTGCCGTTCCTGGCTGCGCCGGAGCCTTTCGGCCGCGGGGTTCGGTTGGTGCTGTCGCGGTCGGCGAGGTATGGCGAGGCGAGCGCGGTGGCATCCTCAGAGCGTTCAGAAGCGAACTCGCTCGCCAGGGTTTGCACACACCCGACGCCTCTGGTCCAGAGTGGCCCGGCGACCAGTCCCGGAGCCCAAAACGTTTGGCTTTTGATGTTTCTTCCATCTCGTAGAACCCAGGGATCCTGGGTTCGAGCCCCAGCCCTGCCCGTTGCGATCTGGATGAGCATCGTACCGGCGTGCGGTCGTGTATCACTACTGCGTGGTGCACGTTAAAGACCCCAGGCTAGCGGTTGTACTGCACTGGCTAAATTGCTCATCTACAGCGTGTGACTCGTCGCAACTTTAATGGCCGACCAACTACACGCTGTATAAATATCCACACAACCCAATTATTATTTCCATCTCGTGTGAGACCACTGCGTGAAACCACCGCGAGTAACCGCGAGACTGGCTGCGAGAGCGGAAACGCCGTCATCTCACCGCAAACCGACCTGTTCGAGCACTCGCGCACCATCTCCGACGACGGAGCTGACGGAGCTCGCGGAGCGCGCTCCGCCACCGTGCACCGGAAATGAGACAATTTTGTCGTTTAGTTTAGCTCGAGTGCACTCTGACCGCTGGAGCGCGCTCGACCGCGTTAACTTAACGCGCCCGTTGCCCCGTGCATGAGGTCGGTTTTGAACCTGCTTTCACGGCTTCGAGTTTAGACGGCCACGCGCGCCCTGAACGTTCGACCCGCTCATACACGAGCCGTGCGAACAAACTTGCCTAACGACAACGCGCGTCGGCAATCTCGGTGCTCATGACACGCCACGACGGCTTTCTGTTCGTGTCTCAAATAGCGGCTAGCCCTTTAAATCGACCGCAAAAACCTGTTTCTTAGCCTATCGCGCTACGATTTTGTGCAGCGTTGCCCACAGGTGGAGCATTTTTTCTGTAACATTGGCGAAGAGCGCACTTACCTGAGGAAAAAGTAAAAAAAGAAAAAGGCTTAACTCCTATGAAAACGCAGCGAACCCACCAATCTTCAACCAATAGGGCGCCGCATTGTTCGAAGACCGGTGGCTTCGCTGCGTTTCATAGAGAGAGAGGTCACGTGTAGGTCGTCGATGCGGTCTCTGCCCTGTGCGAAGGCAGGACAGTACTTTATGAGATGCCAAAGATCTGCGCGACACTGTTGGAGACAATGGCTACACCTTGGTGGTGCGGCTGACACAGGTGGCGGCTGCCACTTACTGACTATGCGCTGTGTGTGGGCTGGATTGTTGGGGTGGCGTAAGTGCGGTCTGTCCCGCGTTCCTGTACGGCTGCTGCATGCGGCACAGCATTACCCCCGTCATGCACTGTATGTCCTGGGGTCCAGAGTATGTTTACCTTGATCATAAATTCTTGAAGCCTCTGCAGTCTTTTTTTCTAATTTGTTACGCTGGGGCGTCTTCCATGCTGGAAGAGGATAGTTCCTGTACAGCTGCGAACAAGTCTGTTAAGAGGCGATATTGGTGTGGGAGGATCGCGTCTCTGTCAGTGAAGGCTGTATACGCTGTACGTCCTCCATGCAGTGTAGCTAGCCTGTTTCCAGGTAACTGTTGTTTCTCTATATTATTCTTCATCTTTACGGGTGGGACTTGCTTTAGCAAAAAACAGCATTTCGTACTCACGTTCAAGGGATATAGCTGAATATCCAGGAACTGGTAGAGGTCTGCGAGGAGGCAGTTGTCTTTAGTTTCGTTGATGAAGACATCCACGTGCGAGCACACGACACCTGCGGTGAGGTCCAAGGCACTCCTTCAGACAGTGTTAACGAGTCAAAGGGGCCGTGCAACGATATTCGCCTAGATTGTTTTTCACTTTACACGAGCTTACTCGCACTAGCGGCACACAAGTACACTCGCACGCAACGCCACTGACCAAGAAACTTCCTGTTTTTCCGGTGTCGTTTCAAGGACAAAAGCGAACGTTTTCTTTCAATCTCTCCTTTGCAAAACTTAATGATGTAGCTGGGGAATCGAAGAATTCCCCTGTGACGATATTTGAATGCGGCTCATAGATCGGACCCCAGCATTGCGTGAGCACTCGATTTGGGCTCGCGATGATCAAATGCTCGACAAGCATTCGGGTAGAGGCCCTCATCCAATCGCTGCAATGACGACAATAGCCGAACCACAGCAATAACTTAGCGCCTGTCATGTGTTTTGTGAACCCCAGCGTGTGGCTATGATGAACATTGGTGGCATATAATTAGCTCCAGATCACATGGCCGCTGGTTTTGGCTGCAAATTGAAGAAGCGAACGCCGCTCTTCTTTTTTTTTTCATTTTTTGCGGATTTTTATTGCGTGTGGTGAAAAACGAACGCGTGCTTCGCGGGTCATCAACGTCAGGGACTCGTTCTAAGTGGTATTCGCGCAAAGTACAAAAATAGTTGCATCGCCCCTTTGCGTAGATTATTAAAATGTGGCAGTGAATGTATCACTTTACACGGATCACTGAAAACACAACAATAGACCATATACGAAATTGTACGAACGTGTGGCAACACTCTGTATGCGCTGCCATACTTGTTGCGTCCAGATTCGTCTACTGTTTCTTCACTTCGTAGCGTTGTCGGTTACAATCGAGGCTTCCTGCTCACCGTCGTCAATCGTCATCCACAGCGGCGAGCTAAGGATTAGTACTGTTTTATGCTCTTCTTGCGCACATATACGTGCTCGTCGTCCCGCCGGCCGCTGCTTTCTATCCGCAACCAACATGGCGGACGTACATTTCAGCTAGAAATTTGGCTTTGAGTGCCGGCAAAAGCGCGGGCACGGGCGCCTGGTTTTTCGGAAGCGCTTTCTCTGCGCGAGTGCTTGTGCGAGCGAAGGATTTCGCTTTCGCGCCCTGGCCTTAGCCAGCGCCGAAGCGAACTGGGGAGACGGAGCATGTACTTCGGCGTTCCACTAGACGGCGCTGTGCATTTCGCATTTGGTCTATTTGTGTGGATCATTGAAGTGTAGCAGTTAATGTAGAAGTTTACAGGGATGACTGAAAACACGACAATTCAATCGGTCACAAACAAATACCATACATTATTACGTTGTGCTTCCTGGTCAAAAGCACGATAGACCGATCTTACTATGCGTTCCACGCCTGCTTGATATCAACAGCTCTGTAGTCCACAGGAGTCAGGCGCCAGTAGACGAGACAGCTCGTGCTATCTCGCACTCTGGTCGCACAGACTCTCACAGTGGGGTCATTCCATGCCAAAGGAGACGGCAATTTTCGTGATATTTTGGATATGCTTGAAAAAAATAATATGAATAAAGACACATTTGAAAGTAAGGATGGCTAAGGTTTGAGGGCTGAATAATGTTTATTTTTGCTGACGTCATACTCCAAAGTGCAGGGAATTTGAGAAAACCTCCTGTATTTCAAAAAAATTGCTGAAAAAAAGCTATTCTTACCACATAATTTTACGTTTGCATTCAATCAAGCATAAATATATTCTATCTTACCTTGAAAGGAAAACACCTTACGCCGCCATTTTGGGTCCAGACAGGCACTCCAAACTGAAGCAAATTTTTAAGATTTCTTGATTTGTTTATACAACTTAAAATAAAAATTTGACTAAGAAACTTTTTCTACTTATTTTTATACACGTTATACTCGACTAGGTTGCATTACAACAGCAAAAAATTATTCGGACAGTTTTTAATTAAATGGTGAATATGACACTTTCTTCAAAAACTGCCCTATAGAGGGTAAAAAAAGCCATGTGGGCAATGGTGCTCGCATTTTCTGAAATAGCCGAAAGGTTAACCAACCCCCTCTGTTCAACATATAAAAAAAGTAGAAAAGTACTTTTTGATATTTTGGAGAAATTATTTTTTAAATATGAGGCAGAACAACATCGCCTCCAGGTGTCCAGCTCGTCGGCAACGCACGCCGTCGTCTGGTACGGTCGAGCGAAACACTGCACGGGGAACTTAATTTCGTTAACTATTTTTGTAAAGCTAACGCTAAGAATTTTGACATTATGACATGTCTATTTATAGTAACTAAAAAGGGGATTTTGTTTTGTTCTAAACAATATGTTTGGGTGCGCTTGCAAGTTGAATAGCAACTACTCGATTACTGTTTGGGATACTTTTTATCAAAACCGAAACAAAGCACATTTGCAATTCATTGACATTTTTTTTTTATTATGTACATGAATGTAATATATAGTCCAGAAATACTATGTACAGATGTCACGCAGATAAGATATCAATATACCAGAAAGGGCAGACGAATACTCATATTTATGGGTTTTCGATAGCAGCACAACACAGAACTGTTTTTAATATAGGGGAGACATATATTTTACAAGTGGTAAACACGCAACATGCTTTTGTTGTCTTATAACCTTCGACTGGCCGTTGGCCTGAATATCCACTCTTAATGTTCTGCTTCTTTTAATGTTTCACTCTCTGTATTTCAGTTGCGCTATGTATTTGCACCCCCATACCTTTTCGTTGAAAAGGAGGAAAATCACCGTTATCGCTCGGCATCATTGACGATCTCCAGCGTTCACTATTTCATTTTTTACACGCAAACGCAGTATGACCAAAAAGCGAAGACGCGCTGTCTGCTAACCAATTTTGATGAACCGTCTGCGTTCACAAACTCTGTTAGTAGACGACGGCTTTGTCTTCAGTCACCTGAGCACATGTAAAGTGGAATTAAAGCCTTCAAATTAGCGTGCCAAAAGAATATTATTACGTGGTGGCTAAAATAACACCCACGTCCATCGTGCAGGAAGAGTTTTCCATGCGAATTTAAGACATCGCAGCAGACGGTTGACACCCGTGACGTTCCAGACGTGCGCAGTGTTCTAGCCTATCACATGAACTGAAAGCTAATGAAACACTAATATTCTAAATGTGATATAGTATTTCGTGACTATATTTTATATTTATCTACATAACAAACAAAAACGTCGGTGAGCTGCAAATATGCTTCGTTTCGGCTTTGATAAAAAGTATCCCAAACAATATTTCGAGTTGTTGCTATTCAACTTGCAAGCGCACCCGGATATAAAGTTTAGAGAAAAAAAATATGCACTCTCTAGTCACTTTAAATAGACATGTCATAATGTTGAGATCCTCAGCTTTAGCTATACAAATATAATTAACGAAAGTAAGTACCCCGTGCAGTGTTTCACTCAACCGTAGCAGACGACGGCGTGCGTTCCCGACGAGGTGGACGCCTGGAGGTGATGCCGTTCTGCCTCATATTTAAAAAATAATTTCTCCAAAATAACAAAAAGTACTTTTCCAATTGTTTGATATGTTGAACAGATGGGGTCGGTTAAACTTTTGGGTATTTCAGAAAATGCGAGCACCGTTGCCCACATGGCTTTCTTTACCCTCTATAGGGCAGTTTTTGAAGAAAGTGTCATATTCACCATTTAATTAAAAACTGTCCGAATAATTTTTTACTGTTGTAAGGCAACCTAGTCGAGTATAAGGTTGATGAAAATAAGTGGAAAAGGTTCCTAGTCAAATTTTAATTTCAAGTTGACTAAAAAAAAATCAAGAAATCTTAAAAATTTGCTTCGGTTTGGAGTGCCTGTCTGGACCCAAAATGGCGGCGTAAGGTGTTTTCCTTTCAAGGTAAGATAGAATATATTTATGCTTGATTGCATGCAAACGTAAAATTATGTGGTAAGAATAGCTTTTTTTCAGCAATTTTTTGAAATACAGGAGGTTTTCTCAAATTCCCTGCACTTTGGAGTATGACATCAGCAAAAATAAACATTATTCAGCCTTCAAACCTTAGCCATCCTTACTTTCAAATGTGTCTTTATTCATATTATTTTTTTCAAGCATATCCAAAATATGACGCTAATTGCCGTCTCCTTTGGCATGGAATGACCCAGTGGTCTTTGTCGCGTGTAAAGAAAGACTACAGTTCCCACGACGCATGGCGGTAGCGGTGGCATATACGAAACATGGTGGTGAGATCGGTTTATTGAGTCATATTTTAGAAGAGCGTGGCGGAGTGGGTAGTCTAAGCAGCCGCTGTTTCCGCAAAGTATCATAGCGAAACGCCATTCCAGAACATCATTCCAGGCTTGTTAATAGACCCTTTACCGAATTCAGCGCCATCTGTCGAGCCGAGCGTGAAGCGTCCAGCAGCCGCCATTAGCTCGGCACACGACCGCATTGCGCGCGCGTACAGGTGCCTGCCTGCGTCCGTTCCAGCATTTTTCGCTTCTGGTTCTCATACCCGTTCTAACCCACCGTGTCAATTGTTCTGACTCAACGTGGAAATCGAGGCACGATGGAACTTCACTACCATGCCAGTTTATTGCTTTGCACCGCTATGCAATCAGAGAGGCGTCTGCGACGCGAACGGCTGCAAGGCAAGCCACGTTGTTCAAAACCTTTCCGCATTCGTTGCGATTGCGTATTCTTTCCTTAAACTCTTCGTAATGTTCATTCCTCTTGTTACATATGTCGTCTTTTGCCTTCCCAAAAGATCCTGATGCGAAGAAAAAGCGGATTATCGCCATAAAACGCGACGAAGGGGAGTTGTTCACGGAGACAAAATTTACTAAAGCGTGCTCGAAGCAGTTCACCGCTGACAGCTATTTGCCGAACGTGGGCGGTGATCGGCGCTTTTTGAAACAAGCGGCGGTCCCAAGTGCGTTCGCGTTAGCAAAAGTGAACCCCGCGCCCAGGAGGAAGCAGCGAAACCGCAATAATGCGTCATGCAAAAAGGGTCAGACCCCGTCGGGAGCAACACGTCTGGGCCTGCAAGGCAAGGGTCGGCGTCCGCTGCTGGTCCCACTGTCGTCACGACGCAGAGATCGCAAAATGACTTTTAAAGAGTAAATTGCATTACAAATTACTTTCCTGAAAGCTGAAAAAATGTAATTAATATACATTCCAGATTACCGCAGACAAAAAGGGAATGACATTACATTAAAATTGCTTTCCAAAAGTAAGGCTAACGTTATGCCGTGAAACCTGTCCTGCCTGGAGTTCGTAAGCCGTGGCCTTCCAGCGATTTCTACCCGTAAGCTTTTCTCCTTCACGTTTCCAGCCCGCCTTTGTGCGTCTGTTTAGTTCTTCCTACGAGGCTTTGCACTCCGCGTGGCCGTCGTTTATTAATACGAAAGCGTTAACTGTTCCATGGAGCGAGCCGACGTCATCAGTTTGAAGCGCGAAAACGGCACCTGAAATCCTTTCTCCAAGTGAAGCCATCTCCCAGCTATGAAACCACGCGAAAAGCCTAGGCAATGGCACCTAGTTTCCCCAGTCCCAAAGGAGCGGAGTAGAACTGATGGATTTTCAGCTTCGGTCCCATTGGCTGGCGCGCGTCGACGAGGCTCCCCTTGCCCGCTGCGCGTCAGTTTCAATGGCCGCTTACCCCATGGCGCTGCGTGTCCGTCAGCGCGCCGTTAACACGGAGCGTCCAAGGCAGGGGGGGGGGGAGGAGGGAAAGGGAACGCGGCGCAAAGCGGAGGCTGCCATATTAAAACCGCTTACGTTGCCAGCATAGGTTTTGCAGCGGAGAAGTTGCTGCCATATACGGCGGACTGAGTTTTACTTTCTTTTTCGTTTTGGAACGAGAATGTATTGTTGTGTTACATAAGTCCTCCTGCATACAGACAACGAAGTTGAATTATATTTGTCTTGTTTACTTGGTTTGAAACCTTAGAAACGAGTTTTTGACGACTTATTGCTTTCATCATTTTGGAGTACGCAAGGCAGTTATCTCGCTGTTCTGGTTTCGGTTACGAAAGCAAGGCAAAACGCTCGTAGTTCCTGCCCTCAATACACGTTGGACACCTTCCACACTTTGACACCGGATAACTGTATGAACAAGAATTTACATTTACTTCAGAGGTAACTTTCGCCGCTTCCTCACCGTCGAGCAGCCGGATCAGCTGGCGGCAAGCCGCGGATGAAAGGCTTGAGCATCAACAGCCTAGAGCCACTACAACAGCCCAAGTGCACTCAGTGCCGATGCGGGCGACGCGGGCTTCTGTCAACCCAGCGGCGGACCCAAGAGGGGGGGGGGGGGCGATGGGGACGCCCCCCGCTTCCCCCCCCCCCCCCTCCTGCCCCCTTCTCGAAGGGCGATTTTACATAGGTGGATCCCCCGAAGTAACACCAACTACCGGCCTGCCAGGTGGTAGGAGGCTCGGTACTCAAGGACGAGGGTTCGAAATAGGGTAGGCCGCACCCTAGCATGCAACCTCTACTCTGAACTTGGAGAACCACTCCGTCGCTTCAACCGAGACTGAAGTCCGCGGCGGCGGTATCAAAGCACGGCTTAGAACCAAAAGTCCGCGCAGCGGCGCACATCTAGGGGCCGTCGGTACACTGTGGTTCTGCGGCGGTTAAAACAAAAGGCGCAACCCGGGTCCTGTCTATCTTGCTTTAGATTTTCCCTCCCCCCCCCCCCCCCCCCCCCCCAAAGAAAGAAAAAAAAAACGGAGTTCTGGATCCGCCTTTGGGTCAACCGGTAGCCCAGCACAATCCGTGAAAGTTCCAGCTCTTCGCCATGGCACGGTGTTGCAGAAAGCAGGGTAGAATACAACTACACGGACCACCGAATCAAATGCACTGTTATCGTAAATATTGGCTTGTGATTGCGCCTTTGTAGATAATCTTATTCGTTTTGCTGGAGAGACGCAACCGACGGGCGTAACAAAATCGTTTGTGTATTCCACATACCTCGCAAAAGCACTTACCCAGTCACCTTGCGAAAAGCTTGAAACACGGAGTCCGCGCCGCCCTGACTTACCAGTCTTTTACCTGCTTTAGAGCAGTTTGTACCTGCTAGTAGGCATGTCTACTGAAACTGCAACTTGAAACTAGGGGCAATGCCAGAGAGAAAAGAGACAAAGTTGGGAAAGCATGCTCGCTCTCTCCAATTTCTGAACTCTCAAGTGATTGTACCATAATAAATTCCCCGTCACCTTTCCAAAATAAAGAAAAAACGCTATGTTCACTACGTAAAAAATGATCTCAGTTCATGCATCCGCAGGCAGGAGGAAACGTTGCCTTAATTTATTCACACCACATGACGAGCGCAACAAACTCACACGAGATTTACAAGAAAATATCGGTGCTGACTTAAGTTTCCTTAAAATTCTGTATGACCGGTCGTTTGCAGGAACGAATCATCTACTCAGGCGGTGTGCGTCGCTGTGCAAACGCCAACAGCACGAAGCATAAAAACGGCAGGTCTAGGACAACAATCCGGAGTCCATTGTTCAATTAAAACGACTAATTTTGTTGAAAACGCCCGCAGCTTTTTACTCACGGTATGCGTCGAGAATCTTCCACATTTTGAAACGGAACGAAGGAAGATTTACTTTTAAAAGCGCTCACTGCGTCCTCCCGGACCAGCGGGACCGGATCAGCTGACGACGACGGGACTGAAACCGCTGAATTTCAACCCCACAATAACCAATTTGCGCTTCGTGTTAGTATGGGCTTCGACCTCCAAGCACCGCACCACACACCACGAACGTTTCAACTTTTTGCCGCCCATCGCCGTGTTGCACCGGTTGCACCAAACCTATCTCTATGCACCAAACAGAACGAGATCGCCGAAGTCAACGGAGCGCTGTCGTGAACCTTGGCTTGTGGCTGCGCACTCGTGGACCCTGTGACTCCCTTCGCTTTCAAAGCACACACGACGATTACGAATGATACTTTCCGTCTTCCGGGACCATCAAGGGGCACTTCTCCGGTCACGTCTTCGCTACATGTGCTCGAAAACCGCGTCAAACGTGGTCGAACCGAAGCTGCCGAAGCAATACCGGCGCCATGTTGAACGTGCGTTGTTGCTAGATTCTCTCCGACCAAACAAAAACAACGAAAGCAAACCGGCTCTAGCTTCCAGCGTACATCGGCGTTGCGCCGTGGCCAGATTTTCTCCGTCAGCTCTACCTTAAAGATGACCTACAGATGCAGCAACACTGGCATCAAGTTTTAACATGGCGGCCCCCACGGAGCGCCGTAAATTCTGAGGAGGGTGCATTGGAAGCGGCGGCACCTTCCCCCCCCCCCCTGGTCCAAGGTCGGCGCGCCCCGGAGAGCGCGTGCGCTGACCGGCGACGAAAAGTGCGCAGCAGGCGAAACAAGGGAGTGGACGAGCGGCTTGCTTGCTTTCGCATTCACAACTCATAAGAAGTTCTCAAGTGTACCTGGAGCCTTTTTTCTCTGATGTCTCTTTCACAACATTTCACCATGCAAATTCTTTTTTCTTTAATGCTTGTAAACGAACTTTCTAATTTGGAACAAAAGTAGTTTCAAAAGTGACCCCTAATGTTTGTCGAAATTACTGCCTGAAAGTCATTAATTAAATTACTAAATTACCAGCCTTGAGAAGTAATTCATTACATTACTCATTACCAAAAAAAGTAATTTAATTACTGTAATTTCATTACGGTAATGTCATTACTGCCATCTCTGTCGCGACGGAAGCTACGATGTGTGGTGCTGAAACGGTGGTCACCGAGCCGGGCGTTGGAATACGACCACGCCTCACCCAGCGAGACCGGCCGCATCGATGACGACGTAGCGTGTGATTGTGCGTGTTCGCACAAAGTGTCGGTGCTGTGACACTACAACTTGCAGCGCTAGCGGAACGCTCTTCAGCACCCGAGATATATTTTAAATGTGTGACTGAGGAACTGAAGCCGGAAAATTCTCCTTTGTACAAAGCGCAACGAGAGCTTGAAATAGCTGTAGAAAAGTACGAGCAATTTGAACAACAGCAAAGGAGACATTTTCTGTCAAGTGTTTTAAAGACAGCCCTGATGGAATTAATTTTTAGACTGGCCTTTAGACTGGACTGGCGTAAAAGCCTCGTAGTTATACGAGGCTTTTACGAGTCCTTATCGCTTCTTTGATCCCGGCGAAAATTGTGAAAATGTTAATGTGTGGCAAGGAGCTCCACCAAAGGTTGAAGCAATATAGGGAGGCCACAACTGTTGCCTGCCAAGGAACAGCTGCGCGTTGTCCTCTAAGGCGCGCCTGGGTTTCTTTAAAAGAGATCCTGACTTCAGGTCTAGAATTTACATCGAAACAGTCTAAATTGTGCACCACATAAAGAAGCTTCATGTACTAACAGATAAGGCAGTTCAACCTCTGGATGTCTAGAGAAGCAGTTGACGATGCCATGCCGGGTGTGTTTAAGAAGCGCTATACCACTACCAGAACGATTATCGATGCATCATAGATCAGACGCGAATTTCCCAGTTCCCTTGTCCTTTAGTCATCCACATACTCACCCTACAAATCAGCAAATACTTGCAAAGCTTTGATTGCCATCTCACTAAATGGAACGCTAATTTTTTTGTCAAAGCTGTTCACTCGATCAATATCTGTCAATGCCTGGTTCAGAGAAGTGGATTTCTGAAGCTCAAGTCTGAGCAGAGACAGTGCGGACAAAGGCTTAAAACTAGAGGACTTCTTTGGCAAGATATGAGTTTCCTTGAATATCCCTTGTTCCTACGCAGACAATGTTTTATTCGAGAAGAAGTAAGGGAAACGGAGGAAGTTGCAAGTCTCCGAATTCATGTTGAGTGACGTATCCGGCGTATTAAAGCCTTTCATATCTTTAACAGGCTAATACCACTGTTATGTCACCCCTCATGAATAACAATTGGGCACTTTGCGTGTTTCTTACTAATTTCCAAAGTTCATTTGTAGCGTGCAGAGAATATTACTGTACACAAAATGTTATCTGCTCTGCAATATTTCTCTCTTCGTCCTTTTGTCTGCTGTGGCATGGTGCATGTGTGAATCAAGGAGTCTAGCAATATATGTTGAATCTGTTCAGTCTGTATTGAAAGCTTCCACAGTGTGAAAAGACGCAAGAACTGTATGATCCCTTCACTGCGCCACTTTATTAAACTGACATGTGAATAGTGCTGGATGTTACCCACAATGCAGCAGACTTTTGTTCTAAATATGGCAGAAGAATGCCGAAGTAAAACCTGTCCAGGATATCTTTATAGACTTTCCATTAATTTTTATCAAATGTAATCCACTTAAGAACAAGAAAATGAGGGGAGTGCATAACTAAGTCAGAAGAAGTCAGCCCAGGGAGGACCAATTGTCCGAGGACTTGATAGTAGTACTCATGTTCGAAGGGCAGACTTAACGTCCCACTGTCGTTCTTCACGAGGTACGAGCCGTCTGCAGTCGGGGGTGTAGCCGTATCTTTCACTGAGTAGGGGCACTTGACTTTTAGGATGCCATGGGACTTGACCTCTTCAGGGTCCCAGACAAGTCGGTCAGCTGAAGTACCAAGCCATGGGCAGGCTGGATCAACGACGAGGCCACACTGAAAGGTCCGTGCGTCGTGTCTGGCAGTCCGAAGGGTCGTTACATAGCTCCGTGCAGCCACACGCTAATTTTTATCACCATATCTGAAGAAAACAAAACAGAAAAAGGGGAGTTGGTGTAGCGTAACCAATTTTGGCGCACATTACGGCTGACTCACACGGTGGACATCAGTAAACACAACGCCAGAGTTTTAGAATGGCGTTTCCCCACAAAAACACCACTGCCTCCAAGATTTAGTCGCACCTCTGCCTCTCCTGAACCGCAGAGCCCGAAAATGTGGGGTTAGCCGCAGTAGCGACGGCGTTATTTCATCAGAATTGGTATGGCGTTTTCAAAATTGCTGAAATGAAGAGTGACAGCCGAAACTTAGTATATTGCCCTCAATCGTTAAAGATATCTTTGTGCAGTGAGGCTTTCCAGACCCTTTTCTGTCCATTCTTTACGTGTGACAGCCAGACCCAAGTTCGAAGCAATGAGGCGGTGGCTGTTATAGAACCACATTAAGCCGTATCAACTGAACAACTGTTTGTTAAAAGTACACACTGAAAGTATCATTACTATAAAGACAATTTCGAGCAGAAGACCCGTTAGCGGCGTCCTTCCTTTAGGAAGACCCAACACAAAGAGACCCGAGCCACACCCCGGCGACCCAGAGATTACACGTTTCTCTCTCTCCTTGTCATATGGGATACCACGCCGACCACTCGGGCTAATCACTCAGAAAAACTCCCCGTGCCTGAGTCGAGTTTAGAAACTCCGACGCTCCCTCGCCCCGGCTTAAGTTATTTCTGGTGTTGTTGTTGTTGTTGTTGTTGAAAACATCTTTATTGCACAAAGGCAGGAGAGAGGGAAGGGGGTTAGGGGTAAAAAGAGATAGAGAAGAAGTAGGAGTTAGCTGTGTGACCCTATTCCAGGACTCCACTTGCTTGTGCCGCCTTGGCCCGCCGGATTAGCGGCTGTTGCTTAACCGGGTCATCGCTTGCGAGCGCCGCATACCACTCCTCTTCGCTTGCTTCACATTGTGAAGTTTCTTCATTCTTCTCGCAGGCCCACACCATGTGGTATGTGTCTGCCTTTTGCCATCCGCACCACGGGCACGCTGCCGACGCGTATCTGTCCGGGTACCAGGTGTGTAGCTTGTCTGGGGTGAGAAATGTATCCGTCTGTAGCCGTCGAAGGATATGTTCCCCTTTCTTGCTCAAGGACTTATGCGGTGCTGGAAATTTCTTACGTGCAAGTCGGATGTCCAGTAGACATTTGGAGAACGACCACCGCTCCTCCGTGCCTGGGGCAAGAATAGAGTCCCGGCTCGGAAGAGAATCTCGGGCTGTGGCGTGAGCCACCTCATTTCCTGGATGCCCCATATGGCCTGGAGACCAGATGACCTGAGCCGCCTGCGGGGGGTGTCTTCTCAGTAGCCCGGCCGCCACCTCCCCCACGGAACCCGCGGTGAAGTTGCGAACGGCGCCTTGAGAGTCCGATATTATATTTGCTTTTGGGTTGCAAGTGATAGCCAGTGCGATGGCCACCTCTTCGGCTTCCGTAGCACAAGACACTCTGAAGGAGGCTTTCGTGACGATCTTCCTCCCGTCTGAAATAGCCACGGCTGCCGTGGCCACCCCACTAACAGGCCCCGCGGCGTCAACGTAGAGGGTGCCTGGTCGGCTATCCCAGGTCCGAGCGAGGGCCTCGGACCTTGCCATACGCCTTTCCGCGTCCCGTGACGCGTTCATGTTCCTTGGAACTCTGCTTGTTCGAACACCGGCTCGAATATGGTCATCCAGCTTGATCTGTTGTTGTAAAAAGGCGGCGTTCGGGTTCGCCAACTCCAGCTTGTCGAGCAGCCAGCGACCGCTGTCCGTTCCTCCGAGTCTTCTGATTTGCGCTCCAATCTGGGCGTTGGCCAGCTCCTCGAAGGTGTTGTGAACTCCCAACTGAAGTAGCCTTTTAGTGGCTGCATATTCCGGCAGTCCCAGGGCATTCTTGTGTGCTTTGCGAAGCAGTACGTCGAGCTTCTCTACCTCCTTCTTGGTGAGGTTTAAATGTGGGGGTCCATACATCACCCTCGACACTACAAACGCGTGCACGAGCTGCATGGCCTCCCTTTCTTTAAGTCCGTGTTGTTGGTTGCGAATTCTTCGCAACACGCCGTTGATCTGTACCGTCGCCTTTGTGAGCTTGTCAAGCGTGCTCTTGTTCCTTCCCTGTGGGATAAGCTGTCCCAGGATTCGCACCTCCTGCGGCTTGGGAACCTCTTGTCCGTCCATCTTGACATTAATGTGAGTTATGAGTCCTTCCCGTGGGTTCCTCAAGACCAGCAACTCCGATTTCTCCGGCGTGCACTGAAGCCCTCGGCTCCGCGCGTACTCTGCCGTAATATCGGCCGCTGCCTGCAGCCTCTCCTCCACTTGACCGTCGCTCCCGGACTTGCACCAGATCGTAATATCATCGGCATATATCGCGTGCTCCACCTTTGGGACATTCTTCAGCTTGTCTGGCAAATTTATCATTGCCAAGTTGAAAAGTAGGGGGGAGAGCACCGCCCCTTGCGGCGTGCCTCGTGACCCCAGTGTTAGGGGGTCCGATCTATAATCCCCCAGTGAGAGAACCACTTGACGTTTCGAAAGAAAACTTCGTATGTAGTTATACGTTCTTTCCCCGCAGTTAATTTGACTAAGTCCTTCTAGTATACTACCATGTGTAACATTATCGAATGCCCCTTTGAGATCAAGCGCTAAAATGCACCTTGTTTGCGCCCGCGCCGGGCTCTCGAGTAAGTTCTTATAAAGCCACAACAACACATCTTGCGTCGACATGTGCGGGCGGAATCCAAACTGTGTATGAGCCAGTAACGAATTGTCCTCAATGTGCTTGGTTAGTCTCGCATTGATTATCCGTTCAAACACCTTTCCCAGGGATGATGTTAAAGAAATTGGTCTGAGGTTCCCCAGACTTTAGTCTTTTCGTGGTTTTGGAATAAATCGTACCTCAGCTTTCTTCCAGCTCTCCGGGGTGGTACCCGTCCTCCAATATTCCTCGTTGAAGTGGCGCACAAGCTCCCGCAACGATCCTTCATCCAGATTTATAACTGCCTCGCTGTGATCATGTCCGGCCCAGGCGCCGAATTCTTCTTCATCGCCGCCAGTGCAGCCTCGAGTTCCTCCAGCGTTATTGGCCTATCGAGCACCTTGTTCGGTTTTCCCTTGTAGTCTGGTTGGTCAACCGGGGGGTCCCGGCACAGGTATTTCCTAGCCAGACGCTCCATAATTTCGTCGCCTTCAGCCCCCTCCTTATGCATTAGGGAAGTGATCTTGTTCTGTGCCACCGTTCTTGTACCCTCCGGATCCACCAGGGCCCGAAGAAGTTTCCAGGTTTGTGCGAGACCTAAGCTGCCTTGCATCCCGTCACACAGAGAGTACCAGTTTTGCCTTGAAAGTCGCAATGCATAATCCTCCGCCTCCTCATTCAGTTCCGCAATCTTCTTTTGCAGCTTTCTGTTGCCTCTCTGTCTTTTCCACCTCTTCGTTAATGAACTTCGCGCCTCCCACAGGTGCAGCAGATGTGAGTCCACTTGCGGGTTTTTCTCAATTGTGTCCACCACCGTTGTATACCGCTCGAGGCTTTGGACTAATTCCGCTGTCCATTCCTCGATCTTTTCAATGGTCGCACCGCTTCGCCCTATTTACTCGCGCCACTTGTCCCACTGTACAATCCTTGCCTTACCGATCTTCTTTCTGCCAAAGTCCCCGGACTCCCAGCTCGTACACAGAATGTAATGGTCACTTCCGAGATTTTCCCCGGTGTTCACCCATCTTGGATTCCGGATGCCTCTCACCATCGTCAGGTCGGGGCACGTGTCCCGGCACCTGCTCGTCCCGATCCGTGTTGGCGTCTCCGGGTCCGTAAGCAGAGAGAGTAGCTCCTGGTCAAGCACCTCCGCGATTCTTCTGCCTTTGGCGGTAAGGTGGCGGTACCCCCACGCCGGATGCGCTGCGTTGAAATCACCTGTTATGACGAGCGGTTCCCTTCCTGCTTTGCAAGCGAAACTCGTGAGCAGTTGCTTGAGGTCCGATCGAGTGTCTCTAGGGTTACTATACACACACAGCACATGGAGTCTGTTGTTCGTTCTTCCCGAGGGGATTAAGGTCACATACACATGCGGAAGGCCCGTTATCAACGGTTCTTGTACCTCCACCGGATATTTTTTATGGACTAACACTGCCACATACTGGTCCGCATAGTGAGTATCGTAGCCCTTAATTGTGACATTCGTACACTTTCCAAGTTCTTGAAGAGTGATAACCGCAGGGGGTTCAGCCGCTTGCGCCGCCAACAGGCTGAGGCCATCCCTTTTCCGGCCGATTCCCCTGCAGTTCCACTGCCACACACTCAGTTTCGGTTGAATCCGCATGTTGAGTCCGTGTCGAGAAGCCCGGTTCAGAGGGGGTTGGTGTACTCCCTCTTGGCCGTCTTCGCTTAAGTTCCTGGCTGTTTCTCATCTCCAGTCTCTCAAGCCTCTTGTTAGACTTGCTCTCCAGAGTCTGCATTCCCGTCAGGAACATCTGCATCTGCTGTTGCATCTGCTGAATTGTCTCCTTCAGCTGCGCGACTTCCGTGCGGACTTCCCGGATTAGTTTGAAGTACACGTCTCCCAGTGTGGTTTGCGGCGGCGGAATCGCCTGCTGTTTAGGAGTATCCGTTTTCCCCGCTTTCTTGCGAAGTCGAGTGTTCTCCTCCATCAGCGCTTGAACTTGCTTTTCTAGCTTCTGCTCCGCTTGCGACTTCGGTAGGGAAGGCCATTTGATTGTGTTGGCCAGATCCCTACCCTCTGTTGACGCTTGCGTCCTTCCATTCTTCATATTTGCCGCGCCTCTTTCCTGGAGGTAGTTCCTCGATCTGCTTCTCCTTCTGTTTGGCGTCACTTGTTTACGCGTCTGACTCCGTGACTTCGATCTGCTCTTCATCGACACGTCCGATATTGTAGAGCTCCACGCCACCTGTCGCTGTCGTCTTCTCCGGCTCCAGCTCCTACTTTTCCTGATTTTTGCCGCCATCTTGGGCAAATCGGGTCGGTAGAACTTCTGCTTGCATTCTTTAGCATACGTATGATGGGGGCCCCCGCATAGTGCGCAGAATGGTACACTATTTGTGGTGTACGAGCCAGTAGACCGAGGTGGCGCGTGAAACTCTATCTGCAACACCCTCCCCGCAGATGAGCTCACCCAACGCTCAGCTCATCTCAAGTGGGTATAGACGCTGAACAGGGCGCCTGACCTCTCAGCCGTTACACAATTTTATCTTACAGGATCGTACATTTCGGCCCCGACCTGGGAAACACTCCAGAATCCTGCCGGTTCTCCAAAATAGTCGAGGAACGTGCTCGTCATGCACAATCTTCGACATCACCGACATTAAGACCGCTGCAAAATTGAGGCCTACGAGTATGAGCACTTCTTAGGTTATACAGATATTCTTTAGACTACCTGTTCCAAAACATGTTCATTATTTGACGGCGGTGCGACCATATCCCAACCAACTCCGTTCCAGTGGATGTCACGTCGCCTCTTTTATGATGAGGTAATGTGATCACAACCGTTAGTACAGTTGTGACCTGATCGACATCAAGCGCAGCTTTGCCGATATTTTTTTCATGCAACTCTTAACCTAACCCACCATGAAGCTCTTTCAACGATAAACCTCCAAGTGATCCGGTGGTTGACGCAGCTAATCTTTCAATTCGGAACTACATAACATTAAGTAAATTTGCTTTAGTTCTTTAGCAGCTCGTTTAAAAGTCAGTGCATTGTCTGAACACATTATTCGCGGAAACCCACGCATTGACACAAGGAGTCTGAAAGCCATGAGAAAGGCGTTGATAGACACATCCAGGACAAGTTCTAAATGTATCGCTCGCGTAACAGCGCATGTCAATAAAAGAATATATGTCTTGACACTGTTTGTTCCGGATCTCACGAACATCGGTCCAGCATAATCCCCGCCACAGACCTCGAAAGGCTGTGCCTTTTTTACGCGGTTTTCAGGCAGAGGTGCCATGGGGGCTGTCATAAGCTTGAGCTTGAGTCGAAGACACATCTTACAACGTCTGGCCACTCGTTTTACACTCTGTCGCCCTCTCACAACCCTGTAGTGCACTCACACCACCATGCAGAATTCGAACATCCGTGTGCTCAACGAGGAGCTCCATGAAACAGTTGTCTCCCGGAAGTAGCACCAGAAACTTGGTGTCGTCGGGTGCCGAGGCATTCTGCAGTCGAGTCTCAATACGGATGACACCGTCTTCATTCAAGAACGGGTGCAAGTCCCAGATATGCAAGCTCAACTCCAGGCAGCGACCGGCGACGAAACTTGCTTTTTTCTTTGCTGTAGCTCTCTTCCTGAATGTGTTTCGTCCAGTATCTCTCTGCCTCCTCCAATTTATTGGCGGACTAAAAGCCGCTGACTCTTGGGCCCTTGCCTTGTAGGTTTTTAATGAATCGCACGATCCACGCAGTAACCCTCATTGCCTTGAGCCATTTGCTGCAGTCTGTAAGCACGAGGAGAGGCCCTTGTACGGTTGTTTTGCTGTGCAGCACTGTGCTTTTGCCTCTTAGCTCTGCGTCAGCATCCGGAACACCGTCGTTCGTCTCTCTTCTTTGAGGCATGAAATCTTGATTACGTGACAACCACTGCGGGCCCTGCCACCACACCTTGGAAAGGGTCAGGTTGGAGGTGGGTACTCCTCGGGTGAGCATGTCCGTGGGGTTGACCTTCCCTGAACAGTGTCGTCACCAAAAGGGGTCGGTGTTGCTCTCGATGTCCACGACTCTGTTGCACACAAATGGCTTCCCTTTGCTTGCCAATGCCTGAATCCAATTGACGGTGATGGTGGAATCTGTCCAAAGGTAGCAATCCTGGTAGGGCAAATCCAACGTCTCAGTCAAGAAAGCCATCAACCTTGATCCGATAAGAGCGCCGAGGAGCTCCAGACGTGGCGGGGTCATTTTCTTCAAAGGTGCAACACGTGCCTTTGACATCACAGGTCTTATGAAGGTGTTTCTGTTAGTGTCCTTGACTCGCATGCAGTCCACCGCTCCGTACGCCCGAGTGCTTGCGTCCATGAAAACATGGAGTTGTCTGGACTTAACTGCTCCCTCTGCCCTCAAGAAGCATCTATCGACTGAGAGAGCCAAGTTCAGCAAGTTCGCCGCACCATGCAAGCCATTCCTCACGTAACTCATTCGACAATCAGGTGTTCCAATCGATTCCTCTCTCCCAAATTTGCTGAAACAAAATTTTCGCTCGGATGCTGTATGGAGAGAGCAGTCCTAAAGGGTCAAAAAGTCTCGACGTGGTCTGAAGAACGAACCTCTTTGTATCCATTCTTCCTTTGACGAAGTCTGACGGGGACTATAAATTCATTTGCAGATTGTCTTGTTCGGTATCCCAAAGAATTTCAATGACCTATTTCAGGCCTGACGATTCAGCACGCGTAGACGTCTCGTCCGCAGTCTTTTCAGTGTGACACGATTTTTTGTTAGCTTGTCGACCACTTTTAAAGCCTCATTCCCGCCTTGACAAGCATTTCCGTGGAGTCATCGCAGAGTTTCTGCGCCTCGTCGTATGATGAGACACCCACAATCAGGTCGTCAACATAAAAACACTTTTCAAGGTGCATCGCCATTGGCTTGGCCTCTCTCTCGACTGAACGCAGGTGATGCTGCTGTGTCGTTTTCAAGAAAAAAGATGGTCTGCAAGTGACCCAAAACGAGCTCTTGTCTTGAAACACGAAAGGATAAAACACTTGTCATTTGTGTCAACCTGCTCTGTGCTCATGTTCGAACTCTTGTCATTCGAAACTCTTGAATGGGAGGCAATTCTTCTCCAGGAACGAAAGGGCTGTCAAACAACAAAAAACGAAGAGCATCCCTGTCCTCACGTCTCACGCTGATTTGAAGAAACGCCTTCTGAATTTCAGGTGCTAATACTATCCTGTGGAAACGGAAGTCCACCAGGATCTTCAGTAGGTCGTTGTTTAGATTAGGTACTCTCTCCAGATGGTCGTTTAGCGAGCGTTCTCCGGAAGTGTGCGAAGACGCATCGAAAACAACTCGCAGCTTTGTAGTAGCTGAAGCTTCTCGGATAACAGCTCTGTGCGGCATGTAGCATAGATTTTCCTCGTCGTTGGTTTCTTCCCTCACTTTCTCTGCGTGTCCGTCGTTCAGGTATTTCTCCATAGCAGAGTTGTAGTTCAGAAGAAGTTCTTCGTCTCGAGCCAAGCAATGGCAGAGCACTTGCAGTCTCTACTCTGCCAGCTTTCGGTTATTGCCGAGATCTTTCATGTTCTGATACTTCCAGGGAAGGGCAACTTCGTGTCTTCCATCTGTCATGGTGATTGTCTCCTCAAACACTTGTAGTACAGACTCGTCGTGAGCAGAGCTGGTCGTTGAGTCCTTGATGCCAAGGTTTTCAAGTCCCAGAACTGTCGCAGGGTCGAACTTACTACATCGTCGCCCGTTGCACCGGCTCTGAGCATGCACACGTTGCTGGTTGTTTGGTTTGTAAAATAACTATGTCCCATTGTTGTTTTTACCGCTGATAGACACCTGTTGTTTTTATCCCAGCATACTTCAGGATCTAACAGCTTTCCAAGCTGATCTGCTCCAACTAGAAGGCTGATTCCGCACGCTCTCTCTCTCTGAACGCCTGGGAAGATTAGCTCATCAGCAAGATAATTGTTTTCTTTCGCGATTTTCTTCACGAAGTCATTGTCCATCGGTACCCGATCGATTTCTTTGCATATGGCCGGTACTTCAATCGCCTCGATCCTGTGCTTCTAATTGTCATAATGACTTTGAAGTTCGATTTTGACCAATCTTCGCTCTTGCCTTTCGCTGTCCCGGACACTTCAGAACGCGTTAACGCTGAGATTTACTTTACCAGTCACCTTCAGCTTCAGCTTTCTGGACACATCTTTTCTGATGAAGGTTCTTTAACCGCCTTTATCAATGACGCCTCTAATGTAACAGCATTCATGTTTTGTCATGAGCCAGCCCCGGAACGTCTGTAGAGGTACATCGTCGTTAACATCAGAACCTCCGTTTGTTTTTAAAACTGTGTGAATACTCGTGCTATTCACTTCGTTTCTTCCGACCTCAGGTGTCTATTTTGCATACCGTGAGTTCCACATAAGGTAACTTGCGAAAACTGCCTTTGCAGTTTTTGCAAGTTACTTTACGACGGCAAGTTCTTGCGCGGTGACCTCGTGTCATGCATTTAAAAACCTGCCATCCTTAGACAAGCGTGTCATCTTTTCACTGGGGCCCTCTTGATGTCTGCAATCTTCGGTTTTGTGCCCACAAGAACTACAGAAAGAGCAGTATCAGAGGTAAGCTTGCCGTGGAGGGCCATGGAGGTTGGGAAGACCTTTCCTTTTGAAGCTGACCGTCGTTTTTTATTTCTCTGAGCAAACGCATCATGTCCGCTAGGCTCTCTGCTTTCAACTTCGACCGACAGGAACTCCAAAATCTTTTTCAGCGTCCCCTTTGATGTCTCAGCGTCCACTGGGCCATTGTAGCTTTGGTGTCGATGGTAAGCTACGATTATGTCATTAGGCATCGCCTTCAAGAGAACCTCACACATCATCGACGAGTAGGGCGCCGAATTTACACCCATTAATGTCAACCCCTGAATGTGAGTCTGAACATGATAATCTAGCTTTCGCAATCGAACGGCATCGTACGGGGACCTCACCTGGTGTATCGTTCTAAGCCTGTTCAGGTGCTCCTTTTCGATCTAAATTTTATCTCCAAACCTCTTCTGTAGAATCTCTATCATCTCGACGTAACCTTCCTCGGTTGCTACAAGTCCAGAGAGAGCAGAGGCGGCCGTTCCGGTAAGTTGAGATGCCAAGTAGTGAAATTTCTTAACATTCAACAAGCTGCGATTATCGTGAACCATCGCTCTGAGCTGACACCAAGATTCCTGCCACTTGCTGAGATTGCCGTTGAAGATGATCATTTGCAGCATAGGCAATCTTGTACCGCTTCCGGTGGCTCTCTCTCGGTGCAGCGAGTCTTCTGTGCGCGTCGTCGGGCCGTTCTTCATTCGGTCGATCCTAAGTTCCAGCTACGCCAGTGAGGCGATCACAGTGTGCTCGTACACCATCACGGCGTCGCACTCAACAATGAGTTCCTCGGCAGGCACCACAGGCTCCAATCCTTCATTTGTCTTCATGATCTCGGTGTTGCTCAGTTTCAGACTTCGGTAAAGCACGCTTAGAGCTTCAACGCCTGTTTGAGGGGATGTCAAAGACGCTCTTACCTCGTTGACCAAACCAGTGTTCTGGGACCTCCTCGCTGCTCGTCGTACTTTAAGGCGTTCCATGGACTTCTTAATCCAATGGCCTCGTAAACACAACTCTCTTTACCTTTCCAGGTTTCGGCAGTGGTGGCTTACCATACAGGACTCTTGTACCGCTGATGAGTGCTACATTCTAGACTGCGAGCATCATAAGCGGATAGTGTTAAGGCCTGCAAACAAATCGGCAGTGGTGAAGTTGCAGCGGCGATCAACAAATAAAAAAAAAAACAGTTCCAATCAGTTCATCAATGAATAAAATGTGAGAGCACAAGTGAGGCCGGTGGACGTTACACATTTTAAAAATGAATCCAATGAGATATCCGTGTTTATGTTGTCCTTTTTAAAACCGCAAACTCGGGTTCTTTCAAAAGTGCCATCTAATGACATTCAGTGCAATGCTTCATCGACAGATTGTTTTATCGAAACAAGCTCCCGTTCGTTTATTCGGCAAAAAATCGTGATGTTTCGTCGACACCATTTTTTTTTTGCGATATAGCTCTGCATACTGACTCCTTCATTGAGGCTGATCCGGTCGGGTTGGACAGGAGTTACATTGTTATGTGCTCAGTGCCCTCAGTGCCGCCAGACTTGATTTTGTTGTCCGCACCTTCGCCCCCAGGTTTACAATGGGCAGCCCCTTAGGCTATAAACAATGGTGATAGGCACGTCTGCTAAGGCCCGCGTATTTTTTGGCTGTGTCATAGACAAAAAGTCCCAAAACCAGTTTTTTGACACTAAAAAAAAAAAAAAAAAAGGAGGGGCAGCACATCGGTTCACACAGCCGCGGTCGAGGGCGGCGACATCCATTTCCCATTGTGCCAAGGATGTTAGTCTGTTAACATCGGGAGCTGTGCCACACAAGCTTTCTTTACCATGTACATGCAAACATTTGCGATTTCAGTATGGACTTCAATAATGAAGATAGCTCCAGGTAACCTTCCACGAGCACATCCCCCGAAAATGTTGACAAAATTAGAAAACAAGTGCACGAGGACCATTTGAACATGCTGTTCAGGAGATTGCTTGACATCGTCGACGTGTCAAAGGAACAGTGTAGGCAATCATCACGCCTAATTTAAACATGCACTTCATTGCTGCAAAGTTTGTGGAATATATACATTAGCATTTTGTAGCGAAGAAGACAAGCCAAGGCACCACAAAAAAGGACGACGGCCAACTTTTGTATTTGCCCTCTGTCCGTGCTGGTAACAACAAGCCAGTTCAATTCGTTCTTCTTTTCCTGCCTTGCTGGCTTGACACGCTTCAATATGCAGATATTCTTATGTATCGTAGCATATTTGCATATGACATTTTCTTATATGATTTAACACCTCAGTTTCGTTTATGTACTTGCCTCGAGACTTCTCCCCGGTGCTGGCAGGTCCCCTGATGAAACCGAAGAAACTGAGGACAAGGAAAAAAATGTAGGCCGTGATGGCGTGGCAGTCGCACCTCCTGTCGTAACACCGACTGGAATGTCCGGGCTCACATACGTCAAGAAATTATGTGGAACGAGTGGTTTTTGACACTACAGAAGGCTACCTTCACACGTCTCACCATAGATGAAGTTGGCTACCCGTGCCGGCATGAACTGAAGATGTTTTAAAAATGGGGACACAGCATGGGCAGCTAGTTTTGTTCCGTTGCAGCATCTTCTACATCTTGGACGTTCCTACGCCTCTTTCAAGCCTCATACAGTCTAGACGCAACAAAACCACGTGAGTCCACCATGTCTTGCAGACCTCCATTCAAGCTCATCGAAGATGCACGCTGGTATTTTATGCCCTCGCGGTCGTCTTCACTTCTGAGACATCTCAGTACAAGATTGTTCAGCTGGCGCCTCGCGACATTCTTCTTCCTTGAGCAGCGCGAGCAGCTTAAGAAGTGCCGTAACATAATGGTTCGCACCATTCTCCCTCGCAGCTCACCGGCATGTCCACTCGTCAAGGAAGCCATCATGTGTCAGCACTGCTGAAATTCAGTATGTGGCTGCGGTTTTCTTTTGTCTCCGGACACATAGTGCGCGCACGCGCACGAGCGAGGAACCGCTGCACGAAAGAAATAGAACGAGAAAGAATTAGATGTTCATTTCTCACAACTAACTTGTTTACGTTTACACCCAAGCCACGGTGTGTGCCATGCTAACATGCACGAAGGCAGCAGGCAAGATTGGTTCGAACTGGTTTCTTTTTGGAGCGTATCAGCGTATCCACCACCGTATTTACGCGCATGATCATTCTAGAGATAATAGATGCTATATGCAGTGCGTAACATTGACCAAAAACGAGAATCCGACCCAAAGTAGAACAAATAGGTACTCACTGTGTAGTGCACGACAAAGTTTCGGTGGATCCGTACTGCACGTAGCTTTCGGCCATAAACTTGTGGCTGCGTATATTATCCTCGTATCGAAGTCTTCGCGATGAGTGGTATACGTCAACTTTGTCGCTGGTGAGGTCACTTGGCACAAAAAGGCTCTTCGACCACCACCTCACTGACAAAAACAACACTCCAAATAGCGTTAAAGCGTCGATACGGTCAAGCTAATCGCGGCCGAAGAAGCCAGATGGATGGATGGATGCTATGACCTGCTATGGTCTCCATGTGAGATTAGCAGTATTACTAAATAAATAAATAAATAAATAACGGCTGTAACCTTTAGAACAGCAGTAGCTTCCGCCACCGAGCCTAGAAACTGAGAGCCAAAAATATTATTTTTTTTCTGAGCCGATTTTCCTACTGTCAACTATTTCTTAACTATCACCAGGCGGTATGGGGTATCACCAGGATGGCGTTTGGGGCATTCGATCAAATAAAAATAAAAACTTCATACCCCCCCACTCCCCAATCGGCCCCTATATTAGTTGCTTCCCCCCGGCGAGCGAGCCGCCATTTTGGTGGCGATGATGATAGTGATTAAGGTAGCCAGACTGAATTTAGTAAAGGGACTGTTGAACAAAGACGTCTGGGTCGTCGCTGCCGTTGGGTCAACTGCAGCCGTTAGAGCACATTTAAACAATCATCGCTAATGTCTCTGTGGAATACGCCCAGCTGCGTGTTTTGATGTCATTATTAGTCCGAGCACGATATATCAGTCTACTTCTAGTGTTAAGCCGCGGTCGATCGCACCACACAAAAAAGAGTGCGCTGACGCCGTCTGAGGCGCGTTTCTTCTGCGTGTGGCGGCCCTGCCACTTTGGTCACACAAGAACTGTCTGCAGACATGCTTGATGCATACATGCGTAGAGAATATTATCATTCGAACTCGCTCGAGGCGTCTCCAAAGAGATAATTCTGCCCTCATATGTGCGTCAAACACCGTGTCTTTTGTGTGATGTATCAAGCAGTGTGATTCCGGCTCTGCAGCATTCGTGATGAAACAAAGCTCTTTGCGGGAAGTAGTGAAAATATGCGGCGCTTCACCATCGATGCTGATCTCCCTCTGCCTCTTGCCGACGACTCGGAGGACCAAGCTGTACGCTGCCGTGACAAAGAACTGGCCCGGTTCGGCGATGATCTTGACCCCGCTGGACGGCGGAAACTGCTTATCGATTGCGGACCGAATGGCCCCGCACACCTGAAAATAGACCGTCGTGAACCTTCGAATTCGGATTCACTTTTCTGTGGCGTAGAAACCGAAAAGTTCAATTACGTCTTCCACTTGTGAAATGTGGCTCGCTCGATCGAGAGTATAGTACCACGGAGCGTGGAGCGCCTCTTCGACGCATGTGTTTACCGCGCCCTGAATACTGGTCCCTCGATTCTCGCCTGATGACGTCGTAGAAGTGTCATGTTTTCGACGGCCGCGATTCTGGCGGCATCGCGGGAGTGGTGGTGCCAGACGCGTGTCCTGATGCAGGTCGCTGTTCTGCTGGACAGTCCTCGGGAGCACCAGCAGCTAAGAGTTAGGACTCCGCAACGACTGCGACACTCTCGATTCCAAGTACTTTTTTGCAGAGACTTTTAGCACGAACCGCCAGGATCACGACATCCAACAGCATCACACTCCGGATTATGTGAAGTTATTTGTTGCCACCTCGGGACCACTTTTGAGGTACGGGCGGGATAGGACGCCATAAACACACCAGTCGAAAACGGCTTCCGGGCACCTTACTAGTACATACACTAATCTCAAGCTAATCAACACAGCAGAAGGTGCACTGTATGCGTCTACTCGGCATGTACAGTCTCCAACGATATGACGGGCCCGTTCGATGAAGACAAGGCTGTTTCGGGCGCCTTTGCTGGAATTGCTTCGAGCGGCTACAGACTGCTTGTTAGTGTGCTGGATTCAGCGGAATACGTTTTCTATATCTTCACTCTAAAGATAAAATTCCTCTTGCCAAATGATTCTTATCATCGCCGCATAAAATGCCTCGGCGAATTCGGTATTTTATACTGCGGGAAACAAGTCTCGCCTAGCGCATGCAAGACTGGCGTATATGCATGACTGCTCATGAAACTTCGCGAGTCGTAAGACTCTGCGCTCATTCGATACAGCAGCGACATTCTAAATTCATTTTAAAGTGCCTGGTTTGTCTACTCTTTCGAGAGACTCACCATAGAAAAACGCCCAAAATCCTTTTCAAGAACGCATATGAGTTGTTAGCTTGCGTGGCGATGCCTGTCAGGAAAAGTCGTCTTCTTAATTTCAAAGGATAACTCATCCCCGAAATCCGCCATCCTCTTTCATAGGTTCTATTATTCTAACTCTAAAAAAAAAACCACAAACGACTTTTTTTTTTGTAAACGCATAGCGTTGTGATGCTGTAGGAAGCTACACATGATTTTTTGAAGTTGAAGAGAGGATCGGGGGTCGAGTGGGAGTTAGGACAGTCCAAGGAAGCTCCAGCAGCTAAGAGTCAGGACTCCGCGATGACAGCGACACTCGCGATCACACGCACTTTTTTGCCGAGACTTCTAGCACCAACCACCAGGATCGCGACATACAAGAGTATCACACTCCGCCCTGTAGTGTGACGTCATATTTTGCCACCTCGAAGACGGGATAAGGCGTTAAACACACCAGTCGAAGACGCGTTCCGGGCACCCTAGTATAGTACGTACAGTGAGCTCAAGCTGACCAACAGAACACAAGGTGTAGTGCCTGCGTTTATTCGGCACGTGCAGTCTACAACGATATGACAGTTCCGTTCGAAGAAG
Source organism: Ixodes scapularis (assembly GCF_016920785.2). Taxonomy (NCBI): domain Eukaryota; kingdom Metazoa; phylum Arthropoda; class Arachnida; order Ixodida; family Ixodidae; genus Ixodes; species Ixodes scapularis. The sequence continues at coordinate 29,251,121 of NW_024609868.1, forward strand.
ACGAGGCTGTTTGGGGTGACTTAGCTGGATTTGCTTTGACCAGCTCCACACTGCTTGTTAGTGTGATCGGAATAAACCGAAATAGTTTTCTATATCTTCACTCTAAAAATAAAGTGAATCTTACCAAATGCTCCTTATCATAGCCTTATAAACTGCCTCGGCGAATTGGTATTTCATATAGCAAGATACAAGTAAACCGTTCCGCAAGACTGGCGTACCTGACTGATAGTGAATCTTCGCGAGTCGTGAAACTGTGCTCACTCAATACAGCAGCAACATTCTAATTTTATTTTCAAGTCGCTGGATTATCTACTTTCTCGCGAAAGTAAGCATAGAAAAAGAGCCAATATGCTTTTCAAGAACGAAAATGGGTGGTTAGCTTGCGTGGCGATGCCCGTCAGTCAAAGTCGTGTCTTTAATTTCAGAGGATAACTCATCCCCGAAATCCGTCACCCTAGTTTCATAGGTTGCATTATTCTAACTCCGTAGGGAAACAATAATAGCACATATGTTTTTGTGAACGGATAGCCGCTGTGATCCTGTAGAAAAATACGCATGGCTTTTGAAATTAAAGGGAGAATTAGGAGTCGAGTGGTGTCAGCGCAACGTAGCTTAGAGCGCCTGGAGCGAAAGATCGGGCTGCAGAATCCAGGGATCCTGGACTCATTCACCACCTCTGCCCGCTTCGATCCGTGTCAGCATCGTTCCGGCGTTAAGGCGCATACTGCGTTATGCGCCTTAAAAATCCCTGACCGGTACTGAGACCTTCGCAAACTTGTGCGGTACTCTTTACAATCGATCACTTTTTGGAGTAAGATTATAATCATTTTATCACATTTACTAGGAAGTATTCACAACAGCAATCTGATTACTTTTGTAAGTACTCATTTCCTGAAGCCGTTACTTTTTTTTCTCGTTTTTAATGGCGCCCTTTTTTCGCACAACTTTTGTACCAAGGAATCCTCGAACCAAATTTTTAACAGAATGGTTGACCAAAATTCGTGGTTTACGACGATATAAGTAGTTTATAGTTTTTTTTGTGATTTTAATTCAATAATTAACAGCACGAAATACCCGTTTTCAAACCGCCATATAGCTCTATCGGTTTGAAAATCTGATGTGATGAAAGAAGTAACTGTTACTTTTTCAGGTACCGGCCAAGTACTTTTCGTATTGAGTAATCAAGTAATCTAATTCAATACTTGTTAAGCAAGAGTGGATGTAATCGATTAGTTGTTTTGAGTAACGTGTACAAGACTAGACCTTCGCTGGTAAACTTTCTCATCAACAACTGTGACACCAAATGTTATTGAGGCTGACAAACTTCCGGCTCTCTGAACATACACACCACAAATTACAATTACTGTTTATGCATGAGAAGCTAAAGTCTCATCTTTGCCCCAGGTGGTCCTTGTGGGCCAGTCCTGGTTCTGTGATTCAGTGGAAACTTGCCTCGGTCATCGTATCCTGCTTTCTAAGTCCGCCCGGAAATCCACCGCCGATGTCAAGCACGTTCATTCGAAATCCCATTTCGGTGCCCATGTCAAAGACCCGCTTGGCGTGATCGATGGTGTTGACGAAGATGTCCGGATGAGTGTAGGCGCATCCCACGTGGAAACTGCAACAAGTCCAGCGACGACACATATTTCACTTTATGACAGTTTACGACCGAGCGTTTGTGACCTCTTGACACACTGGCGCCATCTATCGGCTCGGCTAGCCGTAGAACGCTAGGGCTTCCCGTATATCATATTTATCGAGCATGGCTCTTTTTTCTTAGCTCGAAAAACGTTTGACAATGTTGTTACACCATTTTTTTATAAATTTTATACGTGCATTTGATCAGGGAAACACCACGAAACCTTTGCTCTTGTGAAATGCAGCTCCAAGGTTCTTCCATAGGTGCCGCCAGCGTGTCGATGTGTTCCCTTGTTAGAAGAGACCGCAAGGACTCTCTCGCAAGCAACTCAGCCTTTCGAAACAAAATTTGCTTTGACAGAACGTAGCAAAAGGTACTCACGCAACTCCGACCACGTTCCGGCCAAGCTCGAGTGCCAGCTTCAGAATATTCTCGATTTCGTGAGAGTAAGCACCGAACTTCTCGTTCATCGTGTATTGGCTGCCGAACTCGCTGGCTGCGATGCGCAGCAACAATCTACATTAAACAAAAAGAAGAAGTGATGCCAAACTCTTTTTCTTAAGCATGCCCCACATCGTCTTCACACCGAAAGAATTGCAGGGGGATTCAGACAGAGAAATTAATATGTTCTTTGTTTGGAGAAATCGCTACCGATATAAATTACGTCGACTTCACAGCCAGAGAAGAAAATGAAGATAATATTTGTTGTATTTGGAAAAAATTGTAATCTCAAGAACTACAGCGCCCACATAATAACGTAAAAAAAGAGAAAGGGGAGTGTAAATAAATTTCAAAGAGAAAACAAAGGGTAATATTTTTCAAGAAAAAAGAAATACAAAAGACGCGTAACTACCAGCATAAACCACTTTCGCTTCACTATCCTATAAACGTCCGGAAATTCAACACACACTTTTCTCACTACTGATTCATGTTCTTTCCCTTACAACCTATCTCCCTTCTTGTCGGAAGTGTTAGCATGACGCAAGCTTTCTGGCAGTCGTATCATCTGTGACTTTTGGTCAGTCAGCAAGTCAGCCATAAAACAAAAACAGAAAAAAAAAAAAAACTCATGAACCGTTAACCGAACTTCGAATGTACCTTGCGTTCTTGTCATCCATCTTCACCAGTTCTTCTGCAGAGTCGAATGTCATCAAGGTAACACCGTGCTCAGAGGCGTACTTCAGGTGGGAAGTACTCTTGATTGTGTTGGCGTACACGATGCGATCGGGTGTTACGCCCATGTCGAGCACTGTCTTCAACTCTATCTAAAAAAATGTATATAGGAAGAAGCTTGTGGAATTAGGCAAATCACACAATGGTACATTTAAATTGCGCTATAACTACCTCTTTATGAACAACAAGTGTTTCAGTTACAATCCCCTTATCGACAGTGTCTGTGAGCTTGACAACACGTCTAGTACTTAGGTTTATCAACAACCAGCTAATCACGACGTAACTGATTTGGCTTCCAACGCCCGGCAATGACGAGTCGTGAGGGGCAGTGTCTTGTCACCGTTGCCAAAACAAGTTTCTGTTCTGTTTACTAATATTCCTACCATTTTCTTTCCTTAAAGGGACGATTTGTGTTCTGTTATCGATTCCACTGTTGCTGACATAATCGTTTTGACTGAAACCTGGCTTTCGGCAAAGTTGATAACGGTGAACTTTTCAATTGTAACAAGCGTTTCAGTGTATACCGACATGGTACAGGCGAAAGGTGCGGTGGGGGCGTCTTGATTGCTGTGTCTGACTGCTTTGAGTCATCCCTGGTTGATATGAGTAGCAACTTGGAAATTGTGTTTGTTCATCTTCACTCGCGCCACTCGGGGTTCATTTTGGGAGCCTCCTATTGTCTACCGTTCAGTAGCTCTAACTTCGTTCAAGATTTACATGATGCTGTCAATAAAGTTTCTGTTCGTTTTCCTAGTCTCCCAGTAAATTTACTGGGCGACCCTAATTATCCCAACATAGTATGCTTGAGCGAACGACCATTTACGAATCCTTTTTTAAAGGAATGTTACGACTTTTTACAGATATGTCTTGGTTTCAATTTTTCGCAACTCGTTACACAACCTACGAGAATCACTTCACCCCATCAAACATATTACACCTTATTTTTTCTACTGTGCCCGACATTGTTTCTCCTATATCGTGCCTGCCTGCCTTGAGTGACCACTCAATCATTCATTTTGAGCTTAAGGCTTAAGTATCTCGTGGTGTTGATAACACAAAACACGTCAGAGATTATAAGAGAGAGGACTTCGAATCAATAAATCGTGAGTTGTGCCTTTTCTTAAATGACTATTTACAACAATTTTCGTATCGCTCCCTAGAGGAAAATCGGAATCTTTCTAAATGCAAAGTTGAATCTCTCATGAACACCTTCATACCGCTAAGTTCTGTTACTTATAATCGCCAGTGTCCGTGGTTGAAAAACGATTGTCTAACAAGAAGAAACGTATTTTTCGATCTGCCAAAAACTCTAACTTTCAACAGCGCTGGGACGCCTATGCGTCCGCAGCTAGCGCTTATAAGACAGCCATTACGAACGCCAAAGATGCGTTTCTTAATGTTATCTTGCCCAGCATGCTGATTAATAATCCCAAATAATTGTTGAACTCTGTAAATAAGAATGATAATTGTGCCGTGTCTCACAGAAATACTGATGGTGGTGATATTCCTAGCAGTGATCGTGCAAGTGTCTTCAACGAAATGTTTGTGTTGGCGTTCTCTTCCTCTCAGATTTCTTGTACTCCTGAATTTTCTACCAATGCATATTTTCCAATGGATTCAATTTGTATTGACACTATAGGCATAACCAATGTGATATATACTCTCAAAATGTCGTCGTCTGTTGGTATTGACAATATCAATTCTAAATTTAAAAAAAAACACGAAAATGTAAAGTGCTGATAGTGACAACATCAATTCTAAATTTATGAAAAATACGAAAATGTACAGTACAATTATTTTATCTACACTTTTTGAGCAGTCTTTGGAGTTTGGTTTTGTCCCCGACGATTGGAAGATTGGGAGAGTGATTCATTTGCATAGATCAGGTGACAAACATTTTCCAACTAACTTTCGTCCCATCTCAATTACTAGCATATATACCCTATAAAATTCTTGAACATGCCATTTACTCTCATCTTGCTAATTTTTTAGACTCTAACTCTTACTTCTGTAATGCTCAACATGGATTCCGGAAATCATTTTCTTGTGAAACTCAGCTCTTGTGTTTTACCCATGACCTTCATCCCATTTTTGACCGCGGCTCTCGGGTAGACTATTTTTCTAGATATTTCTGAGGCCTTCGACAAGGTCCCTTACTCCCTCCTTATTCAAAAGCTTGTAAAACTTAATTTAGACCCTAACGTCGTTGCATTGCTACGTTTGTTTTTTACTAATCGATCCCAGCTCGTAACTGTCAACGATGTGGATTCCCAACGTTCACCAGTCACTTCAAGTGGTCCTCAGGGCTCTGTTCTGGGGCCCCTCTTATTTTTTATCTGTGTTAACAACCTGCCTAACAATATATGTTCATCTGCCAGTCTGTTTGCAGATGACTGTGTTATTTACCGTGAAATTACTAATGACTCTGACATATCTCTCCTTCAGTCTGATGCTAACTCTATCTCTGAATGGTGTAGCTTGTGGCGCATGAAATGAAATACTGCTAAATGTAAATACGTACGTCTCTCTCGTCTTAACACAACACGTCTTGTTTACTGCATGGATAACGTATGTTCCTCTTAAGTATGTGCCATCCTACAAGTATCTCGGAGTGCACATAACTTGGGATTTATCCTGGAAAGCTCATGTTGGACATATCGTTAACAATACTAATCGCCATGCTTGATTACCTTTAAAAAAAACTTTTTTCTAGCGCCTACGTCATTAAACTGATTCTTTACAAAACCCTTGTTCGGAGTAAGTTCGAATATGTTGCCTCTATCTGAGACCCCGGTCTTTAATCGCTCATTTTTTAATTAGAACCCGCCCAAAATCGTGCTTTCCGCTTCATTCTTTCTAATTACCGTCGTACCGCCATCGTAAACGTAATGCAAACCCGCTTATCCTTGCCTAATCTTTCTATGCGCAGAAAGGTGGCTAGCTTGTGTTTGTACCAAAAAATATATCATCATATTTCATCTATCAAGCAGAGGCTACTGACACAACCCCCTTATCTCTCGGCACTGAACGGTCATAGATTCAAAGTTGGCATTCCATCCTGCAGGACTAACGCATACTATCATTCCTTTATTCCCAACACCTCTTTATATTGGAATCACCTTCGCATGGATATTGCCGAACTCGCGGACACTAAGAGTTTTAGAAATGCCTTGACTAACATGTGTTGCTTCACACAACATAAGTCCTCCTGCCGTTTTGCTGTTGCGTTTTTTTTGTTTTTTTTTTAAACCCACTCCCTTTGGCACTGAGAGTAAAATAAAGAAATAAGTAAACAAATGTGCATCGCTGATAGAGTACGGTGTCTGGAGCGCGAGTATGACTGCTGTGTTCAGCGTCGCATAGCGACCATGCACCAGAGGTGGTCCTGAAGTAGCAACAAATTACGTCACGAGTCATTTGCAGCTAGAGTAACTGTATATGCTACACTAGGTGCAGCTTGTCACGCGCGATCCTGTTGGTCGGTTGTTTAAGTGCTGGCTAGCAAGGTGGGCGCAGACGCAAGGATCGTTGTTGTCACAGTGTCCCAATCCGTGGAACCAGCGCGACGTACCACAAACCAGACGTCAGCAATATTTCTCTCCGCCGCTGTTACACCGCCGTGATCGAGACCAACGACTCAATCCGCCAGTTGTGTCGCCACGAGACGGAAAATGAATGGTCAGAAACGCAGACGTGGTAAACACAACAGGTCTTTCCAGCACCATGCTAATGGCGAGTTCAAGACATAATGGCATCTGGATAACACCACACGTTGGCTGCTAACCAGTATATCACATTTCACGATTCGGTTTGAATTTTGTCAAATGGAAATGTATTCCGAGCGCAAGATCTCTGCTTCTTGCGTAGGGGTGGCAGTGGCGTCACGATGCCGAGCTCTGATTGGCTCCGAGTGAAGGATAGTGGGTAGAGCTCAATGCTAGCTGCCTCGAGGACTACCCACTATACCTCCAATCGGAGCCAATCAGAGGTCGGCGTTTTGACGTGACCGCAACCACTACGCAAGAAGCAGACGATCTTGTGCTTCCTATTACGTGTTTTTTTCCACATTGGAGACATTGTTATGCAGGCACGAGAAGTACCAGGAAGATTTTGTTACTGAAGGCATTCGCTCAACCTTGTGTTACAAACAATACTCCCAATCCTATTATTAAGTGCGCTTTACTCTATTTCTTAGTGCTCCCAAATTAATGTTATATTCCCCTAGGATAATTCTAATTTCTTTCCTTTCGCAACCCATCACATCAGCTGGATCTTTTTTATCTAAATCAAGCATTTCATTTTCTACTCAAGCAAACACTCACCTCTTTCTTTCTCTCTCTCTTTCCTCTCTCTCTCTCTATTTAGCTACTTTCGGTAAGCTGCCCTATCTTTTTCAACTTTTTGTTACCAAAAGCGGCAGCGGTATATTAAAATCCAAAAGTGGGCTTAAGATTTAAATTGCCACTTTTTTCAATTTATTCACATACCTCTTAATTTCACAAGATTAGCTACACGAAATATCAAGTGAGCTTAAGGTGAAAAATGCTTGCTTAAAGTATCTACGAAAGAAAAGTTACCTTGTTAGAGCAGTCGAAACCGACCCCAAGTGACTTCATGGAGTGAAGAATAACCGGATCCCTGCACGCTTTTACGGCTGAAACCAAATTGAATACGGAGTAGTTGCATTCTTTCATCCTATTTAGCTTTAAAATGTCTCGCTTTTCATAACAAGTATAGAAAATATCTCCAGAAAATTTAACTAGCACATCTTAGCTACTAAATCTCAACATAACCGGCCAGGATGTTCGCGAAGTATCTTCACAAGTCTGAGTGGGCACAAGGGATGTACTGTGAAAGTTAAGTTTACTAAAAAAATATTATTGCCCAAAATAACATGTTCTCGTTTCCATGGAATTACAAACACTCAAAGTGTACTAGATAACATAAACAATAAAACATAGAGAGGATGTTTCGTCCCCTCTGTGTTACATTCTTTCTGTTATCTAGTATACACTCCGTGCGACGCGACTGGCGCGCCGCCGCACGGCCGATACCGAAGGTAGGCAGTGGGAACCCCCGAGAAAACGAAACCCAAACCACTCCGCGTACGCATTGAAGTCGGAGCGGTGCGGTTGCGCTGGGTTCACAGCATGAAGTGCTGCCTGTGCTGCGTCATTAAGTGCTTCAATAGTTATGCGTCGTATCTCGTGGGGGCAAAGTTTCACAGTTTTTAACCTCGCCGATGTTTTGTGGGACAGCGACAACGATGGACCCGTGCCGTACGACGCGAGAAATTTGGTCTCCCGATCATGTCTGCCACTGTGTCGGCACGGCTGACATATTCTACTCTGCCGCTTTGCGCTCTGCGTTTGTTTTCGTACCAGTAACACCTACATGTGTTAGCGCCGATGGGACGAACGACAATGCCATCCCAAACTCGCGAGTATGCAGTGCCAATTTCGTTGGAGGAATGCCCTCCAAAGAAGTTTCATCCCCATCGTACGTGTCGATGATATTTCCGGACAAGTATGGCACGCAATCTGTACTTCATGAAGAAAGATACGAACGGTTAAAAAAGTGACAAATATGAATCTAAAGAAAACAACAATGAAACTTAGAATCACTGGAGAATCGACGTTTGAGTATGGAAGTTTATGTGGTGTGCATTCTTTCTTGATCAGCCTTCTTTTGGATGTGGGAGCGCTGACCACACCGAGTTCTGTAGACAACATTTTTTTTCTCGTCTTTAGAGCCACCTATCGCAAAGTGGTTCGAACTGGAAGTACTGTCCACTGGTCCCTTCCTACCTGTAAAGTGTGCACCTCCCACGATGAGTGGTATTATCTTGACAGCCTTTGACGGTCAAAACCAGTTCCACTTTAGTTACGCCGCCCAAACTAAATTTACACCTGGTTTCGCTATGCCAACTCTTTTTGGTATAATTAGTGTTGTGTCAGGTTACGGTCATGTCAAAGTATCTGTGCGCCGAAAATCAGCACCTCGCACAACAGGTTATTACACAATAGCTGACCTCAAAAGCCCTTGACGGCCAAACCGTGTGTTGGACGACAGCTTTGTTTTCTCGGCTTTAGAACCACCTTTCGTAAAGTTGTTTCAATTGGTAGTACAGTCCACTAGTCCAATCCTACCTGTAAAGTCTCCACCTCCCACGACCAGTGGTATTTTCTTGACAGCCCTTTCATGGTCAAAACCGGTTCCCATTGAGTTACGCCGCCCAAACCAAATTTCCACGTGATTTCCCTATGCCACCTCTTTTTGGTATAGTAAGTGCTGTGACATGTTACTGTCAAGTTCAAGCACCTGTGTGCCCAAATCTGAACTTTGCACAGCCCGCTATAACATAACATTTTGGGTCCAATATTGGATATCCCGTACAGCTCTATTTCTTTATTCGTTAGAAACATAGCTTTCACACCTCCTGTCTTAATGAAATTTGGCACACTTCGTGTACAAACTTAGTGAACATTTGAGTCACCTCCAAATATCATCGTCCCAGCAGTCCTACGTGTACAGCGACGAGCGAAATAAATTTTCCACTCAAAGAAATTATGGTGGCGGCCGTCTTGCTTTTTAGAAAATTGCTCCAACTCATTTTTCGGCCGAAACTAGAGAAATTACCCCTAATAACGACTCAAACTGAATATACAAGAAGTGGAGAACAGCTAAATGCCCTTCTGCCCTAGCACTCATGCAACGTCACCCTCAACGTATTGGCTCAAAAAGCAAAAGTTTCGTCCGTGCGCGCTTCCGCCGCCACAGCTTGGCATGCGAAAAGCCGCCGCAGGCTGCTGAACGCGCCTCACAGTCGAACGCCAGCTCCTCCGCTAGCGGCGCTGCGCACGTTTTTCAAATCGCCCCCTATAGTCCCCGCACGGAGTGTATACTTAACCCACACGCTCGTCAGGAGCGTAATCTCAAAGTGTGCATCATTACCTGTTCGTAAAATGGCAAAGGCGATATTTCAGCTCTTTTTACGTATGCTGCAGCATATCCGTACCGATTTCTGAAGCAGCAGTTTAGACCCTCCCCTTTATGTATATCCATATACTTGTACTATTGGATTCTTGAAAAGTCAGTGTTAAGAAAAACCTCATAACAGAAAGCCACGGGCTATTATGTATGATGATCTTGGTGGTCAAGCTATAGCTCCACGCGTGGCAGCAGCTAGACTATATCTCCTAAACATTTACAGGAAATCAATGGCGAACACATTGATTCATGGTCTGTAGTTTATTGTCGCACAAAAACAAAACTCTCAGGTGAAATATCTTTTTGTTTATTCTAAACATAACTGTTTATTCTAAACGTAATTCTAAACGTAACGTAACGTAAACGTCACACGTGCGAGTGGACATTTTTTATGTCCACTCGCACGTGTTAATGTGAGTGGACATAAAAGTAACCTTGGACAGCTGTATGTATAAAAAGATACATATTTTTGTTGTTGCCTCAAGTCCCTTTCTGCTAGTGACAAATGAGCAGAGATTATCACATCATCAATAAATTTACGTGCTTGAAATTCGTTCGCTCGGCATAATAAATAAATAAATGTAGGTCTGAATATTTACGTCCTCTGTGCAATGGGGTATTGCTATGTTTCTGGGAGCGCTGAAAGGGATATTGCCCGAGAACAGCCTCTCTACCCGGTACGCAGAACGCCTGTGACATCAGGCGGGTGGTGGCCTTCGCTGGGGGCTCTAAACACAAACAGAAAGTCTTTCGGAAGCCACAAGACGATCTGGAACCGGCAGCCCTCGCAAGGAGAAACACCGGCTTGTGTGTGTGTGGGGGGGGGGGGGGGGGGGGGGGGGGGCGGAGGGGGGGGGGGTGGTCTGTCGGTGTTGTGTTCCAGCTCAAGCGGCATGAGCGTCGAAACCTTGCATCAGACACCGGGTTGCATCATCTGCCCCTGGCTTAAAAAACACAGGAAAATTGCATCAGCCGTCCCCGCACCTCGAACTCCACGCCGCCATTTCTAAAAATTAGTGATGTATCCCCAACTACCCCTGAGGCAATGCCTACCAGATAAAAAAACACACCACACTATGGGGGTATGAAAGGGCATCATGAAAGTGTTAAAAGTGCTTGTACGAGGCAGAGTAAAAGACAACCGAAATTTATCCGTGAGCAAATCAAATCTAGTGATAGACTGCTGCGCTGGAAATGTGTCTGAGTCCTGACCTACCACAAGAGAGAGCAGTGCACGCCGGCCTGGCGACTTGATAGAAAATGTCACGTGACCACAGCACTTTCAATATGTCCGCCCCTTGTCAGGATGCACCAGGGAGGAGCAGCGTTTGGTTATCCGATTTTTGGGCGCAGAGGGCGAAAAACCTGCGGATATTCATCGCAGGATGCTGAAGCGGTACGGAGACGCCCGTACATCGCTTCGGCAGATGTACGAGTGGCACAAAAAGTTTCAACGGGGAGGAAAGGCGGTCACTCACCGAAAGCGAAGTACGCGTATTTACCTGGTAAGACGCGAGTACACATGGAGGTGGAAAAAAGGCTTCTATACTTTCTTTTGTATTGTACGGTTGGTGTTTCCCTTTGCCCGAATGTCGTTTTCCCCTCTCTCCGTGCCAAACAAGAAAATACTTTTCAAAGAGAATTGATGCTCTTGCATTTGTTCTTTAAACTTTTCCTAGGAGCAGCATTTTTGGCGAGATAAAACGCTCTAAAGCGATCTTCTGTGAGAATCAGGTCTCTCTTGGCGTAAAACACAATTTTCAACCCGGTGAGACCTTTCTTCTGAGAGAGTAATTTGCTTGGGCAAAACATTTGACTATGCACTAGTTGCACCTGACCACACTAGCGGCCACTGCGCCACCGGCCGGCGCCGCTGGGCGGCACCGCCGTCCAACGCGAGGAGATCACATTGGCCTCCGTTTTGCGGGCGTTATAGTCACGGGACCAGCACTGGCTCTCCCCCTCCCAAGAACGCGCTCGTGCCTCCGCCAGATTTTTCGCTCTTTCGCCGTCTGCTCTTTCTAAGATTCTTCCGTTTCGGCTCTCATCTTTCACATATATCAAGCATCTAAACCGCGCACGCTGCCTACATCGTAGGTGTCGATGATGACCCGGTGATCAGCGTGAATGTGATCATCCTAGCCTGCTCGTTGATCTTGCGACGTGACCGCGCTCTGAGAAAAAGAGGCGCAGGTTTTGGGTCCTGCCGAGTTGGTGCCACCGAAACACCGACGGGCAGTGTGGTGTCATCCTGACCGCATCATCATCATATTGCTGTACCATCAGTGACTGTCATTCACTATCTGACCTGTGTACGTGACTCGCCTTATCAGTGGTACGGCGGTTGGCGATATATACGCGCGCGGAATAAAGGCTGGGGGTTGTTCTGCTGGGAACTACTTGGTTGGCTGTCACTTCCTTCATCGTGCCGCGAGACACACGACATCGTGTCAGGAGTGGGGTGATGCTTCTCGCCCGTGTTGTTTTGGCGGCCCTCGTCTTGCACTCGGTTTGCAAGATGGAAGTACAGTGCTAATCACACTTGTCTATAACGCGCGAGCGTGCGGCTTTTTCCGGGGAACGCTAGACTGGTGGCATTCGCGGAAACTAAGCTAGTCACGTGGCGCAACATGGAAAGGCCCGCTCGAGGGGTGTCCTGCCCACTCTATCAGCTAACGCCGAACGCGGAAGGCTGCTCGCAAGCTTTTTACAAGCATCATTGCTCGTACAATAAACAAACTAAAGCACGAAGGCGTATCAACAATGTAGTCATCAAAAAACAAAAATATATCATAAAGCACTTTACTTTTATCGCTTATCAAGCTGATAGAGTGGGCAGGACACTCCTCGAGCGGGCCGTTCCATGTTGCGCCACGTGACTAGCTTAGTTTCCGCGAATGCTACCAGTCTAGCGCTCCCCGGAGAAAGCCGCTCGCTCGCGCGCACTGTACCTCCAGCGGTCCCTCCTCTGGCAGTTCCTCCGTCCAAACAATTCAACTTCGACCGGACTTCAGAATGGCCGGAGTGGATTCAACAATTCGACGATTTCTGCTACGCCGTGCGTCTCAACGAGAGGTCGGAGGAAGCCCAGGTACGGACAATGCTGTATACCATGGGAAGGCAGGCCAGGAACATTTTCCAGACGTTTGGCCTCTCGGAAACGCAGTCTCATAGTTACGATACAGTGAGGAAGAAGTTCGAGGGCCACTTCATAGCCACGAAGAACGTGGTTTACGAAAGTGCCTGTTTCCATCGTCGCAAGCAAGAAAGCGGGGAGAGTGTCGACCAGTTTGTTACCGACCTCCATGTGCTCGCTGACCGCTGCGACTTCGCACAGTTCCGAGACCGTATGATCCGTGACCGGTTCGTCGTGGGACTTGCCGATGCAAAGTTATCCGAAACCCTCCAAATGGATGCCACCCTCACTCTCGAGACGGCACTAGCCAAGGCCCGCCTCAAGGAGACTGTTCGTCGCCAGCAGCAGGAGCTGCGTCCTCACTCAGATGCAGCGACCTCGGGGGAAGTCGACGCCGTGGGCCAGCGGAGTGGACGCACGGGAGCACCCCCTCGTCGGCACAGCTGACTGGCGCAGGAAATGAGCGCCTTCGCTTGAAAGCCACGTTTGAATCTGACATTTTTCGGAAGGGCAAAACCACACCACAAACTCTGTATGTCGTAGAATTCCCGCCATAGAGGCGCTCGGTGGGGTGAAATTTGTAGATGTGCTTGAAGATAAAAAAATGAAAGCCGTTTACAAATCCCTGTAACGCCGAATTGGAGCGCAGCTCTTGAGGAGGAGTAGGGACGGGTACTAGGGGGGTCACGTCACCTGCGGGTAGTCACGTGACCCCGGGGGTCACGTGATCTCGGGGGAGGGGGGTCACGTGACCTCGGGGATCACGTGACTTCGGGGGGGGGGTCACGTGACCCCCCCCCGGTTACGCCGACGGCGACGCCGACGCCGACGCTGCTCTGGCTGGAAACGGGCCCCTAAGAGCTGCGCTCTAAAAAGTGAAAGCCGTTTACAACTCCCTGTAAGCCGAATTGGAGCGTAGCTCTTGAGGAGGAGGAGGGAAGCGTACTGAGGGGAGGGTGGACATCTCCTCCTCCTCCCCTCATTCTTTAATATGCTCCGGGGGGTCCCTGACCTTAAGGGAGGGGGTCACGTGACCTCGGGGGGGGGGGGGCACGTGACTTCGGAGGGGAGGGGGGGTCACGTGACCTCGGGGGTCACGTGACCTCGGGGGTCACGTGACCTTGGGGTCACCACACCTTGGGGTCATGTGACCTTAAGGTGACCTTGGGAGGGGTCACGTGACTTGGGGGTCACGTGTCCTTGGGGTGACCTAGGGAAGGGTCACGTGACCTTGGGGGGTCACATGACCTGGGGGTCACGTAACCTTGGGTGACCTTTGGGGGGGTCACGTGGCCTTGGGTGACCTCGGGGGTATCGGGGTCACGTGACCTTTTGGGGCCACGTGACCTTTGGGGGCCACGTGACGTGGGGGTCACATGACCTTGGGGGCCACGTGACCTAGGGGGGTCACGTGACCTTGAGGTGACCTTGGGAGGGGTCACGTGACCTTGGGGTGACCTTGGGAGGGGTCACGTGACCTTGGGGTGACCTTGGGAGGGGTCACGTGACCTTGGGGTGACCTTGGTTACGCCGACAGCGACGCCGCTCCAGCCGGCAACGGGCACCTAGGAGCTGCGCTCTATAATTATGAGCAAAGGTACTCGCAGCTTTTCTCTGGTCTTGGGGCATTGTCTGGCGAGTACACCATTCGGTTGAAGGCCAACGCGATACCTTTCGCTATTTTCACGCCCAGGCGCTTTCCCATTCCTTTAAAGGAGGCTGTTAGAACGGAGTTATCTAAGATGGAAGCCAATGGGGTGATACGGAAGGTAGATGGTCCAACAGAATGGTGTGCATGCATAGTGCCTGTACTGAAACCCTCTGGCGAAGCTCGCCTCTGTGTAGACCTGACGCAGTTGAATAAGAGTGTACTGCGCGAACGCTTTGTCTTGCCAACAGTGGACGATACTTTGGGCCAGTTGGCGGGAGCTACGTATTTTTCGAAGCTGGACGCTAACTCTGGGTTTCACCAGATAAAGTTGGCAAGGGAAAGCCAGACGCTAACAACATTCATCACCCCGTATGGCCGCTATTGCTTCCGGCGATTACTGTTTGGAATCAACTCGGCACCAGAGTATTTTCAAAAGCGAATGGTCGAAGTCTTGGACGGGCTTCCGGGAGTAGCAAACATGATGGACGACATTTTAATTTTTGGAGCCACAAAGACTGAGCATGATGACAAATTGCGCGCCGTTCTCGAACGGTTGAGCACTGCCGGCGTCACCCTTAACCGGGCTAAGTGCTCGTTTGCGGTTCGCGAAGTGGCTTTTTTTGCTATGTTGTTGGTGACTCGGGTATCAGACCAAACCCCAGAAAGGTACAGGCCATAACAGAAATGGCCATACCTTCGTCAGTTGTAGACATACGTAGATTTTTGGGCATGGTTAATTACTTGGCGAGCTTTGTGCCGAATCTCGCTGAAATATCTGCACCACTGTGGGAGTTGCTGTTGAAGGATAAAGATTGGTGCTGGGGCGGGTCGCAGCAAAAATCTTTCGATTCATTGAAGGAGGTTATTTCTTCGGCCGATTGTGTTGCGAAATTTAATCCGAGGCTTCCCACTGTAGTATCAGCCGATGCATCATCGTTTGGGATCGGCGCTGTATTGGCGCAGGTGCAGCCAGAAGGTCAAAGACGGCCAGTTGTATATCTTTCTCGTTCATTAACGCAAACCGAGCAGCGGTATGCTCAAATAGAAATAGAAGCGCTGGCATTGACGTGGGCAGCAGAACGGTTGGAATGTTATGTGAAGGGTCTTGACTTTCAGTTTGAAACTGATCACAAGCCTATGGTGACGCTTCTTGGGAAATCGCCGGTAGATGTGCTTCCGCCGAGAGTACAAAGATTTCGCTTAAGGCTCATGCGTTTTTCTTTCTCAATCTGTTACGTACCCGGAAAGCAGATTGCTACTGCGGACACCCTCTCTCGGGCGCCCCGCAAAGAAACTGATTTTGTTTTGGGGGAACTGTCATCTGAGGACGTTTCTAGTTTTGTAACCGGTTGAGCCAGCGAATTGAAACTGTCGGCGCACCTCGACAAAATAAGGTTGACACAAGAGCAGGACACCTCATGCCAACAACTTTTGCTTTACTGTCGCAATGGTTGGCCACGCCTCACAGTGTGAGCCGTTGGTTAAGGCCTTATTGGTCAGAAAGAGCGAACCTTACTATTTGTGATGGCGTGCTAATGTATAAGTCTCGCCTTGTTATTCCTCAAAAGCTCAGAAAAGAAGTTGTGGCTTCATTGCAAGAAAGCTCATCAGAGTATTGTCAAATCTCGAGCTAGAGCTCGCGAGTCGGTTTGGTGGCCCGGTCTCAGCTTGGGAGAAGCTGGCCTCTGTGGTGAACAACTGCCTGCAATGTGAAAAGCTCCGTGTTCAAAGAGCGGAACCGATGCTGCCCTCAGAAACCCCCGCTCTGCCGTGGCAAAAGCTAGGTGCAGACCTTTTTCATTTTAGGGGAAAAGAGTACCTCGTTGTGGTTGACTACTTTTCATGTTTCCCTGAGCTCGTGCTACTGTCGTCAACGACGTCTGCCGCCGTCATTGTGCAATTGATAAGTTTTTTGACAGACATGGTATTCCAGAGCTTCTTGCAACTGCTAATGGTAGTCGATTTATATCTACAGAGTTCAAGGCTTTCTCAGAAAGCTACCAGTTCTGTCACGTGACGTCGAGCCCTCGGTACCCGCAATCTAACGGAGAAGCGGAACGTACAGTTCAGACAGTGAAAAGGCTGCTAGAGAAATCGGCGGATCTCTACTTGGCACTTCTGACTTACAGAAGCACCCCAGGCCCTCTCGGAAAAAGCCCATCGGAATTGCTCATGGGCAGACGCCTGCACTCTACGCTACCTGTGCACCCTAAAGAGTTGACGCCGTGCACCGCAAGAGGCCTTGCGAGCCTCAGAAGGAAGGATGAGGCGTTCCGTGATAAACAAAGGCGCAACTACGACCACCGCCATGCGGCCAGGCCACTTCCACGGTTGCTACCTGGAGACCAGGTGTGGGTGAAGGACTGTCCAGTCCGGGCTACGGTTTTGAGACCAGCCTGCCGGCCAAGGTCTTATATGGTGCAAACAGAAACAGGAGCAGAGCTAGAGAGGAACCGCCGAGGTCTGGTACTATATAAGGAACCACCACAAGAAACAAGCGATTCCCTCTCTGAATTTCCGCAGGATTCCGGTTAAGGGGAAAATGGAGAGCCAGAAAACGAGGCGAATTTGACAGTGCCTTCCGCGCTCAATTCTGACTCAGCAGCTCAAGAAGAAAGCGGTACACAGGCCACAGACGTCACGCGTTTTGGTCGACCCGTGAAAAGGCCGCAATTTTATGGGTGTAGCTAGCATTACTAAGTTTGTTTTAGGTGTTCCACTGTTTGTTTTTGGGGGCAGTATAGTTCAACTGTTGCCTTAATAGAAAAAAAAGGGGAAATGTGGTGTCATCCTGACCGCATCATCATCATATCGGGGATTTGCAGCGAAGCTTTGCCAGCGCACTAAACGTGTCGCGAATCTTTCACAGGAGCATCACCCACCCTTGAGCGAGCATCGTCTGTTGCCGGCCGAGCAACGTTTTTGTTTGCCACGTGCCGCCACGATCCCAAGGGTCCTCATCAGAGCTTGGAACGAGAATCTCTATCGTCATCTCGTCAGCCGAAGCCACGTCACCACCTCGTGACCTCGGCAGAAGGCTACAAAAGGGATCGGCAGGACTGCCGCCTCGGGATTTGCAGCCAAGCTTTGCCAGTGCACTAAACGTGTCGCGAATCTTTCACAGGAGCATCACCCACCCTTGAGCGAGCATCGTCTGTTGCCGGCCGAGCAACGTTTTTGTTTGCCACGTGCCGCCACGATCCCAAGGGTCCTCATCAGAGCTTGGAACAAGAATCTCTATCGTCATCTCGTCAGCCGAAGCCACGTCACCACCTCGTGACATCGTCAGAAGGCTACAAAAGGGATCGGCAGGACTGCCGCCTCGGGATTTGCAGCCAAGCTTTGCCAGTGCACTAAACGTGTCGCGAATCTTTCACAGGAGCATCACCCACCCTTGAGCGAGCATCGTCTGTTGCCGGCCGAGCAACGTTTTTGTTTGCCACGTGCCGCCACGATCCCAAGGGTCCTCATCAGAGCTTGGAACAAGAATCTCTATCGTCATTTCGTCAGCCGAAGCCACGTCACCACCTCGTGACCTCGTCAGAAGGCTACAAAAGGGATCGACAGGACTGCCGCCTCGGGATTTGCAGCCAAGCTTTGCCAGTGCACTAAACGTGTCGCGAATCTTTCACAGGAGCATCACCCACCCTTGAGCGAGCATCGTCTGTTGCCGGCCGAGCAACGTTTTTGTTTGCCACGTGCCGCCACGATCCCAAGAGTCCTCATCAGAGCTTGGAACAAAAATCTCTATCGTCATCTCGTCAGCCGAAGCCACGTCACCACCTCGTGACCTCGTCAGAAGGCTACAAAAGGGATCGGCAGGACTGCCGCCTCGGGATTTGCAGCCAAGCTTTGCCAGTGCACTAAACGTGTCGCGAACCTTTCACAGGAGCATCACCCACCCTTGAGCGAGCATCGTCTGTTACCGGCCGAGCAACGTTTTTGTTTGCCTCGTGCCGCCACGATCCCAAGGGTCCTCATCAGAGCTTGGAACAACAATCTCTATCGTCATCTCGTCAGCCCAAGCCACGTCACCACCTCGTGACCTCGTCAGAAGGCTACAAAAGGGATCGGCAGGACTGCCGCCTCGGGATTTGCAGCCAAGCTTTGCCAGTCCACTAAACGAGTCGCGAATCTTTCACAGGAGCATCACCCACCCTTGAGCGAGCATCGTCTGTTGCCGGCCGAGCAACGTTTTTGTTTGCCACGTGCCGCCACGATCCCAAGGGTCCTCATCAGAACTTGGAACAAGAATCTCTATCGTGATCTCGTCAGCCGAAGCCACGTCACCACCTCGTGACCTCGTCGGAAGGCTACGAAAGGGATCGGCAGGACTGCCGCCTCGGGATTTGCAGCCAAGCTTTGCCAGTGCACTAAACGCGTCGCGAATCTTTCACAGGAGCATCACCCACCCTTGAGCGAGCGTCGTCTGTTACCGGCCGAGCAACGTTTTTGTTTGCCACGTGCCGCCACGATCCCAAGGGTCCTCATCAGAGCTTGGAACAACAATCTATATCGTCATCTCGTCAGCCGAAGCCACGTCACCACCTCGAGACATCGTCAGAAGGCTACAAAAGGGGTCATCAGGACTGCCGCCTCGGGATTTGCAGCCAAGCTTTGCCAGTGCACTAAACGTGTCGCGAATCTTTCACAGGAGCATCACCCACCCTTGAGCGAGCATCGTCTGTTGCCGGCCGAGCAACGTTTTTGTTTGCCACGTGCCGCCACGATCCCAAGGTTCCTCATCAGAGCTTGGAACAACAATCTCTATCGTCATCTCGTCAGCCGAAGCCACGTCACCACCTCGTGACCTCGTCAGAAGGCTAGAAATGGGATCGGCAGGACTGCCGCCTCGGGAATTGCAGCCAAGCTTTGCCAGTCGACTAAACGTGTCGCGAATCTTTCACAGGAGCATCACCCACCCTTGAGCGAGAATCGTCTGTTTCCGGCCGAGCAACGTTTTTGTTTGCCACGTGCCGCCACGATCCCAAGGGTTCTCACCAGAGCTTGGAACAAGAATCTCTATCGTCATCTCGTCAGCCGAAGCCACGTCACCACCTCGTGACCTCGTCAGAAGGCTACAAAAGGGATCGACAGGACTGCCGCCTCGGGATTTGCAGCCAAGCTTTGCCAGTGCACTAAACGTGTCGCGAATCTTTCACAGGAGCATCACCCACCCTTGAGCGAGCATCGTCTGTTGCCGGCCGAGCAACGTTTTTGTTTGCCACGTGCCGCCACGATCCCAAGGGTCCTCATCAGAGCTTGGAACAAGAATCTCTATCGTCATCTCGTCAGCCGAAGCCACGTCACCACCTCGTGACATCGTCAGAAGGCTACAAAAGGGATCGGCAGGACTGCCGCCTCGGGATTTGCAGCCAAGCTTTGCCAATGCACTAAACGTGTCGCGAATCTTTCACAGGAGCATCACCCACCCTTCAGCGAGCATCGTCTGTTGCCGGCCGAGCAACGTTTTTGTTTGCCACGTGCCGCCACGATCCCAAGGGTCCTCATCAGAGCTTGGAACAAGAATCTCTATCGTCATCTCGTCAGCCGAAGCCACGTCACCACCTCCTGACCTCGTCAGAAGGCTACAAAAGGGATCGACAGGACTGCCGCCTCGGGATTTGCAGCCAAGCTTTGCCAGTGCACTAAACGTGTCGCGAATCTTTCACAGGAGCATCACCCACCCTTGAGCGAGCATCGTCTGTTGCCGGCCGAGCAACGTTTTTGTTTGCCACGTGCCGCCACGATCCCAAGGGTCCTCATCAGAGCTTGGAACAAGAATCTCTATCGTCATCTCGTCAGCCGAAGCCACGTCACCACCTCGTGACATCGTCAGAAGGCTACAAAAGGGATCGGCAGGACTGCCGCCTCGGGATTTGCAGCCAAGCTTTGCCAATGCACTAAACGTGTCGCGAATTTTTCACAGGAGCATCACCCACCCTTCAGCGAGCATCGTCTCTTGCCGGCCGAGTAACGTTTTTGTTTGCCACGTGCCGCCACGATCCCAAGGGTCCTCATCAGAGCTTGGAACAAGAATCTCTATCGTCATCTCGTCAGCCGAAGCCACGTCACCACCTCGTGACCTCGTCAGAAGGCTACAAAAGGGATCGACAGGACTGCCGCCTCGGGATTTGCAGCCAAGCTTTGCCAGTGCACTAAACGTGTCGCGAATCTTTCACAGGAGCATCACCCACCCATGAGCGAGCATCGTCTGTTGCCGGCCGAGCAACATTTTTGTTTCCCACGTGCCGCCACGATCCCAAGGGTCCTCATCAGAGCTTGGAACAACAATCTCTATCGTCATCTCGTCAGCCGAAGCCACGTCACCACCTCGTGACCTCATTAGAAGGCTACAAAAGGGATGGGCAGGGCTGCCGCCTCGAAATTTGTAGCCAAGCTTTGCCGGTGCCCTAAAGTGTCGCGAATCTTTCACAGGAGCATCACCCACCCATGAGCGAGCATCGTCTGTTGCCGGCCGAGCAACATTTTTGTTTCCCACGTGCCGCCACGATCCCAAGGGTCCTCATCAGAGCTTGGAACAACAATCTCTATCGTCATCTCGTCAGCCGAAGCCACGTCACCACCTCGTGACCTTGTTAGAAGGCTACAAAAGGGATGGGCAGGGCTGCCGCCTCGGGATTTGCAGCCAAGCTTTGCCAGTGCACTAAACCTGTCGCGAATCTTTCACAGGAGCATCACCCACCCATGAGCGAGCATCGTCTGTTGCCGGCCGAGCAACATTTTTGTTTCCCACGTGCCGCCACGATCCCTAGGGTCCTCATCAGAGCTTGGAACAAGAATCTCTATCGTCATCTCGTCAGCCGAAGCCACGTCACCACCTCGTGACCTCGTCAGAAGGCTACAAAAGGGATCGGCAGGACTGCCGCCTCGGGATTTGCAGCCAAGCTTTGCCAGTCCACTAAACGAGTCGCGAATCTTTCACAGGAGCATCACCCACCCTTGAGCGAGCATCGTCTGTTGCCGGCCGAGCAACGTTTTTGTTTGCCACGTGCCGCCACGATCCCAAGGGTCCTCATCAGAACTTGGAACAAGAATCTCTATCGTTATCTCGTCAGCCGAAGCCACGTCACCACTTCG
The DNA here is from genome assembly GCF_016920785.2 of Ixodes scapularis. NCBI lineage: Eukaryota > Metazoa > Arthropoda > Arachnida > Ixodida > Ixodidae > Ixodes > Ixodes scapularis. The sequence goes on from NW_024609868.1 coordinate 29,272,811, forward strand.
TGACCTCGTCGGAAGGCTACGAAAGGGATCGGCAGGACTGCCGCCTCGGGATTTGCAGCCAAGCTTTGCCAGTGCACTAAACGCGTCGCGAATCTTTCACAGGAGCATCACCCACCCTTGAGCGAGCGTCGTCTGTTACCGGCCGAGCAACGTTTTTGTTTGCCACGTGCCGCCACGATCCCAAGGGTCCTCATCAGAGCTTGGAACAACAATCTATATCGTCATCTCGTCAGCCGAAGCCACGTCACCACCTCGTGACCTCGTCAGAAGGCTACAAAAGGGATCGGCAGGACTGCCGCCTCGGGATTTGCAGCCAAGCTTTGCCAGTGCACTAAACGTGTCGCGAATCTTTCACAGGAGCATCACCCACCCTTGAGCGAGCATCGTCTGTTGCCGGCCGAGCAACGTTTTTGTTTGCCACGTGCCGCCACGATCCCAAGGTTCCTCATCAGAGCTTGGAACAAGAATCTCTATCGTCATCTCGTCAGCCGAAGCCACGTCACCACCTCGTGACCTCGTCAGAAGGCTAGAAATGGGATCGGCAGGACTGCCGCCTCGGGAATTGCAGCCAAGCTTTGCCAGTGCACTAAACGTGTCGCGAATATTTCACAGGAGTATCACCCACCCTTGAGCGAGAATCGTCTGTTTCCGGCCGAGCAACGTTTTTGTTTGCCACGTGCCGCCACGATCCCAAGGGTCCTCATCAGAGCTTGGAACAAGAATCTCTATCGTCATCTCGTCAGCCGAAGCCACGTCACCACCTCGTGACCTCGTCAGAAGGCTACAAAAGGGATCGACAGGACTGCCGCCTCGGGATTTGCAGCCAAGCTTTGCCAGTGCACTAAACGTGTCGCGAATCTTTCACAGGAGCATCACCCACCCTTGAGCGAGCATCGTCTGTTGCCGGCCGAGCAACGTTTTTGTTTGCCACGTGCCGCCACGATCCCAAGGGTCCTCATCAGAGCTTGGAACAAGAATCTCTATCGTCATCTCGTCAGCCGAAGCCACGTCACCACCTCGTGACATCGTCAGAAGGCTACAAAAGGGATCGGCAGGACTGCCGCCTCGGGATTAGCAGCCAAGCTTTGCCAATGCACTAAACGTGTCGCGAATCTTTCACAGGAGCATCACCCACCCTTCAGCGAGCATCGTCTGTTGCCGGCCGAGCAACGTTTTTGTTTGCCACGTGCCGCCACGATCCCAAGGGTCCTCATCAGAGCTTGGAACAAGAATCTCTATCGTCATCTCGTCAGCCGAAGCCACGTCACCACCTCGTGACCTCGTCAGAAGGCTACAAAAGGGATCGACAGGACTGCCGCCTCGGGATTTGCAGCCAAGCTTTGCCAGTGCACTAAACGTGTCGCGAATCTTTCACAGGAGCATCACCCACCCTTGAGCGAGCATCGTCTGTTGCCGGCCGAGCAACGTTTTTGTTTTCCACGTGCCGCCACGATCCCAAGGGTCCTCATCAGAGCTTGGAACAACAATCTCTATCGTCATCTCGTCAGCCGAAGCCACGTCACCACCTCGTGACCTCGTCAGAAGGCTACAAAAGGGATCGGCAGGACTGCCCCTCGGGATTTGCAGCCAAGCTTTGCCAGTGCGCTAAACGTGTCGCGAATCTTTCACAGGAGCATCACCCACCCTTGAGCGAGCATCGTCTGTTGCCGGCCGAGCAACGTTTTTGTTTGCCACGTGCCGCCACGATACCAAGGGTCCCCTTCAGAGCTTGGAACAACAATCTCTATCGTCATCTCGTCAGCCGAAGCCACGTCACCACCTCGTGACCTCGTCAGAAGGCTACAAAAGGGATCGGCAGGACTGCCGCCTCGGGATTTGTAGCCAAGCTTTGCCAGTGCACTAAACGTGTCGCGAATCTTTCACAGGAGCATCACCCACCCTTGAGCGAGCATCGTCTGTTGCCGGCCGAGCAACGTTTTTGTTTGCCACGTGCCGCCACGATACCAAGGGTCCCCTTCAGAGCTTGGAACAACAATCTCTATCGTCATCTCGTCAGCCGAAGCCACGTCACCACCTCGTGACCTCGTCAGAAGGCTACAAAAGGGATCGGCAGGACTGCCGCCTCGGGATTTGCAGCCAAGCTTTGCCAGTGCACTAAACGTTTCGCGAATCTTTCACAGGAGCATCACCCACCCTTGAGCGAGCATCGTCTGTTGCCGGCCGAGCAACCTTTTTGTTTGCCACGTGCCGCCACGATCCCAAGGGTCCGCATCAGAGCTTGGAACAAATATCTCTATCGTCATCTCGTCAGCCGAAGCCACATCACCACCTCGTGACCTCGTTAAAAGGCTACAAAAGGGATGGGCAGGGCTGCCGCCTCGGAATTTGTAGCCAAGCTTTGCCAGTGCCCTAAACGTGTCGCGAATCTTTCACAGGAGCATTACCCACCCTTGAGCGAGCATCGTCTGTTGCCGGCCGAGCAACATTTTTGTTTCCCACGTGCCGCCACGATCCCAAGGGTCCTCATCAGAGCTTGGAACAACAATCTCTATCGTCATCTCGTCAGCCGAAGCCACGTCACCACTTCGTGACCTCGTTAGAAGGCTACAAAAGGGATCGGCAGGACTGCCGCCTCGAAATTTGCAGCCAAGCTTTGCCAGTGCCCTAAACGTGTCGCGAATCTTTCACAGGAGCATTACCCACCCTTGAGCGAGCATCGTCTGTTGCCGGCCGAGCAACATTTTTGTTTCCCACGTGCCGCCACGATCCCAAGGGTCCTCATCAGAGCTTGGAACAACAAACTCTATCGTCATCTCGTCAGCCGAAGCCACGTCACCACCTCGTGACCTCATTAGAAGGCTACAAAAGGGATGGGCAGGGCTGCCGCCTCGGGATTTGCAGCCAAGCTTTGCCAGTGCCCTAAACGTGTCGCGAATCTTTCACAGGAGCATCACCCACCCATGAGCGAGCATCGTCTGTTGCCGGCCGAGCAACATTTTTGTTTCCCACGTGCCGCCACGATCCCAAGGGTCCTCATCAGAGCTTGGAACAACAATCTCTATCGTCATCTCGTCAGCCGAAGCCACGTCACCACCTCGTGACCTCATTAGAAGGCTACAAAAGGGATGGGCAGGGCTGCCGCCTCGAAATTTGTAGCCAAGCTTTGCCGGTGCCCTAAAGTGTCGCGAATCTTTCACAGGAGCATCACCCACCCATGAGCGAGCATCGTCTGTTGCCGGCCGAGCAACATTTTTGTTTCCCACGTGCCGCCACGATCCCAAGGGTCCTCATCAGAGCTTGGAACAACAATCTCTATCGTCATCTCGTCAGCCGAAGCCACGTCACCACCTCGTGACCTTGTTAGAAGGCTACAAAAGGGATGGGCAGGGCTGCCGCCTCGGGATTTGCAGCCAAGCTTTGCCAGTGCACTAAACCTGTCGCGAATCTTTCACAGGAGCATCACCCACCCATGAGCGAGCATCGTCTGTTGCCGGCCGAGCAACATTTTTGTTTCCCACGTGCCGCCACGATCCCAAGGGTCCTCATCAGAGCTTGGAACAACAATCTCTATCGTCATCTCGTCAGCCGAAGCCACGTCACCACCTCGTGACCTCGTTAGAAGGCTACAAAAGGGATGGGCAGGGCTGCCGCCTCGGGATTTGCAGCCAAGCTTTGCCAGTGCCCTAAACGTGTCGCGAATCTTTCACAGGAGCATCACCCACCCATGAGCGAGCATCGTCTGTTGCCGGCCGAGCAACATTTTTGTTTCCCACGTGCCGCCACGATCCCAAGGGTCCTCATCAGAGCTTGGAACAACAATCTCTATCGTCATCTCGTCAGCCGAAGCCACGTCACCACCTCGTGACCTCGTTAGGAGGCTACAAAAGGGATGGGCAGGGCTGCCGCCTCGGGATTTGCAGCCAAGCTTTGCCAGTGCACTAAACCTGTCGCGAATCTTTCACAGGAGCATCACCCACCCATGAGCGAGCATCGTCTGTTGCCGGCCGAGCAACATTTTTGTTTCCCACGTGCCGCCACGATCCCAAGGGTCCTCATCAGAGCTTGGAACAACAATCTCTATCGTCATCTCGTCAGCCGAAGCCACGTCACCACCTCGTGACCTCGTTAGAAGGCTACAAAAGGGATGGGCAGGGCTGCCGCCTCGGGATTTGCAGCCAAGCTTTGCCAGTGCACTAAACCTGTCGCGAATCTTTCACAGGAGCATCACCCACCCATGAGCGAGCATCGTCTGTTGCCGGCCGAGCAACATTTTTGTTTCCCACGTGCCGCCACGATCCCAAGGGTCCTCATCAGAGCTTGGAACAACAATCTCTATCGTCATCTCGTCAGCCGAAGCCACGTCACCACCTCGTGACCTCGTTAGAAGGCTACAAAAGGGATGGGCAGGGCTGCCGCCTCGGGATTTGCAGCCAAGCTTTGCCAGTGCCCTAAACGTGTCGCGAATCTTTCACAGGAGCATCACCCACCCATGAGCGAGCATCGTCTGTTGCCGGCCGAGCAACATTTTTGTTTCCCACGTGCCGCCACGATCCCAAGGGTCCTCATCAGAGCTTGGAACAAGAATCTCTATCGTCATCTCGTCAGCCGAAGCCACGTCACCACCTCGTGACCTCGTCAGAAGGCTACAAAAGGGATCGACAGGACTGCCGCCTCGGGATTTGCAGCCAAGCTTTGCCAGTGCACTAAACGTGTCGCGAATCTTTCACAGGAGCATCACCCACCCTTGAGCGAGCATCGTCTGTTGCCGGCCGAGCAACGTTTTTGTTTGCCACGTGCCGCCACGATCCCAAGGGTCCTCATCAGAGCTTGGAACAACAATCTCTATCGTCATCTCGTCAGCCGAAGCCACGTCACCACCTCGTGACCTCGTCAGAAGGCTACAAAAGGGATCGGCAGGACTGCCCCTCGGGATTTGCAGCCAAGCTTTGCCAGTGCGCTAAACGTGTCGCGAATCTTTCACAGGAGCATCACCCACCCTTGAGCGAGCATCGTCTGTTGCCGGCCGAGCAACGTTTTTGTTTGCCACGTGCCGCCACGATACCAAGGGTCCCCTTCAGAGCTTGGAACAACAATCTCTATCGTCATCTCGTCAGCCGAAGCCACGTCACCACCTCGTGACCTCGTCAGAAGGCTACAAAAGGGATCGGCAGGACTGCCGCCTCGGGATTTGTAGCCAAGCTTTGCCAGTGCACTAAACGTGTCGCGAATCTTTCACAGGAGCATCACCCACCCTTGAGCGAGCATCGTCTGTTGCCGGCCGAGCAACGTTTTTGTTTGCCACGTGCCGCCACGATACCAAGGGTCCCCTTCAGAGCTTGGAACAACAATCTCTATCGTCATCTCGTCAGCCGAAGCCACGTCACCACCTCGTGACCTCGTCAGAAGGCTACAAAAGGGATCGGCAGGACTGCCGCCTCGGGATTTGCAGCCAAGCTTTGCCAGTGCACTAAACGTTTCGCGAATCTTTCACAGGAGCATCACCCACCCTTGAGCGAGCATCGTCTGTTGCCGGCCGAGCAACCTTTTTGTTTGCCACGTGCCGCCACGATCCCAAGGGTCCGCATCAGAGCTTGGAACAAATATCTCTATCGTCATCTCGTCAGCCGAAGCCACATCACCACCTCGTGACCTCGTTAAAAGGCTACAAAAGGGATGGGCAGGGCTGCCGCCTCGGAATTTGTAGCCAAGCTTTGCCAGTGCCCTAAACGTGTCGCGAATCTTTCACAGGAGCATTACCCACCCTTGAGCGAGCATCGTCTGTTGCCGGCCGAGCAACATTTTTGTTTCCCACGTGCCGCCACGATCCCAAGGGTCCTCATCAGAGCTTGGAACAACAATCTCTATCGTCATCTCGTCAGCCGAAGCCACGTCACCACTTCGTGACCTCGTTAGAAGGCTACAAAAGGGATCGGCAGGACTGCCGCCTCGAAATTTGCAGCCAAGCTTTGCCAGTGCCCTAAACGTGTCGCGAATCTTTCACAGGAGCATTACCCACCCTTGAGCGAGCATCGTCTGTTGCCGGCCGAGCAACATTTTTGTTTCCCACGTGCCGCCACGATCCCAAGGGTCCTCATCAGAGCTTGGAACAACAAACTCTATCGTCATCTCGTCAGCCGAAGCCACGTCACCACCTCGTGACCTCATTAGAAGGCTACAAAAGGGATGGGCAGGGCTGCCGCCTCGGGATTTGCAGCCAAGCTTTGCCAGTGCCCTAAACGTGTCGCGAATCTTTCACAGGAGCATCACCCACCCATGAGCGAGCATCGTCTGTTGCCGGCCGAGCAACATTTTTGTTTCCCACGTGCCGCCACGATCCCAAGGGTCCTCATCAGAGCTTGGAACAACAATCTCTATCGTCATCTCGTCAGCCGAAGCCACGTCACCACCTCGTGACCTCATTAGAAGGCTACAAAAGGGATGGGCAGGGCTGCCGCCTCGAAATTTGTAGCCAAGCTTTGCCGGTGCCCTAAAGTGTCGCGAATCTTTCACAGGAGCATCACCCACCCATGAGCGAGCATCGTCTGTTGCCGGCCGAGCAACATTTTTGTTTCCCACGTGCCGCCACGATCCCAAGGGTCCTCATCAGAGCTTGGAACAACAATCTCTATCGTCATCTCGTCAGCCGAAGCCACGTCACCACCTCGTGACCTTGTTAGAAGGCTACAAAAGGGATGGGCAGGGCTGCCGCCTCGGGATTTGCAGCCAAGCTTTGCCAGTGCACTAAACCTGTCGCGAATCTTTCACAGGAGCATCACCCACCCATGAGCGAGCATCGTCTGTTGCCGGCCGAGCAACATTTTTGTTTCCCACGTGCCGCCACGATCCCAAGGGTCCTCATCAGAGCTTGGAACAACAATCTCTATCGTCATCTCGTCAGCCGAAGCCACGTCACCACCTCGTGACCTCGTTAGAAGGCTACAAAAGGGATGGGCAGGGCTGCCGCCTCGGGATTTGCAGCCAAGCTTTGCCAGTGCCCTAAACGTGTCGCGAATCTTTCACAGGAGCATCACCCACCCATGAGCGAGCATCGTCTGTTGCCGGCCGAGCAACATTTTTGTTTCCCACGTGCCGCCACGATCCCAAGGGTCCTCATCAGAGCTTGGAACAACAATCTCTATCGTCATCTCGTCAGCCGAAGCCACGTCACCACCTCGTGACCTCGTTAGGAGGCTACAAAAGGGATGGGCAGGGCTGCCGCCTCGGGATTTGCAGCCAAGCTTTGCCAGTGCACTAAACCTGTCGCGAATCTTTCACAGGAGCATCACCCACCCATGAGCGAGCATCGTCTGTTGCCGGCCGAGCAACATTTTTGTTTCCCACGTGCCGCCACGATCCCAAGGGTCCTCATCAGAGCTTGGAACAACAATCTCTATCGTCATCTCGTCAGCCGAAGCCACGTCACCACCTCGTGACCTCGTTAGAAGGCTACAAAAGGGATGGGCAGGGCTGCCGCCTCGGGATTTGCAGCCAAGCTTTGCCAGTGCACTAAACCTGTCGCGAATCTTTCACAGGAGCATCACCCACCCATGAGCGAGCATCGTCTGTTGCCGGCCGAGCAACATTTTTGTTTCCCACGTGCCGCCACGATCCCAAGGGTCCTCATCAGAGCTTGGAACAACAATCTCTATCGTCATCTCGTCAGCCGAAGCCACGTCACCACCTCGTGACCTCGTTAGAAGGCTACAAAAGGGATGGGCAGGGCTGCCGCCTCGGGATTTGCAGCCAAGCTTTGCCAGTGCCCTAAACGTGTCGCGAATCTTTCACAGGAGCATCACCCACCCATGAGCGAGCATCGTCTGTTGCCGGCCGAGCAACATTTTTGTTTCCCACGTGCCGCCACGATCCCAAGGGTCCTCATCAGAGCTTGGAACAACAATCTCTATCGTCATCTCGTCAGCCGAAGCCACGTCACCACCTCGTGACCTCGTTAGAAGGCTACAAAAGGGATGGGCAGGGCTGCCGCCTCGGGATTTGCAGCCAAGCTTTGCCAGTGCCCTAAACCTGTCGCGAATCTTTCACAGGAGCATCACCCACCCATGAGCGAGCATCGTCTGTTGCCGGCCGAGCAACATTTTTGTTTCCCACGTGCCGCCACGATCCCAAGGTTCCTCATCAGAGCTTGGAACAACAATCTCTATCGTCATCTCGTCAGCCGAAGCCACGTCACTACCTCGTGACCTCGTCAGAAGGCTACAAAAGGGATCGGTAGGACTGCCGCCTCGGGATTTGCAGCCAAGCTTTGCCAGTGCAACAAACGTGTCGCGAATCTTTCACAGGAGCATCACCCACCCTTGAGCGAGCATCGTCTGTTGCCGGCCGAGCAACGTTTTTGTTTGCCACGTGCCGCCACGATCCCAATGTTCCTCATCAGAGCTTGGAACAAAAATCTCTATCGTCATCTCGTCAGCCGAAGCCACGTCACCACCTCGTGACCTCGTCAGAAGGCTACAAAAGGGATCGGCAGGACTGCCGCCTCGGGATTTGCAGCCAAGCTTTGCCAGTGTACTAAACCTGTCGCGAATCTTTCACAGGAGCATCACCCACCCATGAGCGAGCATCGTCTGTTGCCGGCCGAGCAACGTTTTTGTTTGCCACGTGCCGCCACGATACCAAGGGTCCCCTTCAGATCTTGGAACAACAATCTCTATCGTCATCTCGTCAGCCGAAGCCACGTCACCACCTCGTGACCTCGTCAGAAGGCTACAAAAGGGGTCGGCAGGACTGCCGCCTCGGGATTTGCAGCCAAGCTTTGCCAGTGCAACAAACGTGTCGCGAATCTTTCACAGGAGCATCACCCACCCTTGAGCGAGCATCGTCTGTTGCCGGCCGAGCAACGTTTTTGTTTGCCACGTGCCGCCACGATCCCAATGTTCCTCATCAGAGCTTGGAACAAAAATCTCTATCGTCATCTCGTCAGCCGAAGCCACGTCACCACCTCGTGACCTCGTCAGAAGGCTACAAAAGGGATCGGCAGGACTGCCGCCTCGGGATTTGCAGCCAAGCTTTGCCAGTGCACTAAACCTTTCGCGAATCTTTCACAGGAGCATCACCCACCCATGAGCGAGCATCGTCTGTTGCCGGCCGAGCAACGTTTTTGTTTGCCACGTGCCGCCACGATACCAAGGGTCCCCTTCAGATCTTGGAACAACAATCTCTATCGTCATCTCGTCAGTCGAAGCCACGTCACCACCTCGTGACCTCGTCAGAAGGCTACAAAAGGGGTCGGCAGGACTGCCGCCTCGGGATTTGTAGCCAAGCTTTGCCAGTGCACTAAACGTTTCGCGAATCTTTCACAGGAGCATCACCCACCCTTGAGCGAGCATCGTCTGTTGCCGGCCGAGCAACCTTTTTGTTTGCCACGTGCCGCCACGATCCCAAGGGTCCGCATCAGAGCTTGGAACAAATATCTCTATCGTCATCTCGTCAGCCGAAGCCACGTCACCACCTCGTTACCTCGTTAGAAGGCTACAAAAGGGATCGGCAGGACTGCCGCCTCGGAATTTGTAGCCAAGCTTTGCCGGTGCCCTAAACGTGTCGCGAATCTTTCACAGGAGCATTACCCACCCTTGAGCGAGCATCGTCTGTTGCCGGCCGAGCAACATTTTTGTTTCCCACGTGCCGCCACGATCCCAAGGGTCCTCATCAGAGCTTGGAACAACAATCTCTATCGTCATCTCGTCAGCAGAAGCCACGTCACCACCTCGTGACCTCGTTAGAAGGCTACAAAAGGGATCGGCAGGGCTGCCGCCTCGGGATTTGCAGCCAAGCTTTGCCAGTGCACTAAACGTGTCGCGAATCTTTCACAGGAGCATCACCCACCCTTGAGCGAGCATCGTCTGTTGCCGGCCGAGCAACATTTTGTTTGCCACGTGCCGCCACGATCCCAAGGGTCCTCATCAGAGCTTGGAAGAACAATCTCTATCGTCATCTCGTCAGCCGAAGCCACGTCACCACCTCGTGACCTCGTCAGAAGGCTACAAAAGGGATCGGCAGGACTGCCGCCTCGGGATTTGCAGCCAAGCTTTCCCAGTACACTAAACGTGTCGCGAATCTTTCACAAGAGCATCACCCACCCTTGACCGAGCATCGTCTGTTGCCGGCCGAGCAACGTTTTTGTTTGCCACGTGCCGCCACGATCCCAAGGGTCCTCATCAGAGCTTGGAACAACAATCTCTATCGTCATCTCGTCAGCCGAAGCCACGTCACCACCTCGTGACCTCGTCAGAAGGCTACAAAAGGGATCGGCAGGACTGCCGCCTCGGAATTTGTAGCCAAGCTTTGCCGGTGCCCTAAACGTGTCGCGAATCTTTCACAGGAGCATTACCCACCCTTGAGCGAGCATCGTCTGTTGCCGGCCGAGCAACATTTTTGTTTCCCACGTGCCGCCACGATCCCAAGGGTCCTCATCAGAGCTTGGAACAACAATCTCTATCGTCATCTCGTCAGCCGAAGTGGCCGAAGCCACGTCACCACCGCGTGACCTCGTCAGAAGGCTACAAAAGGGATCGGCAGGGCTGCCGCCTCGGGATTTGCAGCCAAGCTTTGCCAGTGCACTAAACGTGTCGCGAATCTTTCACAGGAGCATCACCCACCCTTGAGCGAGCATCGTCTGTTGCCGGCCGAGCAACATTTTGTTTGCCACGTGCCGCCACGATCCCAAGGGTCCTCATCAGAGCTTGGAAGAACAATCTCTATCGTCATCTCGTCAGCCGAAGCCACGTCACCACCTCGTGACCTCGTCAGAAGGCTACAAAAGGGATCGGCAGGACTGCCGCCTCGGGATTTGCAGCCAAGCTTTCCCAGTACACTAAACGTGTCGCGAATCTTTCACAAGAGCATCACCCACCCTTGACCGAGCATCGTCTGTTGCCGGCCGAGCAACGTTTTTGTTTGCCACGTGCCGCCACGATCCCAAGGGTCCTCATCAGAGCTTGGAACAACAATCTCTATCGTCATCTCGTCAGCCGAAGCCACGTCACCACCTCGTGACCTCGTCAGAAGGCTACAAAAGGGATCGGCAGAACTGCCGCCTCGGGATTTGCAGCTAAGCTTTGCCAGTGCACTAAACGTGTCGCGAATCTTTCACAGGAGCATCACCCACCCTTGAGCGAGCATCGTGTGTTGCCGGCGGAGCAACGTTTTTGTTTCCCACGTGCCTCCACGATCCCAAGGGTCCACATCAGAGCTTGGAACAACAATCTCTATCGTCATCTCGTCAGCCGTAAAGTCTCTGGATCCTGGGAAAGTAGCGCCATTGCCTTTCCTACCTGCTAGCCGGACACAAACGGATACTAACATACAGACGATCCAAACCTCGCAAGGCGATTGGCTAATCGGCCTACGTTGCCATGGAAATCGCCATCTTGGTCCATTTAAATCTTCGAAGCTTCCAGGGGGTCGTTCTAAACCAGTCGCGCCAAGATATCCATGGAGCATCGTCGTAATGGAAGCGTTCCTCGCCAATATAAGAGTCTTTGGCACTTGGTATGCGATCAAGTTATTAACCATGCCCATCCCCATGAATCTCTTACAATTATATTGTTCTTCTTGCGCATTTCAATACAGTAAACTTATTTTTCAGTACCTCCAAGCACCGACACAGCATCTGGTGGTGGTACGAACGTGTACGCCTGTTTCGCCGGTGTTTGGTTAGCAAAATCTCGGTATACAAAAAACGACTCAATAAAGCTAGCCGTCACCAGCGAATCTAGATCGGCTCACCAAGAACGGAGGGGTCAAGGAGAAATTGCTCATTTCATGGACCAAGATGGCGACCACACGGGGAGCTTGGCGTTACTTTCCCAGGATCCAGTGACTTTAGTCAGCCGAAGCCACGTCACCACCTCGTGACCTCGTCAGAAGGCTACAAAAGGGATCGGCAAGACTGCCGCCTCGGGATTTGCAGCCAAGCTTTGCCAGTGCACTAAACGTGTCCCGAATCTTTCACAGGAGCATCACCCACCCTTGAGCGAGCATCGTCTGTTGCCGGCTGAGCAACCTTTTTGTTTCCCACGTGCCGCCACGATCCCAAGGATCCTCATCAGAGCTTGGAACAACAATCTCTATCGTCATCTCGTCAGCCGAAGCCACGTCGCCACCTCGTGACCTCGTCAGAAGGCTACAAAAGGGATCGGCAGGACTGCCGCCTCGGGATTTGCAGCCAAGCTTTGCCAGTGCACTAAACGTGTCGCGAAACTTTCACTGGTGTGTACACTTGAGTAATTCCTTAGTGCTTGCCGTATATTTTTTAGTTACTTTGGCTGCAAATCCCATCCGAGTGTATAAATGGGTGTTGACGTTGTGACGTACCGAATACGAGTCGGAAGGTTCTCGCCCTGCTCGAAAAGAAAGACTCTCAAGTTATCACCAAAACAGTTCAACATTTCTGGCTTGGGAGCATTTAGTCATTTCAAGCTCCTCGCTGTCCTGACTGTGCTTTTTCTACTACTTTCTTCAGCAGGTGACGTTGAGCTAAACCCAGGTCCCACTAACGCTGAGAAAATAGATAAACTGCAAGAATCCATTGATAGTCTGATAGCAAGTAGCAGTCAAAACCAGAGGGAAAACGTATCCAAATTAAACGAAATCAACAAAGGTATTGCAGACCTGAGCTCTCGTGTGTTCAGCGTGGAAGTCAGAGTTGCAGAAATCGGCCAAATAAAGGAAAACCTGGCTAACGTCACCGAAACACTTGGTATTGTGGAGCGGGAATCTGCGAGTGCACATGAACAACTTTCTTGGCTAAGGAACTCTCTGGATGACATGAATGGGCAGATCCGCAGAAACATTCTAATCTTTGGCGGTTTGCCGGAACGTGAAAACGAAACCTGGAGTGACACAGAAGAAGTGGTGTCCACCTTTATCAAAGAAAAACTGACGCCTAACGTTAGCGAAATAGAAAGAGCCCATCGACTGGGGCCAAAGCGTCTAGGTTCAAACCGTCTAATAATTGTCCTCTTTCTCAGCTTCAAAGCTAAAGGTAACGTTCTCCGAAACGCTGTCAAAATAAAAAAACGTATCGCCGAGGGTATTGGTTTCAGAGGATTTTTCGCCGAGAGTACGTTTTCAAAGAAACAAATTGCTGGATTTTGCCACCCCGTTTAGGAATCAACATACTAGGTACAAACTTTCGTTCGATAAACTGCATGTTGGTAATGAAACGTATGTGTATAACTATGCTACCGAAACTGTCGCACCTGTTCAAAGACCACCTGAAGTTGTCTATGCAAACGTCTGACGAAACCGGAATGTACGTCAACGTTCTGTTTATCCAACATTGTCCTTTTTTGTTGTAAATTTCCGTAGTTTATTTCCAAAGCAAGATAAATTTGAGTACATTACCGCCTCTTGCAAACCTGACATAATTATTGGAACTGAAACTTGGTTGAGGTCAAGCGTCGACAACAAAGAGTTAACACTGAACAAATCATACAACATATACCGTAAAGACCGCCCAAATGCAAGGGGAGGTGGTGTACTCATTGCATTTGAAGCTAATTTAAAATGTACGTTAATAACTTATGACACGCTTCTTGAAACGTTGTGGATACGTTTGCAACTGTGCTTTCGTAAAGTTTTAATCGGCGCATGTTATCGTCCGCCGAACACAAACCCCAGCGAATTTCATGATTCCATGTATAGTTGTCTGGGGCACTTAACGGAAGCTTACCCAAACGACCACATATTACTAGCAGGAGATTTCAATTTTCCTGGTGTAGACTGGGCGACGCTTAGTCCCTCATTTCAGTGTGCAAATCCGGGTCACTGCAATGATTTTCTTGCCTTGGCTAACTGTTTCGGGCTGCACCAACTAGTTACCACCCCTACCCGAGGGAATGCGGTCTTAGGTCTATTTTTTGTCAACAAACCTGACCAAGTAAGCACAATAAATGTCCTAGATTTCATCAGTGATCATGCGATTATTTACGTTGAAACTACCTTTACCTCCGAAAACCGAGCAAACAATCGCAAGACAATATTTAACTACGCTCGAGCAAATATGGAAGTTATGAATATCTCGCTTAACGTATTTTTAGAAGAATTTTTGCCTCATTATCATGATCGCTTCGTCGAAGAAAATTGGACCCTATTCAAACGCGAAATTTGTAATTTGGTGTCAATCAACATTCCTAAAATCAATATCGCATCCAACCATCTCTCACCCTGGTTCACAAATTCCCTCAAACGTGTGTTGAACAAAAAGAAGAGGTTGTTTCAAAAAGCAAAAAGAACTAACAGAGACGATGATTGGCTCGCACATAGTCTTTGGTCAAAAAATATAAAAAAGAAAATTATAAAGGCAAAAAAGGAGTTTTTCGGAGTCAAACTGACACATATGCTAAGAAATGATCCTCGTAAGTTCTGGAAAGTATTAAATCCTAGTGAAACTCGAAGTAATTTGTTGTTCACAAACCAAGAGGGTGGCTGCCTGTCCGATAGCGATGCGGGCCATATGCTGAATAGCTTTTTCTCGGCGGTATTTACTCAAGAATCATTCCCGCTTCCTTTGCCACCGGAGTCTCAATTTGCACCCATGTCTCCCATTTTATTCACAAGTAATGGCATTGCTAAACTTATTGATAAACTACCGTCTCACTGCGCCGCCGGCGATGATGCCATATCTTCAAAGATTCTAAAAATGTTAAACCACTCGGCCTCTGTTCTTTTATCTCTGCTATTTCAGCAAAGTCTCGATACTGGCACTGTTCCGACTGACTGGGGTTTCGCTATCGTCAAACCAATCTTCAAATCTGGCATCAAGTCTGACCCTTCCAATTATCGGCCTATCTCCCTCACTAGCGTTTCGTGCAAGATCATGGAGCACGTCATTTTTACAGCTATTATGTCGCACCTCGACGGCAATGGCTTCCTTTTTTCAAATCAGCACGGCTTTAGACAAAATCACTCATGCAATACTCAAATATTTGAAATCATCACAGATTTGCACTTTAACACTCATGCTGGTACCCAGACTGATGTTATCTTCATCGACTTTGCAAAGGCATTTTATACAGTTCCCCATAGTCGCCTACTTTTAAAATTGGCCCATCTTCAAATAGACCCATCTATCGTGCAATGAACTGCAGCGTTTTTGCGTGGTAGAACCCAATCAGTAAAGTTAAACGATACCCTTTCCTCAACTTCCCGTGACATCAGGCGTTCCTCAGGGTAGCGTAATTGGTCCCCTCGTGTTTTTAATTTATATTAATGATCTTCCATCCACCTTATCATCAACAATCAGGTTGTTTGCAGACGATTGTGTTTTATATCGAAAAATAAGTAGTCCAAATGACAGTTGTGCTCTGCAAATTGACCTTGACAAAATTAGTAATTGGTGCTTAAAATGGCAGCTTAACATTAACATAAAAAAATGCCGGCTAATGAGAGTTACCAATAAAACTAATGTTATATTGACCCAGTACAGCCTCCTCTCTCTCTAACTAGACGTTGCCACGTAGTATAAATATCTAGGTGTCCATTTCATATCCAGCTTAACTTGGAACGAGCACATTAATCACATCACATTAAGCGCATCTAGAAAACTCGGTTTTCTAAGGCGTACGCTGTACCAGGCACCCCAAGAGACACGCCTGCTTGCCTATAAAACTATAATTTTACCGAAACTAGAATATGCAAATATAATCTGGAGCCCGCACCAAAATTACCTTTTTAAAAATCTTGGGGCCTTGCAAAGTAAAGCCGCCCGTTTTATTTCTGGAAATTACTCTTATCAAACCAGTGCCACGAGTTTAAAACAAAATCTGGGTCTGTCATGTTTGGAGATAAGAAGGAAAATTTCACGCTTGTGCTTTTTTCATCTAATTTATTACAGTGACTCTACTTTCAGACAAACTTTCTGTAGGCCTGCAACCCATATTTCGGCCCGATGTGATAACACCCAGAAAGTGGAACCTTTTGCATCACGCACTAATCTATTCCTCTCATCTCCATTAGTTTTGTGTATTTCAAATTGGAACGCACTCCCAGACTCTTTGGCAGCTGAACGTGACGAGTTGTTGTTTAGAAAAAAAATGTAGCGAATTATTGTTGAATTAGGTTTCCAAAATGATAATCTGTTTTCGGTTTGATTGTTCTTGGCATTGTGTACATTACTTGAGCCAATCAAGGGTCCCTCTGATGTTGTTCTTTCTTCTTTTTTTTTTATTGTTTCTGAATGCCAAGTTTTTTATGTATTATGCTTTTGTATTTTTTTCCCCGAATCCTCGGGTTTGATAGTTTTTGAACCCAAAGTTTTATATGTATTGTGCTCTGGGGGGGGGGGGGGGGGGGGGGGGGTATGATTTTTTTCCAAATCCTCGCTCATGTAATACGTAGGAAAGGATGTCTTTGAGCGACAATAAATGAAATGAAATGAAATATTGCTGTACCAACACTGACTGTCATTCACTATCTGACCTGCGTACGTGACTCACCTCGCTCTCCGCTTATCAGTGGTACGGCGGTTGGCGATATATACGCGCGCGGAATAAAGGCTGGGGGTTGTTCTGCTGGGAACTACTTGGTTGGCTGTCACTTCCTTCATCGTGCCGCGAGACACACGACAGGCAGGTCAGTGCTTTGCTACCCCGGCTGAGCGCGAGACATGAAGGCTACTTATGAGTGTGAACCAAATCCATACATCTTTCACAACGCAGGCGTCATGCGACAAGTTCCACGGAGAAACTCACCTGTTATTCCGAATTAATCTCCGATAATTTCCCAGCAGCTCCTCTTAGCGTCCTTATCTAGGTATACGGCTACGTCTTGATATATCAAAATGAAAATAGTCGCAGTTTCAAAGAACAGCTCCGTTTGGAAAGGCATTGGAAAGGCATTGGGGAAATAGGGATAGCAGACGAAACGAAACAACGCTCCTTCGCAACGTCAAAGACGCCCGGAGAAGCGGCTTGCGCTTTGCCATGGCATCGCAACGTCAATATCTACGCCACTTCCCATTGGCTCCTTTCTTCTGTGGCGAGAAACGGCGAGCCCTCAACAGCGCACGGGCAGATTGCCTTGACGGCGCCGAGTGGCGAGCCGCCGCGGGCGAAAACTGGTTTTAGCCGTCAGCCCGCGGCGGCCAGCGGCGCGCGGCAAGCCTCCGCGACGCTAGTGTGGTCGGGCCTTTGTTCACTCCACACTCTGCGGTTGAACACGTGTATAGGCTGCCTCGGCAGAAATATCCAGACCAGTGGATATCCGCGTCCGATCCGCATCCGCAGCCCCTGCCATCCGAATCCGATCCACAACCCGTCAAATATGATTTCGTTTGATCCGCATCTGCATCTGCCATCTATGGATATCCGCGGATGATCCGCGAGTTATCCGCGGGCCTTTAAGGCTATAACCATAATGTTCCAGGAAGGTATACTTCTCGAGAAGGCTGTCGTCACCATGTCTTTCTGCTCAATTGTCATGTCGATTATGTGCCTGCTACATTTTTCACGGAGACCAGAGATTATCCTCTCAATTGGAGACATTTTACAAGAAACGATATGATCCGTAGCGGGTTCAAAGAGCGGTCAGTAGCACCCCCAGGGTACCGCTGCCAGTTCTCAACACTCCATGATCATAGAACGCGTGACGACGCGGCCTAGTGCTGTGTGGTTATTGACTCATTATTTATCAGATTCGATGAGTATGCCATTTACTTCAGCCATGAGCAACTGAACTGCAAAGATGCAGGTAATTGAAAACGTCGCTTTCCAGCCCACCCCACGTTCGATAACATTTCAGCGTGTGGTGAGCACGCCCAGCCAAAACGCACCGGAAGGCAACGAGTACGCACTTCAAAAGGACAGATCTCCTCAAGGTATCTACAAAATTTTACATTTAGATCATGCTCATAAATAACAATATGAAGTTGCTCCTCTCTGTAAATGAGCGAAGTGCGCAAACGAAGATGTAACATGTAAGCAAGCAGGTGGGGAACCGCCTCACCGTAGTATGGTGTCACTTGTGGCAACTCCTGCTGCCACAGTTTCATCTTTTGTTCCAAGCCTCGCAAGTCGCAGATATAGAAGGCCTCGTCCGTTTCCTGTGGCGAGAATGACATGATTTCGGCTATGAACACCTCTTCATTTCTTCACTTCTGTATAGATTCTAGATACCTACAACGCGTCTACCCTGAAAACGACCGTTAAAATGGCAAAAAGGAAACTTTGTGGGTTTGCGTGCCTAAGAAACAAAAGGCATCTGGCAAATACCAGCTAGAAGACAAGGCATGCATGAGGATTTAGAGGCCAGCTGCACTCGCCGAGAGTCCCCTACTATCGCAAGATCCTTTGGGTCACACCTAGCCAAGCTGAAGCTTGACTAACTATCATTAAGTATTACTAAGTACGTCTATATATGATTTGTGCGGTTATGCTTTGCCTTCATGGGCTGTGTGTATGCTGGGTGCAACGGATAACATCTGAACGTAACACTTTTTTTGCATAAAATCTAGCCAATAAGCAGATTCTGTGTCGGTAAAAACCTTTTGGGCCGCATACCCTTACAGATGCCAACACCTGCGTTTCTAATAACTTTCGGCTACTCCGTTCACTTACCTGTTGGTTTACCAGTTCTCGAGCAAGCTCCAAAGCATTCATTTCTACGTAGACGGAGAGGTGTCCATCGAGACTGTTCCTCATATTTCTCGCCATTCCGGTACCGAAAACAGCAAATTGTGTTGATGACTTAGCACTAAGAAATGCTTCAATTTAATGCGCGCTGTATGCTGGCTCTATTCGTACTGTTCTGCAGATGATGAATTTTTGTTTTCCTTTTCTTTTTTGGCAGCAAAAGTGTTGGTATAGCCAGCTGGAAAACCTGCGCGAAACAGGCTCCGGCAAAACAGGCTCCGGCAAAACAGACTCCGGAACGGAAATGAAAAGTTTAATAACAAAAAAGTGTTGCGACTCGAATATAAAAAAAAAAAAAAAAACTACCGTGGCTTTGAAAAAAAAAAAAAAGAGTATTGTTTCAACGAAATAGTTTTACATCTCCCATCTGCCTGAAAAAACCTCCCGAGACCTTTCAAAGTAAAAAAAGCGTTCTGTTTGTGTGTTTGGCTGGGGCAGTTTCCACTGAGTTCAAGTTATGGAACCTTGTTCCCTTAAAGGTATTCAGTTTATGGAATAAAAAAGAAGTCACAGGGCGCCAGATGGGAAGTGTAGGGTAGGCGGTCAAGATCTTCGAAAGCACGCTCTCGAATCACAGCCTGGCCAACACGAGACTTGCGAACGGGGGTGTTGTCGTGCAGGAAGAGGACTTCTCTTGTCACCAATCATTGTCGCTTCTTCACGAAGGCCTGAGGCAGTTTGCAGAGAACGTTGGCATAAGATTCGCCTGCACGACCTGCTGCTTTCCAGATAATTAATCAGCAAGATCCAGCTCTCGTTTAAAAAAACTGTCGCTATCACTTTCCTCCTTGAGTGTTGCGTCTTTGATTGTTTCGGAGGGTAAGTGGGGAGGGGGGGGGGGGGGGTACCTTGAATGCCTCCGCTGCATACGCTCGTTTTGTTTCTTGGTCCCGTAGTTCTGTTGGACAAAATTATTTTTTTCTTCTCCAAAATTGTTCACGAACCAAAAAGGCCTTGTAGCGCGCTGCGATATCAGCCAAAACATTTTATTGCCAGTCATGCTTCTCTTATTTATTTCATAGTTTTTACTTCGGAACTAAAATAATTCCGCCGAAAGGTCATGGTATTGCCCATTAGCCGTGGTGCTTCGCCTTCCGCCCTCGGGAACTTCTGCGTCACACTGGACACCGCGACACACTTGGAACACCAAGCATGATCGCTATTATCATCATCATCATTATCATCATCGTGTTTTTATTTCCCTGCCCATAAGCAATCAATGGTCTGTGAAGTGGCACAGCGTAATGCACATGTAAAAAGAGTTCAACTAAACAATACAATTCATTTAGGCTTCTTGTACCTCTCGTCACATCCTGTCAGACTTGAAATAGAAACCAACCTTGTCGTCTGCTACCAGTGCCTTGAACCATGTTGCAGGCATTCCGCGTCTTATTGAGGCAGCAATAGTGCCCTAGAGTCGTAGAGCTACCTTTGTATAACCACATTTCAGAATATTTTCTTCTCGTAGTCAACCGCAGAGGTTCCTCACCTGACACGAAGTGCAGTCCACAAACCCTTCGTTTGGCACGAAGCTTTTTTGTCGAGATCATAGACTTAATAAAATAATCTATAGCGAAGGCTCCCATGCGTTTGTTCACTTCGGTATAGCAGGGCATATAAGCGGACATCGGCGGCCCTCAGTTGACGGTCCCGATAACCCCATATCGCTGCCGACGCCTTTCTATGCACAAAGAAGCAGGAAGACATCACCTGTGAGGTATGCACCTTGTTATTTTCGCTCTTTCTTTGCAGAAAAACACCAAGATCGTGCATTGACAAAATTTTAAAAAAGTTGACAAGCGCTCGAGCACTCCTAACCCTTCGGCCGCGTTCAAACTCGCATAAAACTCTCTTGTCGCCGACCGAATTTACTCCGCGGTAAAAGACGGCGCCGTCCACATTTCTTGCCACCCGTCGCGTCCGCGCGGGTCCTGTCTCTCGCAGATATCAGAGCACACTGCCCCTGACTCGAGTGGTGTTTTAAAAAATGCTTTCGCAGATTTCCTTTCGCACTTAAGGCCAAAACCAAGTGTCGAGAAAATGTGCAACAATCTCTCGGCGATACGTAAAGGAAATATTAAAATAACGAGCAAACGAAGACAACGTGCTTACGTACTCCTCACGCCAATTTCAATCCACAGATCTTCTTTGTGGACACTGTCTTCGTCTTTTAGATTCCTCTTTTCGACCAGGGATGAGTAACTGAGTCTTAATCACCATTTCTGCCGACACGCGGCGGCCTTTTGGCGGCGCCTTTTGCGCAACTTGGGAACTCCGGCAACTCTGGTGGCCACCCCAACAACTCGGGCGACTCGCCGGCAAGCGCCATTTCCTCCGTGCGTTCCAATTGGTTGTGACGGCGTGGAAACGTTTTCTGCGCGATACAAATCTGTACCTGACCGATTGGTCCCGAGATCGAATATTCCGTCGCCGGCAACAGTTCCCATTTGCGGATTCGCCTGCGAATCCGCAAGTCTGAACTAGTGATTCGTCTGCTTTCTTTCCGTGCTCTTGTGTCGCTTCTCTTTTTCGCTTACAGCCCCAGACCGGAAGTGCGCTGTACGCCCCACCACCCCGCCGTGGCGTAACAAAGTTCAGTTCGTGTATGCTAGCCCCATTTCTAATTACGTGCCCCGTTCCCGTTCCCAACTAAAAGGCATGAACATCGATTTACTCTTCCCACGCTACTACGGGGCATTTCGAGGCATTATTCGGTCGAAAAACAATCACCGTGTGTATAGGCGAAGGAGCGGAACGCAATAAACGTTTTTTTCCACAGGTTCTCCAGACAGTGCACTTTTAAACTCAGATTGCTTGAGTGTAGGTTTCTGGGTAAAAAAAAGAAAACGAAAGGAGAGAAAATGGTGTTATTCCTTTGCACAGGGAGAAACGCGGAAAATATTAAGTCTGGTTCACGCTACAGCTCACAGATGGCAGCACACACGCTCGGATAGTATGGATCTGCTTTTCGGTGTACGTCTATCAAGTTTTTCTCCCATATAGTGCCATTTGGGGGCAATAGCTTTAACCAGACGGTTTGATTCTGTTCTCAATCTGTTTATAAGAATTACTATCTTTCTTTCTTTTCTTTTTTCCTTTGCACTCACAAAATTTTACTATGACAAATGCATGAAGAATGATTTTCATCATTCTTGTCCAGCTCGCTTGCACCTTTGCAATTAATTGCATTCTAATTATAACAAATGCATCATCGAAAATCACCTTTGTGAAAAGTTAGGCAGCACTCTATTCATTAGCTCAATCAAGCAGGTTTCTTTTTTCTTTTTTTTGTGATAGCGTTTGGACACATTTTATATCAGAGCCATTTAGTGACCGCGACTGTAGGTCACGGTCACTAAAAGTAAATGGCTCCGATGTAAAGTCTTAAAATCCAAAAGCATTTCCTCCGTGAAATCTTCTTACTTACGAGAAATGCTTAGAATATATAGTAAAGATAATCTAGAGGTATAAAAAAAGAAGTGCGTGGAAGAATAGGAATACGACTGCCTCGCCTCTCCCACAAAATACCGACGCGGCAATATTTGGTGTTCACCCTCAAAATGTTATCCATGCGGCATTATTTTGTGAATAGGTTGCTGCTAATCGCGTAGCAACAGTAGAGCTGCGAGCGACCTATCGGGCAGATGTTCTGCTGGGTAGCTTCGACATATGTGTTTCGAAGATATGTAGTTGATGGGCTCAATCACACGCTCTAATGGACCGATACGAGTGACACTTGACGGAAATACACATGTGCATATCCTGCGTCAAAAACCACTGTTATCATTTTTTATTGTATCGGTGTCCGTGGTGAACAACTCACAGCTGGTACAAGGTCAATTCATATAGGTCGCGAAAGTGGAGCAAAAAAGCGGCCCAAAACCAATCGTTAGCGTCGTCACCCTGGAGGCCGCGCTACCGCAGCGCGACTATGTTTTGCGCGGCCAAGCACTAAGCTGGTAAAATATTAAAGACACACTTTCAGTGTCTTATATAGTTGACTTTAAATCAAAGTATTATTTATTAATAATAAATTAGTTTAAACATGTTTAGTGTGGTGAATTTTTCAGGTTATGTTTAATATGTAATATGTTATGCATACTTGTTGCGACATCTACAACGTCGCTATTTTTCGCCGTCGGCAGAAGTTCGCAGTCCTGATACGCCTCGTGTTTGCATTGTTTGCGTTCGCCAGTGTGTCTACGTTTCTGTAGCTCCCGTCGAACTTTCACTTTTTGCAATAGTTTAAAACGACTTCGTGGTCTTAAGTTTTCCAACGAACGGTCTGGACTAGTTGAATTCTATTGCGCCGTTTGGTTGCTTTTGTCGTCGAGCGCCGGACGGGCGCGTTCAAGGCTCTGTCGTCGGGACGATGCGCCCGCCCCATGTAAAGAGGCGCTGCGCGGTAGCGCGATCCCCAAGTGATGACTGCACCGCTGGCATCACACTCCATCGTTTTCCTGTAGACGCTGCAAGGTGAAGCTTGTAGCAGCTGTGTCCGCTGCAACTATGTGTGATGTCCTGATGTCCGTTGTCCGGTGATGTCTGGTAAGCTCTTGACCTCTTTTATGGGCCCTCATGCATGCTCATTTAGTAATTACCACTCGTTGATCGAGCTTTTTTGGGCCCAGTCTCCGTTCCAAGCTTCGCGAGACGAAACTAATCTTAGATATTAGTGGCGGCTTTGCTTGACCTCTGCTGAACGGCTGCGTGACCCCAAAAACCTAATAAGAAACAATGACTGAACATTTCAGTTTTAACGAACTTTCATGTTATGGTGTGAATAACACTAAAACGTCCTTTCTGCTTGAAACGTGTTTGGTGTCGTCCCTCTAACGTGCTGGCGACTATCAGGTCTACTTCCTGTGGATGTCGTGCTCGGGAATCTAGTAATGTAATCGTCTGCGTTGTGAACCTATCTAACCTCACGGGCACAGAGGTGTGCTCCTCGCTCATGGCGTTCGCTGGACCCAGACGGGAGACCAAGTACAATGATGTGACTAGTTTATCGCTAACATTATTGTGTAATCTTTTCTTTCTTAAATGTCCACTTTAGCCAAGGGTATGTAAAGTAATACACTGCTTCACATTCAGGCGGAGGGTCTGGATTGAGTTCTGCCGGAACAGAAGCCTACAGAACAAGACACCACAGCAGCTGCGGGAACGGGTGGTATGCTCCAGGCACTTCAAACCCTCTGCATTTCTTTACCGAGGAAGGCTGCGTCGTGATGCAATACCAGCATATTTGACCACTGAGGGTGAGCACGAAATATTGTTTTCATTATTACTGAGTATAATAATGACTTTATTTTACCATACAAGTATGATGGGAGCTGAGGAAAAAAGTTGTGCAAGCAGCTTGACTGGTCCTCAGCCCCCCACAGGTACACAGCACTGGGGAAGTCATACACAAGAATTTATATAATACAAAATACTTAACAGCAAAAAATTAACGAAACAAGAACAAAAGCAAAAATCTTCTAGCTAATCAAGAGCAGTAAGGATTGTTTAATTATAAAGAAAATAATCCTTAAGCGCACACATATTGGAAGATTCGACATCAAATTTAGAGCCCATAAGAGTGTTCAGTAATGTTGGCAAGCTTATTTTAATCATTTTGAGGCCATAATCTGTTCGTGACGTTTCTACTGCCCAAACATCGGAGTGACGGGGGGAATATGTTGCAGCTTTTTTTCGAAGTGATGATAATGACAATAAAAAACTGTTTAACTCGCAACATTCCTGTTTATACTTTATGCTAAGTTTGAAAGCATAGTGATCAAATATCTTCACTACACGCAGCTCTCTGAAAAGTTGGTCTTTTGACCAACTTTGAAAAGATGAGCTTATTCAGAAAGTATTTTACATGCAGATACAGGGAACTTTTTTAGTGTACATTACGTGTGTGCTTAACTTTGCATAGGTGCCGGAGATGCCGTCCAGAGCAGCAGCCCTGGCCAATTGACTAGCGAGGGCGAGCCCACACTGGCCAGCAGCAGTAGCACCGATGGGCCCACATCATCACGGTGTCACAAGCACCACACTACAGAAGAAGGTAAAAGCAATTGCATATTGGCGGAGAAGTGTTGCAGGCCTTGTTTCTTATATATTTCGGACTGTCGTGAAGCAGCCATCTTTGGGAAACATGTAAAACATGTATGAACACGTTTTTAATCTATAGTCCGCTGCAACCTGTGAACGAAGGGCGAGGGTAAGACGGGCCGGGGAGGAGGAAGCAGACGGAACGCTAAAGAGAGAAGGAGGTTCTCCTCTCTCTTCTCCAGCGTTCCGTCTGCTTCTTCCTCCCCGGCCTGTCCTACCCTCGCCCTTCGTTCTTAGGTTGCAACGGGCTACAGCTTGTCACATGCCGCAGGAATTTCCTGAAACAATACAATGACTGATGTTTTTGACAGATTTTTTTAATTGCCTCGTCATTGCTTTGCAGATGTGGGGAGCAGTCTCACGGCTCTGACCTCTGGCACGAAGACTAGCCCTCCAACCAGAGTTCATGGTAAGTTTTTATAGTGTGCGTTGTTTAGGACAGTCTTTGAAGACTACTTTGTTGCGTAGTACTTGACCAGTCATAGCTGGCTCAGCTTTTTGCAACCACTCTTTCACTTTGTTTCCATCGTTTTGTTTATTGTAGTGGATCACACATACGCGATGCAAGGCGCGATGGATGGACATGGCCCGCCGTCTGGAGGAAACGATGTGTGGGCACCTGAACCTTCCCTTACCGATTATGATGCGTCGGTGTCTTCGACTTCTGCGGTTCCTCACCAACGTAGGTGTCCATCATGATGCACAAAGTTTACTTGTACTTCCACATTTTCTTCAGAGGAGGCACATTGTTTATTTCATTATTTCTCGAAATGTTTCATAATTGCTTTTGCTTTCCCCTTGCAGGGTCCTGTGCCACCCGCACCGAGGGCAAGGGGAAGATGGACGTGTTGAGGGCCAGACTTCGACAGCTTCGGAAACATAACAAGAGACTCCAGCAACGACTGCAGCGACGGCGTCATATGCTGACTGTCACTGAGATAGCTGAAAGTGTACGTAGCCTCGTCTCTCCAGCCGTTGCTGCCCTTGTGGAAGCTCAGCTGAAGATGACCAATGCGAGCAGGTTCGGCAGGCGGTGGTGCAGCCAGAACAAAGCCTTTGCCTTGGGCTTGTACTTTCACAGCCCTAAGGGTTACCGGTACTGTAGGCGATTGTTGAGACTCCCATCCGATAGGTCGCTACAGCTTTGGCTTCAGCGTGTTGCCCTGAGGGTTGGTTTTTACCCAGAAGTTTTCGAACTAGTCAAAAGACGTGCAGCTTCTTTTTCACCAGAAGACAAGCCATGCATTATTGCCTTTGACAAGATGCACGTCACGAAAGAGCTCTCGTACAACCCCTCTGTGGACAGGTTTGAAGGGCTCGAAGAAAGTAACGCTGGAAGAGGCCATAACCTTGCAAACAAAGCTCTTGTGTTTATGGCTAAAGGCATTCGTACGATATGTAAGCAGCCACTGAGCTATTTTTTTGCTCATGGGGGAACACCTGCCAACATTTTGCGTGACCTTCTTTTCCAGTGCCACAATTTGCTTGTGAAAGCCGGCCTGGAGCCAGTAGCTGTCGTATGTGACCAAGGCAATCAAAATGTTGCTCTTTTCAATGGCCTTGTTACCCCTGAGAAGCCCTACGTAACTGTGAATGAGAAGCCACTTTTTTTTCTATTTGATGTTCCACATCTGCTGAAGTGCTTACGAAATATGTTCTTCAAGTACAATTTTCAAGTTGGGGACCACACGTTGAGAAGCTCTTTCCTCAGGGAAGCTTACGAAAGAGACAAACAGCTTGAAATCCGATCCATGCCAAGGCTCAGTGAGAAGCATTTTAATTTGACTTTTGCCTCCAAAATGTCAGTGAAACTAGCAGCGCAAATATTCAGTAATCACTGTGCTGCTGCAATGTTTGCCATGGTAACTTGCCAGCAACTGCCAGTTGAAGCTATCCACACGGCCCAGTTTATTGAAAAAATGGATCGTCTTTTTGATAGCTTGAACAGCTCACAGAAACGCGGGAAGAGTGCATATGTGTCTGCAATGCACGAAGGCTCTGTTCACAAGGAGTTTCTGAAAGAATGCCTTCATATGTTCGAAAGCCTTACCGTTCTTGGGTGCCCACGGCAGCCTGCTTGTATTAGCGGTTTCTCCTTGACCATTCGGTCTATTAGGCTGATTTGTGAGCACCTGACATCTGAGTATGGTTTTGGATACCTCCTGACTCGCCATCTCAACCAAGATGCACTCTCGAAAACACATTCTCCGTAATAAGGTCAAAGTCTGGTGCGAACGCCAATTCCTCTTGGCGGCAGTTTCAGGCAGCCTTTAGACATCTCCTAGTTAGCAACTTGTTTAAACTGTCTGACAAGAGGAACTGCGAAGAGGACGTGGCAACTCTTTTAGCGGCTCTTCCGGTTGGTTTCTCATCTCCGTCAGCTTCACTTAGTCTAGGAAGCTCACTTCCACAATGTGCAGCTGACCTCACATCCTGTAGTTATCCCACTTTATTATCACTTAACAACATGGTTTACTTTGCTAGATGGCTTGCAACAAGGTTTATCAAATATCACACATGTCAAAACGTGACTCAGCAATGTGAATTGCAAATCAAGAATGCCACTTTTTCTGATGACAGCCAAGTGTTGTTGTATTTGAGTGTGAAAGAAACGGCTGAAGGAGACTTTGGAAGCCTCTCGGTCCCCTCACCTTGCTTTGTTTCTTTCGTTCAAGCTTGTGAGAAGGTTTTTGTGGCGTCAATTGACAGTCTTGTTTTGGAAGAAGGCGTTGGGAAGGCGTTGTGCATCACTCTTCATGAGAAGGTCGAAAAGCTGCTGACACTCTGCAGTGAGGATGTCTATGGTGATTTATTTGCTTTCTTTACAAGGGTGAGGCTTCATTGGTTCGCCCGTAAAAAAAATACTGAGCTCCTTGATGCAGCTGTGAGACGCAAAACCCAGCAACGAGTCCAGAGGCTGTGCAGATGAGACATCACTTGCGTTATGCCCACAGGAAGTCCCTTTAGTTTGTCTTACGTGTTGCATTCAACGATCACGCTGGCATACCGGATTGTGCGAGTACATGCCTTTAAATTATCACACGGTTTGCCGAAACTGTCTACTGTGATGACCAAATGAATCTATCATACTTTAAATTAAGTGTAAAAGTTTGTTTCTAATGCTCAGACAGTGCAATCAACGTATAGGTTCAGCTAGATGAACTTGAATTTTCAATGAATCAATATCAAAATTTCAGTGTCACAGCATGCAAAACTAATTTTTTCGTTCTAAGTAAAATATGTTAGATTCATTCGACCCTCGCTGTATAGTGCTAGATGACGTTGCTCACTGAATGATGGGACATGGTGTCTACCAAATCACTTATTCCAAATTTCCCAATTTTCCCAAGGTTTTCCTCTCTATTTCGATAAAATGTTGACCGTTACTTCGGTTCAGGGAGTGCCTAGTGGCCTGCGCTGCCTAATGACGTGTCGGGCAACGTTATTCAGTGCAGCGGCACCACCGTGAAATCCTTGTGCAATCATCGGGCTTCGTTGCACGCTGCCGTTCCACTTTCGCTTATAATTTTTACTGATTAGGAACTTTTTACGATTCCCTTTATATTACCCTGTTCTTCAAATATAATCCCCCTTACTTAAATAGTTTAAGTTTTCCAGGTTGGTAGACACCCTACACACCCTGTGCATTATTGAGGAGTGTGTGAGAAGAAGCGTTGACCTCGATGTTTTCTTGTGCAGTTTGACGACTTGAGACATAAACCTGGATTAATGTTTGGTTGTGTGAGGTACACAAAAGTATATCAAACTGCGATGAAACGTAACTCAGTGAGTCAGTATGGTGCTAACAATTTGCCACAAAGCGAATTATTATCTTTTTTCTAATGCTTTCTTTCCTGTCATTTTGTGGCAGTTTCCTGCGTACTAATCCTCACATAAATAGCCAAGCTGTGGAGCGCAATATGTGTGTGACGAGCGCATGTGCTATAACGAAACGTCTCAATTTTCAATCTCTTGAAGCATTAATTCATGCGGACATTCCAATGCAAAAGACATGCATAGCCCCGCACCTCCACCTGTGATTGATATAGTTAAATCTAGTTACGAGCTCTCAACGTGAACAGTACAAGATAAATGCGTAAACGTGCCTCCCGTCGAGAGTATTAAGTGCGTGCATAGAGTTGTCCAGACCTTATTTCACTTCCTTTTAATGCCATATCTATCATCAAGTGTTCAGTGGTGGTGTTGTAAGTTTGTATATAATAAACTGTGTAAACCAAGCTTGTGCCTTTTTGTCTTTCTTTGCGAACAAGCCGGTATTACAATGATAAGTACGCCTTCATAGGCGTGCTGTAACACACTGCTTAGTTGAAGATAGTAACTTATTGGTGGTTCCCAGAACTGATAAAAAAACTGGTTCTTTTGGGAGAGGGATTACATGGGAGTGACTGATACAAACAAGGCTATTAAGCGTGAAGCAAGGTTTGAAGGACGGTAGCAGGCATGTAGAACATCTGAAAAACTTTAAATTTCGCGCCACGGGCGAAAATCATTTAAATTTCGCGCCGAAAACAATCGTGACGTCACAACCCTATTGAAAACAATTCTAAAAGGCCCATCAGCCTTGAAGGATTATGGGACCTCACAGGCCTTCAAAACCCTTCAAAGATACCCTTCAGGTATACCCCTCAGAAAAAACCCTCCAGCCCCACAGCCCTTCAACCCAAACCCCTTAGCCCATCAACCCTTTAGACGCCTAAATGACTCGGAACCATAGACAAAATTCAGTTCAAAACGTTATTGAAAATTTATTGCGGACATTGATCGAGTTTTACATGCGTATTAAAACTCAAAAAGACGATAAAAACGAACGCTTGTTCAAACCTGGGCGCAAGCAGCCGTCGACGAAAGAGATCATATCAAATAGGAGCAACTAACTTCTTCATCACAACGAAAAATATCTTTCAAAGTACTCACAATGCCGTTGGGGAAATTCCTGATGTACGGTACTTCAGCTAATAAAACGGAGCAGGTGCATCTCAGGTACACATACACAGTCTCAGTAAGCACGTTTAGCGAAAACCACGAACTCGCAAGCAGATCCCGTCACCGTTGAGAAATTCCGAGCACAGTCACGGTTTCGTCCACGATGTCGTCGGGGCAGCGTCTTCGGCGTATTTTTCGCTCGCTGGATGCTTCTGAGGCCGGTCGGACGAAGAGGCGCAAGGAACAAGGCGCGACAGCGGCCGTCATCCACCGTCCCAGGACCCACAGTGCTATGATCCCGGTGCGCAGGCACTACATGCGGTGGGACGCTGATCCCGACTGCCAGGCTTGCTGCGAAGAGGCCGACACCGGCCACCATCTCCTTGAATGCGCTGAACTCGATGGCGCTCGAGCGGTGCTGAAGGCGGCCAGCGCCGAACTGGGGTTCACCTGCGGATCCAAGGTTCAAGGAAGAAACGGCACGGATTAAAACAGACCAAGGGGCGAGCCCTCAAAGCAGTGCTTACCTTTCTGGATGTAGGAAACCGGTCCGTTCCAGATCTCCATGGCAGTGAGAAACAAACCGCCCACGAGCGGAAAGAAAATGGCTATAGCGGCCTCCTGACTTCTTCGTCCTCACACCACTCTCTCCCGCCGACCATTGGAGAAGCGTGCTGTCCGGAACTGACGGTATTGCACCCTCTCCCCATTGCCCGGCGGAGAGAAACGCAGTGTGTGTGTGTAGGCAATGTAAAAGGGGGGGGGGGAGATTTGAGTTGCCTGTTCGTGTTTTTGGCGACGACGAAAAAGAGAGGAATTCCGACTCTGAATGAAAAGCAAAATAGTTTTGTTCATTTTTTTTTTTCTTTTTGGGGACCATTTCCCGCGGGGAAACCGGTTCCCGGCACGAGTCGCTGCCGCTTCGCCCCCGGAACCTCCCCAGGGTCCCTGAATTTGGGGAACGCGCTTCTCTCGGCTTGCCCTTTTTATTATTATTAGTGCAACAAGTAAAGCTTGTTCGCCTTTAAAACGCCGCTCGGCCAACAACACTCGGCCCGCGCCTTGTCAATTCTCCACATGGGGCGATCGAACCCGTAGCCCCCATGGCGACCGAACACCCGGCCAGTGACAGACAGGTCGAGGAGCCCAGTTGTGTTTGATAGAAGAGCAGTAATAAAACTGACCGTACACACATACGATCGACATTCTCCAAATAATTATTTGTTTTCCCTTTGTGAACAGTACGTAGCTATGTTCTAATTCTGCGACATGTATTTTCTCCACCTAGGCCGTGTCCCCACAGACATATCAAGAAGCCTGAAGGTTTTCCCGACCCCATTAGAAAAGTTCTTGACAGGCTTTCAGACATTTCAAGGCATTGTAAAGGGGACTTCAGACATTTCAGGAAACTCTCTGACGGGGCCAACGAACCCACCAGGAAATATCGGTGCACCTTTCAAACATCACAAGAATTCCTGAAGTCCCCTTCACACCCTTTAAAAAATTCCTGAAGTCCCCTCAGAGCGATTTTCAATAGGGAATCTTGAGGAAAATACGTCATATCGTGTTTCTTTGTTCCTTTTTAATAAAGCGTCACTTCTCGTACGTCACGGGCGAGCATGACTAATGACAATGCCGCGCAACTAACAGATGGCGCTGCGCCCCATGAGCCGCCATTTTTTGCGCCTATGGGCTTCTATGGAAGCTTCGCTACCATCTATACATATACCCAGACTTGTACGTAATCCGTTACAAGTAACGGAATTACTTGTAATCCCTTACATTTATCAGTAATTTAGTAACGGAAAAGCTACATATTTTCTAGGGTAATTTTAAAGTAATTTCCTTACATTTTTGACGTAACGGATTCCTTGAAAAAAGCTTGAAAAAGCTGCGAGTACGCAGCTTTTTTCCAGCCCCCTAGTCCCAAATGTAATTGTTTGTGACTTAATAAACTGATTGATTGATTGATTGATTGTAATCCGAATCATTTTTTTCCAGAACCCAACCCCCCCTCCCCCCTTTCTCAATAAAGATTTTTTTTTTTTCATTTTGGTAAAGTCGAGCGCAGTGACACTGTCACGCGAATTGACCAGCGCAAAGGGAGGCTTGGCACCCTTCAGTTCCGCAAAGCATTTTTTTGCAACATTAAGCCCCTGATGTTTTTTTTTTTTTTTACCCTAACAACATTGTTAAAAAAAATTCTACAAAAAAAAAGGGGGGGCAAGTTATATCCGTTTTTTTTGTCCCTTTGTTTTTTTCTTTGCGATCGAAGAAGGGGAGAGGTGGGCGCCAAGTGATTGTGCGCCTCTTCGAGAAGCTCGAGGTGGTAAGTGCACAGACAAGAATTAACAATGTCCTTCTTGGTTATAGTGACTACGACCATTTTCATAATGTCACAACACCAGACAACGTTCCGTCTACCGTAAAATCCACTAAAAGAGATGCGACAATATGTGATGGTGTTATTGCCACAAGCATCTTAGTTCGTTGCTGCACACTTATCATCTTCTCTTAGAAAACAGGATGATTTTTTTCTGCATCTTTCATATTATTTGACCCTGTTTTAAAAGCTACTTGCTTTTTTGTAGTCCAACTTCTATGGTTGGACCACTTTATTTGTGAATTCTAGCCAGGTTGTCAGCATCTCAGTCACCCTTTTTGTGAGTCAGCTATTTGCGAGCACTTGGAAAATGGTAATGGTCTTCCTTCTTCTTCCTGTTTTGCCCCAGCAGGACGCATCTTATCTCAAGCAGATATTTTTACAAATAAAACATAATGGTGGCTGACGGAGGCTTGATATTCTTGGCTTGAGGAGAGAGTGAAACTCGTGAGTGGGGCCATAGCGCGGCTTACTTAGTACTCTGCCCTTCACTGCCTGCGGCATCAGCGGACGTCTATCTGGAGAACACCGGAGTAAACTGCAGTCGGTTCGTGCGTCGTGCGTTTTTGAAAGGCACCAAGAAAGGTACACACGGCAAACGTGCGTTTACATTTCCTTGTTTTAACCGAAGTTCTAATTAATTGTTGTTATGAGTGTCCTTATTTTTCTTTTATTACTTATATTTGTATAGTAGAAACCTTTTTTTTTTTTTTATTCACCAACGTCTCAACCGAGGCTCGAACTGTTCAGACCCAGAGGAACAAGAATATCGAGCCAAACCTTATTTATTATTTAATTATCACCTTACTGTTACAACTATGTTTTGCTATGTCTGGCAATAAATGTCGGTATAGTAAAATGGACATAAATCAATTCTTATTCTACTCTTGGCTAGATGTATGATGACTTCCACAGCTTCGAGATTTAGACAATGAAGAATTTTAGTAGATCGGTCCGATGATTCCGATAATGATATCTGATAGCTCGCCGCCGTCTTTGCGCATGCATCATATCGTTATCGGGTACCGTAATCGCGGGTATCGGAGGTATCGTAACGATCTACTAAATCTCTCGAATAGCAAGCAACGGCCGCAGCGACGAAGCTTTGCTCTACATTCGAGGTAAATAGTACTTCCACTGCTTCGCTGAAAAAGCTCAATGCAGAGCATGAAGCATTCTTGAGGAACAACATTGCACTCCCATCCAGTGTCTCAGCTCAAATGGTGTTCAGCGTAGCAGTCGACATATTGAGTAAGAAATAACGCAAAATGTCTGAGGAGACTTTCGAGAGCCCGTGTTGCTCAAAATACTCAAGGTCATTAAATGGAACAGGTTGCAACGATAAGAACTTCATTGTGTAATACGCCAAAACAACAGGGACAAAAAACGAAGGGAGAACTAGACAGGACGCCTTATCCGATAAGAACTTGAATGACCCTCGTCCATTTATTTTCTGCTTGAGGACAATAACTTTAAAAGTAACGCCACGAAAGTAACGGATTACTTTTTGGGGTAACGGTCAGTTACTTTTATGAGAGGGTAATTGTAGTTGTAATAAATTACAATCTAGACTTGAGTAATTGTAAATGTAATTCCTTACTATTTTTCAGTAACGTGTCCAAGTCTGCATATACCTTGGCTGGTATACGACGGTCACGGCTCCTCTTGAACAGTAGGTATTCTTGGTTTTTGTGGCAGTTTTAACATCACCAAGATCGGTCGTTCAATGCCCTATGAAGCTTGGTCGGACAGGTAGCGCCATCTTATAGGGATTTCTCGCAACTCTCAGACGGCCTGCGCCTCGCAAGCAGACCCGATCTCGAGCACGAATTTCTGAGTGCCCTGCCGCAAACACTGACGCAGAGCTAATAGGGAGTTTTCGCAGACCGCGCTGCCCCCTCCGCTAAGCGTTCCGCAACGAATAAGTTGCTACTGCGCCTGCGCGCCGATAGCCTTGACTGTGGAGTTCCCGCTATCCTAGCGGGTTGCCGAGGGCTTTGCGGGACAGCGAAAACGATCTACGCAAACTCCCTAATATCCGCTCGTTCGCTGGCATAAACTGAAAAAGGCTGCCTTTTTTTTTTTTTTTTTTTGGCCACCAGCGCGCTGACCGTACTTACCGCCGAATTCAGAAACCTCCCTCAAACTACACTCAAACTGAAGGGCCCCTCCACTTCCTCGAGGAAGGCGCGAGGGCCGGCGCTGGCCAATCGCGAGGACGGATCTGCCGTCGCGATTGGCCAGGGCCGGCCCTCACGCCTTCCTCGAGGAAGTGGAGGGGCCCTTCAATTTGAGTGTAGTTTGAGTGAGGTTTCTGAATTCGGCGATAAGTCTCGCAATCGAGCTCGTACTCGCTGTTAGACGAAAGAGAAAATAATAAGCTGCTCGAAATTGAAACATGTGGAGATCTGAAGGCCGGATTCTCAAAGCGAACTTACGACGAAAAAAATGCGTACGACAAATTTGAGAGAAAATCCGTATTCTCGAAACGAAATTGTCGTAACTTTTGCGCAGGTTACGACAAAATCCTACGACAGCTCCGAAGCTGTCTTACGCACTTTCTACGATCAAATTAACATGGCCGACAACGTCGCTCAGTTGCTCGGTCGCGACGACCAACGGACATTTATTTTTCTACCTGCTCTTCTTGCGCGTCCCGGCTTCAAGCAGCAAGAAAAAAATGAAGAAGTACTTGAAACCGACCACGACGAACATGAACGCTGGATCCACAGACACCGGGAAAAGGCAACAAAGGCAACGATCCCACCGACCAAGCGAGCTCGGCAGAATATATAGGCCTAGCAGGCACTCCGACCCGTTCCGGCGCAGCATTACTCAGACGGTCCTTGGCCAAGACCGTCTGCCCACGACCGGCTGACTTGCTGAATGGAATATGCCCGCGCGACCCTTGTGGATCTCCCCGTATGAATAGTTTGACAGCTGAACTAAACTTCAGAGGTCAACCGATTCCCCTTATCATCTCGATCACCTTGTTTTCCGAGGCAGCGGTGACGAACCCTGTCGTCGAAAAGGGACTCCTCGATTCTATCTCCTTGTTTTGTGTGATATAGAGCTCAAATAAACGCCGTATGGATTACCTTCGCAACACGGTATGTACACTTTGTTATTAGTATGCCATTTTTAACTGTCGAGCTATATCAGTTTGTGGGAGCTACGCGATGCCGGTCCAACATTTCTTTGCCGAGTGTCACGTCAGTATCGAGTTGCAATCGAAGATCGGTCCCGAAGCGCTTACCGAAACGCAGTCTGAATCCAGCACTTCGATCAAACGCACGTGTCCGCTCCGGGTGTGAACAGGTATTTGCGTGACTCTTGCTGACGCTCTCGTAGTTCAAACGTATCTTTTTTAACGTCGGCTCACTCCTGCATTTCCGAGGCCGCGAGAGACGCCGCGGCGGTTTGTTTCCATCTACGTCGCTTTGCAAACGACTGGAACGGGGCTTTTACCAACGATGACAGTTGTGTTGACTTCGTAGCGATCGAGTTTGTAGCAGTCAACGAAGCTTTTATATCGTGTTAGCGTCGATATACCACTGCACGGGCACGAACCCCAGACAAGCGGTGGTGGAAAGGCCGCCCGTGTTTATGAGAATCAGCTTGAACACTAAACATTTACACACAGACAGGACAGGACATACACACAGCTGTCCATCAACAAGCGGTTAGCCTGTGTTTGTTATTAAAAATCCACGCGCTCCGAACTATGCCTCGCTCTCTAATTGGTTGTTCGTTTTGCCGAAGACGCCGTTGCCATACCAACAGCACCGGAAGTCATCGTTTCTCCGTAAGAGGTCGTAACTTTCCTCCTCTCACTTAAGAACGCGTGTGTGAATACCGTTCTAGATTCATAAAAAAATCTTTTACCTACGACAACTTAGCTACGAAGTTCGTAAAGTTACGATCATCGTAAGATGAGGCGAGAACGGTATTCACAAACGTGTTCTTAAGTGAGAGGAGGAAAGTTACGACCTCTTACGGAGAAACGATGACTTCCGGTGCTGTTGCTATGGCAACGGCGTCTTCGGCAAAACGAACAACCAATTAGAGAGCTAGGCATAGTTCGGAGCACGTGGATTTTTAATAACGAACACAGGCTAACCACTCGTTCATAGACAGCTGTGTGTATTTCCTGTCCTGTCTGTGTGTAAATGTGTAGTGTTCAAGCTGATTCTCACAAACACGGGCGACCTTTCCACCACCGCTTGTCTGGGGTTCGTGTCCGTGCAGTAGTATATCGACGCTAACACGATTTAAACGCTTCGTTGACTGCTACAAACTCGATCGCTACGAAGTCAACACAACTGTCATCGTTGGTAAAAGCCCCGTGCCAGTCGTTTGCAAAGCGACGTAGATGGAAACAAACCGCCGCGGCGTTTCTCGCGGCCTCCGAGATGTAGGAGTGCGCCGACGTTAAAAAAGATACGTTTGAACTACGAGAGTGTCAGCAAGAGTCACGCAAATACCTGTACACACTCGGAGCGGACGCGTGCGTTTGATCGAAGTGCTGGATTCAGACTGCGTTTCGGTAAGCGCTTTGGGACCGATCATCTACGATTGCAACTCGATACTGACGTGACACTCGGCAAAGAAAGGTTGGACCGGCATCACGTAGCTCCCACAAACTGATACAGCTCGACAGTTAAAAATGGCATACTAATAACAAAGTGTACATACCGTGTTGCGAAGGTAATCCATACGGCGTTTATTTGAGCTCCATATCACACAAAACAAGGAGATAGAATCGAGGAGTCCCTTTTCGACGACAGCGTTCGTCACCGCTGCCTCGGAAAACAAGGTGATCGAGATGATAAGGGGAATCGGTTGACCTCTGAAGTTTAGTTCAGCTATCAAACTATTCATACGGGGAGGGTCCAGAAGGGTCGCGCGGGCATATTCCATTCAGCAAGTCAGCCGGTCGTGGGCAGACGGTCTTGGCCAAGGACCGTCTGAGTAATGCTGCGCCGGAACGGGTCGGAGTGCCTGCTAGGCCTATATATTCTGCCGAGCTCGCTTGGTCGGTGGGATCGTTGCCTTTGTTGCCTTTTCCCGGTGTCTGTGGATCCAGCGTTCATGTTCGTCGTGGTCGGTTTCAAGTACTTCATTTTTTTCTTGCTGCTTGAAGTCGGGACGCTCAAGAAGAGCAGGTAGAAAAATAAATATCTGTTGGGTCGTCGCGACCGAGCAACTGAGCGACGTTGTCGGCCATGTTAATTTGATCGTAGAAAGTGCGTAAGACAGCTTCGGAGCTGTTGTAGGATTTTGTCGTAAACTGCGCAAAAGTTACGACAATTTCGTTTCGAGAATACGGATTTTCTCTCAAATTTGTCGTACGCATTTTTTTCGTCGTAAGTTCGCTTTGAGAATCCGGCCTCTGGCCTCTGGCTGCCCTCCCCCGCGCCGACCCTCCGGGCCCCAATAGACTACTTCCATAAAGCCCTGCATGCAACACGGTGCGCGTTGCAGTCTGGGAACTAGTTGGCCAGGGAGGAGAGTGGCATGGTTTCGGTTTCGATCGACACGCCAGCAAGAGATTACACACGAAGCGTGGACTATTAATAATGACCGTTATCTCATGCTTTCTGGTCCCGAGAACGTCATTTGTGGTCTCTAAACTAACTTAAATGGACAGATCTCGAAGCTTTAGCACAAGCCCGAGACGTATAGCTTGTGTTAACACATGCTTGTTGTATTTTTGTACTTGTGCCTTTCTGTCAGCGTTTCGAGGAATGTGGACGAGCCAGTGCTGGGAGTGTCGACGCTGCGAAGCTCGGGGATCTTGCTTACGGAAGAATCAACAAGCTGTAGCAACCAATAAGTATGCATACATCGAGCTCGCGCGTTTACATTAGTGTTGTTGATCAGGAAGTTTGTTTCGTGCGCCCATAAACGAAATATTACTTTTTGCAATTATTGTTTTCTTAATACGCTTGAGTACATGAGGTAAAACTCGGAGGCGCCACTGAAAAGCTAGATTATAACACACTTCTTATCTCTTAACTGTACTGACCCGCAGCACTGTACGAAGCGAAGTCCCCACCCACTTGCATTTTACTAATATTCAACATCGCGTATGCGCATAACGTTATCCTGCAATCGTGTAGGCACATCCGCACATACAAACCGTTTTAAGAAAGCAAAAGTCGAGCACTTGTGGGAAGAATGTCGCACCGTTCGCCAGAAGTACGCCTGACGAGCATGAACCCCTATGCGGTGCGCCAAGCGAACGAAATTATTCAAAGTGCATTGGACGGTTGCTAATTGGCATAATATTTCTTATGTGTCTGCTTTCTTCCTGCCTGGGTATGCCGAGATAATTTCAGACACACCGTTCAGGCACAGATCTTGGGCGTCAGTAAAAGCTCGTCCAAAAAGGCTTAGCGAGGAGTACGGGACGCTTGTTAGGGCCTCCGTCATAGCTAGCCGACCTCGGCGTTTGCGAAAACTTAATCTTCTATCAGCATAAAATTTGAGTGGGAGATATATGATGACACGAGGAAGACACCATAGTAACTTTGGTGCAGTAGTGAGGTCGAATTTATTGCGTTTCCTTAAAAGTTCATGCGTCAACGCTGGGCTCAACTTTGATACTCCTGAGAGGATGTGGCTTGCTTCGCCCAATGAAGCAACAAGAAGCGGACGTTTGGCAAACAAAATACGTGTAAGGCTCCAGGTGATCAAATTTCAGTTGTAGTTCATTGGTACTAGATGGGATTACTGAAATTGAACTCAAAGGTAAGCTGACTAAGCCACGTCTTACTACGTTTGCATATACGCACTCATAATATCCGGTGTTTCGGGAAGCAAGGAAAGTGCCCCGGTCTTCGTTTTGTATCGCTCGAAAATGGGTGTACTGTACGTTCGTAAAAAGTCAGATAATCGAAAACGCAAGCAGCGCGTTCGGTCGCGGCGCGATAGCATGAGATGGAGCTGCTCAGTCGAAACCGAAACTGAGTGGCCAACTAGTTCCCAGAGTGCACTGCGTAGTATTTCGCCGCGATGGGGCGCGTCGGTTTTGGAAGAAGTCCATTTCCGGCAACTCGGACTCGATGCCTCCGAGATATGTCATGCCTCGGGGGAGCGGCGGTGACCTCGCGCAGCACAAGGTCCGGCTGGACCACTCCCCTAAGCCAACTGACGTCACGGGACTGGCTTCCCAGGAAAAGGGGCGAAGGCTTGAAAGGGGAAAGCCGCACAAAAGAAGGCTCTCTTGGACGGCAGCGCTCTTGAACGGTGACGCTCGCTCTCTTGCTGCCGACTTGAGGATCAACGAGTCACGGAGGCGAGCTCGGACGGCGGTGGACGCTGGCGCGGGGAGTGCGGGCACTACGTCGAGTGGCGGACTCGATAAACGGACCGGACAGCGACCCTGGACGACGACGTCCCCATGACGCGGTGTGAATGACCACCGCTGGGACTAGGAGAAGCTGCAGTGGCAGCGGACTTTCCCCCGGCATCGCTGATGACCGTTCCCCGATCCCGAGACTCCCCGAGGCAATGAGTGAGTGTATAAACCCTTTGCTGAGAGCGAAGCATTGCAGTGTCATATTCATCCGGGAACAGGGTCTGTGAGTACCGGAGCTAGAAGCCCGCAAACACCAGCACGGAAGCTCATGGCCGGAAGTCCCATGACTACGTCCGACGAAGCTTTTTGTATTGGTTTTCTTTTTTTTTTTTTCTTTTTTCGACGCGTGAAGCAGACGACAAAGTTGCGTGAACCGTTTGTCGTGCGATTATTTCGCACTTCTTTCCGCTCGACGTTCTGCGCTTGAAGATCGATTGGCCGGTATCAGGAACGACGGCTCCGAAGTAGCGGCCCCACGTCCGTCGCATCGTTGGTCTGTCGTGCGCCGCCATTGCGTCGTCCAGCCCGCGCTATGCCCGCGATACGTCGCCATATTAAAAGCTTTAAGCAAACCGTTACCGTGTTCCGCGTACCGCACAACCGGTCCCTTTGACGCATGAGTTTAAGGGGTAACTGCAAAGAAAAAAAAAGTGTTTTTTTAAACAGCCTAATTGGGACAACCATGTCACAAAACAAATATTCCGCGAAAAAACTAACTTTTTCTAGCAATATTTAAGACACAGACGTAATTTAGTCGGGGTTGCAACTTCTCCACATTCGAAACTCCCGCTCTTTCGACGCGCGCGGAGTGGTTATAATACGTGACGTGGCGTATAGCAGCCACTCCGTGACGTATAATACCAACTTTGTGGCGCGCGATTTAAAATGGACGAAATAGCTGCAAACTAAGATCGGTCTCGCGCAATAAATATTGCTGTAGAAAAGTTTGTTCTTGGCGGAAAAATTGTTTTGTGACATGCTTGTCCCAATCAGGCTGTTTAACAATAATAATAATGTTTATTTTTCCATCAAGCACAAGTACATGATGGAAGGGGACAGAGAAAAAAAAGCTGCATTTGTGCAGCTTGACGAGTCCTTTTTTTTTTTTTTTTCTTTGCAGTTACCCTTTAAGCGCGCGCCCGGTGATGCCGTGACTGCAGAGCGTGCGCTTAAAGGCATGGTTCGAAGGCTCCGTTAGTGCGGTACGCGAAACACTGTAACGGTTTGCTAGAAGACCCCCAGTGACGTCTAGATGTAGTTCCTGTAATCTGTGTACGCTTTTTTTTTTTTTTTTTGACAGAACATTTGCAGTTTTTTTTAGAAACCACAAAAATAGCGTTTGTATATTTTTTTTATAATATTGCATGTGTGACTAAGATTACCGACGACTTTGAATACATTTCGTACACAGTTTGAAGGCCAGGTCGCCATGGAAAAGAGAGTGAGCGCGACTGTAACCGGCCAATTCTCGACCTGCTGTTTTCGGGCGGAAAGAAAGCGAATTTCGAGCCGCAAATTGTGTTCTCGTTAGTTGGGCTTTCATAGACCGACACGCGGGCTTGACGTCACGGAGCTGCGGCGGCGCTCCAATCGCGCCTGAGCCGGGGGGTGTGGGCAAAAGCGCGCATGTTTCGCCTGGGCGTCATAGCATTTCAGCATGCCGCGAAGCTGTGTTGCCGTTAATTGCGCCAAAATGTACAAGAAAAGCAGCGGAGTGAGTTTCCACAAGTTCCCGGCAGACTCTGAAAGGCATAGAAGGTGGATAATATCCGTGGATCGAAAAGTATGGTCGCCTCGCGCGAACGACCGTTTGTGCGGCAAACACTTTCTTGAAGACAAGTGCGGCTTCCATTTCAATCTCCGTCCCGAGGCTTGCTTATGTGCAGGGAAACCGTTGTCTGATCGAGACCTCCCGGATTTTGTTCCCATGGTGTTCGCGCACAAAGCACGTGCCGGCCAAGCGCTCATCGGAGGCTCGTTATGCCCGTGCTACCCAGCAGAAGGGGAACGGCGACAGAACCGCAGCGTTGTAGGCGTTACCGAAAAAAGTAACGAAATACGTTACTCGTTACTTGCAAATAAAAGGTACGCGTTACTGAACTACGTTACCTAAAAATAGAAGGAACGCGTTACCGCTACCGATAAAAAGTAACGCACGTTACTTCTGTTCTGCGTTACTTTTTTTTAAATTAGGATTTAACACATTTTACGGTTTTGACGATACAGGTAATATATCAAGAAACATTACGTTCATGCAGAAACTGAACATAATTACTTTATCTTTTTTTACGGTTTCACCTAAATACTTACGAGAAAAAACGCAAAGAAAATCATGGCTTGACGCCTAAAACACGTAAAAAATTGAAGTGTACTTTCTTTAAGACTTAGGAAGTAATAACGAGTAACGTAACTACGTTACTTGAAATAGTAACATAAATACGTTACCCGTTACTGTGTCGAAAACGTAACGAGTGCGTTACTACGTAACTGAAAAAAGTAACGCGTTACCAACAACGCCGTTAGTTGTAACCTGTTACCGCCAAGACTGCAGAACGGACAAAGCGTTACTGCTTGTCATGCCTTGTGGTCATGAGGGCAGGGAAAATATCATACCTTGACTTGAAGACGCTGTGTGTATTTAATCAATTAATGAATACACGCACTTCCGCGGACCCACAGGCTGCTGATCCCGCCGGCAGTGCGGAAACAAACTCGAATTAATCGTAGACCTCAAGAGACGTGTACGCCTGCACCGTGTCGGCCGTGAAGTGGCTTGGCGAAAAAACTAAATAAAAGACGACGTGAGCCATCGACGTTGGTGACAGCAACTTTACGTCGGAAGTCCAGCAGGTCTTGTTCATACGGCGTACGGATCCTCGTAGTCAACGCCGTCCACGCACAGTTTGTTTCGATACCGCTGCCGTTCAGGCTCGGGCAACGAGCTCAAATAGTCGGGCATAGCATACGACATACGTTGTGAGGAAATACGACGCACAAATAAAGATACAAGCGTCCCTACAACGTCAACAACATGAGCGCACGCCATAGAGCGCAATGGCGAAAACACGGAGAGCCGGGCTGCTTTTGCCCACATAGCTACCGCGCATGCGCGGCCTTCCGGCCGTGTTGGTAAACAGAGCCCTTCCGCGTGTCGGTCTATAGGTTATGTTCCGTGTCCCTTTGTGAGCGACTGGCGTGAGATGTGCACAGAAAGGCACCCTTACAAAGTTAGCTATAGCGCCCTAGATGCATGTCCGTCTCGCCAAAAAAAAAAAAAATATCGCTTGCACCCGTTGTCACGCTGCAACATTCGTTCGACGAAACTGCTGCGGTGTCAACAAACAGTTTTAGTGGACCGTACGCTAAGGCTTTGCATAAGCAGAGACAGTGCGAGTCGAGAGTGCGCATGCGCAGAACGCAGTAGAAGGCCTAGCGTACTGAGTATGCACGCAACGCTGGGGATTTAGCGTTGCACGCTAGCGGGCTTTGTGGGAAGCTCTCAAAAGATATCGGGGCCCGCGAGAGCACCTGTTTCAAGATGGCGATTACCTCGACTGGCACAGCAAGGGCGACGTGGTACTCACGAAGTTCACTGTTGCTTAAAATAGCGCGGTATACGTCTCGGCAATTTTTTCCGGGACGTATACCGCGGCCGAATAAGATCGCCGTGCAGCTGAAGGAGTGCATCGTGAAAATGTTCACCGCTCGTAATATGCGTGAACGCTGCGATCTGCTCAATGCTAAGCCTCTTCGCGCAGTTCATCGCCGACGGACGAACGGCTCTTCGAAAAATCGCCGAAGTCGTCGCTGCGGATTGGACATCCCTGTGGTCATGAATTTCTTTCTGCGATAGCATTGATAAAAGGTGCCGTTTGCACGAAATGATTGACGCAGGCTCCGTGATCGAATTTGGCTACGCACTCGTATTCAGCCTCCATACCCCGCAGAAAAGCCCGGCCAGGAAAAACCAGGCAGCTGTGGCTTAGTTCAATATGAAATAAAGTGATGGAAATATTTTCATTTTCAATATTTCTCTGGAGCTGCATAATGGCGCTATATACACGCGGAATTCTACGGCTCTGGCATATTGAATCAGCAAATCAGCAAAGATCACGCGAGATATTCATTGGGCACCATAACGCAAATATAAAATCGGTCCGAGGAGGTCGTTTTTAGCTTACGCTGGACTATTCCGTATTGCGTACGCAAGAGCCAGAAACGTTATACTAAAACTGTCTAATAAAATGCATGGCGTAAACAGGAAATATGATGTTGTCGAATATTGCTGCTTTAACTAATAAGTTGATTGGATGCAGTGGCAGCGACATGAGTCTCATGCTGCGTTTCTGCATTTCGCAGGCGACCCTGGCGTTTTTCCTGCTCTGGTCGTTACCCTGGGCTTCTGCTTCGACCGGCATCTCGGTTCCGCTGATACCATCGTCGGAGTGCAACAGCCACGTGTGCCTCTTCAGCTGTTTCACCTTAGATCGGCCGTCTCGGATGCTCCCAATTTTCGGCACAACGGCGTCAACAGCAGCGACATCAGTTCCCGCACCCCCCTTAAACAGCTTGCTACACTGTAAAAAATCTTTCGTAGAAAAAACGAGAAAATGCTTGGCAGCTCTATTAAGAGGGGATGCTCATTAAAATAACGCACCCCCATATTCAGAAAATATGTGAAAAGGGACGTTAATGCAAGGATACCCATTTTTTCAAAATACGAGGATGCTCGTTAAACTTATGTGTACACATCATTTTAATGAGCATCCTTATACTCTGAAAAAATGGGTATTATAACATTAATCTAACGTGCCCCCATATTTTGAAAAAATGTAAAAAAAAGTCGTTAATATGACAATACTCATTCTTCCGAAGTATAAGGATGCCCATTAAAATTATGCATGCACATAATTTTAACAAGCAACCTTGCACTTCGGTAAAATGGGTACCGTTGCATTGACGACATCTTTTTTCACATATTTTCACAATATGGGGGCACATTAGCATTTTAATGGGCAACCCCTCTTAATAGAGCTGCCAAGCATTTCATCATTTCTTTTTTACAAAATATTTGTTTCTACATCTCTTTTTAGCTGAGGCACTGAAGTAGCTCATGTTCTGCTGTCCAATATTTTTCACTTACACAAGTTTCTGTGCAATGATATTCTGAAATATAACTTCAGGGTCATTGATGCACCTGGAAACGTGAGCCATATACTATGGGGATTGCAATGCAATGCAATAGTGAATTCATGCACTTTGGAGCAGCTCTGCTGCTTTGTCTAAAATGAAGAGAAAATAATTGGCACAGAAACTTTAACTTCAAAATAGGTGAGATAGGGTGCAGCAAAACAGCAACTAGCTACAGTGTTTCTCATGTGATGCACCTGCAGACACAGCTGTGAGCTGCTAAAATCTGTTGCAAGCCAAGAATAATAGGTAAGTGGAGGGAAGGAAACCACCATTGCACCATGATTGGTTGTTTTCTCCTCCCCACTCCCCTGCTCTCCAGCCTCCGC
Source organism: Ixodes scapularis (assembly GCF_016920785.2). NCBI lineage: Eukaryota > Metazoa > Arthropoda > Arachnida > Ixodida > Ixodidae > Ixodes > Ixodes scapularis. The sequence continues at coordinate 29,317,730 of NW_024609868.1, forward strand.
TCTGCTGATGTTGAAAGAGTGACGGGCTCTGTGGGAGGGGCTTGCTCTTGCTGTTCTAGAGTTGGAACAGACCAGAGCGACCTGGAGGTTTTCGAAAGTGCAGCTCAAGCTGGCCGGATCATATTAAGGCATCATATCGGCAGCAAATTCTCGCAACATAAACACCCTTGAGAAAGGGTTCAGAATTGAGACAGCAGTGAAAATGCAAAATAGTTTGGTCGGTTGTTTGTAAATTATTTTTCTTTAGCTCTTTGTAGCTGTTTTCTTCGAGCTTATTTTAAACAACAAAAAACGAGGGAAATTGTAATAGCTCTTTATTATATCTAAAATTCGTTTATGGGTACTTCTTCCGAGGTGTAGGGCTATCTCAATGCTCCCTGCATATGCAAAAGAAAGATGTATATAGTCATAAGCTAAGCACAAGGCTGTCGAAACAATTCAAAACAAGGTGAGCCTGACATGCACACAATACAAATAATCCTGCTCGATCTGCAAAGAGAGACCAGCTCACCTTGATGAAAACAACTGGTCTGGACCATAAGGGAAGGCCAGCACATCTCGGCGCCTAGTGTTTTCCTCCGAGGAGACCTGCGCTTATCACAGAAAATGTAGTTTTAGTTGAAAACCAATTGACATTGCAGGAGAGAGGCATGAAATATCTGATACAGCAAGTAATGTCCGTGACAAATAGAACACAGACCACAGCTCACTTCCAGTAAAACACCGTGCCTTGGGCCTCAGGCAATTAACGAAACAAAAACTTGTCTACGCTCCATCTTGCGCTTTACGTGCAGAAAACCTGCAATTGCTAAGGAAAATGCAGATTTAGTTGAAAACCAACTAACATTTCAGAAGAGAAGAAAAATCTAGGGCAGCAAATAATGTCTGTGACAAATAAGGCGGGTAGGAGACCATAGCTCACCTTCAATAAAACAATGTGCCTGGGCCAGTTAAAAAAAAGAACATTTTGTTCAGACCCCAGTCTACGCTTTCATCTGAAGAAACCTGCGCTTAACAGGAAAATGCAGTTTTAGTTGAAAACCAATTGATATTTCAGAAGACGAGCAAGATAAAACCTGATGTGGCTATAATGTCTGTGATGAATAAAACACAGACCACTTGTAACGGGACCATAGCTCACCTTCAGTAAAACTCCATGCCTTGGACGATTAAAAAAACAAAAAACTTGTCCACGCTCCATCTTGCGCTTTACGTGCAGAAAACCTGCAATTGCCAGGGAAAATGCAGATTTAGTTGAAAACCAACTGACATTTCAGAAGAGAAGAAAAATCTAGGGCAGCAAATAATGTCTGTGACAAGTAAGGCCGGTAGGAGACCATAGCATCACCTTCAATAAAACAATGTGCCTGGGCCAGTTAAAAAAAATAACATTTTGTTCAGACCCCAGTCTACGCTTTCATCTGAAGAAACCTGCGCTTAACAGGAAAATGCAGTTTTAGTTGAAAACCAATTGATATTTCAGAAGACGAGCAAGATAAAACCTGATGTGGCTATAATGTCTGTGATGAATAAAACACAGACCACTTGTAACGGGACCATAGCTCACCTTCAGTAAAACTCCATGCCTTGGACGATTAAAAAAACAAAAAAAACTTGTCCACGCTCCATCTTGCGCTTTACGTGCAGAAAACCTGCAATTGCCAGGGAAAATGCAGATTTAGTTGAAAACCAACTGACATTTCAGAAGAGAAGAAAAATCTAGGGCAGCAAATAATGTCTGTGACAAGTAAGGCCGGTAGGAGACCATAGCTCACCTTCAATAAAGCAATGTGCCTGGGCCAGTTAAAAAAAAAGAACATTTTGTTCAGACCCCAGTCTACGCTTTCATCTGAAGAAACCTGCGCTTAACAGGAAAATGCAGTTTTAGTTGAAAACCAATTGATATTTCAGAAGACGAGCAAGATAAAACCTGATGTGGCTATAATGTCTGTGATGAATAAAACACAGACCACTTGTAACGGGACCATAGCTCACTTTCAGTAAAACTCCATGCCTTGGACGATTAAGAAAACAAAAAAACTTGTCCACGCTCCATCTTGCGCTTTACGTGCAGAAAACCTACAGTTGCCAGGGAAAAATGCAGATTTAGTTGACAACCAACTGACATTTCAGAAGATAAACCTAGTGCAGCGAATAATGTCTGTCACGAATAAGGCACAGACACTTAAAGAAGAACATAGCTCACCCTCAATAAAACAATGTGCCCGGGCCGTTTAAAAAAAAAATAACAGCTTGTCCGGACCCCAGCTTACGCTCTCGTCTGAGGAAACCTGCGCTTGTCAGGCAAAATGGAGTTAAAGTTGATGTTGCACAAGAGGAGCAAGACAAAACCTGATGCAGTGAATGTCTGACGAATAAAACATGGACCACTTGTAACGGGACCATAGCTCACCTTCAGTAAAACTCCATGTCTTCGACGATTAAAACAACAAAAAACTTGTCCACGCTCCATCTTGCGCTTTACGTGCAGAAAACCTGCAATTGCCGGGGAATATTCAGATTTAGTTGAAAACCAATTGACATTTCAGAAGAGAAGAAAAATCTAGTGCAGCGAATAATGTCTGTGATGAATAAGGAACAGACACTTCGAGAAGACCATAGTTTACCTTCAATAAAAACGATGTGCCCGGACCCGTTAAAAAAAGAATGACTTGACAGAACCCCAGCCTACGCTTTCATCTGAGGAAGCCTGCACTTATCAGGGAAAATGCAGTTTTAGTTGATAACTAATTGACATTACAGAACAGAGGCATAAAAAAACAACTGATGTGCTGAATAATGTCTATGACGAATAAAACAAAGACCACTGTTAAAGAGACCATAGCTCACCTCCAGTAAAACACTGCTTTGGTCAGTTGAAAAGAGAAGACTTGTCAACGCCCCATCTTGTGCTTCTCTCCGAGGAAACCTGCGCTTGTCTGAGAAAATGCAGTTTTCGTTGATCCCAACACCTCAAGGCCAGGTATTGTGTTCTAGGATCTTTTAGAAATCATCCGCAAATTACAACAAGTCACATATGCTACAGGTGAAAACGAGACTATTTTAAGACTACTAGGGCAACATATGAAACCTGCCCACTGAACCACTCTAAAAATATGGCATATAAAAAGTAATCAGGTTGATGATACATATAAACTATGAAAAACAAAAAAAAGTCTTCCAATTTTTAAACACTCTACAGCGAGAACCAAAGGGAATCTAACCTATCTTCGCGAGAAGCGGCACTGTAATTTGTGACGTATCGTAAAATACCGGGCAAGCGCCCACTCAATATTTAGACATAATCGCAAAAAAATGGGAGATGGGCGCTTTTCCGGTTATTAATTTTACATTTCAACGTACTGCGCAGACTTTCTCAGATATTACAAATTTGGGAATGGGCACTTAGTGGAGAGTGGGCGGATGCACGGTATTCTACGGTTTGTTCAGCTAGGTGGTGGATTTTTTTTGTAAAAATTTCGAAGGAGAAACTTGCCCCGGTCAAATGTTACAAATAAATACAATAGGTTTCCTATGGACAGACATGGGATTAAGGCTGTCTCAGGTGGAAGTTTAAAAACGCGGTTGAGGGGCACTAAACCATATACAAGACAAACTGGGTGATGAGAGCGAAGTAATAAGTGTCTTCGTTCCTACCTTCAATGTTTGAGCTAATTCGAACGTCCCATTGGCCCACAACATTTTCAAGCTCCAATCTGAATAAGCTCAAAACCATGTTGGCCTATAACAAATATATTGTTTTTATTTGTAACTCTTTGCTGAGGTAAGTGTTTTCTTTGGTACTATTTTAACAAAACAAATCCACAACCTAGCTGAACCTACGTCACAAACCACACTACCGTAGCAAGCGAGACTGATTTTTGGGGGGTGGTCAAGTCCGCTAGCGCACACCACATCGGAGCATGTGGAGCGGGAGCTCGCACTGCAGAACTTAGGGATCCTGGGTTAAGTCCCCACACATGCTCATTTGAACTGAATGAGCATCGTACCAGCATGCGGTCGTGTCTCACTACTGCGTGTGCTTGTTAAAGACCGCAGGCTAGCGGTTGTACAGCACTGGCTAAATCGTTCATCTACAGCGAGTTATTTGTCACAACTTAGAAATAGCTGACTAACTACACGCTGTATAACTATCCACATAACCCCAATTATTTTTACTGATTTTTGCGATGTATATAAATTTGTAGGTTAGATTCCTTTGGCCCTCGCTGTAACAATTAAAACATAGATTAACAAATATTTTTGTAAATTTACAAGGACCTCAAGATTCTAATGGTATAGGCGGCGGTACACGAGCCTTCATTGTACCTAATATAAATAATATATATAAAATCAAGTTATCTCATCTGTCTATCATTTTAATTCCATCTAGTACTATAAATAAAACACTGTCTCTTTAATTTATGCTGCAGGGCTGCCGCATATGTCCTTGCTTTTTCTTTTATATTGTGTACCATTTGTAAGAACTGAAGGCAGTACAGGAACTTTTAGAAACATTTTCGCCTTTAGTCTCGTATCCCCATCGGTCAAATTAGAAAAAGAAAATCGAATTAAAGGAATTCTTTTCGAGCGCAGCTCTTGGGCGCCCATTACCGGCTTCAGCGGCGTCGGCGTTGCCGTAACTGCGCGGTGCATTATAAGACCGCTCCCATCATGCAACACGTGGGGAGGAGGACGAGGGGAGGAGGAGGGGAAGAGGAGAAGAGAAGAGAAGGGAAGAGGGATGAGGAGCAGAGGAGGGACAGGGAGGAGCAGGAGAGGAGGAAGGGTATACCCTCACCTCTTCCTCCTCAAGAGCTATGCTCTAATTCGGCGTTACGGGGTGTTGTAAACGTCTTTTTCTTTTTTTGATCCGATAAAACAAATTTTTATCTGTAATAGCAAAAATCAAGCATCACAAAATATAAGAGGGAAAGACGAAAATAGAAAACACACCATTAGAGTGAACCAATCTTGTTCAGCAGGCCTAGAATTCTGGCTGGGATTCCATTGACCTTGTTGTGACCACGGGAGCTGGACTTGCTACCTTTAGATGGGTTTACCTGGACAAAATGCCTGTATAACAGGTCAAAGAAACGCACGTCAATTGAACATGAACAACTCACATTTTTGGGTGAAAGATGTCGAGATGTCCTTGTGCGTGTTTATACAGCCTGCCTTTGGGCTGACTTTCACATGTCGGTGGCTGGTTCAGACTGCGCAGCAAAATATCTCGTGCAGTATGGCTGCTAACCCGAGGCCTTTAGAGCCAACATGCAGTAGTGATACACGAACAGATGCCAGTATAATGCCTATCAAGATTAGAACAGGTGAGGCGCTAGTCCGACTGTGGATTCCTGGACTCTGCAGTGCGAGGTCTAGGTCCACATGTTCAGGGTCCCGGTGCCCTAGCATAATCGACCACCAGTCCTGCCATGAACAAACACTGAATTCTGACATATCTGTACCTCTGAAGGAACTCCAGCGTGTACGAGGCCTCCTTTGGGTACTTGATGTTGAAGACGAAATAAGCTCCCAGGCGCGAGCAGAGAGCGACCTCGAGACTGCTTGCCTCAAACACAAGCACCCTGTCAACAACCAGCGCAATCTGGAGAGGGTCATCTAGAAGCGTAGAACCTAAGTAAAAAAAAAAGCAAGAGGTGATGATCATCAAACCTACATGTTACAGATGTAGTTAATTTATTGCAATCATAACGGTTCAAATGGATGACAGAAAGGACATTGCAATGAGGTAAACTAGGAAATATGGATGCTCTGCATTGCAATACAGTACAAGCTCGTTACAACAGATCTTGTTGCAGCAGAAACTTGGATACAACATACTGATTTGTGAAGCTCAGTTGGTTTTCCTATTTGTACCACTGATTCAACTTCCTATCTGAATAATACATAATCCTTTTTTACAACAGAGCGAAATAGTTGTCAAAACCAGGGCTCGGCGATATCAAAGATGCATGTATCTCCAATACTAACTTCAGAGACAGTCGAGTACCTTGTATCTGGTACTGCCTGCCAGGAAAAAATGTATCAATGTATCAGTACCTAATACCCATTTTTACAGTATCGAGTATTTTGAAGATACCCAATAGTTAAGAAATTAGCATTAACTTTTAAAGCTCACTTCCAGTTCATTTTCTTTCTGGCAAAACCAGGCTATCCTTCTTTCTATTTTGTGAGCTGTACATGCAAATTGCACAATTTTTTTTTTTGGAACTGTGGGAACAGGTCAGGAAACACCTTCTGTAACAGGGCAGACAGACAACACCGGCATCTTTGTTGAACTGAGATCTCCTTAGTTGAAGGCTGATAAGTGGACTAATGCAATGCAATATATCATCATTAGAGGGTTTTAGTAAGCCGGATTTTCAGTCCTAAAGTGATACCCACTAAAGAAACATGTTTAAGGGCAATAGAAAGGTATCGTCATCGGGATTAACAAAACGGTCTATAAAAATTTCAAGATCTCTGCTAAGCGTGCCTTTGAGCTCGGCAGAGAGCTACCGAGGCAATCGTGGCCAGTAGCATTTGACCTCTTTCTTTCCTGGTTCCCTGCCCTCCTCATTTCCACCTCTCCCTATCCCTCGTTTACCCTCGTCACTCCCATCCCCTTGTCTTCCTCCTCTCTCCCTTTTTGGCTGTGCGTTTGTCAAGGTAAAAGGTGACCCTGACCTTGGACCCTTGACCTCTCCTCCTCCTGTGTCCCCCATCCCTTCTAGCTCCCCTCCCTTCTCCCTTTCATTCCCTCGTCTCCTCCTCTTTGCTCCTCCTCTTCCTTCTCCTCTAAATCCCTCTTCCTTCCCACTCAGCCATCCACCTCACCCTCCTTCCCCTTCATTCCTTCTTCCCCCTCCTCCTCACTCCCTTGTGTGATTATGTGTTTGTGCAATCGTGGACTTAGACCGATATCTCTCGATTTCCTCCACTCCATCAATTCGCCTCCTAACCCAGAATCGTTAAGAATTTCTTTATAAATAACACAATCGTCAACATAGAGGCCTATGAAAGAGGAGATACGTGCAGGACGGTTGTTAATATAAATAAAAAATAAGTCGGCCGAGTACGGTACCTTGTTGGACTCCGCAGCTAACATGCAAAGCTAACAAACGTTTATGAAAAATATCGATACCAGAACCCATAAAATCCAGGTGAGAAATGTTTATAATCAATGTAAATTAATCAGGTTTCCTGCTTTCCAAATACTTGCGATGGGATTTCAGCTATGTATCGAAGCATCTAGGATACTGCATGGAGTATTTATATCAAAGATGGACTTTGCGTCTGTATCTTGTATCAGTACCTAAATGTAATTTTCCATGGTGTCAAGTATACTATCGAAAGCCCAGCCCTGGTCAATAACAAGGGCCATTATAACGAGCTTAGACAGTACTTGCACTTCTTTCACAATTTTCTTAATTATCTAAAAATTAAAAGGCAGCGCAAAGCTATCTCACCAAGGATTGCAAGGTGAGGTGTATCTGGGCAGGAGCCAAGAACACTGGCAGCTGTTGAGTGCTATAATTAATACAAAAATCAAGAATATTTAATGGTGTACTTGTTATTGATAAGAAAACAGATACTTTCATGGTAAAAAATTGGTCAGCAAGGCTGAGAATTCAGAAATTAAATTAATAAACTTTTTGCAGCTAATATTTAAATGCCATGAACAATATTGTGCGTGGTATTATGCACTTCACACAAGGAATTGCAGTCAACAAAGCAGATGATCACTGCCTCACAGAGTTGACCTCTGCAATTGATTGCATACATTTATGAATAACTAAACAAGTTCATGGAATAAGATTACCAAGCTCACCGGGTGAAATGAGATGAGAGCCTCTGGATTCTCGTCGAAGTAGGTAGTCAGGAGCTGAAGAACAAAGGCGTAGCGTGGTGGCGCTTGTCCATTGCAGTCCAAAGTTTTCTGGATTGTCTGGAGGAGGGACCTTGACTGAGGCTTCCAGGCTCTCCACATATGACATCAAAGAGCTGATTTCCTTTCGACGTCAGCTCAGTGGTGAAGGCAGTGTGGTAGGAAAACTCAAGGAGTGTATCAACATGAACGAAGAGGTGAGACCAAGACTCCGCAATTTCAAGGAGTGTTTGCTGCATGGAGTTGATGTGCCTCCTCTGCAGTGCGTAGGTTTTCTTCATAGTAGAGGAGATCTCCTCTAAATTGGTGGCTTTGCACAGCTGCTGCCTCATTACCTCTAGATCGTCCCACGTGTATGGCGCACAGTCTGGCTCCCATGCCACGCAACCGTGGGAGTCTGTTTGTCTGCCTTGCTTAGATGATGTCACTTCTGGTTCGTCATCTTCAGTTCTTCCCGGCCCTCGTTTTGCAGCATTGTGTGGCCGACGCCTGTTATCCATCTATACAGCAAGTTGTCGTGTTCAAGATGACGTAACGTCACCAATAATATTTCCTGTCGACATCACGTCAGCAAAGGAGTGTGGGTATCTTGCCACAACCAGGGAGGCAATCTTGCTTACTTCTTTGATTTTGGGTTTCGGATCATGCACTGCGATTGCTTCTCCCAGGAGTTTGACCATCTTTCGTCTTAGGTAAGGCTCTGGCACCTTCTCCTCTTGGCAGGTTCGTACCAGATCTGCAGGCATTGCGCCCCAATCCACTTCAAAAGAACTCGCCCAGCGGTCCTTCGAAGCCCTCTCTTGTGATGCACGGTGAGCCGTGGCTGCCGCTGGGTTTGTCGGTGTTGAAGCAGCTGACGTTGAGGGAAGTGCACAGTTTTCAGTTTGTGGTTGGGAACCAGATTTTATGAGATGTAAAAGCTTCCTGATATGCAAGGTCTTGGGGAAAGGCTTTAAGTCCTGTTCTTCCAAGTATAGAAGGTATTTTGCTGTACTGTATCCCTCCTCCACAAGGTGGGTCACCAGTGCGTCGAAATGGCCATCGGGTATCTCGGGTACCAGTTGTGTTATAGTTGCCCTTACAGAGTCCATCTTTATTTTAGGGGAGAAATACAGTCAATGTGATTAGATTAAATTTCCTTCACTATCAAAAAAAAAGTGACAGGAGACACTTAGCTATTTTTATAAAGGCATTCTAAAGCGTTAAGGAGCCTGGCAAAGCATCACTGTGATGAGAACTACAGATATGCAAAACCCTGCATGAATACAGCGATCTGATCATGCAATCTGCATCTGGAGACTTTATACCCACACCTGAACTGTATCTTCGACTTTCTTTTCCACCGGTCATCCAAAGTGTTCCTTTATATTTCTCCTACACCATAAACACAAGCGTGAATTAAAAAAGATTCCCTCGCAGTCACACTTCATAAGCTGTTTGATTTTCTTTTTATTAAGATATTACATCCACCAGTTCACTGTGGATACCCACAGATACACAGGGCTCTACAGGTAAGGAGTATATTCCACATCATGTTTCAAGGAAACCACATTCCTTGTTCCACAGGCATAAATGTGCAAAGGAGAAAAATCCAGAAGCTGACTGTAAGCAACACACAGGAAACTACCTCTGCAACAATTTACAATTTTCAGTCCCATGCTTGCCCATGTTGTTATTTCGCATGCCTCTACCGCAAACACAACCTTCCCGTGCTCAACGATACAGCAACTATTTTGCCAGCCATTGGCTCTCTACACTGTTGGAAAAAAAATTACCGACCCCGCCACATACTCTGTCCCTCGATACACCAATGTTTGACTAACTTCAGCAGCTAACAGTTGAATGCCACAGCTCACTACACCATCAGTGAGTTCTTTTGAATACATTCCCTCTACAGAAGACAATGCATGCTCTTGAAGCAATTCATCTGGAAAAAGCTTGCCCGCTCTGCAATATGACTGAAGCATCTCGTGCTTCCTTGCCATAGAGTAAGTAATATTTTTGAAATTTTGAGTGCTGCGTATGATTCGCTTAAAGTAAGAATGCTTGCTCTCAAAGCGAAGCGTTGACAAATGGCACAATGGACCGTATTCGCAGCAGAGGTCGGGGTAGTGCCTCAGATAATGATGTTTTGGTTTTAGAGCTATGCCAGGAAACAGATGTACCCTACGGGACAAATGGTCATCAATCAGAGCACGCAAGTACTCTATTTGAATCACATCAAGTTGAGGCGATGCCAAGATGGTTACAATGTCTTTTAGGATGAGGTATAGCTGCCAGGCCTCATCTTCCACATCTCTGACCTTGTCAAAGAGCAGGACGGGTGAAAATCTGACAAGATAAAATGTCTCTACTGCCTCTCCTCTACAGTTTCCTTCACAGGAAACTGCACGGCCGGTTCTTAGAGTCATGCCCCTTAAGCTTCATGTTCGCTATTCTTGAATTGAGTTCCTCAATGCTGAACCACTTCTTCTCAGTGGCGAGTCTCCGAAGGATAAGCGATAGGTCATATGGGACTACACCCTCATATAGGTCGTGAGCAATGCACGGGGGCAGGCCAGACGTGGCATGAAAACTCAGGAGTGAGTTTAGGGATGAGTCAAACTTAACCCCAAGACATGAGTCTAGTCCTTCTTCCTTGATGCGCTTTAGACATTTTTCATAGCTCTCAGCCGTACGGCGAGGTCCCATCGATCTAAAATCGGCCATAAAGGCATCTCTTGTCACTTCGCAAAAGCGACAGAAATATTTTGACCTTGAAAACGACTCTACAAAGCCCCCTATCCCGTGGCTTCCGAGGTTGTCACCGAGACATGACAACAAGCCGCAGTTGTATCTGACTCCATTTACTGTAACACCATCTTTTTCAAGATCTGCAAGGTCTGATACAAGATACTTCATCACCATTAACATTATGTCCCACTTTTTGTAAGGTGGACTCATAGCACAACATTACTAACTGCATCGCATGAACTTTTGTTTGAGCGAATGGTGGCATGTTAGCGATGGTGTCGTACATCCCCAAGATTTTGTGTTTTTTTCTGGCAGATCCTAAAGGGTTAGCAACTTCAAATGCATCCTGAAATAATAGTAGCTGAATGGTGTTCTCACCAGCAATAAAAAAATTGGACTCTCCATAGAGCTTCCCATCAGTGATGTCTTGGAGAAAGCCAGGCTCCAGATCATTTGTGCGAGAGTAGCTTCTGAACAGAAATGTCAGAAAGGAAAGCCTCTAGTGTTTCCTTCACTGGCACATAGTGAAAACTTCTAGCATGCGCACATTTAACCTCCACAAGGTCTATCACGGCAAAATTATTTTTGTAGAACTGGCTCCTCGAATGCATACTACGCACGACCCCACTGTCTGGGCACAGAGGAGATTGCTCAGCTTTCAGTTCTGCCACAACTCTAGCTTTCAGTTCCGCCACATCACTAGCTATTTTAGCAGTGACCCATGACCTATTATTATTATTATTATTATTCTTTGTTTGTTGTATATTTAATATTGTTGACTTGTTACTATATTACTATCTTTGTTTCATGTATGTGCTCTCCCCCCCCTGTAATGCCTTCGGGCCCTGAGGGTACTTTCAATAAATAAACTGCATGGCATACTTCTGCGCTGACATCGAAGCATTCCAGAACTCTACAAATGCCTGAAACTTTGCTGTCTTTAGCTACAGAGTCAAGAAAGTACATCTCATTGGCAATACTCTGGACAACTGATGCAGGCACTAGGTGCATTGCTTCCAACTTCATAAAAAACAAGGCCAGATGTGTTGTTTCTAACGATGCCTCACCAGGGCCCTCACAAGATGTGTTTGCCTGTTCAGCACTGTGCGCAAATGAAAGAGACTCACTGTTCTCCATGTCAGTTCTAGGTTGTGCACCATCACTATCATAATCATGTTGACTGTATGACGATGGGGGTTTTGCCTGGTGACTATGACAGCGACTCATGTGCGCCGAGAATGTATTTGAGTTCTGGAACTGCCTTCTGCAGTTTTCCATGAAGCAACTTGTCTTGAGGCCTGAACTGATGTGGCCTTTGATATGTTTGGTCATTTCCAGTCTGCTCCAAACCTTTTGTGAGCAGAATGCGTGAGGGCAAACATATTCTCTCCCGTCGTGATGAGATTTCTGCCCACTGTGACATTTTGACGTGTGCACTCTTAGGGCATTGAATGAGCGGAAAGACCTGCTACACCATTCTTTCAAGCAGGGCAAACTTAGGTTGTGACTTGTTGAATGAAGCCTATAGTGTCTCTCATAGTGGTACAAGTTTTTCTGTCGCAGCTTGCAAACATGGCAACTGTACATGATGCAGTTTTAATGATGTGAACTTCCGGCCTGAAATGGGAGAGTTTTTGAAATAAGAAATAACATAACCGATGAATACTGCCATAATGTCGTGCTTATGTAACCAACGGCAGAGGTTCATAAAGTATCAAATGTCCAGAAAAGGCAGATTCCTATACTGAAAGTGTGCGTTAAATGTGTTCATTTGACATCCTGGTTTAATTGACCCAGCTTTCCATTAGTAAACGATCCAAAAATAGCAAAATGTTTGTCGAATCTGTGTTACATTTAAATTGTAGAACAGGTGTCCCACTGTACAAGCTATCTCGATGTCTGTGGGCTTGTTTCAATTCCAAAAGTTAACTACAAATGGGTAAAAAAGAGAAACATTAGACGCCTGTAGTAATTACCACAGAGGAGAGTATGTGAATTAGCCATCCGCATGTTATGGTTGCTATTGATTTGGCTTCAAATTGCGCTGCTCTAGCATGATTCACAAGAAAGTTACAACTCCGCAGAGAGTGAAATACCACCACCGCAGACCGCTGAAGTGCAAAACTTCTTTTCTGCCTATAAAACACATGGTTTGGAGTGTTGCCCAATTTAAAAGAGCAGCACGCTGGCATTTGGCCCTTTGATGTTTGAGCACACTCCTCTATGGAAGTTGTCAGGTGGTATATACGTACCTTCAGACTATGGTGATGGCAATTACGGTGCAGGCCTCGCTTGCGACCACCACTGGACAGAGGGACGCAAAGCCAGGCAGAGCCCTGCTGTAGGTCTGGGTAAAAAAGAGAAACATTAGACGCCTGCAGTAATTACCACAGAGGAGAGAGTATGTGAATTAGCCATCCGCATGTTATGGTTGCTTGGCTTCAAATTGCGCTGCTCTAGCATGATTCACAAGAAAGTTACAACTCCGCAGAGAGTGAAATACCACCACCGCAGACCGCTGAAGTGCAAAACTTCTTTGTTGCCTATAAAACACATGGCTTGAAGTGTTGCCCAATTTAAAAGAGCAGCACGCTGGCATTTGGCCCTTTGATGTTTGAGCACACTCCACTGTAGAAGAAGTCAAGTGGTGTATACATACCTTCAGACTATGGAGATGGCAATTACGGTGCAGGCCTCGCTTGCAACCACCACTGGACAGAGCGACGCAGAGCCAGACAGAGCCCTGCTGTAGGTCTGGGTAAAAAAGAGAAACATTAGACGCCTGCAGTAATTACCACAGAGGAGAGAGTATGTGAATTAGCAATCCGCATGTTATGGTTGCTATTGATTTGGCTTCAAATTGCGCTGGTCTAGCATGATTCACAAGAAAGTTACAACTCCGCAGAGAGTGAAATACCACCACCGCAGACCGCTGAAGTGCAAAACTTCTTTTCTGCCTATAAAACACATGGTTTGGAGTGTTGCCCAATTTAAAAGAGCAGCACGCTGGCATTTGGCCCTTCGATGTTTGAGCACACTCCTCTATGGAAGTTGTCAGGTGGTGTATACGTACCTTCAGACTATGGTGATGGCAATCACGGTACAGGCCTCGCTTGCAACCACCACTGGACAGAGCGACGCAGAGCCAGACAGAGCCCTGCTGTAGGTCTGGGTAAAAAAGAGAAACATTAGACGCCTGCAGTAATCACCACAGAGGAGAGAGTATGTGAATTAGCCATCCGCATGTTATGGTTGCTTGGCTTCAAATTGCGCTGCTCTAGCATGATTCACAAGAAAGATACAACTCCGCAGAGAGTGAAATACCACCACCGCAGACCGCTCAAGTGCAAAACTTCTTTTTTGCCTATAAAACACATGGTTTGGAGTGTTGCCCAATTTAAAAGAGCAGCACGCTGGCATTTGGCCCTTTGATGTTTGAGCACACTCCTCTATGGAAGTTGTCAGGTGGTGTATACGTACCTTCAGACTATGGTAATGGCAATTACGGTGCAGGCCTCGCTTGCAACCACCACTGGACAGAGCGACGCAGAGCCAGACAGAGCCCTGCTGTAGGTCTGGGTAAAAAAGTGAAACATTAGACGCCTGCAGTAATCACCACAGAGGAGAGAGTATGTGAATTAGCCATCCGCATGTTATGGTTGCTTGGCTTCAAATTGCGCTGCACTAGCATGATTCACAAGAAAGTTACAACTCCGCAGAGAGTGAAATACCACCACCGCAGACCGCTCAAGTGCAAAACTTCTTTTTTGCCTATAAAACACATGGTTTGGAGTGTTGCCCAACTTAAAAGAGCAGCACGCTGGCATTTGGCCCTTTAATGTTTGAGCACACTCCTCTATGGAAGTAGACAAGTGGTGTATATGTACCTTCAGACAATGGTGATGGCAATAACGGTGCAGGCCTCGCTTGCGACCACCACCGGACAGAGGGACATAAAGAGCCCTTCTGTAGGTCTGGGGAAACAAAGAAAAATTAGGCGCGCGAAATAATTTCCAGGGAGGACGGTGCGAAAGCCCTTTTTGTGAAATTACCATCAGCATGTTATGCTGATTTTAATGACTGAGCTCCAACTGTCGGTTCCCGAACATGATTGACAGGGAAGTTATGGCTCCGAAGACAGTGAACACTGACGGCAGGGTTCGTTTAACTTTCTAGCGTAAGCAACAAGTGCTTTAAAGTACTGTATTTTCCGGTCTAAAGACCCTAGGAGCCAATTTTGCCTAAAAGATAAGTTTTCGTTTGGATAGTTGGCGCTCAATGCATAGTCCGCAGGGCAAAACGTAGGCTGAAAAGCTAACATCCATAGTCTGTCAGTCCGCACCTCTCGCACAAAAGATATTTGCGGACGAAAGTCTGGATTTTCTTGTGCACCTCTCCTGGGTGAACCGCAGAGCTCTCAGCTTGACCCACATTGACCGCTTGCAGGCATCCAAGCGACCAGTGTGTCACCTGCAAGGCATAGAAAGCCTGAGCAACAGATTGAAAGTGTGACGTTCACTTCTTAATCCCGGCATAAAATATTCTAAAATCTGCAAGCCAATCAGACCAGTCTGGTGCTAACGAAGGATCTAGAAACGAAAAGTATTGCATAGTATAACCCGTATCTGTAGATAGTCTGCACAACATAAAAAAACAACTTTTATACATGCATAGTCTGCAGACTATAGACCAGAAAATACGCACTGTTTGATTCCGGAGAGCTGCACACTTCCGTTTTGCCTTTTGATGTTTGGCCTAATTATACCAACACACTCATTGATAGAGTTAGTCAAGTGGTGTACACATAATTTGAGATGTTGCTGATGTCAGTTATACTACATGACTCACTTTCCGCCACAATATGTTGTGGCGGAAGACACAGGGTCGCATAGCCGCACAAAACAGTGATATATGTTTGGGTAAAAAAAAAGTTACGAAAAACAAATTAATACTATGTACACGCTTGAATTTGCATGGACCAGGTAACGGAAACCTTTCTGAATTTACCGTCTGCATAAATGTACTCGGTGCGACCGTAAAAGCCGGCACGTTTGGCACGCTGGCAAAATTTGCAGCTGGCGATGAACGATATAATTGCGATGAAGATTTATTTTTACAAATTAAATGACCAATTACCCAGATTAACAAATATTTTAAAATGAAGAAACGTTTATTTATGAAAGGTCTACATTACACAAAAAAAAATTGCACCTGTTGTTTTTTTTTTGTTTTTTTTTTTTTTTTGTCTTGCTTATTCGTTTGGGCGTTCCCAGAACGAAATGGGAAAAACAACCGTTCGTCCGCTTTACAGCCCCTTCCCCTTGCGAACCGAGAGCGCTAGCAGAATCACAGCTTCGAGCGCCCAGCCTCCGCGAGCGAGCTCAGCGGCACATGTTGCAGCAAACGAGTTTGTTCTGTCCTCTGGCAGCCGCTGCCACTGCCGAGCTCTCCGGCGATGCTTCACGGGCTGCACGGAAACCATCTCGGGCGATGACGTCGCGTCGTGATCCGACATACGCAACATAACTTACGGTTCTGCTGCCTTAGCGGATAAACAAATTGTTACCCTCCCCACGGAATAATGACGAAACTCGTTCCCTCCCAAGTACCTATTAGTGGATTCCGATTTCAACTTCGATTATTAGGCAAGAGCGTCGGCACCAAACTTGGGTGGCATGGTGGGCACCATGAGCACGTGTATAGCTCGTGTAACATAAATGCACCCACCTGATAACATGACATCAAGAGTACTGCTAGCGAAATGGATACGATCGCTGTCGCGGCTGTGACGAACACGGCGGCATAAACATCGAAACCGAAATGTCGCGAGTGAATATACATACGTCAACCCAGGGCCGTACCCAGAAAAAAATTTCGGGGGGGGGGGGGGGGGGGGGGGGGGGGGGGGGGGAGGGGGTTTCTAGGACAACGGCAGCCATTTTGAAAGTGTCTGTTGTCTTATTTTCGCCTATGAATCATGTGCATAGGTGGCATATAATGGAGAGTTACAGCAAACCGGAGAACCGGTCCCGGTTTGGTAGCCGGCAGCCGACCGGCGCCACTGCGCGTGCGTAGAGGTGGAGATTAAAATCGACTGGATGCCAGTGCACCGACCAGGGCCGTACCCAGAAAAATATTTCGGGGGGGGGGGGGGGGGGGGTCAGAACCCCCTAACCCCCCCCCCCCCCCCCCCCCTGGTTACGGCCCTGCGGTCACCGCGCGAGCCTATGCGGAACCACTACGCAGCGAATTTCTTCCAACCGCTCTACGCGCTCCACCTCCTTGGGCACATCAGTTCGTCTCCCGATCTACAAGCGCAACACACAGAGAGATCGCTCGCGATTTACAAGGGGCACAGGAATTCACTCGGCGAGCTATCCAGATTTGCAAGAAGAAGGCACTAACATTGTTCCGAGAAATGCACAATTTGTCAAACGCCTCGATCAAATCATTATTTAACGCGATTATTTCGCTGGACACCAGCCTCTTGTAGGATAGAGGAGGCTTCTTTTTTGCATTCAGTACTACATTACCGGAGCCGACGGCAACGAAAATATGCACGGTAGCCGTTCTTGTTCTGTTTTTAAGATTTCACGGCTTCAGAGTTGACGAATAAGAGAAAAAACATAATACTCTTCGCTCAAAAATGTTTGTATGACCAGTTTCAGGTAAGCACGTTTGAAATTTGAACCTTTAAAGACACGTCAAATGTATTGGATTTTAAATACAAGAGTTATTCAAAAGGACGCACTCACACTCGGTCCTCATGCAGCACCGCAGACACTACCGACGGCAATGCAGAGCGGGGACCAGTAGCACTTTGTAGCGTATACAACATGTTCTTTGGAGTACCGATTTCAAAAAGCTCCATCCTTCTTTTTATGCCTTTCGATGTTTCTTTGAAGCAATAAAGTAGTGTTCACATACCTTTGGACGTCGCTCCGCCAGGAACCAACGGAGGGAACGGCGCGATACAGCCAAACAGGTCACGCCAAAAACCACGAGGCTTCGATTGCTGTGCGAGAGGGTCAAGTGCTATCGGAAACAATATGAGCGTGAACGCGCTTCCGCAGTGACAAGCGGAGGCGCGTTCACGCTCATATTGTCTCCGATATTACATAGAAAGTTTGTTGGAGTAGTGCATACTAGGGAGCCTTCATGTGCGCTTTGCTAGGGTGATGCCATCCTTTGTAATACCACTCGCCGACAAGCCAGCAGCCATTTTGTTCCTCGGCGATAATCCGTGGGGCTTATAACCCTTCCGGAAACAAGCAACTTATCTCGGAAGTTCGGAGCAGCGTTGTGGAACCCACGGAGGGAGGATTAGCATTTTCCCCCTCGGATGGGATTACCGATGGACACAAAGGCCACTTTCCGGCGCACGGGAAAACAATGAGAGGAACAAAATGGCGGTGGACGAGGGTGTGGGAAAGGGAAACAGGCAGTTGGCATCACCCTATGTGAAGCGCACAAGAAGGCACCCTATTGCATACCTTTGGACGCCGCTTCCCGCAAGGAACGAATGGAGGGAACGGCTTAAAGGGATTGTCCGGTCGAATTTTGTATTCGAGAAAACAATTGAATATCATTGTTATTGCCTCGAGAAGCATCGTACATGCAATATCCGAATTTTATATGCCCCTCTACGTGAGTAATTGAATTTATACTTTTCCAATCACATTCTAGCGTAAACGCTGCTTTCGTTGGCAACATTGAAGCTCTGACGTCACAAAACACAAAGCAAGCATTTTTGTCTCGTTGTTTGCCTGCAAGTGAACCCCTCAGCGTGCTTCGTTTTTGTTGTTGCGCTCGACTTGTTTCGTGGTTGGGTAAGTGTTTTGTTGCGCGGTTGGGTGCCACAACCACCGGGCAGCACATGCGAGCCAAGACATGACGTTCCACACTTTTCCGCGAGACGTGCAGTGACGAGCAAAGTGGATCGTCGTCGTGCGTAGGGACTGGATTCTCGTCCAGATCGAGATCCTGCTTATGCAGCAATCATCTCGCAGAAGAAAGCTACGAGCTGGGCTCTCAGCGGACAGAAGGCTTGTAAGCTGAGGTGTGATGCTGCGCCAACGATATTAAACTACGTCCACCCACTCCTCGCCCAAATCGGATCAGTCAATTTAGGTCTGTTCGATTCGCCTGAACTGGCTGAAATAGTTCGGCAGTGCAGGAACTGGTGCATTCGATTCAACCGGAAGTTGCACGACCGCTGCACTGGCGCATTCGATTTATTCCAGTTCTGAACGAGTTCAGACCCAGTTCCTCAAAATCTTGCACCTGCTACGGACTCGGTTCAGCCAGTTCAGCGTCCGTGCAGAAGCAGACGACAAGAGCAGTCGGCGATAACAGAACTCCTCGTCCGTCTCTGCTCGCGGTGCCATTTTTCGCAGCGCTTGCTCAAATGTCTGCGATGTTTAACAATAACGCCGATACGGGGGTTGCATTTCCCCTCACTTATGACAATAACGTACCCGCGGTGGACGCGGAATTGAGATCATCACCGAGGGCAGGAATTTGCTTGATTATGATATTCTAAAAGCGTTTTAGGCACCTGCTCGCGTAGGTTTGGCTCCCCGTGGTGAGTGTTGAAATATTGGCTCACGTAAATTGTTTCTTTTTGATGCTATGTGGGGATCCACAGTGTTGATATTCTTACCTACAGACACGGGAAAGGTGTTGCCCTCTTGATAGTCTCCGCCTTCCGTTGCCCTTGGATGCATATTGACGACTCCGATACATTGCAGAGGTCTGGGATTTAGTGCGTTGGCACTCGCATGTCCCCCTAGCTGAGCATAATACTGCATGCTTTGTCCGCTGGTATCTGTGGACGCCCACTAACGGGCCTGAGAAAAGCACCAAGAATCGGCTTTTTTTTTTTTTTTTGCCGATTTTCGTTTTAGCTTGACGCCAAAGTTACGGTCGATAATTGTCTTGGCCACGACGTTATCGTCAGGCCTTCGTCTCCATCCTGATGCCGCGAACCTATCGTCGAAATGCAAAGATTCCCTTTGAGGGGCATTTGCCGCTACCTTCTTGACTTGTAACCGACAGTTTAGAACTTCCTGGCCAAATCGAACAGACCTTGATTATGCAGTGAAACCGAAACCAACAGCTTGGCCATCTCGAAATGATACCAGAAGTTGTATTTAGCACGCGTGCAGCCCGATATCTGTTTGACCTGCGTGTGAAAATGGAGCGTATACCTACGATTCACCAAGATCGTCCAAGTCAAGTGACGACATGCATATGAACGGTTCGCTGTTTGCCTTCGACCCGCGGACGTCGCCTCTGAGAGAATGACCCGCAGCCTCATCACCGATCCAGTGGATCCGCCGAAATGTGTACCCAGATGCCGCTTCGTGCATTAAAAGAACCGTATTTCAGTAGGGTACTGCCTAGGAGACTATATAATTCGAAACAAAATACAAGACATCAATTGACCAACGCTTGTTATCCCGACCATCCGACAAACCTTTGCGTTTTGTGACGTCACTCAGCACCTACGGATGTCAGCCATTGACACTGGCGAAATTCGGGGCGCAGTTTCGTACATAGGATCATGAAAGGTTTAATTAATAACGGGAGATCATATATAAAAATAAAAATGACGTTTGTCCATATGAAGGCTCCCTCGACGTAACGAGAGCAAGGACTTAAGTACTTCCGGTTTCGACCGGACGATCCCTTTAAGGGGTGTCCAAACAGGACACTACAAAACGCGCGACTCCGGCAAATCGTGCCGCGCTCTGCCGCGATCCGCTTCCGGCCGTCGGAGGGACATTTCCCTCCGTCAATTCTTCCCGGGGGAAAACTTCCCCCCGTCAAATCTCCCCCTCGCTTCCTCCACGGCGGCCTTGCTCTGCTCATCACGTAGGTCTGGAGAGCCACTCACACGCTCTTTTGGCTGTCGGTCAATTGGTCAAGGCCACCGCTGACAATACGGAACCGCATCGGACGCCATCACGACGAAAGTGAATCTCGACAAAGAAAGCAGATCCGAGGCGGGCGAAACGCACCCTTTGACGCAGGAATGTCCCAAATCCACCCAAAGCCGGACCTCCTTGGCCTTCGAGCAGAGGCGACGGCGGTACGCGAGGGAGTTGGCGAGGTGAGACAGACGCAGGTGGCGTGTGACGTCAATCTGAAGAGGAGAGCAGTCGTGATCGTAAAAATTTTCACGACTCCTGCAAACATTTCCACGACTCCGACAGACCGGAAAAATAGAAGCGTCCGCTTCAATTTTCACGATTTATCGGAGTCGCGGGTTTTGTAGTGTCCTGTTTGGACACCCCTTTATAAGGCAACGCCAAAAACCACGAGGTTGTGATTGCCGCGAGAACGTAAAGAGAAAGTTTGTTAGTACCGTCCTACACGCGGCGGTACATGGACAAACGCGACGATGCGCCGGAAAGGGAGAGGGGGGCCTCCGGGCGTCGAGCACGGGTCGGGTTCGCCCTTCTCTGCGCATGCTCGGCGTCCTGGCGCTTGGCATGCTCCGCTGGCTCTCGGCTCGCCGCGCGCGCTTTTCGCCCCGCGCACTCCGAGAAACGATCACAACTCGTCTTTTAAAAATACGAGGGCGCGTCGCATTTTTTGATTGTGAAAATGCACGTATATTTTACGTACATTTTTTACAGTGTACGCGAACCTTACTCCAGTGGGCTCGGGAGCAGTGGCGACGACATGACTCTCATGCTGTGTTTCTGCGTTTCGCAGGCGATCTTGGTGTTTTTCCTGCTCTGGTCGTTACCCTGGGCTTCTGCTTCGAACGGCATTTCGGTTCCGCTGATACCATCGTCGGAGTGCAACAGCCACGTGTGCCTCTTCAGCTAATTCACCTCGGATCGGCCGTCTCGGATGCTCCCCATTTTCGGCACAACGGCGTCAACAGCAGCGACATCAGTTCCCGTACCCCCCTTAAACAGCTTGCTATGCGAACCTTGCTCCAGTGGGCTCGGGAACAGTGGTGACAGCATGACTCTCATGCTGTGTTTCTGCGTTTCGCAGGCGATCCTGGCGTTTTTCCTGCTCTGGTCGTTACGCTGGGCTTCTGCTTCGACCGGCATTTCGGTTCCGCTGATACCATCGTCGGAGTGCAACAGCCACGTGTGCCTCTTCAGCTGTTTCACCTTGGATCGGCCGTCTCGGATGCTCCCAATTTTCGGCACAACGGCGTCAACAGCAGCGACATCAGTTCCCGTACCCCCCTTAAACAGCTTGCTATGCGAACCTTACTCCAGTGGGCTCGGGAGCAGTGGCGACGACATGACTCTCATGCTGTGTTTCTGCGTTTCGCAGTCGATCCTGGCGTTTTTCCTGCTCTGGTCGTTACCCTGGGCTTCTGCTTCGACCGGCATCTCGGTTCCGCTGATACCATCGTCGGGGTGCAACAGCCACGTGTGCCTCTTCAGCTGTTTCACCTTAGATCGGCCGTCTCGGATGCTCCCAATTTTCGGCACAACGGCGTCAACAGCAGCGACATCAGTTCCCGCACCCCCCTTAAACAGCTTGCTACGCGAACCTTACTCCAGTGGGCTCGGGAGCAGTGGCGACGACATGACTCTCATGCTGTGTTTCTGCGTTTCGCAGGCGATCCTGCCGTTTTTCCTGCTCTGGTCGTTACCCTGGGCTTCTGCTTCGACCGGCATTTCGGTTCCGCTGATACCATCGTCGGAGTGCAACAGCCACGTGTGCCTCTTCAGCTGTTTCACCTTGGATCGGCCGTCTCGGATGCTCCCAATTTTCGGCACAACGGCGTCAACAGCAGCGACATCAGTTCCCGCGCCCCCCCTTAAACAGCTTGCTATGCGAACCTTACTCCAGTGGGCTCGGGAGCAGTGGCGACGACATGACTCTCATGCTGTGTTTCTGCGTTTTGGAGGCGATCCTGGTGTTTTTCCTGCTCTGGTCGTTACCCTGGGCTTCTGCTTCGACCGGCATTTCGGTTCCGCTGATACCATCGTCGGAGTGCAACAGCCACGTGTGCCTCTTCAGCTGTTTCACCTTGGATCGGCCGTCTCGGATGCTCCCAATTTTCGGCACAACGGCGTCAACAGCAGCGACATCAGTTCCCGCGCCCCCCCTTAAACAGCTTGCTATGCGAACCTTACTCCAGTGGGCTCGGGAGCAGTGGCGACGACATGACTCTCATGCTGTGTTTCTGCGTTTTGGAGGCGATCCTGGTGTTTTTCCTGCTCTGGTCGTTGCCCTGGGCTTCTGCTTCGACCGGCATTTCGGTTCCGCTGATACCATCGTCGGAGTGCAACAGCCACGTGTGCCTC
Source organism: Ixodes scapularis (assembly GCF_016920785.2). Taxonomy (NCBI): domain Eukaryota; kingdom Metazoa; phylum Arthropoda; class Arachnida; order Ixodida; family Ixodidae; genus Ixodes; species Ixodes scapularis. The sequence continues at coordinate 29,340,641 of NW_024609868.1, forward strand.
TTCAGCTGTTTCACCTTGGATCGGCCATCTCGGATGCTCCCAATTTTAGGCACAACGCCGTCAACAGCAGCGACATCAGTTCCCGCACCCCCCTTAAACAGCTTGCTACGCGAACCTTACTCCAGTGGGCTCGCGAGCAGTGGCGACGACATGACTCTCATGCTGTGTTTCTGCGTTTCGCAGTCGATCCTGGCGTTTTTCCTGCTCTGGTCGTTACCCTGGGCTTCTGCTTCGACCGGCATTTCGGTTCCGCTGATACCATCGTCGGAGTGCAACAGCCACGTGTGCCTCTTCAGCTAATTCACCTCGGATCGGCCGTCTCGGATGCTCCCCATTTTCGGCACAACGGCGTCAACAGCAGCGACATCAGTTCCCGTACCCCCCTTAAACAGCTTGCTATGCGAACCTTGCTCCAGTGGGCTCGGGAACAGTGGTGACAGCATGACTCTCATGCTGTGTTTCTGCGTTTCGCAGTCGATCCTGGCGTTTTTCCTGCTCTGGTCGTTACCCTGGGCTTCTGCTTCGAACGGCATTTCGGTTCCGCTGATACCATCGTCGGAGTGCAACAGCCACGTGTGCCTCTTCAGCTAATTCACCTCGGATCGGCCGTCTCGGATGCTCCCCATTTTCGGCACAACGGCGTCAACAGCAGCGACATCAGTTCCCGCACCCCCCCTTAAACAGCTTGCTATGCGAACCTTGCTCCAGTGGGCTCGGGAACAGTGGTGACAGCATGACTCTCATGCTGTGTTTCTGCGTTTCGCAGTCGATCCTGGCGTTTTTCCTGCTCTGGTCGTTACCCTGGGCTTCTGCTTCGACCGGCATTTCGGTTCCGGTGATACCATCGTCGGAGTGCAACAGCCACGTGTGCCTCAATTCACCTCGGATCGGCCGTCTCGGATGCTCCCCATTTTCGGCACAACGGCGTCAACAGCAGCGACATCAGTTCCCGTACCCCCCTTAAACAGCTTGCTATGCGAACCTTGCTCCAGTGGGCTCGGGAACAGTGGTGACAGCATGACTCTCATGCTGTGTTTCTGCGTTTCGCAGTCGATCCTGGCGTTTTTCCTGCTCTGGTCGTTACCCTGGGCTTCTGCTTCGACCGGCATTTCGGTTCCGCTGATACCATCGTCGGAGTGCAACAGCCACGTGTGCCTCTTCAGCTAATTCACCTCGGATCGGCCGTCTCGGATGCTCCCCATTTTCGGCACAACGGCGTCAACAGCAGCGACATCAGTTCCCGTACCCCCCTTAAACAGCTTGCTATGCGAACCTTGCTCCAGTGGGCTCGGGAACACTGGTGACAGCATGACTCTCATGCTGTGTTTCTGCGTTTCGCAGTCGATCCTGGCGTTTTTCCTGCTCTGGTCGTTACCCTGGGCTTCTGCTTCGACCGGCATTTCGGTTCCGCTGATACCATCGTCGGAGTGCAACAGCCACGTGTGCCTCTTCAGCTAATTCACCTCGGATCGGCCGTCTCGGATGCTCCCCATTTTCGGCACAACGGCGTCAACAGCAGCGACATCAGTTCCCGTACCCCCCTTAAACAGCTTGCTATGCGAACCTTGCTCCAGTGGGCTCGGGAACAGTGGTGACAGCATGACTCTCATGCTGTGTTTCTGCGTTTCGCAGTCGATCCTGGCGTTTTTCCTGCTCTGGTCGTTACCCTGGGCTTCTGCTTCGACCGGCATTTCGGTTCCGCTGATACCATCGTCGGAGTGCAACAGCCACGTGTGCCTCTTCAGCTAATTCACCTCGGATCGGCCGTCTCGGATGCTCCCCATTTTCGGCACAACGGCGTCAACAGCAGCGACATCAGTTCCCGTACCCCCCTTAAACAGCTTGCTATGCGAACCTTGCTCCAGTGGGCTCGGGAACAGTGGTGACAGCATGACTCTCATGCTGTGTTTCTGCGTTTCGCAGTCGATCCTGGCGTTTTAGAGCGCAGCTCTTAGGCGCCTGTTTCCGGCTTGAGCGGCGTCGCCGTCGGCGTCGGCGTCGCCGTCGGCGTCGGCGTCGCCGTCGCCGTCGCCGTCGGCGTAACCGCGCGGTGCATTATGGGTAAATTTCCCCGCTAAACCTAGCGGAAAAATTTCCCCGCTAAATCTAGCGGAAAAAATTTCCCCGCTAAATCTAGCGGAAAAATTTCCCCGCTAAATCTAGCGGAAAAAATTTCCCCGCTAAATCTAGCGGAAAAAATTTCCCCGCTAAATCTAGCGGAAAAAATTTCCCCGCTAAATCTAGCGGAAAAATTTGCCCGCTAAATCTAGCGGATAAATTTTCCCCGCTAAATCTAGCGGAAAAGATTTCCCCGCTAAATTTAGCGGAAAAAATTTCCCCGCTAAATCTAGCGGAAAAAATTTCCCCGCTAAATTTAGCGGAAAAATTTCCCCGCTAAATCTAGCGGAAAACATTTCCCCGCTAAATCTAGCGGAAAAATTTTGGTCACGTGACCCGGGGAGACGTGACACCCCGAGGTCACGTGACCTCTGAGGGGGGCACGTGTTTGCCCCCACGTGACCCCACCAAGGTCACGTGCCCTCGGGGAGGTCACGTGACCCCCCCCCCCCCCGAGAGCACGTGGCCCTCAGTACCCTCCCCTCCTCCTCCTCAAGAGCTGCGCTCCAATTCGGCGTTACAGGGAGTGGTAAACGGCTTTCACTTTTTTCCTGCTCTGGTCGTTACCCTGGGCTTCTGCTTCGACCGGCATTTCGGTTCCGCTGATACCATCGTCGGAGTGCAACAGCCACGTGTGCCTCTTCAGCTAATTCACCTCGGATCGGCCGTCTCGGATGCTCCCCATTTTCGGCACAACGGCGTCAACAGCAGCGACATCAGTTCCCGTACCCCCCTTAAACAGCTTGCTATGCGAACCTTGCTCCAGTGGGCTCGGGAACAGTGGTGACAGCATGACTCTCATGCTGTGTTTCTGCGTTTCGCAGTCGATCCTGGCGTTTTTCCTGCTCTGGTCGTTACCCTGGGCTTCTGCTTCGACCGGCATTTCGGTTCCGCTGATACCATCGTCGGAGTGCAACAGCCACGTGTGCCTCTTCAGCTAATTCACCTCGGATCGGCCGTCTCGGATGCTCCCCATTTTCGGCACAACGGCGTCAACAGCAGCGACATCAGTTCCCGTACCCCCCTTAAACAGCTTGCTATGCGAACCTTGCTCCAGTGGGCTCGGGAACAGTGGTGACAGCATGACTCTCATGCTGTGTTTCTGCGTTTCGCAGTCGATCCTGGCGTTTTTCCTGCTCTGGTCGTTACCCTGGGCTTCTGCTTCGACCGGCATTTCGGTTCCGCTGATACCATCGTCGGAGTGCAACAGCCACGTGTGCCTCTTCAGCTAATTCACCTCGGATCGGCCGTCTCGGATGCTCCCCATTTTCGGCACAACGGCGTCAACAGCAGCGACATCAGTTCCCGCACCCCCCCTTAAACAGCTTGCTATGCGAACCTTGCTCCAGTGGGCTCGGGAACAGTGGTGACAGCATGACTCTCATGCTGTGTTTCTGCGTTTCGCAGTCGATCCTGGCGTTTTTCCTGCTCTGGTCGTTACCCTGGGCTTCTGCTTCGACCGGCATTTCGGTTCCGCTGATACCATCGTCGGAGTGCAACAGCCACGTGTGCCTCTTCAGCTAATTCACCTCGGATCGGCCGTCTCGGATGCTCCCCATTTTCGGCACAACGGCGTCAACAGCAGCGACATCAGTTCCCGTACCCCCCTTAAACAGCTTGCTATGCGAACCTTGCTCCAGTGGGCTCGGGAACAGTGGTGACAGCATGACTCTCATGCTGTGTTTCTGCGTTTCGCAGTCGATCCTGGCGTTTTTCCTGCTCTGGTCGTTACCCTGGGCTTCTGCTTCGACCGGCATTTCGGTTCCGCTGATACCATCGTCGGAGTGCAACAGCCACGTGTGCCTCTTCAGCTAATTCACCTCGGATCGGCCGTCTCGGATGCTCCCCATTTTCGGCACAACGGCGTCAACAGCAGCGACATCAGTTCCCGTACCCCCCTTAAACAGCTTGCTATGCGAACCTTGCTCCAGTGGGCTCGGGAACAGTGGTGACAGCATGACTCTCATGCTGTGTTTCTGCGTTTCGCAGTCGATCCTGGCGTTTTTCCTGCTCTGGTCGTTACCCTGGGCTTCTGCTTCGACCGGCATTTCGGTTCCGCTGATACCATCGTCGGAGTGCAACAGCCACGTGTGCCTCTTCAGCTAATTCACCTCGGATCGGCCGTCTCGGATGCTCCCCATTTTCGGCACAACGGCGTCAACAGCAGCGACATCAGTTCCCGTACCCCCCTTAAACAGCTTGCTATGCGAACCTTACTCCAGTGGGCTCGGGAACACTGGTGACAGCATGACTCTCATGCTGTGTTTCTGCGTTTCGCAGTCGATCCTGGCGTTTTTCCTGCTCTGGTCGTTACCCTGGGCTTCTGCTTCGACCGGCATTTCGGTTCCGCTGATACCATCGTCGGAGTGCAACAGCCACGTGTGCCTCTTCAGCTAATGCACCTCGGATCGGCCGTCTCGGATGCTCCCCATTTTCGGCACAACGGCGTCAACAGCAGCGACATCAGTTCCCGCACCCCCCCTTAAACAGCTTGCTATGCGAACCTTGCTCCAGTGGGCTCGGGAACAGTGGTGACAGCATGACTCTCATGCTGTGTTTCTGCGTTTCGCAGTCGATCCTGGCGTTTTTCCTGCTCTGGTCGTTACCCTGGGCTTCTGCTTCGACCGGCATTTCGGTTCCGCTGATACCATCGTCGGAGTGCAACAGCCACGTGTGCCTCTTCAGCTAATTCACCTCGGATCGGCCGTCTCGGATGCTCCCCATTTTCGGCACAACGGCGTCAACAGCAGCGACATCAGTTCCCGCACCCCCCCTTAAACAGCTTGCTATGCGAACCTTGCTCCAGTGGGCTCGGGAACAGTGGTGACAGCATGACTCTCATGCTGTGTTTCTGCGTTTCGCAGTCGATCCTGGCGTTTTTCCTGCTCTGGTCGTTACCCTGGGCTTCTGCTTCGACCGGCATTTCGGTTCCGCTGATACCATCGTCGGAGTGCAACAGCCACGTGTGCCTCTTCAGCTAATGCACCTCGGATCGGCCGTCTCGGATGCTCCCCATTTTCGGCACAACGGCGTCAACAGCAGCGACATCAGTTCCCGTACCCCCCTTAAACAGCTTGCTATGCGAACCTTGCTCCAGTGGGCTCGGGAGCAGTGGCGACGACATGACTCTCATGCTGTGTTTCTGCATTTCGCAGTCGATCCTGGCGTTTTTCCTGCTCTGGTCGTTACCCTGGGCTTCTGCTTCGACCGGCATTTCGGTTCCGCTGATACCATCGTCGGAGTGCAACAGCCACGTGTGCCTCTTCAGCTAATTCACCTCGGATCGGCCGTCTCGGATGCTCCCCATTTTCGGCACAACGGCGTCAACAGCAGCGACATCAGTTCCCGTACCCCCCTTAAACAGCTTGCTATGCGAACCTTGCTCCAGTGGGCTCGGGAACAGTGGTGACAGCATGACTCTCATGCTGTGTTTCTGCGTTTCGCAGTCGATCCTGGCGTTTTTCCTGCTCTGGTCGTTACCCTGGGCTTCTGCTTCGACCGGCATTTCGGTTCCGCTGATACCATCGTCGGAGTGCAACAGCCACGTGTGCCTCTTCAGCTAATTCACCTCGGATTGGCCGTCTCGGATGCTCCCCATTTTCGGCACAACGGCGTCAACAGCAGCGACATCAGTTCCCGTACCCCCCTTAAACAGCTTGCTATGCGAACCTTGCTCCAGTGGGCTCGGGAGCAGTGGCGACGACATGACTCTCATGCTGTGTTTCTGCGTTTCGCAGTCGATCCTGGCGTTTTTCCTGCTCTGGTCGTTACCCTGGGCTTCTGCTTCGACCGGCATTTCGGTTCCGCTGATACCATCGTCGGAGTGCAACAGCCACGTGTGCCTCTTCAGCTAATTCACCTCGGATCGGCCGTCTCGGATGCTCCCCATTTTCGGCACAACGGCGTCAACAGCAGCGACATCAGTTCCCGCACCCCCCCTTAAACAGCTTGCTATGCGAACCTTGCTCCAGTGGGCTCGGGAACAGTGGTGACAGCATGACTCTCATGCTGTGTTTCTGCGTTTCGCAGGCGATCCTGGCGTTTTTCCTGCTCTGGTCGTTACGCTGGTCTTCTGCTTCGACCGGCATTTCGGTTCCGCTGATACCATCGTCGGAGTGCAACAGCCACGTGTGCCTCTTCAGCTGTTTCACCTTGGATCGGCCGTTTCGGATGCTCCCAATTTTCGGCACAACGGCGTCAACAGCAGCGACATCAGTTCCCGTACCCCCCTTAAACAGCTTGCTATGCGAACCTTACTCCAGTGGGCTCGGGAGCAGTGGCGACGACATGACTCTCATGCTGTGTTTCTGCGTTTCACAGTCGATCCTGGCGTTTTTCCTGCTCTGGTCGTTACCCTGGGCTTCTGCTTCGAACGGCATTTCGGTTCCGCTGATACCATCGTCGGAGTGCAACAGCCATGTGTGCCTCTTCAGCTAATTCACCTCGGATCGGCCGTCTCGGATGCTCCCCATTTTCGGCACAACGGCGTCAACAACAGCGACATCAGTTCCCGTACCCCCCTTAAACAGCTTGCTATGCGAACCTTGCTCCAGTGGGCTCGGGAACAGTGGTGACAGCATGACTCTCATGCTGTGTTTCTGCGTTTCGCAGTCGATCCTGGCGTTTTTCCTGCTCTGGTCGTTACCCTGGGCTTCTGCTTCGACCGCAATCTCGGTTCCGCTGATACCATCGTCGGGGTGCAACAGCCACGTGTGCCTCTTCAGCTGTTTCACCTTAGATCGGCCGTCTCGGATGCTCCCAATTTTCGGCACAACGGCGTCAACAGCAGCGACATCAGTTCCCGCACCCCCCTTGAACAGCTTGCTACGCGATCCTTACTCCAGTGGGCTCGGGAGCAGTGGCGACGACATGACTCTCATGCTGTGTTTCTGCGTTTCGCAGGCGATCCTGCCGTTTTTCCTGCTCTGGTCGTTACCCTGGGCTTCTGCTTCGACCGGCATTTCGGTTCCGCTGATACCATCGTCGGAGTGCAACAGCCACGTGTGCCTCTTCAGCTGTTTCACCTTGGATCGGCCGTCTCGGATGCTCCCAATTTTCGGCACAACGGCGTCAACAGCAGCGACATCAGTTCCCGCACCCCCCCTTAAACAGCTTGCTACGCGAACCTTACTCCAGTGGGCTCGGGAGCAGTGGCGACGACATGACTCTCATGCTGTGTTTCTGCGTTTTGGAGGCGATCCTGGTGTTTTTCCTGCTCTGGTCGTTACCCTGGGCTTCTGCTTCGACCGGCATTTCGGTTCCGCTGATACCATCGTCGGAGTGCAACAGCCACGTGTGCCTCTTCAGCTGTTTCACCTTGGATCGGCCATCTCGGATGCTCCCAATTTTAGGCACAACGCCGTCAACAGCAGCGACATCAGTTCCCGCACCCCCCTTAAACAGCTTGCTACGCGAACCTTACTCCAGTGGGCTCGCGAGCAGTGGCGACGACATGACTCTCATGCTGTGTTTCTGCGTTTCGCAGTCGATCCTGGCGTTTTTCCTGCTCTGGTCGTTACCCTGGGCTTCTGCTTCGACCGGCATTTCGGTTCCGCTGATACCATCGTCGGAGTGCAACAGCCACGTGTGCCTCTTCAGCTAATTCACCTCGGATCGGCCGTCTCGGATGCTCCCCATTTTCGGCACAACGGCGTCAACAGCAGCGACATCAGTTCCCGTACCCCCTTAAACAGCTTGCTATGCGAACCTTGCTCCAGTGGGCTCGGGAACAGTGGTGACAGCATGACTCTCATGCTGTGTTTCTGCGTTTCGCAGTCGATCCTGGCGTTTTTCCTGCTCTGGTCGTTACCCTGGGCTTCTGCTTCGAACGGCATTTCGGTTCCGCTGATACCATCGTCGGAGTGCAACAGCCACGTGTGCCTCTTCAGCTAATTCACCTCGGATCGGCCGTCTCGGATGCTCCCCATTTTCGGCACAACGGCGTCAACAGCAGCGACATCAGTTCCCGCACCCCCCCTTAAACAGCTTGCTATGCGAACCTTGCTCCAGTGGGCTCGGGAACAGTGGTGACAGCATGACTCTCATGCTGTGTTTCTGCGTTTCGCAGTCGATCCTGGCGTTTTTCCTGCTCTGGTCGTTACCCTGGGCTTCTGCTTCGACCGGCATTTCGGTTCCGCTGATACCATCGTCGGAGTGCAACAGCCACGTGTGCCTCTTCAGCTAATTCACCTCGGATCGGCCGTCTCGGATGCTCCCCATTTTCGGCACAACGGCGTCAACAGCAGCGACATCAGTTCCCGTACCCCCCTTAAACAGCTTGCTATGCGAACCTTGCTCCAGTGGGCTCGGGAACAGTGGTGACAGCATGACTCTCATGCTGTGTTTCTGCGTTTCGCAGTCGATCCTGGCGTTTTTCCTGCTCTGGTCGTTACCCTGGGCTTCTGCTTCGACCGGCATTTCGGTTCCGCTGATACCATCGTCGGAGTGCAACAGCCACGTGTGCCTCTTCAGCTAATTCACCTCGGATCGGCCGTCTCGGATGCTCCCCATTTTCGGCACAACGGCGTCAACAGCAGCGACATCAGTTCCCGTACCCCCCTTAAACAGCTTGCTATGCGAACCTTGCTCCAGTGGGCTCGGGAACAGTGGCGACGACATGACTCTCATGCTGTGTTTCTGCGTTTCGCAGTCGATCCTGGCGTTTTTCCTGCTCTGGTCGTTACCCTGGGCTTCTGCTTCGACCGGCATTTCGGTTCCGCTGATACCATCGTCGGAGTGCAACAGCCACGTGTGCCTCTTCAGCTAATTCACCTCGGATCGGCCGTCTCGGATGCTCCCCATTTTCGGCACAACGGCGTCAACAGCAGCGACATCAGTTCCCGCACCCCCCCTTAAACAGCTTGCTATGCGAACCTTGCTCCAGTGGGCTCGGGAGCAGTGGCGACGACATGACTCTCATGCTGTGTTTCTGCGTTTCGCAGTCGATCCTGGCGTTTTTCCTGCTCTGGTCGTTACCCTGGGCTTCTGCTTCGACCGGCATTTCGGTTCCGCTGATACCATCGTCGGAGTGCAACAGCCACGTGTGCCTCTTCAGCTAATTCACCTCGGATCGGCCGTCTCGGATGCTCCCCATTTTCGGCACAACGGCGTCAACAGCAGCGACATCAATTCCCGCACCCCCCCTTAAACAGCTTGCTATGCGAACCTTGCTCCAGTGGGCTCGGGAACAGTGGTGACAGCATGACTCTCATGCTGTGTTTCTGCGTTTCGCAGGCGATCCTGGCGTTTTTCCTGCTCTGGTCGTTACGCTGGGCTTCTGCTTCGACCGGCATTTCGGTTCCGCTGATACCATCGTCGGAGTGCAACAGCCACGTGTGCCTCTTCAGCTGTTTCACCTTGGATCGGCCGTTTCGGATGCTCCCAATTTTCGGCACAACGGCGTCAACAGCAGCGACATCAGTTCCCGTACCCCCCTTAAACAGCTTGCTACGCGAACCTTACTCCAGTGGGCTCGGGAACAGTGGTGACAGCATGACTCTCATGCTGTGTTTCTGCGTTTCGCAGTCGATCCTGGCGTTTTTCCTGCTCTGGTCGTTACCCTGGGCTTCTGCTTCGACCGGCATCTCGGTTCCGCTGATACCATCGTCGGGGTGCAACAGCCACGTGTGCCTCTTCAGCTGTTTCACCTTAGATCGGCAGTCTCGGATGCTCCCAATTTTCGGCACAACGGCGTCAACAGCAGCGACATCAGTTCCCGCACCCCCCTTAAACAGCTTGCTACGCGAACCTTACTCCAGTGGGCTCGGGAGCAGTGGCGACGACATGACTCTCATGCTGTGTTTCTGCGTTTCGCAGGCGATCCTGCCGTTTTTGCTGCTCTGGTCGTTACCCTGGGCTTCTGCTTCGACCGGCATTTCGGTTCCGCTGATACCATCGTCGGAGTGCAACAGCCACGTGTGCCTCTTCAGCTGTTTCACCTTGGATCGGCCGTCTCGGATGCTCCCAATTTTAGGCACAACGCCGTCAACAGCAGCGACATCAGTTCCCGCACCCCCCTTAAACAGCTTGCTACGCGAACCTTACTCCAGTGGGCTCGGGAGCAGTGGCGACGACATGACTCTCATGCCGTGTTTCTGCGTTTCGCAGGCGATCCTGGTGTTTTTCCTGCTCTGGTCGTTACCCTGGGCTTCTGCTTCGACCGGCATTTCGGTTCCCCTGATACCATCGTCGGAGTGCAACAGACACGTGTGCCTCTTCAGCTGTTTCACCTTGGATCGGCCGTCTCGGATGCTCCCAATTTTCGGCACAACGGCGTCAACAGCAGCGACATCAGTTCCCGCACCCCCCCTTAAACAGCTTGCTACGCGAACCTTACTCCAGTGGGCTCGGGAGCAGTGGCGACGACATGACTCTCATGCCGTGTTTCTGCGTTTCGCAGGCGATCCTGGTGATTTTCCTGCTCTGGTCGTTACCCTGGGCTTCTGCTTCGACCGGCATTTCGGTTCCGCTGATACCATCGTCGGAGTGCAACAGCCACGTGTGCCTCTTCAGCTGTTTCACCTTGGATCGGCCGTCTCGGATGCTCCCAATTTTCGGCACAACGGCGTCAACAGCAGCGACATCAGTTCCCGCACCCCCCCTTAAACAGCTTGCTACGCGAACCTTACTCCAGTGGGCTCGGGAGCAGTGGCGACGACATGACTCTCATGCTGTGTTTCTGCGTTTCGGAGGCGATCCTGGTGTTTTTCCTGCTCTGGTCGTTACCCTGGGCTTCTGCTTCGACCGGCATTTCGGTTCCGCTGATACCATCGTCGGAGTGCAACAGCCACGTGTGCCTCTTCAGCTGTTTCACCTTGGATCGGCCGTCTCGGATGCTCCCAATTTTCGGCACAACGGCGTCAACAGCAGCGACATCAGTTCCCGCACCCCCCCTTAAACAGCTTGCTACGCGAACCTTACTCCAGTGGGCTCGGGAGCAGTGGCGACGACATGACTCTCATGCCGTGTTTCTGCGTTTCGCAGGCGATCCTGGTGTTTTTCCTGCTCTGGTCGTTACCCTGGGCTTCTGCTTCGACCGGCATTTCGGTTCCCCTGATACCATCGTCGGAGTGCAACAGACACGTGTGCCTCTTCAGCTGTTTCACCTTGGATCGGCCGTCTCGGATGCTCCCAATGTTCGGCACAACCGCGTCAACAGCAGCGACCTCAGTTCCCGGCACAACGGCGTCAATAGCTTGCTACGCGAACCTTACTCCAGTGGGCTCGGGAGCAGTGGCGACGACATGACTCTCATGCTGTGTTTCTGCGTTTCGCAGTCGATCCTGGCGTTTTTCCTGCTCTGGTCGTTGCCCTGGACTTCTGCTTCGACCGGCATTTCGGTTCCGCTGATACCATCGTCGGAGTGCAGCAGCCACGTGTGCCTCTTCAGCAGTTTCACCTTGGATCGGCCGTCTCGGATGCTCCCAATTTTCGGCACAACGGCGTCAGCAACAGCGACATCAGTACCCGCACCCCCCTTAAACAGCTTGCTACGCGAACCTTACTCCAGTGGGCTCGGGAGCAGTGGCGAGGACATGACTCTCATGCTGTGTTTCTGCGTTTCGCAGGCAATCCTGGCTTTTTTCCTGCTCTCGTCTCTACCCTCAGCTTATGCTTTGATCGGCATCTTGGTTCCGCTGATACCATCGTCGAAGTGCAGCAGCCACGTGGGCCTCTTCAGCTGTTTCACCTTGGATCGGCCGTCTCAGATGTTCCCAATTTTCGGCACAACGGCGTCAACAACAGCGACATCAGTTCCCGCACCCCCCTTAAACGGCTTGCTACGCGAACCTTACTCCAGTGGGCTCGGAAGCAGTGGCGACGACATGACTCTCATGCTGTGTTTCTGCGTTTCGCAGGCAATCCTGGCGTTTTTCCTGCTCTGGTCTTTATTTTCAGCTTATGCTTCGATCGGCATCTAGGTTCCGCTGATACCATTGCAAGAGTGCAGCAGCCACGTGTGCCTCTTCAGCTGTTTCCCCTTGGATCGGCCGTCTCGGATGCTCCCAATTTTCGGCACAACGGCGTCAACAACAGCGTCATCAGTTCCCGCACCCCCCTTAAACAGCTTGCTACGCGAACCTTACTACGGTGGGCTCGGGAGCAGTGGCGACGACATGACTATCATGCCGCGTTTCTGCGTTTCGCAGGCAATGCTGGCGTTTTTCCTGCTCTGGTCTTTGCCCTCAGCTTCTGCTTCGACCGGTATCTCGGTTCGCTGATACGATCGTCAGAGTGCAGCAGCCACGTGTGCCTCTTTAGCTGTTTCACCTTGGATGGGCCGTCTCGGATGCTCCCAATTTTCGACACAACGGCATCAACAACAGCAACATCAGTTCCCGCGCCCCCCTTAAACAGCTTGCTACATGAACTTTACTCCAGTGGGCTCGGGAGCAGTGGCGACGACATGACTCTCATGCCGCGTTTCTGCGTTTCGCAGGTAATCCTGGCGTTTTTCCTGCTCTGGTCTTTACCCTCAGCTTATGCTTCGATCGGCATCTAGGTTCCGCTGATACCATCGTCGGAGTGCAGCAGCCACGTGTGCCTTTTCAGCTGTTTCCCCTTGGATCAGCCGTCTCGGATTCTTTCAATTTTCGGCACAACGGCGTCAATAACAGCGACATCAGTTCCCGCACCCCCCTTAAACAGCTTGCTACGCGAACCTTACTCCAGTGGGCTCGGGAGCAGGGTACAGGCGGTCGCATTCAGACAACTGCAGACGCGCACGTACCCTAATCCGGCACAATATCACAGAATGTTTCCCGAAATATACACAACGAACACGTGTAAGGTCTGCCGCAAAGAGGTAGCCACGTTAACCCACATGCTCTGGGACTGCGCCAAAGACCCGCACGGTGCTAACTCCGGAACACTCCCGCCGCGGCTGTCCGCTGCCCTGTGCAGTCCCAGCCTCGACGTTCAACTCTGGGCCGTCCAGCAGGCCTGTGAGGCGGTGAAGCGGCAGGACTTCGACGCCCCTAGACGGGCGAAGAGGACCAGCGGCAACGCCCCCAAGCGGGTGACTTAGGCCCGGTCAGCGAAAGCTCTGCAGGCATTCAATAAAGTTTTTACCAACCAAAACTGAGGCACCCTACCTTTAACAGCGTGCTACGTGAACCTTACTCCAGTGGGCTTGCGGGAGCAGTGGCGACGACATGACTCTCATGCTGTGTTTCTGCGTTTCGCAGGTTTGTAAACGTTTTTTACTCTACGATAAAAAATGCGACAGTCGTAGCCTTCTTTTGCTCCCGAGCCCAGGAGAGCGGTGTAATATTGCTTGTGATCGTTTCTCCAAGGTGTTATTGTTGTTAGGCTCTGGCAACGTCGAGACAAATCCGGGCCCTCTTACTGTTCCGAGGGCTGTTCTTGAGGCTGCATCTCTACCTGATGAGCACTCCGAGCAAATGTTTGTTATTTTTCACCTTCTGAAGGACCTTCAGCTCCAATCTATAAATTCGGCAAAAGTCCGGCTGAGTTGGTCGCTGACGTGAAGTCAATAAAGGCTGGTCAGAAAAACATAGAAACTAAAATTGGTCACATCCAGCAAAACCTAAATACCTTAGAAAAAAAAAAAAAACTTGACAGTTTAGATCAAGATGTCGCCGGTATGTTGCGTTCTATGAAAGTCTTGACCACCCAGCGTGACTCATTACAGTCGCGGCTAGACGAACTGCAGGGCAGGTCACGGCGCGACAACCTTAATTTCATGGAATTTATGATGCTCGTGAACCATGGCAACAATCTAAGGAGCAAGTGAGTAAATTGCTTTCGGGCACTATTGACACAGTTTTTGACGGTGCAATTGAGTGTGCTTATCGCTTAGGGTTCTACTGGCAAATAAATGTCACCCTCTCAAAGTTAACTTTTCAAGCTACAAAATAAAAGACAGCATACTTTCTGCACGCACCAAATTGAAAGAAAGGAACATCAATGTCACCGAAGGTTTCTCGCCTGCTAAGCGTAACGTACGTTAAAAAAAAAAAAAAAAAAAAAAAAAAAAAAACTAATTGAGTTTGCTAGAAATGAGCCAGGAGCACCGGCGTTTCAGCTTCGCTATAACAAACTTGTCATAAATAGGAGGGAGTACATATATGGCGCTACAACCGAAAGTGTGATACTACTTGCGTCAGAACATACACACGATAACCAGCAGCCAAGTCTTTTGACACGTGGTCTGACATAGGAAAACGCGAAGGTCAGAGGACGAATCTTATTTGTTGTTTCGGTACTTTTTTCTAACATTCTTAGTGTTATTAACAAGCGTGATTCCTTAACTTCTGCTGCAGATATATCTACACCTGATGAAGAGCGGTCCCCGCTCGAAACGTCGTAATAAACTTCGTAAAGTAACTCCGACAGTAAGCATCTTTGACATATATATACATCTCTCTCTCTCTCTCTCTCTATATATATATATATATATATATATATATATATAAATTTTTTTTTTTTTACTGTTCCTTACTGACACGACACAACTGCCCCATGTGTGTAAGACTACTAGCACAACATAGTGCTTGGCTATGTTGTTGAACATTGTTTGTTTGTTCTTTTCAGTTGTGCGATACACTGTGATAAAAATGTAGCACAACGGGTATGCTATGTCTTTCCGTGGGTTGCATTGTTCAATCTTTGTGCAAATGTAAGCAAAGAAATCTTTGATTGGTCAATCATTTTATTTGTCGCTCCACTCCTCATTGACTTCTTATCACTTAATGATGTGAGTCATGTTGTAACCTTGTCATGACTTTTTTTGTTTTGTACTAAGATTATACCACTCGTTCAGTGTAGTTCGGTCTCCGCTAACAAACTCAGCCACCGGTCTTGATCGCTGGCCGAGTATGGTAGCGCACCGCGGCTCGGAGCAAATGGAGCGAAAGCAGCACGCGGCAGAACCCAGGGATCCTGGGTACACTGTACTATAGAATACCGGGTAGTGTTTCACCCGCCCCGACTCGGAAATGGGAACATGTGAGGCTGAGCCTTTAGACAACAATCGCAGCGCTGCACTCGACAGGGCAGCAGAAAGTCGCCACAGCCTGCGCGTGCCGCCGCACTTGCGTGTGCACGGGGTGCACGCGCACAACTACCACCATACTGACGTGCTGCCGATGCGCCGGTGCCGGCACCCATCGTGAGCATACGGGGGGGGGGGGGGCAGGGGGGCCCTGCCCCCCCCCCTGATGACTTGGGTAAAGTGCGAATTTAGTGCGTTTTTTTTTTTGTTTTTTTTTTTCTAATTGGGGGCGTTTTGATTGGAACAAAATTGGGATGACGCCGGAAGAAAGGAAGCAAAACCATCCCCACTTTGTTTTATTGAATTTGAAACATCGTCAGTATATCCTAGAGTAAACGGAGACCGTTAATGTGCGAGTGAGCCCTTACCCCAGAAGAAATCGACAAAAAAGTAAAGAAGACTGCTGCTGGGCGGAACGATAAGTCAAGGCTGCGCACCTGGGAATCTAGCCGCAGTGCTGCCGGGTGCAGCATCCTTCTGCGAAAATCCTCTGGTCTAAGTCGTTTCCGTCTTAACGCGAGGGTAAAGTACTGAAGGACACATGTTTCAACTCACGCAGGCATTCGTTGTGAAGATTAACGTTCACTGCAGCGTTTCTTTTTTTGGAAGGGGGGGGGGGGGAGAAAAAAATATCCGGAGGAGAAACTAGGAGGGTGGTGAGAAGCGAAGGAAAGAATGAGGCAAGGTCTCCAGGCCACTCGGGTTAGCTCCGGGTGCATCTTTCTGTGAGAGAACATACGAGAAGGTCAGCAGGGCCTGGCTCCTCTAGGCAGCTCCCTACTCGGCTAAGAGGGATTAAAGACGTCATGTCCAAGGACTTGTGCTAGGTGTCAATCTTCAGTGTCAATTATGACCAGCTTGTTGTCCAATGCAAACGACGCCAACCCGCGTTCCGGTTTAAAAATTGGAGATCTTGTTTTGGGTGGCGAGATATGTGGGCCTTCTCTACCGAAGAAGTTGCTACCTGGATTGGAAGAAAGAAAAACCAAAAAGGGTAAACGGAGGGAAGGAAGGTTTGGAAATGGTACAGGTTATTGAGGGGATAAGGTTGAGGTGACCATTTGCAGATAGTCTGCAATTCTTTCTATCAGGAAGCCTAAGCGGTTTTCGTAAGCTTTCTTGGCTTGGGCTACAGCCTAGAGCGGGGAAGAGCAGTTGTATTGTAGAGTAGGGAAGGTCGCTGGGTGGTTTAGCGATGGAAGAGAGCCATCGGGATATCCTCGTGTTTAGCACACACTCCGTAGTTTTCACAGAATAATAGAGAGGCGTTTGGGGATTTGGAAAAGTACTCGAACATGCGGATTGCTAGAAATATTCAGATTGAGGGCCACTGAGAGCCGGACACATAGTTTGGGGAAGAACAACACCTTTTAGAGCTGTCCCTAAAGCTCTGAGAAGGTAACTTCCGAAGCCGATCATCTAGCAGTCTCCTAGATGGTCATTTAGAAGTCGAAGAGGATACTCTTTTTGAAATACCTTCCCCTTTATTTCTTTCGCCCTTTCTGTCAAAAAAAAAAAAGGCGCCCATGTCGTCACTAGTCATGAACTGACTGCCCCTCGTTTGTCGAAGGTGACGACGTGGCAGCGTTTTCTATTTAAAAGTAGGTATGACGACGTTCATCTTCAGTGATCTTTTTAAAGTAGAGTAGCGCTGCTAAGGCTTCAAGTTATCGAGCAATTAAGTAGCCACCTGCGCTGCTTGCAACCGCATCCTACCAAAGACCGCTGCGTAAATACGCCCACCATCATTTGCTCATCTTCATTTCTACTTTGGCCATCTGCACATCAATGTCATGTCGTTGAGCAAATTCTCTGGAGCGGAGTTGAAGAAATTAGGGGAAAAGAAGTCAGCAGAAAATAAAGCCCAGCGGAAGCGGCTACAAACGTGGCTTACGAAACCAGGTAAAGTAACAGTCGTCGCATTTGCTATTTTTTTTTCTTTTTTTTTCTATATTTAGAACAGTATATATATATATATATATATATATATATATATATATATATATATATATATATATATATATATATATATATATATAGTGTGTTTCAGTGAACGCAGGCCAAATCGCACCTGCAAAAACTACTCATCGCAACGAAAAAAGGCTTGTGGCGTTTTGGTCCTGGGCCAGGGGCCCATTTAGGAAAATTATTAAAGTCCGGGATAATTAAGTTGTTAATTAGTTTTGCGCAATTAACTTTTTTAATATTGTGTTTAAGGGCATGGTTTAAATTAGAAAATTGCTCAGCATCATCGAAAAACACTAAATCAACAAGTTGCAGAATGATAGAAGGCACGCGAAGCATTTTACGGCTTTTTGAAAAACCGCACAAAATCGACGGGTTTTTAAGTTTCGGTTTGCTATCCGAGCGCATCTCAGCCCCGGCGGCACCGCGCCCCGTGGAGAGATAGTGCAACCAGCCTCTGCTGCGTCGCGCGATGACAGCGCAGCAGAGGCTGGTTGCACTATCTCTCCACGGGGCGCGGTGCCGCCGGGGCTGAGATGCGCTCGGATAGCAAACCGAAACTTAAAAACCCGTCGATTTTGTGCGGTTTTTCAAAAAGCCGTAAAATGCTTCGCGTGCCTTCTATTATTCTGCAACTTGTTGATTTAGTGTTTTTCGATGATGCTGAGCAACTTTCTAATTTACACCATGCCCTTAAACATAATATTAAAAATGAAAGCCGTTTACAAATCCCTGTAACGCCGAATTGGAGCGCAGCTCTTGAGGAGGAGTAGGGAAGGGTACTGAGGGGGGTCACGTCACCTGCAGGTAGTCACGTGACCCCGGGGGGTCACGTGATCTCGGGGGAGGGGGGTCACGTGACCTCGGGGGATCACGCGACTTCGGGGGGGGGGGGGTCACGTGATCTCGGGGGGGGTGTCACGTGACCCCCCCCCCCCCCCCCCGGTTACGCCGACGGCGACGCCGACGCCGACGCCGACGCCGCTCAGGCTGGAAACGGGCCACTAAGAGCTGCGCTCTAAAAAGTTAATTACGCAAAAATAATTAACAACCTAATTAACTCAGACTTGAATTATTTTCTTAAATGGGCCCCTGGCCCAGGACCAAAACGCCACAAGCCTTTTTTCGTTGCGATGAGTAGTTTTCGCAGGAGCGATTTGGCCTGCGTTTTCTGAAACACCCTATATATATATATATATATATATATATATATATATATATATATATATATATTAGTACAGCTAACACCACCTATGCCTCCCTGTTTTCACCGGTTCGAATCTTGGCCGAGGCTTATTGCGAAGAAAGCGCCGTATAACTGAAATCTCGGTTGCATGCAGAAGGTCCAAAAATTACCACAAATATTTCTTAGTCTTCTGCCGGGGCGTGTTCAAACTGTACTTTACCGCCTTTACTATAGCAGTGCTCGTGCACTTGAAGTGTGAAGCCACGACCGAGAACGGCTACAAATTACAAAGTGAATTCGAGTCTTAGTCCTACGCCAGCTATCGGCAATGACTCGTGTCTAATCCGTGTTTCGGCGGACACTCGGTGCATAATCGACGAGTCGACGCCGTAGTAGTGTAATGATGTTTCGTAAGGAAGACGTAGGTAATAAACAGGATTCGACGAGTCCAGGTGGTGTTCATACAGCGTAATCTGAACCCTAATTTGAAGTTTCTTCGAGTGTCCAAATTGTGGAAATTTTTATATTTGAACTTTTCCAGGGTATATAGTGGTAGTTTAGTGGCCGGATATTAAAACTGAATGTGTAGCAAATGTTAGAAAGAAGATCCTGGCGGTGCCCATGCAAACGACACCGCTATTTTAGAACCCCATAAATTGCCGCAGCAGTATAGAAAGAGAGAAAAGTGCAATTTATTAGAAACGAAAGGAGGAGTCCACCGAGCACATCGGTACTGGTTTGGTGATTGGATGAGTCTATTCAGGGACGTTCAGTACGCCTGCTTGTATGAACGCTTCCTGGAGGCCGTTTCATTCACATAATGCGATCCTTCCAAGAAAAAAACGAGTAAACTGACCTTGTAATATATTTCTTCGTTGTTAAAGGCACAATTAAATTCTTTCCAGGGCTCCGTTTAGTTGGTTAAATTATTCATATCCTTTTCATTAGAAGTCTCAATATAGCAGCACGTGTCGGTGTCATTATTCTACGAAGTCTGTTCGTAGACGATAGCGTGGCACCTTAACAGGACCCCGTTGAGCAAAATGACTGATCTTGTTAAGGTGAATGAAGTGCTTTACGAACGAAGGCAACAGTGACAGTGAGAGGCGCAACCACTCATGAATGTTTAAATCCTCACAAAGGAAAAAGCGTCTAACGAATTTAGCAACGTTTCTATTAGAGCCCCGGCCGACTGTCTTCACCGACGTACTCAGCAACTCGGGGCATTTCCGTGCCCAGCGCCAGTGCTCACCATTAATAAAACGCAGTCTTAAAATGTTTGAGTCGTGTATACGCTCTGTGCACGATTATCTCTCTAGAAATTATTAACTATACAAGAAGGGCGCGAACTTCTGTCGCGATGAACAAAGAAGGTAGTGCTCCTCGGCCAGACTAGTAACTCTAGCGTAACTAACGCCACCGACATAAAAAAAAACTAGCTTTTTAGCAACCTAGTTTTTTTCAAAAAGGTTGTTTACGTTAAAACGTAGAAAACACAATCAGCAGGCCGTGCTTGGCACGCCTCCGAGCAGTGGTTGCTGTTAGCTTGGAGGGACTATGCTGAGCTGTCGATGAGAAAGCTGTCGTAAAATTTCCAGGAATATATATATATTATTGGCGCAGTTGTCCTGTAATTGTTTACTCAGACTTCTTTTCGAGCGTGTTCTAAGAACCATGTTAACAAATAAAAAAAAAAAAGTTATAATTCTTTTATTTGTTTGCAGCACAGTCAACAAGCTGCAAAGAGCAGCATGAACAAATTGAACCGGAAAAGATGTCCAGCCACCAGCAAGCTGATGACTGCACCACTTCGCCATGCTGTGCCACGACACCAAATTGCGCGCCGACGCCAAGCTGTGCCACAACGCCAAGCCACATCGTTAATGCACCATGTTTGTGAGGGTAAAAGCGCTAAAAACAGCAGACAAGTAAAGGAAACGTACAACAGAGCGCTTGTACGTTTCTTTTACTTGTCTGTTGTTTTTAGCGCTTTTACCCTCACAAACATGGATCACCAACTAGCCCAAGAGCATACGCTTCTACGTTGATGCACCAGATGAGCCTCCGAGATTTTGCTCAACGCTTTCCACCAACCAGAACCTGCAGGTGTCTGACGACGACCCGTCGCTGCCAATGCCGACTAGCGACCTGGACAAGCAAGCCAGGCAAGCACGGGGTCCTTTTCAGCCGCATCTAGGCAGCTGTGCCCAAACAGAAACGAATAATCGAAAGCGCAGCTTTTGTGAACACTGGTTTGCAAAGTTCAGCTGGCTTGAATACAGTCCAGCAAAAGATGCAGCCTTTTGCTTTTGTTGTCGGGCGTTTCCGCCGGGGAGTGGTATATCCAAAGCACATTTAGACCCATCCTTTGTTTCAATTGGGTTTCGAACTTGGAAGAAAGCGATAGAAGGATTTAATCAGCATGAAAGATTTGAGGGCCATCTTAACAGTGTCGTTTCATAAAATTGCTCCAAAGCAAACAGATCGATTGCTTCAATGCTGGATGAAAGCTTTGAACGACGAGCGTCTCAAGCTGAAGAAAAACGAAAACAAAATCGTGAGGTGCTAAAGCGCCTTACTGACATCGTTGTTCTTCTCGCAAAGGGGGGAAGGTCATTCAGAGGGCACAGTGAAAATAAGGAAAGCGCAGAGCAAGGTCTATATTTAGAGATAGTTAATATCTTAAAGAAGTACGACCCCGTTTTACGGGGCCACTTAGAGTCAGGCCCGAAGAACGCCTCCTACATCAGTAACAGAATACAAAACGACATCCTAGAGTCACTGCACGCAGCAATTTTCTTCGATTGTTCACCGCATAGAAGGGAAAACAATCTCGCTCATGTGCGACGAAACAAGCGACTGCGGTCATCATGAACAACTCTCTGTTGTTATTAGGTACTTCTGCGAGATTAAGAACAGGCCAGTGGAGGTCTTCCTTACTCTCGAAAGGCTTAAAAATTTAGACAGCGACTCTATGTTTTCCACATTGCAAGCAGTTCTGACCGCCATCAATGTTTCCTGGAATTCTGTGAGTTCCGCCTGCTTTGACGGGGCTTCTACTATGTCAGGGCACGTTGCTGGCGTTCAAGCAAAGTGCAAAGAGCAGAACAACAAGCTCGTCTACGTTCACTGCTATGCCCACTGCTTTAATCTGGTGCTTGTCGATGCATGTTTGTCCCGAGGAGAAAACAGAATGATGTTTGATCTCTTTGGCGTCGTGCAACTTCCGTACAACTTTATTGAAAACAGTGTTGTGCGCCATGCTGTTTTTGAGCGAATTTGTCAAACTGTCGACACACAGCTGAAAACTTTGAAGTCTTTGTCTACAACCAGATGGGTGTCGCGCTGAAGCAGTAAAGGCCGTTCGTGTGAGCTACACCGAGCTGTCGAGTGCTGTAAGAACGATTATTGCTCCACAAAGCCCCCGGAGACAAAAACAAAAGGCAGGGGACTCCTTTCCCAGTTGATGAGCTTTGATTTTGTCTGCAGCATGGAAATAGCTCACCCTATTCTACAGCTTATTTGGAAGGTTAGGCGAGCTCTTCAGGACCCTAAAATTAACCTTACCACTTCACTCAATGAAGTCAGACATCTGCAAAAAACGCTGCGAGAGATGATGCAAGATGAGGCAGTCTTTGAAAAGATGTTTGCGGAAGCTTCTTCGATCTGCGAGATCAATGAAATCGAGATCCCCGAAGTTCGAAGAAAAAAGGTATCGAAGCGAATTGATCAAAACTGGGCGAATGAATGTTTCTATGCGACAAAAGAGGAGGAATTTCGTGTCGGTGTTTTCTTTCCGATGCTTGACTCCTGTGTTCGAGGGATCGAAGAGAGGTTCACACAAGAAACTTTTGAGCTTGTGTGTGCTATCCAGAACCTCCTAGGCCTCTCTGCGAGCGACGAACAAATATCTCTTATTTGTAGCTTTTTTGAGGTAGATCCCGACAGCTTGCGCCCTGAAATGCGGCTCCTGAAGTCCCGCACCAGCGAAGAAAAAGCAAACAGCATGACCGCCTATGACTGGCTGGATTCACTCAAAGAAAATGGGTTGGACAAGTCAGTATTCAAGGACTTTTCTCGCGTTCTTCAACTTTTTTCCACGATTCCTGTAACCAGTTGCTCGTGCAAAAGGACATTTTCGAAGCTCGCACATGTAAAGACCAAGTTAAGATCCACGATGTCGCAGGAACGGCTTCGTTGGTTGATGCTGCCCTTTGTGGAGCAGGACCTAGCAACATCCATCAGTTTTGATAATATCTTAAAGCATTTTACGACTAAAACGTGCAAACTTTTGTTATGAATGTGTTTTTAATTTCGCAGGATATGCTATCGCATTAACCTACAATGTCACATAATTCCACTTCCTCCTTAATTGGTTGACAGCCGGCGAAAGGGGGTGCTTTACAGCCGATTCCGTCCGAACTAAGGTTCGCCTCTCACACCAATAGTATGTTTGCACAGCTCAACTTGAATAGTCTTTTGTATAGTGTATTTAATTTTACCGTGTGTTACTGTTTTCATTTGCACCAGCCCTGTTGTGTTGGGTTGAATGTTTTTTTAGAGTCTACAGTTTGTGAATTGAAATTGTGTATCGTCTGAGCCCTCGTGCGATTCATTTTCTTTCTGTGTTTTGTGATGGCGCTTGTGCCCTACGAGTGCAAGCTGTAGTCTCTTTATCGTGGGGGTTTCCACTTTTGTTTGGAAATAAATCGTTTTTGTTGTTGGAAAAGTTACCTCATCTTCTCATTTCTCTTACACTTCAAAGCGCATGTAAGTCCACTTTCACGCAGAGCACTCGCAAAGCCAATTACTGCGGTCTACGAGGATATGGCTACGATGACACGTATAAATAAAGTCTGAACAGTGGCATTATAAAGTTTGAGGTTTTGTGGCATTACGTCATGTTCGGTGTCACAGCTCAGATTTAATTTTTAGGTTCAAACATATTTCAAGCCTTATCATTCTCCGGGCTCCATTCGTAAACCGCGATAATTAGACTTCCAAGTAATCTGCGGGAAAATAAACTCAAGGGTAGTTTTATGGTGACACTGAAGTAAACTCGGAAGTCATATTTCGCGGTTAAAATATGGTGTTCTAGTGCACTCCTACTAGGGTACACTAGAACACCTTACCCCTACGGCGTAAGGGTCTCGGTGAGACGGGGGGGGAGGGGGGGGGGGGCCGCTGCAGTGAAACTTGCCCCCTCCCCCCCCCCCCCCCTATAGGAGGACCCTGTGCACGCCTATGATCGTGATCTACACCACACGACTCACGCGAACCGCTCCGGTCCCATCACTGTATCCTAGGTTCAGTCCCCACTTCTGCTCAACGTTACTAGATCACCTCAGTTGACAAGCTCCGCATTAGCAGCGCTTCGGAAACCGGGCCCCCTCCGTTCGCGCGAGAGTGGTGGCGCTTTCGTCGCAGGCCGCCTAACCGCTCATTCACACTGGAAGTGGATCCGCGTTCGCAAAGCGGTTGCGAACGCGGTTGTATAAAGATCCAGTACAATTGCACGCGCACTTGATATCACCGAGTACGCGTGCAATTGTACTGGACCTTTATACTACCGCGTTCGCAGCCGCTTCGCAAACGCGGATCCGCTTCCAGTGTGAATGAGCGGTAAGCCCGCCCGGTCCGTGAGGCCGGCCAAGCTCTGGGCAAGCTCGGGACGCTGGCTTTTCATCGCGAAATCAGGCGGTCGGCGGCACGTCGCTGCCCTTGCGCATTTCTTTTTGAGAAATGAAGTCTGCAAGTAGATTCTGCTGCAGTCACGATTGTAGCTATGCACGCTATCGATTTATTCAATTTTTACTCTATAATTCATCGGATACCAGCATGGGTGCCTACAGTGGTTTCCCCAGGTATTGAAATGGGGGGAGAAGGAGGGGGGGGGGGGGGGGGCATTGAGAGTGGAGGAGTCGTCGCGAATTAAGGGATGTACCTTCAGAAACAAAAAAAAACCAAAAAAAGGCGGGGGTACACCCCGCCTAGGGGGTGTGTAGGGAAATCAGTGGGTGCCTAGCTTTGGGTCTGGCTTCCGAGCGCGATTCTATGTTCGTGTAATGTCAAAATATACCGGGACTCATATAATAGTTGATGTCTCTCATATTCGTCTATGACCAGTATCCACAAACTGGGGCTTGCGTGCGCTGTCAGCGTCGTATGCGGTTCTCGATAAACGCTCCCACTTGTCACAAGAAAACGAACAAAATACGTTTTCTGCCTTTTATTTGTTACCACATCAAATCTCCGGCAAGGCTAAAATTGTTGATGAATACTGCGCAACGTCTATTTCTCTTTGCATGGAAAACATTGCCAGCAGAATGCAAAATATCAGGACTGAAAATACCTGTAGTTGGCGATCACAGGTTCGAGCTTTCTTGTTTGCTACACCACCTTTTCCTCCATCTCTGTATTAATGTATCTCGCGTAGAAGAGCATTTGCGTTACAACGAAGAGGCATTGCAGTTTTTAAAAGTGGTATTTGCATACCCGCCTTCCTATATAGCATTCTCAGGATAGCTAAAATGTCTTTATTTTGGCTCGAGATAGATCGCAGAAACATCACGAGATCAATGAAACAACATTATGATTTATGAACAACTGCAACGTTAAAAAATAGTAGTTAACATAAAGCGAATTTAAATTAACGCGCGCTTATAAACACGTCAACAAGCATGTTGCTGTTAGGCAGAAGAAGCATGCATACACTTACACAAATGAACTCGTTTCACATAGCCAACGAGGGTGTCTCACAATTCGTGCACTGTTGCCGCGAACCTGTAGTAGATACTGAAAAATAACGCTTCTATTATCTACCGCACATTCACACATAAATCTTCAAATATACACATACGAATCCGCGCTGATCAGCTGATCGGAAGTGATGTCTTGAAATTCTTACGCCTTAGTCAAACATCTCCGAAATGGCACGCGCACGTAAGCGAGCGAGGTTGTCACACATGTGAAGAACACACGAGAGGAATAACTGAGTTGTTTTCACCAGTAGCAGGCCTCGACGTAGCCGAATACAAATAAAACACAGCCCAATTCTTTCGAATGACGAAGGCGTCTTCAAATTGTCATTCTTTCCTAATGCGTCTTTGGTGTGTATGCAGCGGTCTACGCTTGAACTTCTGACACAAACTTAGAACACCAGAAGAAGGAAGTTGACTGCATTTTAGTCCGCAGACGACCAAAACACAACGGTCCATGTGCCGGAAACTAAATGGCAATACACGTAGTGAGTGTAAATTAAAGAATAATATAAAAGTAATTTAACACCTGTTGGAAAGACATCGCGATTCTTACAAAGGAGACCAATAGATTTACGAACTTTCTGATGTATATAATCAACGTGCTCATTCCATGACAACGATTCAGTGAAATAAACGCCCAATATTTTTACCGATTTTACCACCTGAAGTGTTGAAGAGCCTAAAGTTATTTGAAGCAAATTAGGTACTTGTCTATTTCGTGGTCGAAATAACACACATTTAGTTTTATCCGCGTTTATTTTTAGCCCGTTTACTTTGGTCCAGAAATCGATGTTTGAAAGGACTCTCATTGCCGTGCTCTCTATTTCATCCGCTGTGTGGCCCTTAATAAAAATAGTTTTGTCGTCAGCATAAGAAACAAGGTTTGCCTGTGGTACACTATTTTCAATACCATTAATAAAAATAATAAATAAGAGTGGCCCGAGCACACTACCCTGAGGTACTCCGGTTTCAATTTTTTGAGTGGTTGAAATGTTAATGGTAACAAATTGTGTACGGTACTGCAGGCAAGATCTAATTAAGTTCAGAGCAGTTCCACGAATACCATAGCGCTCTAACTTTTCCAGCAATTTTGTGTGATTAATTAAGTCAAACGCTTTCGAAAAATCAATATATATACCCAAAATAAGTTCCTTGTTTTCAAAGCTTTCAATAATCTGCTGTTTTTGTACTAAAAGCGCTGATTCCGTTGACCGGTGCTCACGAAAGCCATGCTGACTATTAGAAATAACAGAATGTCTCTCTAGATAGGAATAAAGTCTCTGATGAATTATTTCCTCAAGACCCTTTGAGAAAATGGATAACAATGAAATAGCTCTATAATTTTTAAACATGTTTTTATCGCCACCTTTATACAAAGTGACCACCTTAGCGCGCTGCATTGCTTTAGGAAAAGTACCGGAAGAAAGCGATCGATTAAATATATACGTAAATGTAAATAGGTTAAATTTGACTGAAAATAATGTTGATCCTGCCGACGCAGCGATGCAACCTTGCCTTCCCGCTGTATCAGTGATACAGATCCGATCCAGCGCTGAATCGCATGCGCACCAGCATCGAGCTATCCCTTTTTTATTTTTGTATTTCTTTTTGTTTTATTTATTTACTTCAGAAACCGCAAAGCGCCTGTGAGGACATTACTGTTGGGGAAGGCACGAAAAAAATTACATCACAAACTATCGTTGATTTATCACCGCGATTTATACGTGCATTTCACGTTGCGCTCTACTTCCGCACTCTTGCGTGGTGTCGCCAACTGTATGTACCATAGAGCCACCAAAAATAAAAGACAATCCCATCGAATCGTGCATCGGCAGTGCTCAGCAGTGCCCTAAAGGGCGAAACACGTGTGAGTAAAAATTCTTGTCGGATCCCGTCACCGAGCGGCGTAACCATAGCAACCGCCGCTGGCACCATGATGTGGCACAGTGCCGTGCCGCCACGTCACAGCGTCAGCGTGGCGAGCTCTTGCAACACCACCTAGAAGACCAGGCCTGCGCGTGACGTCATGGTTAGTGGACCTCCACCCGCCCCAAGCGGCAAACGCGGTGAAGCTTGACGAGAACAGCAGCAACAGCGGCACACGCGTCCGTCTTGGCTACGCCGCGCGTGCTGGCGTCGCGCTTGATGCGGGACCAGTGTTGCCAGGTCTACTGATTTATCAGTAGATCTACTGATTTCGTTCCGGGTCTACTGATTCACTGAAAAACAAGAAAATGTACTGACTTTTTTTTTAGTAAACATATTAAAAATTTATTATATGGCCCCTTCAGTTCCCAGTGCAGCCCATCAAAGGAAACTCATAATGTCCCAGAATTAAGAACGAAGCACTGGCAAGATGGCCCAGAAGCCCGTCCTATTCGAGTGACGTAGTCGTATATTCATCTATCTATTCACCCAGAGCAGGTTCGGCAGGTTCGATGGTGACATCCGGGCCAGAGCCATATATGGAGAGAGTTTGGCTAGTCTATGATCTCGCCGTAACGTCCCTCTCCCGAGTGAGCCGATCAGCCCGCGGCGCAGAGCGAGAGGTGTTTGCGCATGCGCCTGAACTCTCGGCTGCTCCTATACAATCTACTAGAATAGCTTCAAGTTGAGCGGAGAGAGCCGCAATTTTCATTCATTCGTTCGGCGGAATGCATAGGATCGACATCCAAATTTCAGTTATTTTTTTTTATTTGGCAGGCTGTGGCAAGAAAATGATATAATCCTATTCCTCGGTGGCTTAAAAAGCTAACGAATGAAGTTTCGCCACGTTTGAACGCAAACTTTGGGTCAGGCGAAAAAGAAATAAGCCCGTAGCAGACAACGCGTAGCCTCAACAGTGCTCCGAACCAACAGCGTTGCTTCAAAAACCTTCCACAGCCCAGTGAGGAAAGATGGCAGCATACAGAGGACTTCCATTGGACATGTTCGCGCGCACTTGCCGGAGCGTCTTGTTTCGGTTTTGTTTCAATAATAGCGACAGGTGAACGTCGCACTGTCGCCTTCATCTGTGATCCCAAAAGTGCCTCAGTCTCGATTCTAAAGAATAATCCTCGAAACAGTCAATAATGACTAAAACAAAAACATTTATGGTGTCATTTTAATTTGTCCTTCATATAAAGTTACTTGAGAACTGGTCTTGTTTTTTTCTTTCATTTTTATTTGTGTTTATTACCATGTTATTTGTTACTCTATACTATTTCTTTGAAGTGTGTATTAATGGAGATAGCAAAACATGGCAAAACACATATTTCGTGGAATCTACTGATTTTTGTGCAAATCTACTGACTTTTTGGGGATCAATCTGCTGACTTTTTTTTTCTCCATCTGGCAACA
This sequence comes from Ixodes scapularis, assembly GCF_016920785.2. Taxonomy (NCBI): domain Eukaryota; kingdom Metazoa; phylum Arthropoda; class Arachnida; order Ixodida; family Ixodidae; genus Ixodes; species Ixodes scapularis. Next base: position 29,369,025 of record NW_024609868.1, read on the forward strand.
CTGTGCGGGACGCTGCCGGAAGCCAGGAGGGCAATGTTGACGCAATCTAGGCAGCGCTGCGGAGATCCACTATATTTAAAGGGACCATGAAATGATTTTAAAATCGAATTTCATCCACCGCACGTCGTAAAAGGTATGAAAAGAAACACAAAAACACAAAAATAGGGAGCAAAAAAAAATTATTTGCTATAGAAGTTTTAAAAGATAACTGGACTCTTTTGCGCCTTCTTCCTTCGCCTTTTCACGACGACGCATCCGCGGAAACGGTGCACGTCAGCCGAATCCATGTCGCCTATTGGGTAAGAGCCTACCTCACCAGCACCACGATCGTAAACAATAAATAGCCGGCGAATGTTTCCTAAAAGTTTTGTTAAATAATAATCAGATCCACATTTTGTAGCATAATTAAAGATGTGTGGCGAAAATTGCCAAATTTGATAATGCTGAGAGCCAAGCGCCATCTATCGTGTGGTAAACGAAGCAACTACTGCGCGTGCGCAGTAGGGCAGGGCCGAGTTCTGTTACTTGGGTCGCGACGAACGTTTATTTCCTTTGATTTCCTTCCTCTCAATACTCTGACTGATTGAACGTTTATTTTTCTACGTGTTCCTCTCGCGCGTGCCGACTTCAAGCAGCAAGAAAAAAAGTACTTAAAACAGACCACGACGAACAAGAACGCTGGATCCACAAACATCCGAGAAGGGCGACAATGGCCACGAATCCGACAAAGCGAGCTGCTCGGAATATAGGCCTAGCAGGCACTAGGACTCGGCGCAGCGTTGCTTCGGCGCAAGACCGTCTGCCTACGACCGGCTGGCGTGCTGAATGGAATATGCCCGCGCTACCCTTGTGGACCCTTCCCTATTATAGTTTGATCGCTGACCTCAATTTTAGATAGAGAGGTAAGGTCAATCTCTTCCCCTTGTTTTCCTAGGCAGTGTCGACGAACACTCGTCGAAAAGGGACTCTCGTCGATTCTATCTTCTTGTTTTGTGTGACATAGAGCTGAAATAAACGCCGTATGGATTACCTTCGTAACACGGTATGTGCACTTTGTTATTGGTATGCCATTTTTATTCTGACAGACTGCACATCACTGCCGAGCTATAACAGTTCGTGGGAGGTATACATGCAATGCCGGTCCAGCCTTTCTTTGCCGAGTGTCGCGTCAGTATCGAGCTGCAATCGTAAAAGATCGGTCCCGAAGCGCTTACCAACAGCGCGAATACAGCACTTCCATCAAACGCGCGCGTCCGCTCCGAGTGTGAACAGGTATTTACGTGGCTCTTGCTGACACTCGTAGTTCAAACGTATCTCTTTTAACGTCGGCTCGCTCCTGCATCTCCGAGGCCGCGAAAAACGCCGCGGCAATTTGTTTCCTACTACGTCGCTTTGCAAACGACTGCCACGGGCCGCCTTTTGCCAACAATGACAGTTGGCTTGACTTCTGGAGTCTTCACCGGAAGACTCGCCGCACTTCTCAACAGGCATACCGGCGCATGGGACTAGTCCCATGCTGTCGCTGTAGCGCAACATATCTCATTGAATTTCGCTCAGCTGCGATGCGGCGATGAGAGGCGCCGATTCAGAAAATACGTCGGTGACGTCAGCGCAGTAAAACCTACCGGCGCACCCTAACTCGTCGCCGCTAACGCTCCCATTCTCCTACTGCCGAGAGAACTTCCGGTTCCGGAAACAGCGTACGTCACGGCTTGTTTTGCGGTCAGTTGGAGAGAAAGAAAAAGTCGATATTTCATTAATTTTTTGTGTAGAAGTTAATAAACCGGGACGAAAACGGATGCCTGTTCGGCATTCAGTGAACATTGACGGTTTAATGTAACAGTTATCTCGAAAAAGTAAAAAGGTCATTTCATGGTCCCTTTAAGGGGGGAGGGGAGGGGGGGGGGGGGGGGGCAGAGGAAAGGAGCAGGCGTAATCTTCAAAGGGGTATTGATTCTTTCCTGATATGTGATTCACGCTTCTAAGCCCTCTTCGTCTCCGCCGACGTCGGCGACCGTGATGTGCTCGCTTGGATGGCGAGACATGATCGCTTCCTCGACCTGACCGTAACCTCCTCTCATCAGCATCGAGTCGACGATTCGTCGAACGGGCGGCTTCTTGTCCACGGTGGTGATGTACTTGACCAAGGGGAAGCCGAAGCCATTGAAACCCGTGGCCCTGACCAGACCGTAGGCGCCCATGTTGTCCATGAAGAGCCACTCGTCCACCGAGACGTCGAACATGAGCGTCTTTTCCTCCATGCGGTCAATTGGGTTGCAGGTGGCTCCCCACAGCGATGTAAGAACATTGCGGGGTCGGTCGAACGGCGGCTGCGCATAGCACATAAGCAGATTATGCGGAGAGCAAGTTCGTCTGCTTCTTGCACAGGGGTTGCGATGATGTCAGAACTCCGAGCTCTTATTGGCTGATTGAGAAACAAAATAGTCGGTAGACCTCAAGGCATCTAGCGTTAAGGTCTACACACTGTCCTTTCAATCAAAGCCTATCAGAACTCGGCGTGGTTCTGACGTCACCGCAACCCCCGCGCAAGAGGCGAACGACTTGCTCTTCGCATAGCACCAGATTGAAGAAACTCTTAATACGGGGTCACGCTGCTCGTATACATCGTACAAAAGACACAGTGTTCGCTGTAAACATCATGACAGAAGCATCTGCGGATACGCTTCGGGCATCTTCGAGGCATAGTTGCTTCTTACGTGTATATGTATGCCTGGAGCACACGTCTACAGACAGGTTGTGTACGACCAGTCTGACAGGGCGGTCACACAAGACACAAACACCCTCCAGACAGTGTCTGCAGAGTGCCTTTTGCACGACGCGTCGGCAATGAGCGCGGTCTATAGTGTTAACCATTGCACAGGTCAGAGGCTATGCGAGCGTCGTTAAAGTTTACCTCGTGGCGATTTTCAGCGCGTGGTTTCGAACCTGCTTTCAGGGCTTCGTGTTTAGACAACCCCGTGCGCCCTGAACGTCCCACCCGCGCTCGCATACGAGCCGCGCGAACAAACCAGTGTTGTACGGAACGGCGTTCCAAAGATCGGTGTTCCTGGAACGCGTTCCTTTTAAGAGGAACGAAGGAACGCCGCTGTTACATTTTGCATCGGTGGAACTGGAACGGGAACGCGTTACATTTTTACTGGAACGGAAGAAGAAACGGCGTTCCTCTTTGTTCGTCCAGGGGGTAATTTTTGTTTTATATCCAAGAGAGATATTCTAAAAGTATAAAAACAATATTTTCACGAAAAGCAAGATCTCAATCACTTTTTTGGTTACTTATCTTAAGCTTTATTTTGTGTGGACCTCGCTTGTTAACAGTAGGTGCAGGAGAACTAGTGGACGTCGATTCTTTTCTCAGTGATCGAGACTGCGACACAAAAAGCAAACATTTTTGTCGAAGAAGACACAAAAAGATGGACGTTTCAAACTCAGCTACTTTCTTTGCTTGCACGAATTCTCATACACCCAAAAATCTAAGCCCGACTGGAGCCATCACTGAACTTCCCCAAAGAGACCTACATTTAGAACAAAAGTACAGGTTACCAGACATGGCACGCACCCGTGTATCCCAAACATTGGTCACTTAAGAAATACAGAAAATTTAAGATTTATTCCTTCTCCCAGTGTCCCGTACCCCCCCCCCCCCCCCCCCTTTCAGACTGAACAACAAATTCAAACTTCACGAACAAGAGCTTTTAGTTTTCAAAACTGACATTCCAAAAACTCTACCCTCATCACTTGCCCGTGGTGCGGGAAGCAACATCGAGAAGCAACTGTAGTTAAGCGCAAAACACATGTACGACGGAACCGTCCGATCCGACGTCCGACCGCGCAATACGACGGTCGGAGACGAGGGTTTTCAACGCTCTCCGATGCTACGAAAACCCTCGCCTCCGACCGTCGTATTGCGCGGTCGGACGTCGGATCGGACAGTTTCGTCGTACATGTGTTTCGCGCTTTAAGCTCCAAAAAGGACCTTTGTTAGATTGAAACGTATGAGGTTGTTGTAAAACGCTCGTGCAATGTGGGGTAACAGTACATTTGGCTCGTCTGAATCGCCCGCCACCAACATGAATATGGCTAACAGCCGAGATTTCTAGAGTTGATATATCAACGAATGAAATCCTGCTTCCGCTTGTTTTCTTCCCCTAGTGCCCTTCCATCACGGCATTCAAATTCTTATGTTCCCATTTGATAAGATAGATAAAAAAACTTTCCTCGATCTAAATATAAATACGGTAATCAGCAAAATTCAAATGTAACGTATATGTGTAACGATATGCTCAATTTTTTTAACTGTAATGGGAACGAGTTTCTTTTTCACATATGGAACTTGTAACGGGAACGCGTTCCAAAGATCAGAAGGAACGAGGAACGAGCTTTCGTTCCTTTGCTTGTGGGACGTGTGCAACACTAGAACAAACTTGCCTATGCGCAACGCGCGTCGGCAATCTCGGAGCCTATGACCCGCCACTACAGCTTTGTGTACTATATATACGGTGTGCAAGTTCGTCTGCTTTTGCGCCTCAAGCGTTTGTTTAACACCCCCCCCCCCCCCCCCATCCCCCCGCCCAAACGCGCACGTGCTTTTGTTTACACCCATTCTCAACCAATGATGGCGCGCGATCCGTTCCAATACGCCGGCGAGACATTTTGGAACACTTGCTCGCCGTATAGTCCGTTTCACGCCACGTCCGAGCGCAGCAGACGCTGCGGTACCAAGCAGCCAATCAAGCAGCCCCAAAAGTGAATCGTCGTGGCGCCCGTTGTTTTTGGAGGGTTCGCAATCAGCGGCTGAAACCACCCAGGCAGAGTGAACGCGCCACCCTAATACTGCGCTTTCTTTCTATTTTTTTTTTTTTTTTTTTTTTTTTTTTTTTTAGAGCGCAGTTTTGACGGCTTGACCACACTAGCGTGAACGGCGCCGCCGGGCGGCGGTCCCAACGCGAGGAGTCCGTGGCCTCCGTTTTGCAGGCGTCACGTGACAGCACTGGATCCCGCGATCGCGCCTCCCGTGGGATTTCCCGCTCTTTCGTCGTCTGCTCTTCGTTACATTCTTCCGTTCCGCACTCGCTGCCTACATGGTAGGAGTCCATAATGACCTGGTGATCAGCGTGAATGTGATTATCCTAGCCTGCTCGTTGATCTTGCGACGTCGCCGCGCTCTGAAGGGAAGGAGGCGCAGGTTTTGGGTCCGGCCGAGTTGGTTCTACCGAAACACCGAAGGACAGGACAGGTCTGGCGCGCCGCCGGGGCTTTGCTGATCCGGTGGCGCGCCAGAGATGACGGCTACTTTCGAAAGTGTCACCAAATCAGCACGACAACTGTCACAACACAGACGACATGCAACAAGTGCCTCGGAGAAACTCACTTGCAATTCCGAATTCCTCTCCTAAAATTTCCCAGCGGTTGTTATCAGGTTGTTATATCTAGGTAGTCTGGCTGCGTCTTGTCATATAAAAAGGAAAGCAGTCGCACAGTTTCAAGGAACCGGTCCGTTGAGAAAGGCATCGGGGGGAAATAGGGAGAGCAGACGACACGAAACACGTCCTTCGGTACGTGAAAGACGCGCCGAGGACCGGCTTGAGCGTTGCCATGGCATCGCGACGTCACTATCTACGCCACCTCCCATTGGCTCCTCTCTTCTGCGGCGAGCGGCACCCAGCTCTGAACCGCGCACGGAGCGGTTGACTCTGCGGCGCCGTACGTCCCACCGTTGAAGCCGAAAACTGGTTTGGGTCGGCAAACGGTAGCGCCGACCGGCGCGCCGCAGGCCTCCGCGACGCCAGTGTGGTCGTGCCTTTAGGCGCCCATTTACAGCTTGAGCGGAGTCGCCGTCGTCGTCGGCGTAACCGCGTGGTGCATTATAGGGCGCGTGACGTCACCGGTGACGTCACTGATGACGTCATCCTCATCACCATCGTCATCATCATGATGACGTCACGGATGACGTAATTACGATGACGTCATACTCATCGTCATCATCATCATCACGATGACATCATTGATGACGTCATCCTCATCATCACGATGACGTCCCTGGTTGTGTCATCAGCGTCACTGATGACGTCATCAGTGGTGACGTCGCTGATGATGTCTTCACAATGACATAATTAGAAACAGCGCAAAAGGGAGAGGACGCTGTTCCTAATTATGCCACTCAACCATCCAGCCCAGCAAGGTATCCTGTTACATCCCGATGACCTCATCCTCATCGTCATCATCATTATCACGATGACGTTACTGATGACGGCATCGCTGATGACGTCACTGGTACGTCATCAGGATGACGTCACGTGAGCTCACGGGGGTCACGTGACCTCACGAGGAGTCACGTGACCTCACGGGGAGTCACGTGACCTCACGGTCACGCCGACGGTGACGCCGATCGAAGCGGCTCGGAGGGAGGAGTACCACGTAGGATGAGGAGGTGAGGAGGAGAAAGGAGGGGTATATCCTCCTCTCAGTACCCTTCCCTCCCCCTCCTCCTCAAGAGCTGCGTTCTAATTCGGTGCTACAGGGTGTTGTAAGCGACTTTCCTTTTTTACGTGTGTTTTTTTGGCATGATTAATTGTCGCGACTAAAATCCCTCGATACTTATTTTACAAGTAACGACAACCAATACAAATGAAAAAGCACATTTCGCTGGAACAAAATGGCGGCATTCAGTGCAAACCTCTGCTGTGCGCCGCCCTTCGCTTCCTAAAACCTGCACCGTCATGCAGTTGGCGCTTCAAAGAATGTCGCTACTTATAGGAAGCTTTTATCTAGGGACTTTAGAAGCGACAGCTCGCGTTCTAGTCACTAGACCTGCCTCGACAACTTTCTCCTTTAGATAAAGTTGACGTCACGCCACTTAAACACTAATTCAGTTTCGCCGCTAAATTTAGCGGGGAAATTTATGTCACGTGAGCTGACGTCACGAGACCTGTACACAAATGACGTTTCTCCGCTAAAATATCTGGGGAAAAGTGACGTCCCGTTACGTGTCGTCATTTTTTGACCTGTGCGCCAATATAATTTCATCGCTACATTTTGCGGGAACATTGACACAAAATGTAGGCTTTTGACTGTTTAATGCTTTCTAAACACATGTAAACGATCATTTCTTATACAATATACTGCATTTAAAGCATAATAGGACTTTGGGCATAGGGGTAACTGGCCTGTTTCTCTGTTTTCTTCTTTGTCTTTACGGGTGTTTGACTCGCTTTAGCAGAAAACAGAATTTCGTACTCACGGTCAAAGGATGGAGCTGAATATCCAAGAACGGGTAGAGATTTCTGGAGACGCAGTTGTCCTTACTTTCGTTGATGAAGACATCCACGTGCGAGCACACCACACCTGCCGTGAGGTCCAAGACAATTCTTCAAACAGTGTTAACCAGTCAAAGGGGCCGTGCAACGATATTCCCCTAGATTGTTTTTCACTTTACACGAGCTTACTGGCACTTGTGGGAAACAAATACACTCGCACGCAACGCCACTGACTAAGAAACTTTCTTCTTGCGGTGTCATTTCAAAGGCAAAAAGCGGGCGCTTTCTTTTGTTGAATCTCTCCTTCGCAAAACGTAATTACGTAGCTGGTGGATCGCAGTATCCCCCAGTGACGATATTTGAATGCGGCTCAAAGATTAGGCCCGAGCATTGCGTGAGCACTGGATTTAGGCTCGTGATAATCGATAGCTCGAGAAGCATTTGGGACGACAATAGCCGAACCATGACAATGTCTGAAACTCAGCGCATGGAATGTGCCATGTCAACCTCAGCCTGTGGCTATGATTAACATCGGCGACATATAATCAGCTCCAGATCCCATGGCCGCTTGTTCTGGCTGCAAGTTGAGGGGGTGAGCGCTGCTCATTTTCTTTCATTTTTTTCTGCGACTTCTATTGCTTGTGGTGAAAAACGAACCCGTGTTTACAGGTCATTAACGCCAGGGATTCGTTCTAAGCGGTATCAAAGGACAAATCTGACAAAAGACCATATGCGAAATTGTTTGAAAGCATGGCAACGCTCTGTAGGCTGCAATCTTTGTTGCGCCCAGATTCCTCCGCTGTTTTTCATTTTCGTAGCGTTGTCGGTAACAATCGAGGCTTCCTGCTCACCGTCATCAATCCTAACCCACACCTGCGATCTAAGGGCTAGTATTTTTTTGCGCTCTTCTTGTGCACATAGTACGTGCTCGTCCTCCGCCGGTCCCTGGTTTCTCACCGCGACCAACATGGCGGACGTACACTTTAGCTAGAAATTTGGCTCTGATTGCCGGCACAGACGTGGGCGCCTGGTTTTTCGAAAGCGCTTTCTCGGCGCGAGTGCTTGTGCGAGCGAAGGATTCTTCTGAACTACACTTTCGTGCCCTGGCCTTCGCCAGCGTCGGAGCCAACTGGGTAGGCAGAGCATGTTCTTCAACGTCCCAGTAGATGGCGCTGTGCATTTCACATATGTAGGCACTCTACACATATGGTCTATTTGTGTGTATCATTGAAATGTACGAGTTAAAGCAGCCGTCTACAGGGATAACTGAAAACGCAACAATTGAATCGGTCATAGACAAATACCATACATTATGACCTTCTGCTTACCGGTCAAAGCACAATAGACCGATCTTACTAAGCGTTCCAGGCCTGCGTGAAACCGATACAAGTTTTGTAGTCCACAGGAGTCAGGCGTTAGTAGACGAGGCAGCTCGTGTTATCTCGTGCTCTGGCCGCAGGGACTCGCAAAGTGGTCTTTGTCGCGTGCAAAGAAAGACTACAGTACCCACGATGCATGGCGGCAGCGGTGGCATATACGAAACATGGTGGTGATATCGGTTTATTGAGTCATAATGCCACGCTCGTCAGCGGGCGACCGCGCGCGTGGCCGAGTGGTTACCGTGCTTGACTGTCGTGCAGAAAGTCTGGGTTCGATTCCAGTCAGTGGAATGCTCTTTTATTTGTTCTTTCATTGCGTTCTCGTGAGTTCGAGAACATTCTCGTCAGATCGAGTTCTGAACGTTTCAGTCGCCGAACAATCTAGGCCGATTGTTCCCAGAACCCAACGCGCGTACATAAGGGACTCCGCTTGCTGATCTGCAGTCAGTTTTCGCCCAGCGTTCGACTCTGCTGCTACGCCGACTTCGACGCCCGCGACGCCCCGTTATTATCTTTTGTACCCTTTTATTTCTGGCACAAGTTCGCCACATTAAACGTTTATTTCTTTCTGCTTATTTATTGTTTATTGGTCACGACCCGTGACATTTTGGTGGAGGTGCGGGGTACCGCATGCCCGTGCAGCGTTCCCCTCCAAGGACCCGCAGTGCAAGCCCGACTCCAAGCTCGCTGAGAAGACCACTCAGCGCGCAACCTGAAACTCGGACCAGCCGCCGCACCAAGGGAGAGGATCCGGAGTACGGTTTGCTGCTGGACAAACCCAAGCCGAAGAAGACGACGATGGACAACCAGTCGCAGGCCCCCGCCGCTCCTGCCGTCGTCTACCTACCCGTCGCTCCTCGGACACCGGCTCCCTTCCACGGCGAAAGGCACGAAGACATCGACGACTGGGTCAAACAGTACGAACAAGTGGCCCGTCATAACGGGTGGACACCGGAACAATGTCTGCAAAACGCTTATACCCCTGTTACACGGGCACACTTAACCGCGGTTAACTCAGCTTAATTGCTGTTGCGCGGCACTACAGATACCACACTATTCTCTCTGACAGCTATTTCAGAAGAAGTGAAGAGCGCGCGCGCACTGCTTCGATAGATGCTCAAGATGCTCAAGCGCACGTTCGCCCATAGCTTTGACTGCATAGCCACAGAATGTTGTCGGCAAGTATTGTGCGCTATCTGTGGCTTAGCGTAACCGCAGTTAAATGTGCCCGTGTAACAGGGGTATTACTTCGCCTTGGAAGCCACCGCCCGGAACTGGTTCGAGAACCGCGAAGCTTCGATCACTTCCTGGAAGCAACTCAAGGCTGAGTGGCGAAGAACGTTCACGAACCAACAACGAAGAGAACGCGCGGAAGAGCTTTTTCAAGCGAGGATTCAAGGCCCTAACGAGAGCGTCGTTAGCTTCGTGGAAGATGTCCTGCAACTCAGCAACCGCGCCGATCCCGATGCATCCGAAGCAAAGAAGCTCAGAGTCTTGATGCGTGGCGTCAAGGAAAACAATTTCGGTGGTCTTGTGCGGAGCCCGGCTACCACCGTCGAAGGCTTCATGACGGAGGCCACCAACATCGAACGTGCCCTTCAAGCACGAGCCACCCACTATCACCGAGTTCCCGGCGTCGGTTCCTTTTCGCCTTCCGGCTGCAACATCACGGACATCCGCGAGATGATCCGAGACGTCGTCCGGGAAGAGATCAAGAAACTTCTACTTGCCGCCGCAAGCCCAGCTTCGCCCTCAATCGCCGAGATTGTCAGGGAAGAAGTCCAGCAAGCGCTGCAGCCTGAGGTTCTCGTCAGCACCGCTCCGGAACCACCGACGTTGAGTTACGCCGCAGTGGCCCGACGGCCACCGCCCCCCCGTCGCACCTATGTCACGCCGCCCCGACGTCAGTCTCCTGCGCCGCAGCACGACCGACGCCACGACGACCAGGTCCAGTACGCCTGCCCGGAGCCTCGCGCACCCCGCAAGACCGACGTGTGGCGAACGCCCGACCGACGCCCTCTGTGCTTCCATTGCGGGGAAGCGGACCACACCTACCGCCGATGCCCATACCGACGACTCGGGCTACGCGGGTTCCACCCGAACGACCCGCGCCCCCGTCATGGTGAACGCCCGATTGAGATCGACGAGTACCTGCGACGACCTCAGTCCCCCAAGCCTGCGTCCAGCCGAGAGTTCCGGTCGCCGTCACCGCGACGTCCAGCTTCGCCGATGCACCGACCACGACGAGAAAGCCTGTCCCCCCTCGCTCCTCGCCGGGGAAACTAGGCTCGGTGTTATCAGTCGACGCCCAGCCTGGTCTCTCGGGTAGCATGGCCATCTCGCTGGCGTCCAACCTTTCTCGCGAACAACGTCCCAGCCAGACAGTCGGGGAAACAGACCGGGAAAATTTAACAGAACGGAAAACTAGTTTATTTACAAGGGTATATCGTTTAGCATGTTGGCAAAAGGAGCGCGCCGAATGGGCAGCGAACAGGTCCTTATATAAGATAATCGGGGTTCTGGAGCTGCCGTGCCATTCGTTGGTTAACGCCGCATTCCAAAGTTGGCCTCGATGTCAGCCTCCTCCTCTCGGCCCCGATGTTCAGTCGTTGTTCTTCTCCGAATTGAGGGCGACTAGTAGGCGCTTGTCTTGTATGCAGTAGACGCAGACACAACAGACTGCCCATCTGTTCAGGTTGGGATTCTGTCTGGCGTTCCCGTGGAATGCAGACGCCTCCGCGGAATGCAGACGCCGTAGACAGAACACACCGACGGCAACGTCGGTTCTGATGCCCTTGAGCCGAGGCCCGAGAGAAACGCTTCTCCGGTTTCGGTCGAACGTGCAAAAAGGGTTCGGATCGCACGCCAACCGTCTCGACGTTTGCTTGGTTGTCGTCCGCACCAGAATGCAAGGTCAATCCTCACAAACACAGGGAGATGGAGACGGGTCATAACAGCGGCAACCCCTGGAGGTGGAGTTGCCGAAGAGGACTGAAGCCAAGATCCTCCACGAACGTCGGGGGGCCCCCACTCGAACGCTACCAGAGACCAAAACGACGCCGCTGCAGTGGTGTCCAATAACCTAAACGTCGTCATCGACGGCCACGACGCATCTGCACTCGTGGACACCGGAGCAGACTACTCAGTCTTGAGTGGGAGGCTCTCCCGCCGCCTTCGAAAAGTCACGACGCCGTGGGATGGACCTCAAATACGAACCGCCGGAGGGCACCTCATCACACCCATCGGGAGATGCACGGCTCGCGTCGAGATCCGCGGTGAAACGTGCCCTGTGAAGTTCATCGTTCTACAACGCTGTTCCAGAGACGTTATTCTCGGCATGGACTTTCTGTGTGAATACGGCGCCGTCATCGACCTTGGTGAGGACAGATTGACGCTGCGCAAGCCCGTTCCGTCTTCAGAGAAACCTCAAACAGCGTCAGCCGCCGTCCGAGTCGCTGCCGACCACGTGAACCTGCCGCCGCGATCAAGTGTTGTCCTACCCGTAGTGGCCGATGTAGCTACCTGCGGCGAAGTTGTTCTTGAAGGCAACCTTCAATTACTCCTAGAAAGAGGAATAGGCGTCGCAAAAGGAGTGGCTGAACTTCAGGATGGGCGCACCGTGGTCTTCGTGACAAACTTTCGACAAGAAGCGCAACACCTCACGAAAGGTGCCGCCGTAGGCCACGTCGAGGAAATTCGGAACTCCGCCGAAATCACCGCGATTGCTGAATAATCATTCCCACCTCAGCAACACATTACGGCGCCAAGGCAACTCGACATTGACCGCAAGCTTCCAGGCCCGAAACGACGGCAGCTAAGTGACCTTCTCGCCGAATACAGTGACTGCTTCGCCACGTCGTCGAGGGTGCGCCAAACCACTATTGCGAAACACCGCATCGTTACCGAGGACGACGCGCGCCCTGTGCATCGATCGCCGTACAGAGTCTCCGTTAAAGAAAGGGAGGTGCTCCAGGAGCAAGTGCAAGAGATGCTGAATGACGACATAATCCAACCCTCAAGCAGTCCGTGGGCCTCTCCAGTTGTACTGGTTAAGAAAAAGGACGGAACGCTTAGGTTCTGCGTGGACTACCGGCAGCTGAACGCAGTGACGAAGAAAGACGTCTATCCACTCACCCGCATCGATGACACGTTAGACCGGCTGCGCCACTCCCGATACTTTTCATCCATGGACCTGAAGAGCGGCTACTGGCAGATCGAAGTCGACGAACGGGACCGAGAGAAAACAGCTTTCGTCACGCCAGATGGGCTGTACGAGTTCAAGGTGATGCCCTTCGGACTGTGCACGGCTCCAGCAACTTTCCAGCGTGTCATGGACACCGTACTGGCAGGACTGAAGTGGCAGAGCTGTCTCGTCTACCTCGATGACGTCGTAGTGTTTTCCAGCGACTTCGACGAGCACTTGCGACGACTCCGAGCAGTTCTCTAAGCCATACGGACCGCCAGACTCACCCTGAAGCAGTCAAAGTGTCGGTTCGCCTATGACGAACTGAACTTTCTAGGTCACGTGGTTAGTAACGAAGGCGTTCGCCCCGACCCAGAGAAGACTCGCGCCGTCGCAGCATTTCCAGTACCGACAGTCAAGAAGGCCGTGCGAAGGTTTCTTGGACTATGTGCCTACTATCGGCGCTTCATCCGGGATTTTGCAAGGATTTCCGCATTACTCACAAACCTGACAAAGGACGCCGAGAAGTTCGAATGGGCCGAGAAGCAGCAGCATTCATTCGACGAGCTGAAGCGACGACTGCAGACTCCTCCTGTTCTAGGACATTTCGATCAAGATGCGGAAACCGAAATTCACGCGGACGCAAGTAACGCTGGACTTGGCGCGGTACTGGTTCAAGTGCAAGACGGCACCGAGCGAGTTATCGCCTACGCAAGTCGGACACTGTCCAAGGCGGAGAAAAATTACTCCACGACTGAGAAAGAATGCCTTGCTGTCGTCTGGGCAATCACGAAGTTTCGTCCGTATTTGTACGGGAGCCCGTTCCGTGTAGTCACGGACCACCACTCGCTCTGCTGGCTTGCGAACCTCAAGGACCCGTCAGGACGCCTCGCTCGATGGAGTCTACGACTACAAGAGTTCAACATGACTGTGGTCTACAAGTCAGGCCGCAAGCACAGCGACGCCGACTGCCTGTCCAGAGCCCCCATCCAAACACCTTCCGGCTGCAGCAACGACGAAGACGACGAGTGCTTCCTAGGTGCAGTGAACACCGACGACATGTCACGACGTCAAAGAGACGATCCTGAGTTGCGCGCGCTAATCGAGCACCTCGAAGGACGAGGGGGTACTGTCCCCCGTGTCTTCTCGAGAGCCCTGCCGACTTTCGTCCTCCGACAAGGTGTACTTTACAAGGAGAACTTCGGAGACAACACCACACCATGTCTGCTGGTAATCCCCACCGACCTTAGAGCGGAGATCTTCCAAGCCTGTCACGACGACCCGACGTCCGGACACCTTGGTTACAGCCGTACGCTGGCCCGAATTCGTGAAAGGTATTACTGGCCCAAGCTGCCGAAGACCGTTCACTTCTACACACGGTCCTGCCACGAGTGCCAGCGACGCAAGAAACCGCCGACGAAGCCGGCAGGTCTCCTCCATCCGATCGCTCCCTCGGCCGTACCGTTCCAGCAGATCGGAATTGATCTACTTGGTCCTTTCCCACCATCGACGCAAGGAAACAGATGGATTATTGTCGCCACAGATTATCTCACACGGTACGCCGAAACGAAAGCCCTTCCTGTAGGGACTGCTGTGGAAGTCGCCAAGTTCTTTATCGAATCCATCGTCCTCCGGCACGGCGCTCCCGAAGTTTTGATCTCAGACCGTAAATCATCGTTCATGGCCCAGCTGACGCAAGAAATCCTTCGTCTCAGCCACACCAGCCATCGGCGCACAACGGCGTACCACCCGCGGACCAACGGGCTGACGGAGAGACTCAACAAGACCATCGCCGACACGATCTCCACGTACGTCGACGTGGAGCACAAGACATGGGACGAGGTGTTGCCGTACGTCACATTTGTCTACAACACGGCCGTGCAAGAGACCACCGGGGTGACACCCTTCCAACTGGTTCATGGTCGTAAAGTAACGACAATGCTGGACGCGATGTCACCCCACGAACCGGCTCTCGACGGAAGCGACGACGCCCAGGTGGTTGCCCAACGGGCAGAAGAAGTCCGCCAGCTCGCCAGACACCGTTTTCAAGCGCAACAACGTGTCAACACTGGCCGCTACAACCTTCGTCGTCGGGACGTCCACTTCCAGCCCGGAGACAGGGTGTGGGTGTGGACACCGATCCGCCGCCGTGGTCTCAGTGAGAAACTGCTAAAGCGCTACTTCGGACCCTACAAAGTACTTCGTCGACTCGGGGATCTGAACTACGAGGTGATGCCCGGCGGAACACGGACTTCATTACGCCGCGCTCCACGACCGGAAGTCGTCCACGTCGTGCGCCTCAAGCCGTACTACGCGCGATAAGACTGCGAACTGTGATCTTGTGCACCGCTTGATAGGATTGTGTTTCGCGAGCCTCCGTATGTTCCCATTTTTTTTTTGTTTGTTTCGCTCTGTTTGGTTGCCTTTTACGTGGCATCGAGACGATGCCTTTTTAAAGGGGGGAGTATTGCCACGCTCGTCAGCCAGCGACCGCGCGCGTGGCCGAGTGGTTACCGTGCTTGACTGTCGTGCAGAAAGTCTGGGTTCGATTCCAGTCAGTGGAATGCTCTTTTATTTGTTCTTTCATTGCGTTCTCGTGAGTTCGAGAACATTCTCGTCAGATCGAGTTCTGAATGTTCCAGTCGCCGAACAATCTAGGCCGATTGCTCCAGAACCCAACGCGCGTACATAAGGGACTCCGCGTGCTGATCTGCAGTCAGTTTTCGCCCAGCGTTCGACTCTGCTGTTACGCCGACTTCGACGCCCGCGACGCTCCGTTATTATCTTTTGTACCCTTTTATTTTTGGCACAAGTTCGCCACATTAAACGTTTATTTCTTTTTGTTCATTTATTGTTTATTGGTCACGACCCGTGACAATATTTTAGAAAAGTGTGGCGGAGTGGGTAGTCTAAATAGTCGCTGTTTTCGCAAGGTATCATAGTGAAACGCCATTCCAGAGCATCATTCCAGACTTGTTAATAGACCCTCTAACAAATTCAGCGCCACCTCTTGAGCCGAGCGCAAAGCGTCCAGCTGCCACCATTAGCATGGCACATGACTTCCGTACGCGCGCGTACAGGTGCCTGCGTGCGTTCGTTCCAGCATTTTTCGCTTCTGGTTCTCATACCCGTTCTAACCCAACGTCTCAATCGAGACACGGTAGAACTCCACTACAAAGCCAGTTAATTTCTGTACCGCTATGCAATCAGAGAGGCGTCCGCGACGCGAACGGCTGCAATGCAAGTCATTTCGTTCTTAACCCGTTCCGCCTTCGTGGCGATTGTGTATTTTTTTTTTCGATTAAACCCTATGTTATGTGGATTACTCTTGTTATACATGTGTCGTTGTTTTGCCTTCCCAGGAGTTCTTGATGCGAAGAAAAGGTGAATTAACACCATAAAACGCGACGAAGGGATGTTTTCTACGGTGGCACAATTTACCAAAGTGTGTGCTCCAAGCACTTCACCGCTGACAGCTATTTGCCGAACATGGGTGGAAATCGGCGCTTTTTCAAACAAATGGCAGTTCCAAGTGGGTTCCCGTTCGCGAAAGCGAATCCCGCGCCCAGGAGGAAGCCGCGAAACCGGCCACAGTGCGTCGTGAAGAGAAGGTCAGAACCCTTCGGGATCGGGAGCAACACGTCTGGGCGTGCAACGCAAGGGTCAGCGTCCGCTGCTGATCCCACTGTCGACGCGACGAAAGCTACGATGTGTGGGGCTGAAACGATGGTCATCGAGGTGGGTGTGGAATACGACCCCGCTTCGCCCAGCGAGACCGGCCGCATCGATGACGACGTAGCGAGTGATTGTGCGTGTTCACACAAAGTGTCAGTGCTGACACTACAACTTGCAGCGCTAGCAGCACGCTCTCCAGCACCCGAGAGAGATTTGAAATATGTGACTGACGAACTGAAGTCAGCCAAATATGATTTTACAAAACGCAACGAGAGCTTGAGATAGCTGTAGAAAAAAAGAACAGGCAATTCGAAGAACAGCAAAGCAGACGGTTTTCTGCCGAGTGTTTTAAAGACAGCCCTGATGGCATGAATATTTACACTGGTCTTTCTAACTACTATCGCTTCCTTGATCCTGGGGAAAATCGTGAAAACGTTAAGGTATGGTCAGCGACCTCCACCGAAGGTTGCAGCAATGCAGGAAGGCCCCTACTCTTGCCTAACAAGAAACCAATGTTCCTTGTCCTCGTAAGGTTCCGCCTGGGATTGTTTGAAAGAGACCTTGCCTTCAGGTATAGAATTTCCAATGCAACAGTGTCAAGAGTGTGCACCACATGGATAAACTTCATGTACTTACAAATAGGGCAGTTCAGCCTCTGGATGTCAAGAGAAGCAGTCGACGATGCCATGCCGGCTGTACTTAAGGAGCGCTATCTCACAACCAGAACGATTATCGATGAATCAGAAATTAGATGCGAGGTTCCCAGTCTCCTTGTCTTTCATTCATCCACATACGCACCCTACAAATCAGCAAATGCTTTCAAAGCTTTGATTGTCATCTCACCAGATGGAACGATCACTTTTTTTGTCAAAGCTGTTCACTGAATCAATATCTGACAAGGGGCTGGTTTAGAAAAGTGGATTTCTGAAGTTCAAGTTTGAGCGGGGAGACAGTGTAATGGCGGACAAGGGCTTAAATATAGAGGACCTCTTGGCAAGATAGGAGTTTCCTTTCCCGTCCAACGCAGAGAAGGTTTTACACGAGACGTAAGGGACACGGAGGAAGTTGCAAGTCTCATAATTCCTGTTGAAAAACGTATACAACGTATTAATGCTTTTCATATCTTTTACAGGCCAATATCACTGTCCATGGCACCCCTTATGAATAAAATTTGGGCACTTTGCGCATTTCTCACTAACTTGCAAAGTCCACTTGTAGCATGCAGAGATCAATGCTGTACATAAAATGTTCTGTGCTCTGCAATACTCGTCTCTTTATCCTTTTGTCTGTGTGATGATGTATCTTTGAATGAGGGATTCCAGCAATGTATGTTGCATCTGTTCAGTATTTATTGAAAGCTTCCACAGTGTGAAAATAGGCAAGAACTGTATAATCACTTTACCGCGCTTCTTTATTAAACTGACATGTGAATAGTGCTGGATGTTGCCTACAATGCAGGGAATATTTGTGCCAAATATGGCACAAGAGTGCGGAAGTAAAACCTGTTCACGTCATCTCTACGCCCTTTTCAATAACTTTTATCGAATTTAATCCACTCAACAACAAGGAAATGAGGAAAATACAGAACGAAGTCAGCATACGTCAGCCCAGAGAGGCCCATTTGTTCGAGGACTTGATAGTAGTAGTAATGTTCGCGGTGCAGCCCGAACGCCCCAGTGTTGTTTTTCACGAGGCACGAGCCGTCTGCGGTGAGGGTATAGGTCTAGCCATATCTTTCATTGAGTAGATTCACTTGACCTCCACGATGCCATGGGGGTTGACCTCTTCAAGGTCCCATGCAGACAAGCCGGTCAGTGTTACATCGCAGCCTAAGTAACGCCGGGTTAGAGACACAATCCAAAGAACACTTTATGAAAGGAACATAATGGCTTTTTACAGATGGCTGCTCGAGCGAACACTGCGAGATCCCGCCCGAGTTTGTTGATGATGACTATATGGCCTCGCGGATATATACAGCACTTCTCCACCCCAAAGATCTAAACGCTCAGGAGGTCGTCGTTGTCCGGTCGATCTTCTGAGAATCGGCACCGGTGAGGTGGTCCCTTGGTCATCCACTGCACTCGAACGTGTAGCGGGTGAGGTGGTCCCTTGGTCATCCACTCTACTCGAACGTGTAGCAGGTGTAAGACCTGTCGCAGGCTGGCCCGTTGGCGAGGGAACTCGTGTCCGGAACTGCCGCCGCTGCTCCCCTTGTGAAGTATCCACCGTTGCCATCCGGGCACCTTCGGACGATCGGATGACTCCAGGAACCCAGCGATGTCCTACGCCAAAATTGCGTGACCACACGGTCCTGCCAGCGAATAAAGGACGGCTGCTGCTTTTGGACGGGCGTGAGTGCGAGTGATCTGGAAGACAGCAGTCAATCCGGGACCGAATGCGGTAGCCGAGTAACCGCTCGGATGGACACTTCCCATCTTTTGTGGGGGTCCTCCGGTAGCGGAAGAGAAATCTCGCAAGCCTTGTTCTAAGATTGCCAGGCAATACTTTGTGAATGCCCTCCTTAACTGTGCGCACCGCACGCTCGGCTAGTCCGTTTGACTGCGGATGGTATGGAGCCGTAGTCAGGTGCTGTACGTGGTTGTCTTGCAAAAACTGTTTGAAAACAGCGCTGGTAAACTGTGGTCCATTATCTGACACCAACGTTCTTGGCAGCCCGAACCGCGCAAAAATAACGCGGAGTGCTTCCACTGAGGCCGATGCCGTCTTCATCGGTACCGCCTCTATCCACCTGGTGCTTGAGTCAACTACAATTAGTATCATATGACCCTCCAGCGGACCAGCATAGTCTACATGAAGGCGTGACCACGGCTGGTTGGTGTCCGGCCAACTGATGGGAACTTCAGCTGGGGGCATTGGAGAGGCCTGGATGCAAGTTTCGCACCTTCTTACAAGATCGTCGATGTCTCGATCAACTCCAGGGTACCAGAAGACGGTTCGAGCCATACTTTTCATGGCCGACATTCCTGGATGGGTGTCATGGAGGGCCGATAACATCCTGGAGCATGCGGCTTGGGGCAGAACCACTCGATGTCCCCAGTAGACCAGGTTGACTGACAGTCAGTTCATTTCTCTTGCTGAAAAAGGGCTGAGACCTCTTCTCTGTCTCAGCAAGGTGCCCTGGCCACCCCTGCTGAATCCAGATCTTCACTTGACGGAGCGACTGGTCTTGCTCTGTCATGTCTGCTAGCTGCCTAGCCGTTAAGACACCAACATCCAGGCTCTGGGTGTACAACACGTATTCCGCGGGCTCGCCATTGCTGCGACATGGCGTCTCGTCAGAAACTGGCAGCCGACTAAGGGCATCGGCATTGGCATTGTCCTTCCCCTAGCGATACAGCAGATCGTACTGGAAGGATCCGAGGAGTAAGGCCCAGCGCTGGATTCTTGCCGCAGCCATTTGTGGTGTTGCCTTCTCTGGGTGAAACAAACCTGTCAGAGGCTTGTGGTCTGTGACAAGTGTGAACTTATGTCCATACAAATAATCTCGGAACCGTGACACTCCAAAGACTAAAGCAAGGGCCTCTTTCTCAAGCTGTGAATAATTCTGTTCGGCCGGCGTTAGTGTCCTCGACCGAAAACCAATTGGATAATCTGTGCCATTGATGCAATGTGATAACACTGCCCCTACCCCTTTTGGAGAGGCATCGCACTCCAACTTCAAGGGTTTGTTTGGGTCGAAATGCACTAGGAACCGCGCGGTCTCTAACGCTATCTTTGTCCCAGTGAACGATTTTTCCTGTTCTCTTCCCCACTGCCATTTTGCACCGTTAGCTAGCAGCTGGTACAGAGGCGCCAACTTCGTGGACATGTTAGGCAGAAATTTACTGTAATAAT
The DNA here is from genome assembly GCF_016920785.2 of Ixodes scapularis. Lineage (NCBI taxonomy): Eukaryota > Metazoa > Arthropoda > Arachnida > Ixodida > Ixodidae > Ixodes > Ixodes scapularis. The sequence continues at coordinate 29,389,391 of NW_024609868.1, forward strand.
TTATGAGGCCAAGGAATGATCTTAGCTCGGTCACTGAAGTTGGCCTTGGCGCCTGGGCCACTGCTGACAAGTTGTCTCCTGTGGGGTGCAGACCCCTGGCGTCAATGCGATGGCCTAAAAATGTCACCTCCTCTTGTCGAAACTTGCACTTCTCTCGGTTGACTTTCAGTCCACTCTCTCGCAATCGCTGAAGCACTCGGCGGAGGGCAGTGTCATCATTTTTCTTTTCTGCGACAATGATATCGTCTAGGTACACTTGTACTCCAGGTAGGTCATTCAACAGGGATTCAATGCGACGCTGAAATATAGCAAGCGCTGACGCAATCCCAAATGGGAGCCTGTTGAAGCAAAACATCCCTTTGTGGGTGTTCAGCACCGTCATCTTGCGAGATTCTTCGTCCAAGACCAACTGGTTGTAGGCATTTCTAAGGTCGAGGGTGCTGAAAACTTCCCCGCCGTTCAACGCAGCAAAAATATCTTCCACCCTGGGCAGGGGATACTGTTCCGTCTTCGTAGCGGCGTTGACTGTTAGTTTGAAGTCTCCACAGAGCCTGATGTCCCCGTTCTTTTTCACCACCGGCACGACGGGTGTAGCCCAGTCGGAAACTTTCACCGCTGACAGTACACCCTCCTTCTCCAGTCGGTCGACTTCGTTAGACACTTTCTCACGAAGGGCATAGGGCACTGTACGTGCCTTGAAAAAACGCGGAGTGGCTCCATCTTTTATGTTCAGGTGAACTGGAGGTCCCTTGCAAAGACCTAGAGTTGGCTCAAACATGTCAGCAAAGTTGTCCAGTAGGATCCTCAAAGTGTCCGGTTTGGGCTCAGCAGGCTTGGCTACATGCAAGTTTGCCAGTGTGTTTCCCGAGGAAAGCACCGGCACGCCCAATTGGTTAAATGCTTTGATCGTGTCTCTGCCACAAAGGATAGGCCCCGTGCAATTCACCACCGTTAGCGATCCTGCCACTGCTTGTCCTCCGAACTTCACTGTCATCTCTATCTTCCCACGATAGAAATAGGTCCCAGGTAACACGAAAGTCTCAGCTCTGTTTTCTTCAGAGTGGGCCACTCGGACTTGTACTTCTCGTACACGTCTCGCGGTATAACGCTTACCGGAGATCCAGAATCAATTAGCATCACGAGTGGTACGTTGTTCCAGGTCAATGTTCTATAAATGGGTCTCACTGTACTGGTGCTTGATGACTTGTGCGCCACCAGCGTAACCAGCGTATCCGGCTCCTCCAATTCGGAAGCGTAATCCTCGTCCAGTGCGTTAGTCTTGTGCATGTAGCGAGGTTCCTTCTTGGCACCCCGGCAGGCCCTGGCGAGATGTCCGCGGTTTCCACACTTGAAGCAAGTAGCCCGCCGGTGTGTGCAGTCTTTTGACAGGTGAAACTCATTACCGCACCTTCCGCAAGGTCCTCGGCTATCCCCGGTTTTGTTCCCAGGTTTCGGCCTGTTTTTCGGGTAGCGTCCCGACTGAACAAGGTGAACGCCCTCTTCTACGCTAGCCTCCTGCTTCTGCATGCGCCGTGAGCTTTCTGCAGCCTTCTCGGATGCAATTGCAAAATCTTCAGCCTCTTCAAGGGTGAGTGTCCGTCTGGTGAGCAGATGTCTCCGTACGTTGTCATCACGAAGCCCACAAACCAGACGATCTCGTGTCATGCGGCGCAACATTTCGCCAAAATTGCAGTCTTCGGCCAGTCTACGCGCCTCCGTTACGAATGCTTGTACGGATTCTCCATCCTCTTGGTTTCGCATGAAAAAATTGTAACTTGCTGCGATCTCGTTTACTTGCGGGGCATAGTACCCTTCCAGATGCTTTACCACGTCTTCGTAGCTTAGCTCGTTAACCTTCTTGGGGTGACAACGGCCTAGAAGCACCTTCACCACGTTGTCGCTGAGGGCAGCCACCAATAATGCCCGCCGTTTCGGTTCCTCGGTGCTGTGGCCTTCGAGGTAGGCCTCCAGCCGTACCTTGTAAGTGTTCCATGAACCCGTTGTCTCGTCAAACTGCAGTGGACGGGCTGTCATGGCTGGAACTGTGACAAATTGCGGGGTTGCTTCACCGTCTCGTCGCCAACTGTTACATCGCAGCCTAAGTAACGCCGGGTTAGAGACACAATCCAAAGAACACTTTATGAAGGAACATATTGGCTTTTTACAGATGGCTGCTCGAGCGAACACTGCGAGATCCCGCCCGAGTTTGTTGATGATGACTATATGGCCTCGCGGATATATACAGCAGTCAGGTGAAGCACCGTAGTGTAGCCAATTGATTAAGCGGAGTAAGCAGGAAACGGCGACACGGCAGTACCGTTCTCGTTGCCTTCTTCGTTCTTTGCTGACCTCATCCCTTCATCTTTCTTCACATCAGACACTACATTTCCCCCTCCCTTTAAGGAATTGTACGCATCAATATAAACAAACTAAAAGAAGAATTCCTAAAATGAACGAAGTAAACTTAATCAGTTCTGAGTGCAATGCTTATGGCACAGTGTGCTCGAATCTATCTGGAGGCCTTCGCTCCATGCAGCTCCGACGAAGGAGCGGCGTTTGCTGCGTTTGCGGTCCTTGCTGGTCAACTTCTGGTGCATTTGACATGAGCTGTTCTTCCGCCGAGGATAAATTGTCTGGCTGGAGTGTATTATCTGCTTGGAACCACGAAGTCGCTGGTGACAGGCTTTTCTCTTCCTCGGAAGTAATCTGTGGCAGGACTTTCCGTGGAACTTTGGAGAGCTTACTGGCGTTCCAAACTTTGAAATCATCGAGCAGGAAGGCATTTTGTCCTCGGTGATCTCGTATTTTTCGTGGTATTGAATATCATAAGTCACCTTTAGCGCGATGTCCTGGCAGTTTTGCACGGACATAATTGCCTGGCTGAATGGATGGCATGCGTGCGCCCCTCTTGTCGTCCACGTACTTTTGTGAGGCGCACTGCAGTTTCTTGACTCGATCTCTCAGCTCACTCCTTGCTGCTGTCGGATCGGGGGCGCCTGTTGTGCAACAAATATGCAGGCGATACGCCAGTGGTTGAGTGAGGCGTTGCACGGTACACTCCGATGTATTCAGTTAGCGCTTCCTCAAGGTCTCCTTGCTCAAGGAGTGCCAGCTTGATAAACCCTTTCACAACTCTAGGCTAGGTGGCTTCCGCCACCTATACCTAGAAACTGAGAACCAAAATATTATTTCTTTCCTGCGCCGATTTTTCTACAGTCAGCAATTTCGTAACTATCACCTGGAGGTATCGGATATCACTAAAATAACCTTTGGGAGAATCGGGCAAAAAAAAAAAAACTAAAAGCTTCACTCCCCCCTTCCGCCTTTTCCTCCAGGCGAGGGAGTCGCACACTGATCTCTACTGTAGTATGCTGGATCGCGGACCGCGGCCTCGGCAGCTGGGGCCAAGTGTCGCCATCAGCAGCCATTGATTGACACCAGCCAATGCATTGGACTCTATGAGAAGAACGAGAAAAAGTGCCGTTTCCCCCGTTTCTAAGTTGTTGTCGGCACTGAAACGTTTTAGATGCTTTTCTTTAAGCCCGTCAAACAGCTTGCGTGCAAACATTAAAACTCACAGCCCTCGCAGTTGTTATAAATATATATTTTGTGGTCGAGAGTGACTCCGCTGTAGTGCAGCTCATAGAGGCGAGGGTTACCTAGAGTAACCGCGGAATCGGTGGCGGTTTCGTTGAGTTGGGTTTAGCATGCGACAAGCACAAGGGCTTCGCTACGTGGAATTCGCTCATGCTCGAAAAGCTGCTGTCGAGATGTCGACATTCATCCACTTCTGGGCTTCCCAGAGGACGGTATCATTGACGGCAAGTTCCTTTGTTTACTCCACTACGAGGGCAAGCTTGCCAGCTCAGCCGTAGGTGCTTCGGTACGTTTCATTTCTTTAATCGGTTTTCGAACGTTTGACCAATAGCGATGCGGTCTCCAAACGCCCGACATAAGGATCGCAGCACACCACAAAATTCTCGCCTCCGCGTACATGCTTCAATATGCATACTTTTGTGCGTTTCTCCCATAGACTTGCGTGTATTGCCTGGTGTCAAGCAATGGCCGCCGGTGGCGACACCGACGGGCTCCCGATCCGCGATCCAGCCTACTACAATAGAAATAAGTGGAGTCGTTGATTGATAGTGATTAAGATGGCCAGACTGAATTGAATTTAATAAAGGGTCTATTGAACAAAGACGTCTGGGTCGTCACTGCCATTGGGTCAACGACAGCCGTCTGAGCATATTTAAACGATCATCGCTAATGTCTCGGGGGAATAGGCGTAGCAGCGTTTTCATGTCATTATTACTGCGAGCACAATATACCAGTCTACTTCTAGTATTCAGCCGCGGTTGATCGCACCACACAAAAGACAGTGCGCTGACGCCATCTGAGGCGCGATTCTTCCACGTGTGGCGGCCCTGCCACTTTGGTCATACAAGAACTGTCTGCAGACATGCTTAATGCATACATGCGTAGGAAACATCATTCGAACTCGCTCGAGGCGTCTCCAAAGAGATAATTCTGCCCTCATATGTGCGTCAAACACCGTGTCTCTTGTGCGATGTATCAAGCAGTGTGATTCCGGCTCTGCAGCATTCGTGATGAAACAAAGCTCTTTGCGGGAAGTAGTGAAAATATGCGGCGCTTGACCATCGATGCTGATCTCCCTCTGCCTCTTGCCGACGACTCGGACGACCAAGCTGTACGCTGCCGTGACAAAGAACTGGCCCGGTTCGGCGATGATCTTCACCCCGCTGGACGGCGGAAAGTGCTTATCGATTGTGGACCGAATAGCCTCGCACACCTGAAAATAGACCGCCGAGAACCGTCGCATTTGGACTCACTTCTTTGTGGCGTATAAACCAAAAAGTATGAAAACGTCTTCCACGTGGGAAACTTGGGACTCGCTCGACCGAGAGTATAGTAGTACCATGGTGCGTGGAACACATCTCCGACAGGTGTGTTCATCGCGTTTTGAAAACTGATCCCTCGGTCTTCGCCCGATGACGTCATAGAAGTGTCATTGTTGTCGCCGGCCTCGATACTGGCGGCGTCACAGCAGGTGTGGTAATGGTGGTGACAGACGCATGTTCTGGTGCAGGTCGCTCTTCTGATGAACAGTCCAAGGAAGCTCCAGCAGCTAAGAGTCAGGACTCCGCGATGACAGCGACACTCGCGATCACTCGCACTTTTTTGCCGAGACTTCTCGCACAAACCACCAGGATCGCGACATCCAACAGTATCCCAACCGCCTTGTAATATGACGTCACATTTTGCCACTTCGGAGACGGGATAAGACGTTAAACACACCAGTCGAAGACGCGTTCCGGGCACCCTAGTATAGTACATACAGTGAGCTCAAGCTGACCAACGGAACACAAGGTGTAGTGTCTGCGTTTATTCGACACATACAGTCTATAACAATAAGACAGTTCTATTCGAAGAAGACGAGGCTGTTTCAGGCGACTTTGTTGGATTTGCTTTGACCAACTTTACACTGCTTTTTAGTACGATCGGAATAAACCGAAATAGTTTCCTATACCTTCGCTTTAAAAATAAAGGGCCTCTTACCAGATGATCCTTATTATAGCCGTATATACTGCCTCGGCGAATTGGTATTTTATATAGCAAAAGACAAGTCTAACCGATCCGCAAGACTGGCGTACATGACTGATCGTGAATCTTCGCGAGTCGTGAAACTCTGTGCTCACTCAATACCGCAGCAACATTCTAATTTTATTTTGAAGTCCCTGAATTATCTACTTTCTCGCGAAACTAACCTTAGAAAAACTGCCACAATGCTTTGAAAGAACGAAAATGGGTGGTTAGCTTCCGTGGGGATGCCCGTCAGTCAAAGTCCGTGTCTTTCATTTCAAAGGATAACTCATCCCCGAAATTTGGCATCCTAGTTTCATAGGTCGTGTTATTCTAACTCCGTAGAAAAAAATATTAGCATATTGTCACGGGTGGTGACCAAAAAAAAACCGAAAATGAACAAGAAGAAATAAACGTTTAATGTGGCGAACTTGTGCCAAAAATAAAAGGGTACAAAAGAAAACAGCAGAGCGTCGCGGGCGTCGATATCGGCAAAACCGCAGGATCGAGCGCAGAGGCGAGACTGACTCGACAAGGTCGCGAGCGGCGTCTTATTTAGAGGGAGTTACTATCTCGAAGATTCGGCGGAGAAGGTTCGAGCGTAGTGCGCTCGCGGCGATAATGAACACGCACTTTCTAAGAACAACATAAGTAGGGATAAACGACAGAAGTTATGTCCGGAGCAAGAATAAACGAGAAAGTTCTAGAAGTCCGTGACCTTGCGCGCGGCATTATCCCCCCCCCCCCCCCTTTAAAAGCGCATCGTCCCGATGCAGCACAAAACGAAAAACAAAAAAAAACAAAAACAAATCCAAAACAAAACGGCAGCAGAATCGCGAGCCACAGTTCACAGTTCACAGAGTTCTCAGTTCACTCGTCGACAAGAGTAGAAATTTCTATCGTTCGTAATACGGCCTTAGCCGGACGACATGCACCACCTCGGGTCGCGGCTGACGTCTTGCAGATGGGCGCGTTCCGTCGGGAAGGACTTCGTAGTTCAGATCGCCGAGCCGTCGGATAATCTTGTAGGGCCCGAAATAGCGTTTCAGAAGCTTCTCGCTGAGACCGCGGCGACGGATGGGCGTTTACACCCACACCCTGTCTCCGGGCTGGAAGTGAACGTCCCTACGACGAAGGTTGTAGCGGCCCGCGTCGACGCGTTGCTGGTCTTGAATCATGAGTCGGGCGAGCTGGCGGACTTCTTCGGCGCGTTGAGCAACCACCTGGGCGTCGTCGCTCTGATTGTCAGATGGCTCATGGGGCAGCATTGCGTCCAGCATGGTCGTCACCTTCCGACCATGTACCAGCTGAAAAGGGGTGAATCCAGTGGTCTCCTGAACCGCCGTATTGTAGGCGAACGTGACGTAGGGCAGCACCTCGTCCCACGTCTTGTGCTCAACGTCGACGTACATAGAGATCATGTCGGCGATTGTCTTGTTCAGCCTTTCCGTCAGCCCGTTGGTCTGCGGGTGGTAGGCAGTTGTACGACGGTGGCTGGTGTGACTGAGTCGGAGGATTTCTTGGGTCAGCTGTGCCATGAACGATGATCCGCGATCTGTAATCAAAACTTCTGGAGCGCCGTGCCGGAGGACGATGGACTCGATGAAAAACTTGGCGACTTCAACAGCCGTGCCTGCTGGAAGGGCTTTCGTCTCGGCGTACCGTGTGAGATAATCGGTGGCGACGATAATCCAGCGGTTTCCCGACGTTGACGGTGGGAAAGGGCCAAGTAAATCCATTTCGATCTGCTGGAACGGCATAGACGGGGGAGAAATCGGGTGCAGAAGTCCTGACGGCTTCGTTGGCGGTTTCTTGCGTCGCTGACACTCGTGGCATGATCGAATGTATAGGAGAACGGTCTTCGGTAGCCTCGGCCAGTAGTACTTTTCTCGAATCCTGGCGAGCGTCCTGCTGTAGCCAAGGTGTCCAGCCGTTGGGTCGTCATGGCATCCTTGGAATATTTCGTCTCGAAGGCTGGCAGGAACAACCAACAGCCATGCTGTGTTGTTGTTGACGAAGTTCTCCTTGTACAGCACCCCTTGCCGCATGGAGAATGTATGCAGGATTCTTAGGAAAGCACGGGGAACCGAACTCGCTTGTCCCTCTAAGTGCTCGATGAGCGCTCGCAGTTCGGGGTCGTCTCGTTGGAGTGCTGCCATGTCGCTGACGTCCAAAGCGCCGAGGAAACACTCATCGTCGTCGTCTTCGATACATGCAGGTCCGGCCTCGACAGGAGCTCTTGACAGGCAGTCGGCTTCATTGTGCTTCCGGCCGGACTTGTACACAACGGTCATGTCGAACTCCTGCAGTCGTAGGCTCCACCGGGCGAGCCGTCCGGAGGGGTCTTTCAGATTCGCGAGCCAGCAGAGCGAGTGGTGGTCCGTGACCACGCGAAAAGGACTTCCATACAGATATGGGCGAAACTTTGTTATTGCCCAGACGACAGCAAGGCACTCCTTTTCAGTTGTAGAGTAGTTCCTCTCCGCCTTAGACAGCATCCGACTCGCGTATGCGATGACTCGCTCTGCCCCGTCCTGCCTTTGAACTAGCACCGCGCCAAGTCCGGTGTTACTGGCGTCCGTGTGGATTTCTGTATCAGCGAACTGGTCGAAGTGGCCAGGAATCGGGGGCGTCTGGAGTCTTCGTTTGAGCTCGTCGAATGACCTCTGGTGCTCTTCTGTCCACTCGAACTTTACGGCGTCCTTCGTGAGGTGTGTCAACGGTGCGGATAGTTTGGCGAAGTCTCGAACAAAGCGCCTGTAGTAGGCACAGAGTCCGAGAAATCTTCTCACTGCCTTCTTGTCGGACGGCGGCGCAAATGCAGCTACGGCGCGGGTCTTCTCGGGGTCAGGTAGAACACCTTTGTTGCTCACGACGTGGCCGAGGAACTTTAGTTCCCCATAGGCGAACCGACACTTTGTTGGCTTGAGTGACAGGCCGGCGGTCTTGATGGCTTGAAGCACGGCTCGAAGTCGTCTGAGGTGTTCATCGAAATCTCGTGAGAATACCACGACATCGTCAAGGTAGACGAGGCAGCTCTGCCATTTCAGACCTACCAGCACGGTGTCCATGACGCGCTGGAAGGTGGCTGGTGCTGTACAAAGTCCGAACGGCATCACTTTGAATTCGTACAGTCCGTCGGGAGTGACGAAGGCAGTTTTCTCCCGGTCACGTTCGTCAACTTCAATCTGCCAGTAACCACTCTTCAGGTCCATCGACGAAAAATATCGGGAGTGGCAGCAGTCGGTCGAACGTATCGTCGATGCGGGGGAGCGGATAGACGTCCTTCTTCGTCACAGCGTTCAGTCGACGATAGTCCACGCAGAATCGCAGGGTTCCGTCCTTCTTCTTTACAAGCACGACCGGGGACGCCCAAGGACTTCTTGAGGGTTGAATTATGTCGTCGTCGAGCATCTCCTGAACTTGATCTTGAATCACTTTCCTTTCCTTTAAGGAGACTCGATACGGCGACTGGTGGACAGGGAGTGTGTCGTCGTCGGTAATAATGCGATGTTTCGCCATTGGTGTTTGGCAAACTTTCGACGTCGTGGCAAAACAGTCACTGTATTCGGCGAGGAGATCAACCAGTTTCCGGTGCTTCGAAGCTGGGAGCTCGGGGTCGATGTCGATAGGCGGCGGCGTCGTGCTCTTCTGTTGTGGCGACGAGGTTTCCTCGGAGACTGCGGTGACCACGGCTGGCGCCTGAAGCTCCTCGACGTAGCCCATGGTGGTACCCTTCGTTAGGTGCTGCGGTTCCTCTCGAAAGTTTATCACGGGAACAGCCGTTCGTCCTTCTTGAAGATCCGTTACGCCTCGTGCGACGCCAATTCCTTTTTCAAGGAGCAGTTGGACGCTGCCTTCCAGAAGAGCTTCACCGTGCATGGCTGCGTCGGTTATGACGGTGACGAAGACACTCGACCGCGGCGGCAGATTCACATGGTCGGCTATAACTCGGATCGCGGATGACGTAGTGTTGGCCTCCATCGGCGACAAAACAGGCTTTCGCAGCGTCACCTGGTTTGCCCCGAGGTCGATGACGGCGCCATACTCGCAGAGAAAGTCCATTCCGAGGATTACGTCCCTCGAACAGTCTTGAAGAACGACGAACTTGACAGGGCACGTCTCACCATGGATCTCGACGCGAGCAGTACATCTCCCGACTGGTGTGATGAGGTGCCCTCCGGCGGTTCGTATTTGTGGTCCATCCCACGGCGTGGTGACTTTTCGAAGGCTGCGGGAGAGTCTCCCACTCAAGACCGAGTAGTCTGCTCCGGTGTCGACGAGTGCTGATGCGTCGTGGCCGTCAATGACGACGTTTAGGTTATTGGACACCGCTGCAGGGGCGTCGTTTCGGACTCTGGTAGCGTTCGAGTGGGGGCCCTCCGACGTTCGTGGAGGATCTTGGCGTCGGTCGTCTTCGGCAACTCCACTTCCAGGGGTTGCCGCGCCTAGTTTCCCCGGCGTGCAGCGAGGGGCGACAGGCTTTCACGTCGGGGCCGGTGCATCGGCGAAGCTGGACGTCGTGGCGAAGGCGACCGGAACTCTCGGCGGGACGCAGGCTCGGGGGACTGAGGTCGTCGCAGGTACTCGTCGATTTCCCGAGGCCGTTCGCCATAACGGGGTCGCGGGTCGTTCGGGTGGAACCCGCGCAGCCCGAGTCGACGGTATGGGCATCGGCGGTAGGTGTGGTCTGCTTCCCCGCTGTGGAAGCACAGAGGGCGTCGGTCGGGCGTTCGCCACACATCGGTCTTCCGGGGTGCACGGGGCTCCTGACTGGCGTACTGGAGCTGGTCGTCACGGCGTCGGTCGTGCTGCGGCGCAGGAGAGTGACGTCGGGGCGGCGCAACATAGGCTCGAGGAGGAGGCGGTGGCCGTCGGGCCACTGCGGCGTAAGACAACGTGGGCTCCTCGGTGGCTGCCACGGCGACGGGAGCGTCTGGTTGGATGGCTCTCTGAACCTCTTCCCGCACAACCTCGGCGATGGAGAGCGTCGCTGGTCGGTTTGCAGCTGGCAGCAACCGGCGGATTTCCTCCCGGACGACCTCCCGGATGATTTCGCGGATGTCCGTACGAGGAGTGTTTTCGCCACTAAGCAGAGCGGTTGCAGTGACGCTTGAATGCCGCTGGTAGTGGGAAGCGCGCGCTTCGAGGGCGCGCTCGATGTTTGTTGCCTCGGTGACGAAGGCGTCGACGGTTGCCGGCGGGTTGCGGACGAGGCCTCCGAAAATGTCGTCTCTCACCCCGCGCATGAGAATTCGTAGTTTCTTCTCTTCGGTAGCCCGAGGGTCGGCGCGGGCACTCAGGCGCAGCACGTCTTCTACGAAGCCGGTGACGCTCTCCTTGGGGCCCTGGGTTTTGGTTCGTAGTAGGTCCTCGGATCTCTCTCGGCGGTGGTGGTTGCTGAACGTAGCCTTGAGATCGGTCTTGAAAATGTCCCACGAAGTCAAAGAAGACTCATGATTCTCGTACCAGTGCTTGGCGGTACCCTCAAGCGAAAAGTAGACCTTGTGCAGGCGCTGCTCGTCGGTCCAGCAATTGTGGCGGGCAACGCGTTCATACTGGTCAATCCAGACTTCGACGTCTTCGTATTGCTCGCCGTGAAATGGAGCAGCCGTCCGTGGTGCGACGGGCATATAAACGACGGCTGGAGCGGCCGGGGTCTCCGACTGGTTGGCCATCGTCGTCCTTTTGGTTTGCCTGGTCCTGGGCGGCAAGGGTCCTGATTCCGGGGGTAGGCCAAGGTTCCGGCGACTTAATCGGATCTCGGTCTGGTCTTCGTTGGGTTCTTGGGGGCTTGTGTTCGGACTTGCACTGCGGGAACTCGGAGGGGAGCGCTGCACGGGCATGCGGTTACCCCGCACCTCCACCAAAATGTCACGGGTGGTGACCAAAAGAAAACAGAAAATGAACAAGAAGAAATAAACGTTTAATGTGGCGAACTTGTGCCAAAAATAAAAGGGTACAAAAGATAACAGCAGAGCGTCGCGGGCGTCGATATCGGCGAAACCGCAGGATCGAGCGCAGAGGCGAGACTGACTCGACAAGGTCGCGAGCGGCGTCTTATCTAGGGTGAGTTACTATCTCGAAGATTCGGCGGAGAAGGTTCGAGCGTAGCGCGCTCGCGGCGAGAATGAACACGCACTTTCTAGAACAACATAAGTAGGGATGAACGACAGAAGTTATGTCCGGAGCAAGAATAAACGAGAAAGTTCTAGAAGTCCGTGACCCTGCGCGCGGCAATATATGTTTTTGTGAACGGATAGCGCTGTGATCCTGTAGAAAGGTACACATGGCTTTTGAAATTGAAGGGAGAATTAGAGATTGAGTGTGTCAGCGCCACGCAACTTAGAGCGCATAGAGCGAAAGCTCGCGCTGCAGAACCCAGGGATCCTGGGCTCAATCCCCACCCCTGCCCGTTTCGATCCGTACCAGCATCGTACCGGCGTGTGGTTCAATACCGCGTGCTGCGCGTTAAACTTTCCAGACCGTTACTGAGATCTTTACAGACTTGTACAAGTAATTAAATAATTTGTAATCGATAATTTTTGAAGTAAGGCTGTAATTGATTTATAACATTTACTAGGAAGTAATCACAAAAAAAATCAAGTTACTTTTAGAGTTACTCATTACTTGAACCCGTTAACTAGTGTTTTCTTGATAATGTAGTGATTGCGCAGGCGAGCTGGTGGATGTTAACCATTTTGTTCTTAGCCCGAGACTGAGGCAGAAAAAGAGGAAGGTTTCAAAGTTTGAAACTTTCCTCTTTTTCTACCTCAGTCTCGGGCTAAGAACAAAATTGTTTTCTTTTTTTTTTTTTTTCGTTTTTAGTGGCGCCCTTTGTTCGTACAAGTTTTCTACCAAAACAATCCTCGAACCAAAATTTTTAGCAGGAGGATGGTTGACCGAAACTCGTAGATTAAGACGATAACTACTTTATAATATATTGACTTTAATTCAATAATGAACAGCACGAAATATATGCTTTCAAACCGCCATATAACGCTATTGCTTTGAAAATATGACATACTCGGAGAAGTCACTGTTACTTTTTTTAGGTAACGGCCAATTACTTTTCGTAATGAGTAATCAAATAATCTAATTCAATAGTTCTTGAGCAAGAGTAATTGTAATTGATTACTTGTTTTTAACGTGTACAAGACTAAACCTTCGCTGGTAACTTTTCTCATCTACGGCTAGGACACCAGAAGTTATTGAGGCTGATAAACTTCTGGCTCTCTAAACATGCACACCACAAATTGCAATTACTCTTTATGCATGACAAGCTAAAGTCTCATCTTTGCCCCAGGTTGTCCTTGCCGGCCAGTCTGGGTTTAGCAGTTCCGTGGAAACTTGCCTTGGCCAGCGTATCCTGCTTTCTTACACCGCCCGGAAATCCACCGCCGATGTCTAGCACGTTCATTCGAAATCCCATTTCGGTGGCCAAGTCAAAGACCCGCTTGGCGTGATCGATGGTGTTGACGAAGATGTCCGGATGATGGTAGGCACATCCCACGTGGAACCTGCAACAAATCCAGCGACGGCACATGTTTCACTTTGCGACAGTTTGCGACCTAGCGTTTGTGATCCCTTAACACACTGGCGCCACCTATCGGCTCGACTAGCCGTAGAACGCTTGGGGTTCCCGTGTATTATATTTTTCGAGCATGGCTCTTTCTTTTTGCTTGAAAAACGTTTGACAATGTTATTCCACCATTTCTTATAAATAGTATACGTACATTTGATCAGGCAAGCACTATAAAACCTTTGCTCTGGTGAAATGCAGTTCCAGGGTCCCCTCATAGGTGCCGCCAGCGTGTCGGTGTGTTCCCTCGTTGTAAGAGATGGCAAGGACTCTCTCGTAAGCAACTCAGCCTTTCGAAACAAAATTTACTTTGACAGAACGTGGCAAAAGGTACTCACGCAACTCCGACTACGTTCCGGCCAAGCTTGAGAGCCACCTTCAGAATGTTCTCGATTTCGTGAGAGTAAGCACCGAACTTCTCGTTCATCGTCCATCGGCTGCCGAACTCGCTGGCTGCAATGCGCAGCAACAATCTACATAAAAAAGAAGAAAAACACATTCAAGTGATGGCAGAGTATTTTTTAACCGTGTCTCACATCGTTTTCACATAGAAAGAAATACAGAGGGATTCATGTGTTTTGTGTTTTGTTTGGAGAAATCGCTATCTCCATAAATTCAATCGTCTTCATAGCCAGAGAAGAAAATGGAAATAACATATATTGGAGTCGGAAAAATTGGTGCTCCCAAGAACTTTAGCGTCTACATAATAACGTAAAAAGAAAAGAATCATTTTCAAGGAAAACACAAACCGGGTATAATCTATTAATAAAAAAGAAATATAAAAGACGCATAACTAGCATCATAAACTGCTTTCGCTTCGCCATCCTATAACCTTCTGGAAATTCAACAAGCCCTTTACTCACCACTGATTCAAGTTCTGCCCCTACAACCTATCTCCGTTCTTGTCGGAAATGTTAGCGCCGAGCAAGCTTTGTGGCCTTTGTGTCATCTGCGACTTTTGGTCAGGCAGCAAGTCAGCCATACCATGAACCGTTAACCCAGTTCACCATGAACAGTTAACCCAGTTAACGGTTCATGATGAATCCAGTTCACAATGAAACCGTTAACCGAACGTTGAAAGTACCTTGCATCCTTGTCATCCATCTTCACCAGCTCCTCTGCAGAGTCGAATGTCATCAAGGTAACACCGTGCTCAGAGGCGTACTTCAAGTGGGAAGTACTCTTGACTGTGTTGGCGTACACGATGCGATCGGGTGTTACGCCCATGTCGAGCACTGTCTTCAACTCTCTCTAAAACATAAATATACATATATATATATTATGCTGATAGAATACGATGTCTGGAGCACGTCTAGGATTGCTGTCTTCAGCATCACATACCGATTATGCACCAAACGTGGACCCGAAGAGCAACCAATTACATCACGAAAGTCGTTTCACATTCAGTATAACTGAATGTGCAACTGATCTTGATGGTCGGTTGTTTGGCAAACGATCCTGCTGGTCGGTTGTTTAAGTGCTGACTAGCAAGGTGGGCGCAGACGTAAGGATCGTTGCTTTCACTGTGTCCCAACCCGTGGAAGCAGAGCGTCGTAGCACAAAGCAGGCGTCAACAATATCCCTCTCCGCTGCTGGGACACCGCCGTGATCGAGACCAGCGACTATATCCGCCAGTTGTGTCGTCACGAGACGGAAAAGGAATGATCAAAAACACACACGCGCTAAACACAACAGGTCTGACACGCGTTCCGGGCAGCATGCTTATGGCGAGTTCAAGATGTAATGGCATCGGGATAGCACCATACGTCAAGGAATATCGCCTAAATTGCCCGACCCCTTGGGTGCTACCAGTATCACATTTCAGCATTCTGTTAGCATCTTGTTTAATTAAAATGTATTACGTGATTTTTTTTCTCCCATTGGAGACGTTGTTTTGCAGGCACGGGAAACACCATGAAGATTTTGCTACTGAATGCATTCATCGACCGTGTCTTAAAAACAATAATTCCAATCCTATTAATAACTCCATTTCACTCTCTTCCGCGCTGCTTCCGAATTAATGTTACATTCCCCTATGATATATTCTTATTTCTTTCCTGTGGAAAACTATCACATCAGCTAGATAAACTTTAATTAAATCAAGCATTTCATTTTCTTCTCTAGGAAACACTCACCTCTTTCTCTGTCTCTCTCTCTAGCTACCTTCGCTAAGCATGCCCTATCTTTCTTTTTTTTTTAACTTTTGTTACCAAAAGTGGCAGCGGTACACTAAAAACCACAAAGTGACTTTAAGATTTGAATGGCCACTTAATCAATTGATTCACGCAACTCCTAATTTCACAAGAATAGCTACAAAAAATATGAAGTGAGCTTAAGGTGAAAAATGCTGGGTAAAGTATCTACGAAAGGAAAGTTACCTTGTTAGAGCAGTCGAAACTGACCCCCAGTGAATTCATGGTGTGAAGAATAACCGGATCTGAGCACACTTTTACGGCTGGAACCAAATTGAGTATGCAATAGTTTCATTATTTCATCCTTTTCATTCTCACAAATGTTGTATTCCTTTTCATAACAAGCATAGGAAAGAGCTCTAGAAAATTCAGCTAGCATATGTTAGCCACTAAATCTCAATATAACCCAGGATGTTCGTGAAAGATCTTCACATGTCTGAGGGGGCACAAAGAATTAAATGCGTTGCTGAATATAAAAGTTTCCTGTTGCCATGAAATTACAAAATCTCTAAATGTACTAGATAACAAAACACAATAAAACAGAAAGGTCGTTTTGTCCTCTCTGTGTTTCATTCTTTATACTTTACCAACACGCTGTTTAGAAGTATAATCTCAGTTTGCGTCGTTGTCTGTGCGTAAAATAGCAAAGGCGACATTCCAGCTTTTTCTACGTATGCCGCAGCATATCCCTACTGATTTCTGAAGCAGCTGCTTAGATCCTCCCCTTTATGTATATCCATATACGTATACTATTATATTCTTGAAAACTCTGTGTTAAGAAAAACCTCCTAGCAGAAAGCCACAGCCTGTAATGCCTGATGACCTTAATGGTCAAGCTACAGAGCCACGCGTGGCAGGAGCTAGAATATCTCCTAAACATTTACAGGAAATCAATGATAAACACATTGATTGGTGGTCTGTCTTATAGTAGCAGAAAAAAAACTCACAGATGAGATATGTCATATTTTTGTTTATTCCAAACGTAACTCTTAGACATTATTATGTCCACTCGCGCGTGTTATGGTGAAAGGACATAAAAAGTAACCTTGGACAGCCTGTATCTATAAAAGGATACAGATATTTTTCGGCTGCCTCAAGTCCCGGTGCGCCAGTGACAAATGAGCAAAGATTATCACACCATCGATTAATTTACGGACTGAAACTTAGCTCGCTTGGAAGAATAAATAAATAACTGTGGGTCTGAATATTTACGTTCTTTGCTTAATCGCGTATTGTTGTGTTTCTGGGAGCGCTGAAAGGGATATTGCCCTAGAACAGCCTACTCTACCCAGGGCGCAGAAACTCTGACATATTAGGCGGGTTGCGGCCTTCGCTCGGGGGCTCTAAACACAACAAGAACGCCTTCAGGATGCCACGAGACGATCAGGGACCGCCAGCCCTCGCAAGGAGAAACACCGGCGTGCATGCGTGCGTGCGTGCGTGCGTGCGTGCGTGCGTGCGTGCGTGCGTGCGGTATCAGGCGTCATCGCACTCGTTTCCGTCATTAGCACATCTCGCAATGTCATGTCCCTCATGGCAGATCGAACACGGTTTCGATCTGGATGAGCATCCTACCGGCGTGCGATCGTGTATCACCACTGCGTGGTGCACGTTAAAGACCCCAGGCTAGCGGTTCTACTGCACTGGCTAAGTTGCTCCTACAGCTAGTGACTCGTCGCAACTTTGAAATCGCTGACCAACTACACGCTGTATAAATATCCACACAACCCCAATTATTTATCAAAGGCAGTTCTTGTTCAGAGTCATCCGTCATTACCTCGCATGCTATATCAAGCGAGTGGTTCGGGCAGTTGAACACCCCATGATACAAGTTCGTCGAAGACTCGAGAGCCGCTGCCTACCCGTGACAGATGAGACTGTGAAATCCGCATAGCTGCGATTCCCATGACGATTATTTGTCTGTGCGCCTAATGTAGTACATTTTTGCCGAGTGCGTCAACCGTTGATCTCCCTGTTTTTGTTTCTCCGCACAAAACCAACATCCTCGGGCACTGCTGTCTGTTGTGGAAGGTGTCATGAACGACTCTACGAACGGTTCACAGCACTGGAAACGTAATGCCTTCTAGCCAGTGTGCATTGGTGCTGAATGAAGTGTTTTCATGCAACTTTTCTGTAACGTCAGGTGTCCCCATACCCGATACTCATGGCTTTGATTTTCTCGTCATGTCTCCCATATTTATTGAACCTACTGGTGTAGAGAGCCTCATTAGATCACTTAAACCTTCTTCGTCTCCTGGATGCGATTCAATTAATCCCAAGTTTTTGAAAAGTACAAGTGGCTATTCTTCTATTATACTTTCTAAGATTTTTCAGCAGTCGCTCGACTACGGTTATCTTCCTGGGGAATGGAAGGCCGGGAAGGTGATTCCACACATAAATCAGGTAGCCAGTCTTCTCCCTTCAATTACCGACCCATCTCACTAACCAGTATTCGTTGTAAACTTTTTGAGCACATTCTGTTTTCGCATCTCGTTACATTCCTTGAATCAAACTGCATTTTCACACCTTCACAGCATGGCTTCCGCAAAACTTACTCCTGTGAAACTCAATTGGTATCATTTACGCATAAACTAAACCTCGTTCTTGACCATTCCTCATCTGCCGATTGCATCTTTTTAGACTTCTCTAAAGCATTTGACAAGGTATGCCACAAACTTTTACTATATAATCTTCACCAACTTAACCTTGATAACAAACTACTCGCATGAATTGATGTTTTCTTCTTAACCGTTCACAGTTTGTTTCAGCTAACAACTCTAACTCGCAGCCAACTGGTGTTTACTCCGATGTGCCACAGGGTTCTGTTCTTGGTCCTCTCCTTTTCCTTATCTACATAAACGATCTACCTTCTTGCGTTTCTTCTAACATTCTCTTGTTTGCCCATGACTGCGTGGTTTTTCGTGAAATAACTTGTGATGACGATATAACTAACCTTCAGTCGGACCTTAATGCCATCTCTGAATGGTGCAAAGCATGGCATATGGACCTAAACGTTAATAACTGCAAATATATGCGCGTATCTAGAAAAGCAAATTGTTTTCCCTCCTACTTTGTAAATCACCGTCCCCTTGATGCCGTCACTTCTTACAAATACCTTGGTATTCACATTACAGCTGATCTCACCTGGAACGCTCACATCTTGTATGTTACTAACATCGCTAACAGAATGCTTGGGTGCATCCGACGTAACTTTTCAAAAGCCCCTTCGTCCTTAAAACTTTTGTTATATAAAACACTAATCCGTTCAAAACTTGAATATGCTTCTTCTGTGTGGGATCCTTACTAAGAAAACTGAATAGCTTCACTAAAAATGGTTCGAAATAATTCAGTTCGTTTTATCCTATCTAACTATAACAGAACTGCCAGCATACGCTCAATGAAATCTAGCCTCAACCTACAAACTCTAGCATCTCGCCGTAAATTATTCCGACTATATCTATTTCACAAGCTCTTTCATCACCCATATCTGCGCCACGATTTTATTTTGCCTCCCCCGTATATCTCATCCAGGTTGGATCATGCTTTTAAGGTTGGAATTCCACTCTGCAAAACTAACGCTTTTTTTCAGTCTTTTTTTCCACGCACATCAGATAAGTGGAATCGCCTTCGCGCACCTACGGCAGCCATCGAAGACCACAATCTTTTCAAGAACGCCTTAGCTATCATTGTATGATTAGGAGCCTCTTATTTGTCTTGATTAATAACTTCACAATGTTGTTCTATTTTATGCAATGTAACCCACACCCCTCTATAATGCCTCAGGCCTTGAGGGTAAATAAATAAATAAATAAACGGTCGCTGATGTTGCCATGTGTCCGAGTGTCAACCGACGATCATCTGACGATCATCTTGGTTCGTGTCTCTGTGCATCACCAGTATCGCCAAAAACAGTGCTGGCTATCCTGGAATTGGTTGTGAATGAAGACGCGACTGGTCGCTCATGTCTCCCTGTGTTTCACAGCAACATGACATATGCTCCCTGGTTGCTATTCTATTTCAGATTTCACTGTTTTAGGGAACCGTATGTGCCACTATGGTACAATCAATCGACCTGCGGATAGTCCTGTTGTGACGCTGATCTACACCGTAACTTCGATCGTACTCTGGCCAATATCGCTGTCGTCTGCGTGCAATGCCATGCTAGCCGCACTTTGGGTGCTCTTGGGAAAGAAGGCTGAACAGCATATAAATATTGCGGAAAGGAGACATGACCTTATCTTCAAACAGTGTCGTTTGTTAGTGGTCGGGGGTCGAGAGTCCTACCGCATGGTGCGCACCTTTATAGGCTGCTTCGTTAAAAATTTAGATTCGGACCTGCGGATATCCGCAACCGATCCGCATCCGCAGCCCCTGGCATCCGTATCCGATCCGCAACCCACTAATAATGATTTAGTTTAATCCGCATCTGCATCTGCTACCTGCGGACATCCGCAGACGATCCGCGGGTTATCCGGGGGCCTGTAGGGCTCTAACCATAATGTTCCAGGAGGCTAGACTTTTACGAAAGGGTGTCATCATGTCTCCAATCCTGTCTGCTTAATTTTCATGTCCATTCTATGCCTGCTACGGTTTTCACGAAGTCCAGGGATTATCCTCTTAATCACAGACGGAAACGATATAATCCGTAATGGGTTGAAAGAGCGGTTAGTAGCACCGCCAGTGTACCACTAAACGCCGGTTCACACATACAGCGGAGCGCTAAGTTAGCGCTATGTGAGCGCTCCAAGAAGCGCTCATGTGGCGCTTCCTTGCGCGTGATGTAGCGCTCTGTTAGCGCTTCACTAGCGCTCCGTTAGCGCTTCAAAAGCGCTTTGTTAGCGCGACAGAAGCGCGACAGAAGCGCTTTGTTCGCGCTCTCACGCACCTTGTGTCGTGCTTGCTGTTGTGGCACAGCGCGTGCGCGGCGATGCCTTTGTTGTTATTTTCCCTTTGGCATTGAAAGAAGAGGAAGTAAAAGGGCTACTCTCCAAGCAAAGGGTCGGGCAGGCGATCCAGAGTCATGGACTCTGAGCGAATAATTGATTGGGTACGATCTCATCGCTTTTTATTCGATATGCGTGCCCCTGGTTTCAAAGACACGCAGTTAAAAACAATCGCCTTCGAAAGAGCTCTGTGTCTCGGTCCCTCAACCTAGGAACAAGGTTCGCCGGGTACCTTTCAGTATCTCGCTGGCGAAAGATTTCGCGCACCCAGAGGGCTCTTCTGGGCGTTGAGCCGTCCACACACATATGCCCTAATCGCATATGTAAGAGCATTTGTCGCATTTTTATTTCAGCATCATACATGTCCGCCATGGTTCTGCTGATGCACACCCAACCACAGGAACCGGAACCGCAGTGCACGCGCTAATCCGCAGCACCGCGGTACAAGAAGTGCTACTGAAGCGCTAACACGGCGCTACTGAAGCGCTAACAAGGCGCTACTGGAACGCTAACAAGGCGCTACAGAAGCGCTAATCGCGCGCTATGTTAGAACTCAGTCACGCGCTAGGAAGCGCCACATGAGCGCTCCTTGGAGCGCTCACGTAGCGCTAACTTAGCGCTCCGCTGTATGTGTGAACAGGCCTTAACGGTTCTCAAGACTTCATGATCATAGCACGCGCGACGACGCGGCCAAGTGCGCGTGGTTATTGACTTCTTAAAAATCAGATTCGATGAGTGTGCCATCTACTTCTGTCATGAGCAACTGAACTGCAGCGATACAGGTATATAATGAGAAAACCTCGCTTTCCAGCCCTACCCCACCTTTGATAACATTTCAACGTCTCGTGAACAGGCGCAGCCACAGCACAGCGGAAGGCAACGAGCAAGCACTTCACCAGGACCGATCTTCTAAAGGTGTCTACAAAATTTGACATTCAAATCATGCTCATAAATAACGATCTTAAGTTCCTCCTTTCTGTAAATGAGTGAAGTACGCGAACGAAGATGTAACATGTAAACAAGCAGGTGGGGAACCGCCTCACCGTAGTATGGTGTCACTTGTGGCAACTCCTGCTGCCATAGTTTCATTTTTTGCTCCAAGTCTCGCAAGTCGCAGATAAAGAAGGCCTCGTCCGTTTCCTGTGGCGAGAATGACGTGATTTGGACTATGAACACCTGTTTATTTTCTCACTTTTGTATAATTTCTGAATACTTAAACCGCGTCTACGCTGAAAACGACCGTTAAAATGGCAAAAGGAAACTTTGTGGGTTTGCGTGCCTAAAAAACAAAAGGCATCTGGCAAATACCAGCTAGCAGACAAGGCCTGCATGAGGAACTACGCTTCGCCATTTAGAAGCCAGCTGCACTCGCCGAGAGTTACCTACTATCGCAAGATCCTTTGGGTAATACCTAGCCAAGCTAAAGCTTGACTAACTATATCATTAAGTATTACTAAGTACGTCTATATATGATTTGCATGCCCTCTATTAGCTGTGTATATGCTGGGTGTAACGGACAACATCTGAACATAACACTTTTTTTTTGCATAAAATCCAGCCAATAAGCACACTCTTGCCGATAAAAACATTTTGGCCGCATACCTTTACCTGTGCCAACGCCGACGTTTCTAATAACTTTCGGGTACTCCGTTCACTTACCTGTTGGTTTATCAGTTCTCGAGCAAGCTCCCAAGCCTTCATTTCTACGTAGACAGAAGAGTTTCTATCGAGACTGTTTCTCATATTTCTCGCCATTCCCGTACCGAACAAAGCGAAATGTGTTGAGGATTTGGCCAAGAGGAATGTTTTAATTTCTTGCGCGATGTATGCTGGGTCTACCTGTACGGTTCTGCAGATGATAGATATTACTTGTTTGCTTAATGTTCTTTTGTTCTTGTTGTTGTTTTTTGCGTCAAAATGGTTGGTTTAGCCAGCTGGAAAACCTGCGCAAAATTGGAGCCGGCAATTAGCTTGAACAAGAACGGAAATACGAAAGTCGATAAAAACCAAAAAAAAAAGTACTGCAACTCGAATGTACCTAATAAAAACTACCATGGCTTTGAAAAAAAAATGTTCCAACGAAGTAGTTTTTGCCTAAAAAAACTGCTCTTACAGTGTAAAGAAAGAAAAAAACTCTGTTTGTCAGGCCACTGCTCTGAGGCAGTTTCCACTGTGTTCAAGTTATCGAACCTTGTTCCCCTGAGGTGTTTCTTCGGATTCTGGAATAAAAAAGAAGTCACTAATCGCCAGATGGGGACTGTAGGGAGGGCAGTCAAGTTCTTCAAGGGCACACTTTCGAATGACAGCCTGGCCAACACGAGACTTGCGAACGGGGGTGTTGTCGTGCAGGAGGTGGACTTCTCTTGTCACCAATCCTTGTCGCTTCTTCACAAAGGCCTGAGGCAGTTTGCAGAGAACATTGGCATAAGATTGGCCTGCACGACCTGCTGCTTTCCAGATAATTAATCAGCAAGTCACTTTCCTTCTTGAGCGTTGCGTCTTTGATTGTTTCGGAGGGTAAGTGGGGTACTTCGAATGCCACGAAAACATACGTTGTTTCTTGGCCCGCAGTTCTGTTGAACATAATTATCTTTTCTTCTCCAAACAGTGTTTATGAACCAAAAAGGCCTTCATAGCGCGTAGCGATCTCAGCCAAGAAATTCCTCGCCACTTTTGTTTTTCTCCTTTATATTATGGATTTTACTTCGGCACTAAAATTTTTACGCCGATAGGTCATGCATGGAATGGCCGCATAGCCATGGTGCTTCGGCTTCCGCCCTCGGAAATGTTGGCGTCACAGCGGACACCGAGACACACTTAGAACACCAAGTATCATTGTTATCATCATCATCATCGTCGTTGTCATCATCATCATCGTCGTGTTTTTATTTCCCTGCCCATAAGCAACCAATGGTCTGTGAAGTGGCACAGCGTAATGCATATGTAAAAAGTGTTCAACTTGACAGCGCGAACACGGTCTCAATGAACCCAAAACATTGCATTACAGCGACGAATGCATCCAACATGGTTTCCGGCTGGTTCCGGAAAGATTTACGGTCCGGTATTAGCGTCGCGTCCCGATCTCGTGCAAGAACCCCATAAAAAATCCCTGAAAGTATTTTTCACGTGCACAGCTAAAGAGGTCACTCAACGTCGGTGGAAAAAACGGCGTCCAAATTTTCTCACGGCTAAACCCACAAGTTTTTGGAGCAATACCGTTTGGTTCTCCTCGTTGCGGAACTGACAAAAGGTTTATCTGTAATAACAAAGTTTTAATATATCTTTTTGATGCCTCCGATAAGGACACCCCATACTCCGCCGACGTATTTGCGCATGCATGTATCGTTATCGGGTATTGTTATCGGTTGTAGCAGAGCTATCTACTAAAACTCTATTGGTTAGTTTTAGTGAATCGTTCCGGTAGCTCCGATAACAATACCCGATACTCCGCCGTCGACTTTGCGCGTGCCTTGTTGTCTTTATCGGGTATCGTTATTGGGGGTATCGGAACAATATACTAAAATTCCCTATCGATATCATGAGTCCTTCGTGTGAGAGTAACACAAGACGCGTTTCTGATAGCGAACAAAGTGGCAGATCGTTCCGATAACTCCGATAACGGTTCCCGAAACTCCACTGACGTATTTGCGCATGAATCGTGTCGTTACTGGGTATTTTTATCGGAGGTATTGGAACAATACCTCCGATAACTTCTACACGACTTTGTCCTGACGATTGGAACGCATGTGCGAATTATCATCCGAAAATCAAAGATAAATCGGATTATGCGAAAATGATTCCTGCCTGTTCTCGAGAACGAAGCGCATTTATTGGACGCAGAGAGCAGACATGGTCCTGTTCAAACCATATTCGCAATTTTCCTGTTGCAAATACCCTCGGTAACATCTTTATTTATTTTTTTTTTTGTAATAGTGTGGAATTATATTTTCTTTTAGAGCGCGTCGGGATCAGTAGACCAGATCCCAGAAGGAGCACGCGATCTGAACGGATTCGCTCCAACTCCGGATCCACAGTGGAACATGGCCTTCCCGGGAATCCCCTTCCCGCGGTCCCGGATCTCGAAGCACCTGTTTTCGCAGCCGCGGCGCTAACAAACACCTGTTCAACGCACGACCGAAGTTAATCATGACGTGAAAGATGCGTGTCGATATGCGATGTGCACCAGCGCAGCCCACTTGCCTCTTCATAGGAACACTCGTGAGCGGTGTCAAAGTACGTCTCGATTTCGGATTTCCGGACTGTTCTGCGGAGGTTCGAACAGCCAGTCGAATTAATGCGGTACACACAAACAATCCTCGTCGTCGCTGCTGCTGGAGCAGCGTAAAGACAAACTGTCATCAAGCAGCACCAGCAGCAGCAGGAACCCGGGCGGCAAGGGCGGCGCCTTCGCGAGCGCCCATTCTACATTCTTCCGAAGCGAGGTGTCCGGCAAGAAAGAAATCACGCGTGCGCGCCGAAGGCTGGCCAGGCTAGCTTACGGTCGAATCCTCCGATATCAGAGGAGTGACTTTTCTCGGATCCGGTTCGAGATCCGGAGTGGAAGCTGATCCAAAAGGGCGAGTGGAACACGTCCGGCTCGGTCCTGATCGGCCACTATACTTCGTTTCAGCTTCCGTCCGAGCGCAGCCAAAGCTACGTGTGGCCGGAGCCAATCACATGCCGGCAATAGGTCACGCGATCTCGCCTGCACTTTTGTATCACTCCGCTGCGCCGCCGGTCGGCCGCGCCGCCCGCGCTAGCCGAGTATTTCGTCTGCAGATAAAGTAAGTAGGCAGATAAAAGATTAAAACAGCGCAAGGACACGGACAAGAACAAGAAGGTAGACAAACAAGGCGCTGACTTACTTTTTATTTGCAAATTGGAAGATTGGGGCAAAACTGTGTCAGCACTCCGTCACTATCTTTATCGGATAAGGAACGTTGCTATTTAGACACACAGTGACAGTGCATAGCGATGGCTAGTGAGCAGGTGGCATCCAGGTCAAGCTTTTTATTCATGTTTGTTTGTTATGACAATACAGTATTTATACTCGCTGTTAGAACGAATAAACTTCAGTTGTAAGTCAGCGCCTTGTTTGTCTACCTTCTTGTTCTTGTCCGTGTCCTTGCGCTGTTTTAATCTTTAATCATGAAATACCAACTAGCCCAAACTTCTACTTTAGTTAAGTAGGCAGGCGAGCTGGTTGACGCAACACATTTTTGAAAACCGGAGACGACGGACGAAGAAGGGGACAACACACAAAACGTCTCAGAGACGTTTTGAGACGTTTTGTGTCTTGTCCCCTTCTTCGTCCGTCGTCTCCGGTTTTTAAAAATATGTATTTCGTCTGCTACGGGTGTATCAAAGATATCGTCTGCTACAGGTTCAAAAAAGTGCCCTTTCACGTTCTGAAACGTAGTCACAGGGGATGTCAGTACGTAGGCTGGCCGCTGGCATATGTTTCCGAGCTTTCCACCTGTTCGGCATAGTTTTGAGTTGTAAGTACACGTTGCAAGGTTCCCGATGACCCGGCCATTGATGTTTCTTTGTATTTCTTGGATATACCAGAGCTCGAGGCGCAGTGCTTTCCACCAGCTTCTTGGCGTTCAATGTGATCGGCAGGTAAAGGGCTGCCCTGATTTCGCCGCGTATCTGAATTGTAGTGGCCCGGATGCTTTGCTTGTTTACAACGCATTCGCGGTACGGCGCGGCCGGAGTCTTCTGCCGAATTTGAAAGTAGACATTCATCACGACGTCTCGCGCCTGACGCCCAAACGTGCCTTTGCGAAAGGGCGTTTTGAAGCGACTCGGTGAGGAAAGCAGCGAAGCACATGACTCGGCGATTACGGGAACAAAATCGCACAGAAAAACCGAGCGCTGCAGCCGTGTTGCCAGCGGATATACATGTTTTCACTGAACCACATGCATTTACATATATTAACAGAAACATAAACTTCAGAGGTCTGATTCCTTTAGTTGCAAATCATTCCCAGCAGTACACATCTGGAACATTGCGCAGTTTTTACGCACAAAACACTTATTTTAAAAGAAATAATTACTTTTGTGAACTACTTTGTGGTGCGTAGGAATGCTCTTCTCGAAGTTGCGAACCGTCCCTCAGCCTTTGGCTGCGCTCGGACGGAAGCTGAAACGAAGTATAATATAGGAGAGCTCCAGAAAAGTCGATCCCGGCGCGCCCAAAAACGCCCAGTGGAATTTGCCAAAAATTTCAATAGACAACAGCATATGCGAAATTGTTCGAACTTCTGGCAACACTATGTGCGCTGCCATCTTTAGTGCGTCGAAATTCCTGTCAATTTGGTAGCGTTGTGGTTAGCAATCGAGGCGTACTGCTCACCGTCATCTATCCTCACCTACACTTGCGAGCTAAGAATTTGTATTGTTTTACGCTCTTCTTGAGCATGTACGTGCTCGTCGACCCGTCGGTCGCAGGCTTCTCGCCACAACCAACATGGCGGACGTACACTTTAGCAAGAAATTTGGCTTTGTAGCGCTTTCTCTGCGCGAGTGCTCGTGCGAGCGATGGATTCAATCAGAACTACGCTTTCGCAGCCCGGTCTTTGCCAGCGCCGAAACTAACTGGTGAGCCGGAGCATGTTTTTCGGCGCCCCACTAGATTGTGATGTGCATATAGCGAATGGCCTATTTTCGCGCAATTTTCACTTGACGTTTTCAACGTGTGTTCATGTCTACCCCACTACAAACCGGGTCGTATATCATTAACACAACAGCTGTGGGGAGCGAAAGTATGCAGACGGGTTGGTTAGGAAACGGCATAATGTAAACCCTGAAATAACAAAAAATAAAAACGACGACACAAAATTATTATTATTTTTTTTTTTAATATTAAGGCAGTATGATGGTTGATTTTCCGAAGAAGCGAACCCTATACAGTCGAAATCGTTCCACAAACTACCCATTTACGGGACTCCATTTGCACATAATGCAATGTCCACCCTAATTAAACAAGAACAGCCGTGAATAGGCCGAAAATACAACTCACGTCAAAAGGCAATAAAAATTATGTTCCCACAAAATTGAGCAATTTTGGCTAGTTCACGTTCTCATAAACATCTTAAAAACGCCGAAAACACTCGCCGGTAAATACTGTCTCAATTCAACATAATTCCTTTTTTTTATTTTACTTTTTTTTTTTTTTTTTTTTTACTTTTTAAGTTTTAGCGCATGAACGCAGGCAGCCCGGTATTTCTCACGTAGCGCGATCTATCGTTGGATTTTTCTGTTCTCCTTTCTCTCTCTCTCTCTCTCTCTCTGTAATTCTCTTACTGCCGTGCAGCGTGCAAAGAACGCTTAAGCTCATACGTAGATAATCCATTCTTGTACCTGTTCCTGTAAAACGGGAACGAAATGTCGTCCACCGTTCCTTTTCAATCCTGCAACGAATTCCCGTCACAAGTTTCGCAGGTACAAAAAGATGCGTTCATCTTTAAGATCATAACATGTCGTTACAATCACGTTACATTTACGTATTTTAACTAAATATTGTGTTGGATATTTCGTACATAAAATAAAGCGAGCAAGTGAAAATATTCAAATAGGCTTCTTGCACCTGACGTCACTTCTGGTTAGACTCGAAATCGGAATCAACATTGTCGTCTGCTCTCAGTGCTTTGACGCCATGTTGGAGGCTATTCGGCGTCTCATTGCGGCAGCACTAGTGCCGTAGAATCGTAGACGTCTTTGTATAACCACATATCAGACTAGTCTCTTGTTCTAGTCAATCGCAAAGAGGGTCCTCACCTGACACGAAGTGATGTCTACAAACCCTTGCTTGGGGTACGAAGCTTCTCTGTCGAAATCTTAGGCTTGGTTCACACTTGTGTGATCGGCGGGCGAATCTGCAAGAATTCGGCCGCCGGCGTCATTCAAGTTGGCATCCCTCAATCAAATTGCAATGCTTTTTACCATTCTTCTGTACCATACACATCCCATGAATGGTACCGCCGTCCGGCCCCATTGTTTCAATTGTAGACAGTGCTCTTTTCAAAAAGGCGTTGCTTAGTATCTTTACTTGATTTTGTTAATCATGATGTTTATCAATTTTCCCACGTGAGTTTTTCACTAGCGACTCATTGTTCCCCCACTCCCCCTTTGTAATGCTTTATGCCCCTAGGGTAAATAAATACAATGAAATGAAATGAAAAAACCTCCTGGTCCGGTACGGTGACCTCTCCCCAAATGTTGCTAAGGTCCCAGCAACGCTAGATATCTGAGAACAGGTTTTTAGCGCGATGTTTCTCCCGGTACAACCTTCCAAAAAATCCAAGAGCGTCCCAAGACACCACCCTATGATACTAAGGTCGTATCGAATTTTATACAGTGACGGGTCAAAATTTATACTTCCGCCATTGTCAAGACTGGGTCGTCTTTTGTTAGAACAATTGCTGAAAGTATCGTGTGACAACGAACAACGCGTGATGTAAAAAGAGGTAACACTAATGAGTGACTCAATTTAGGGCTGAAAAACTCAAGTCATGGCTCATTCTAGCACGTCGGCTTTATTTGGATCGATTTAAATGTATGCAAAGATCCGACTACGGACGATACAAAACTATACTCCGTTCCCCTTTAAGCCGAAAGTGCGGTGGAGCTACGGGCTCGCCGGACGAATGAACCGCCTCGATTTCGTCACGTGACTCTCCTTTTTACACGTGATTACGGGCGAAAGCATGCTTACGTGGTGAAGAGATAGACGAATATATGAAGGTTCCAACGAGCACGTAGCTCGCGCCGCACCGTCAGCTTAGGTGTGAATAGGGTAGAGTCAACTTCAAGTCTGCCCTAAGGTCAAAAAGAATTGACCGCAAAACTTCATCGATGATGGACGCAAGATATTTACATCTGCACGTA
The DNA here is from genome assembly GCF_016920785.2 of Ixodes scapularis. Taxonomy (NCBI): domain Eukaryota; kingdom Metazoa; phylum Arthropoda; class Arachnida; order Ixodida; family Ixodidae; genus Ixodes; species Ixodes scapularis. The sequence goes on from NW_024609868.1 coordinate 29,418,601, forward strand.
TAATTCTATAGTTTAAAGACTTGTCAAATTTCTAATGCCTATACTTTCCCCAATCCTAATTAAGTACCCCGCTCCCGTTCCTACCGAAAAGGCATGAACATCAATTTACTCAGCACGGGGGTTTTTCGAGGCATAAAGTGAAATGAAAATAAAAAATTATTCGGTCGTCAAAAAATTCACCGTGTAAATAGGTGAGTGAGCAGAGCACAATAAAAGTTTGAGCCTACGCTCAAATCGCTTTAGCGTAGGCCTTGGGTAAAAAAAAGCGAAAGAAGAGAAAAACGTGTTACTCCTATGCACAAGGAGAAAAGCTGAAAACATTGCCAGTCTGTTTTAGGCTACTGCTCACAGATGGCAGCACACACGCTCGGATACTCTGGATCTGCTTTTCGGTCTTCGTCATCAAGTTGTGGTCCCATTTGGTGCCATTTGTGGGAACCAGCTTTAATCAGTCGGTTTAATTCTGTTCTCCTTCTGTTCGTAGAAATTACAATTTGTTTTGCACCTTCCTTTTTTTACTCACGAAATTTTAGTATAACAAATGCATCATCGATAATCACCTTTGTAAAAAGTTAGGTTGCACTCTGTTCATTAGCTCATTCAAACGTGTTTTTTTTTTTGTTTTTTTTAATAGCGTTTGGACACAATTTATATCAAGGCCATTTAGTGACCGCGAGTGGTATGCGTCTTAATATCCAATAGCATTTCCTCCATTAAATTTTCTTACTTACGAGGAATGTTTAAGGTATATAGTGAAGATTATCTTCAGGTATAAAAAGAGAAGTGCGTGCAAGAATAGGAGTACGACTGCCTTGCCTCCCCCACAAAATACGAACGCGGCAATATTTATTGTTGAGCCTCAAAATGTTATTCATGCGGTAGTATTCTGTGGATAGTCTACTGCTCATCGCGTAGCACGAGTAGAACTATGAGCGAGTTATCGGGGAGATGTTCTGCTGGGTAGGTTCTACATATATGTTGTGGAGGTATGTGGTTGATGGGGTCAATCACACGCTCAAATGGATCGACACGAGACACACGTTGCGGAAATAGGCACGGGCATATCCTGCGTGAAAAACTGCTGTAATCTTTTTTTTTTTTTTTTATTATATCAGCGTCCGCTGTAGACAGTTCACAGCCGGTTTACGACGGTCATGGCGACTCTTGAACAGTAGGTTTTTTTGTTTTTTTTTTAATTTTAGTGGCAGCCAGAACATCACCAAGGTCGGTCATTGAATGTCCTATACCGACCGGGCGATTAAGCCTGGTCGGACAGGTAGCGCCATCTTATGTTGATTTCTCGTAACTCTCAGACGGCCTGCGCCTCGTAGTCAGACCGGATCTCGAGCACGAGTTTCTAATGGTGAATTCGAATGGTCGCCTCTCTCCTCTGACCTTGATTCAGCAGAACGCCCACTCCTCGCCGCCAGAGCTACTCGGGATCCTTTTCAGCCAAACACAACTGCTGGGTTGAGAGCGCTCTGACATTCTCGGACCAGTCACGGAAGTAAAACTTCTCGACATTAATAATTTGCATTAATAAAAAAAAAAAGGTTTTACACCGTAGAGTAGACGATTGAGCAGAATTTACTCTCGCAACGTGATGAAATAACGGTTTTGACGTAAATTGTTCTACGCATCGGCATGTAAAAAAAAAAAAAAGAAAACAACAGTATGCGAATTGATTTTTGCCTAACGGAACGAAAGCCAACGTTTGGGAACAGTTGTGAACTTCTCGCGTTTTCACAGTAAACGGGCTGTGATAGCGGTCATGCGTACGGCAGAGCACGCATATATAAAATGGTTGATAAACCGCATTTTTCTCGCAGCGAAATATCGTGCAAGCAGGATATAGCACATATCGCCATCTGACAGAAATCACGGTGCATTATATTGGGCACTCCCTTTATTTTACAACACAAACCTTTGAATGCACTTTTAACAAACCTAAAATGTATTGAAGCAACCACAGAACCCGGTAAAACAGCGGCGAGCTTTGCGCGCTACTTCCTCGTCGGTTAGGCATAGCGGATTCACCATCGTGAGATGAACGATCTCGTGAAAGCCCTGAAAATACTTCACACGTCGACTTTTCCTGTTACGGTCACAAACCAATGTCGTCCCGTCCGTTGTAAGATCGCAGCGTCGAAAGCACAAACACTTTTTTAGAACCACATATCAATCGCCGTCATGCCGGACCCCGCACCCCAGCACAGACCACTGCCGGCCATCGTCAACAAAACCACGTGATCCCCGTCCAAGTACCACGTGACGCCTGCGCCGCTCCGCACTCCGACGGCTACAGACGGAGTGCCAGGGAGCGCTCTGAGAGGCAGAGGCGCCCTCGGAATGAACCAGCCGATCAGGCCACAGCACTCTCTTTCCACCACCCCATCTCGCGCGCTCTGGAAAGAGCGCTCGAGAGCGCGCAGAAAGAAACACACTAATTCGCCATAAGTGTCATACCGCGAACTCTGACGCAGAGCTATTTTCCAATCGTTCGCTGGAATAGCCTGGCAAAAGCTGCCTTTTTTTTTTCTTTTTTTTTTTTTTTGCCATTAGCACGCTGACCATATCCAGTCTCACAATGCAACTCACCCTCGCTGTTAAAAAAAAAAAAAAAAAAGAAAGCAAAAGAGAGAAAGACAAAAAAAAAAAGATCGAGGTACCCCTTAGCGAAAACTAATACGTTTGAAATATACCACATTCTAATTTGAGTGTATTTGAAATACAATTCATAATTGTAAGTACACGAAAAATATACCGAAAATATAAACTTCTTTTTTGTTACTTAGTACTAAAATATACTTCTAAAAATCATTTTAAAATACCTTTACTTAAACTACATTTGAAGTTCCCTTCATGCGTTTTGAAATATGTAAATACTAAATTAATAGGCACAAAATACCTTTCACATATATTTCTTGAAATATTTATTTAATTCATGCAAAATATACTCCAACCCTAAAAAAATGAAGCAATCAAGAATACGTGCAGAATACTCTTAAAATACCTGAAAATCGTAAATACTGTTGTGTTATACTCTAAGTACCTTTTGACTGCAATACTTTGGTAGTTTGACTTAAACTACCAAGATATTTAAAAGCTCCCCTTCTGAAGTTCACTTCAAGCAGATATGGAGTACACTGAAGCGCCTAAATACATTTGATTAGTTTGGCAATTGAATTGCGCAGCATCGCACTGATAAATCAGCCCAGTTTATGTTATTGTTTCCTTTTTTCTATCCAGAACACACCTGATCAGTTCCTTGCACACCAATCACAAACGGGGTTCGGGAACTACAACCACAACATTTGCTGATGCTGGAAAGCTTCAGCAGGTGCTGTGAACAGAGACGTTTGGCGTGGTTTTGTTAGCACAATGTTAGTTCACTGAACGTGTATACTCACCATTGTACGTGATGTGAATAGTGACTCTAATACAGTGACATGCATTAACTACCATATTAAATAGTCAACTACTAAAAAGGAAAGGCAAAACAACTACTGTAAAATATTTATTTTTCGCGGGCTCAATATTTCGCGATTTAGGTCAAAGTTGGAGTTTTGGAATAATTCGCAAATTCTAATTTTCGCGACGCGCTGGGATCGCAATATAGATTTTAATGTTTTTACATTTTGCCGGAATTGTTCACGGGACCTACTTTCGGAATTGTAGGCGATTCGCCAACTTTGAGAGAATTAGGTCCTCACGAAAATAAAGTCGTTTACAGTATTTTAAAGTGAAGAAACTGCCTTGATTCGCTTCGCCCTGAGTGGTGCTACGCAGAGAAGCAATAACATGTATTTTATGAGCCGTTTGTGTGGATATTGTTTTAGGGACTGTGCCGAATTTTTATTAGTTGTACCAATGCCTTTTAGTAAGAGATATCGTCCACGAACTTCAAAACACTGTTTCCCCCTTGACAGACTCCCGAGGAGAAGATCGAATACTTGTAACCTTAATAAGCGCAGAGGTGGTCACCGAAAAAATTATTACCTTCAATATGTAGGCTATATAAGGCTCTAGAGCAGTCAACGGGACTGTGAATGAGCTCTTCAGTGCGTCATGGTGTTTGTGTTTGTGTTCGTTTCTAATGTGGCTTTGTGAGATGTATTTAGTAGTGCCTTCAAATACCGCAGGGACACCAATTGCTGACAAAATCGAAAATAAAAACAAATTGTGTAACCGGTTTTTATCCACAAATGGCATCTTGAGTGGGAAGGAATAAAATTTTTGGTATACCTAAAATATTTTTTGATTCATATTTATAATGTATTTTGAGTACATTACGCGCGTATTTCGAATGCGGCCAAAATAATACAGAATAAATACAAAATGAATATTCGTACTAAATATATTTCAACTTCGTTTGAAGTACGGCCTCTTTTTGCTAAGGGACGCTATAAGCGTTCCTTGTGAGTTGTGAATGCGAAAGCACGCACGCCGCTCGTCCACTCCCTTTTTCGTCTGCTGCCTACTTTTCGTCGCCGGTCAGCGTGTGTGTTCCCTAGAGTCACTAAATACGCTTTCAGAGTACCGCATCCCTTTCCTTTGGCATTTTGCCGGCAATACAGTCGCTCTATTCAACAATAATCTGGTTCTCTGCGGCATCATTGGACAGCGGCAGTCACGTGAGTCGCTATCATCATCATCATCGCGTTTTTTCAACGCCAGCATCTGGGGTCCAGCGATCCTCTTCCTGCTGCTGTTTGCTGTTTACTGCGCGCGCACGCTGAAGTCCGTCACTCAGCACGCGCGTTTTCCGTGTTACGTCGAGATACGAACAACACGACTTTGATTCGCTGCCACAGTTGCGATCGCGACACCTGTAGCAGTCGACGGCTACAGCTCGGCTTGGCTCAGCTACAGTCACTCCTCCATTTGCGCGCGGACCCAAGACGGCGGCCCCTGACGTGATCAGACGCGTATTGTGGGAGTTCCGGTACTCTGAAAACGTAGCTTAGTGTCCCCCTGGTGACCTCGGACGGTCCGCGCTGATGGACACGCAGCGCCATGGGGTGAGCCGTCGTGGAAACTGACGAGCGCAGCGGCTGATGGGAGCCCCGTCGACGCGCTCCAGCCAATGGAACCAAGGAAACTATCTGCCGTTTTTGCGCTTCAGACTGATGACGTCAACTCGCTCCATGAGACAGTTAATGCTTTCGCATTAAAAAGAGCTCAACTGTTGGACACCGAAACACGAGCACGCAAGCTCATAGATCGTCATGAATTTCTTCCCGCGATAGCATTGATAAAATGTGCCGTTTCCACGGGAATATTGACGTAGAATTCCGCGTGTTTATAGCGCCGCCATGCCTCTCAAAATAAATATTCAAAATGAAAACATTTCTAATCATTTTATTTCAAATTGAACTAAGCCGTAACCAAACTCGATCACACCCTCAGCGTGATCGACTTTGGCTAGGCACTCGTACTCGTAGCCTCCGTACCCCGCAGAAAAGCGCGCTTGACCAGCCAGCTGCGGCTTAGTTCAATCTAAAATAAAATGATTGGACATGTATTCATTTTGAATATTTCTTTTGAGAAGCATGGTGGCGCTATAAAAACACGCGGAATTCTGCGGCTCTGGCAAATGGAATCAAAACGATCATGCGAGATGTCCACTCGTAACGTAACGCACAAATGATAGGTTCGAGCAGGACGTTCTTAGCGCGCGCTATACTAGTGCGTATTACGAACCTAAGAGCCAGCTGTCTAATAAAATGCATGGCGTAAACAGGGAATATGATGTTGTCCAATATCGCTGCTTTAACTAATACAATTTTATGAGGTTATTCGTAGCAATAATATTTATTACAAAAAAAGATATTGCTGGACCGCAAAAGTAATGTATTACATAATAAACATTACGCCAAAGTAATACACTCAATAATAAACGCCGCAGACGGTTGGGGATTTTTATTACGAGATTCAAGTAAAAAATGAAATACCAAAAATAAAAGCACGGACTTCTTTCTTTCATGGTGTACTGTAGTCTCCAACATTATGGAATTCAGTCTCGAACATTCGGTGAGGCAGTTTCAGTCCGTAGTCGCTTTTGGTAATGCCCACATTGCTTAGGCTCAGAAAATAAATGATCATTTGTTCTTTTTTCTCGCTAAAAATAAAGTGAATCTGAAAAAAAGTGTCTTTAGTCCCACTGCGTAAACGGCTTCGGAAAACGGGTCTTTCGTATTGTGGGAGATTGTATCTTATTTTTAAATGTACTCTCGTTGTTTGATTCGCTACATTTTTTCATCGGCCTCCGTCCTTCGCTGCTGGCGGGCCTTGATCGCTTGCTCAACCTGGCCGTAGCCGCCTCGCATCACCGTCGAATCGAGGATGCCTTGAACTGAGGACAGCTTCGCCGAGGTGCTGATGTAGTTGACCGGGGGGAAGCCGTGGCCGTTGAACCCCGAGGCTCTGGCCACAGCGTAGGCACCCATGTTGTCAATGAGCAGCCATTCCCCGATGCTTATGTCAAAGAGAAGTTCCCCGGCGATGACGCAGTCCCCCGGATGGCACGAAGATCCCCAGACAGTCGTGAGTACGTCGAGAGGCCGGTCAAAGGGGGGCTGCACGTAACGGAACGCGGGACGACAGAGTTTTGTGAGCCGTCCGACCTCTTATACCCGTTTGTAAGCAACCGCGCCTCAACAATTAGTCTGACCAAAAGTTGGGGCATAGCCTCCTCTGTAGTGACAAAGCCTGGCAGATCGCCACGAGGTGCGGTCGCTGAAAGCGAAAAGGTAGAGCGGCAGACAAGAGTCACGTAACAGGCGCCCCGCTGCGGCGAGACGCCGAGACACACTTATCCCGAGCGATGCAATGTCCGCTCGTGCTTCTCACGTTCCTCGGGCTACCGCTTCTTTCCTCGTCGGGTTTGAAAACCATGTTTCGGGATCCTCGCCGCTGCAAAAGCTGTGCGCTGAACACCAGGCTCCCCGAGAAATGTTCTGTGCTACCAGATCCTCGCGCTCTAAATCTGCGACTGGGCACTCTATGGCTCCGTCATAGAACTGTCAGGCATTGTGAGCATAGACGAGGCTATGGGTGGGGGCAAGCTGTAGCCCGATGCCAACGGTATAGCCCCTACCGTCAATTCGTTCATTCATACACGCGAAGGATCAGTCTGGTAACCGAATAAAGTTAACATAATAATCTAGAGGGAAAGGTCCAATTCATTGCGGCCAGCGGGGCATAGACACAGACATTGGTGGTCACATGGTGGCCCCGGCGGGACCATATTGCTGGCGAAGCATTGATATATTCACAAAGATGCAGAAAAACATGACTTCCAAAATCTGTATCTATAACATTTCTCTCTCTCTCTTTTTTTTTTTCTTTTTTTTTTATTGTGCACAAAAACACCGGCGTCGCGCATTGTATAAAATAAAATAAAGTCGAAAAGTACTCGGGCAACTTCAACTCGCTGCGGCAAAAACGAACAAGTTCAACCTATCGTCTGTTTTCTTTTTCCAGATTTCTATCCCCTCTATATTTTCTCGTTCTTTCTCTCGTGACCTTCGATTTTCAGCGCTTTGCCGCGTTCTGCTCCCGTCCCTAGCGCTCTGCTGGTAACCGCAAGCATGCCTCGGCAAGACCACGATCACTGACAGGACGGCAACGGCAGGCAGTTGTTCCGCGTCCAAGCAAGAGCTCCCTACATACCTTCGACAACGCTTCGGCTTTTCGCAAGCCTCGAGTGTCCACGCGCAGCCAAGGCACAACGTAGGGCAACGAGCGCGTTCTCGAGGCCGGCCAAGAAAGAAAAAAACACCCTGCCGTGCCCATCTAGTCAGCGGCTCTATTGCAAGACTTTCAGACCGGGCGATGTACACGCTTCGACATGACGGCGCCCGTAGACCGGACTTCAAATGTCTATTGATTCTAGTCGGACGACGTCAATAAGCCCTAAGCAATCACCTATCTAGTTATTGCAGTTATTTGACGACGAGGACAGTGTCGATGGCGGGTGTGAGAACTGAGTGAGAGCTTGCTCTCCGCACGCGTTAATCGGCGCAGGTACAGATCTATCGGAGACCCGATTACGACAATGGGTTTACCGCTTATTAGGAGCTATCTTCTGAGCTTCGTGAATTGTCCACCAGGCGTATAGAAACTGCACTATGGGTATAAATAAACGCATCATCTACTTTGTTCTGTCTTGCTATAGAATCGTGACAGTGTTACTTGACCAAAGCAGGGCACTATTGTTGACCCCTGAGGTCTACGATAGTCCTCAACAGGTCTAGGTTCAAATGTAAACAAATGCATGAACCCTGAGTATTAAACAATAAGCGCACAAATCGCAATGGCATACAAAGTCAAATTTGCATAACTCCGCACTTTGGTTCGGTTTTGTTTCATTTACTTACGTTAACGGGATGAATCTTGGCACCCACTCTAGGCAGAGTATATCTCGAAATAGTGTTGGTATTGCTTTCATTGATGAAGATTTCAGTGGGGTCCGAGATGACACCTAGAATGCATTTCATACATGTGAGATTGTAAGCAGATTTTAGGGGCGAAGACGCGTAGGAATGCCTCCACACCTCGACCGGATTGTATGATCGGAGCCCCGACCAACTCGACCCCCGACGCCGGTATCCCGGCGTGGGAAAGGGAAAGGAAGAAGACTCCGAGGAACACGAGCAACAGGAAGCGAACGAGACGAAGAGAGAGACAAATTCGACTACGACAGGAACGAAAACAGAGGCGAATATAACCCTCTCGCATACAAATATTTCCCAGAGTTTTTATAAAAATCGTTTTCAGGATCTGCAATTCCGTTCATTTCGTTCCAACAAGATGCAGCAAATTTATTATTTACAAAGGAGCAAACTACTCGTTCTAGCTATCGAAGAATCATCAACGTCCTTGCTACAAAAGTAACTTTCATTTCAGTGCTTTGTTGTTGTTTTTTTAGTAAGCAGCAAGCTTCACTATCTCCCAAGTTGAATTAAAACGTCGTTTTGCATCACATAGCTTCCGTGATCACACATAAAGATCGTACTTAAACATACAATCGAGATTCCTGCGGCCATAGAACTCTTCCTCCGTACAGTACGACGGTTTCGATCGTTCCTTACATCGCTTCAGCCTGGTGTGGACTACGGTGGACTCCACGAATCATCCTTGTCGACACAGGGTGGTAGAGTGCGCTACGCAGAGCCCTTTATACTGGTAGAATTTGGCATTCTCTTGAAGATGCCGACAATCCAGCAACCACAGCTGGAAGTAAGGCAACCGGGACCCGGCACCTTACCTCTGCCATTTTGCGTTATCGAATTTCGAGCCCACTCTGGATTAGGCACGCAAAGTATGCTGTGACTCGCCATTGTATTAAAAGTGTTATCGCTAATGTAAGTGTTTTTGGCGCTGCACACGTAGTCAACAGCTCAAACTTACCTATCTGTTACGATCTCTCAAAATTGTATGCGCTTAAACTTATTCCTCTTTTGTGAAAAGTGAATTTTTAATACTTCGAATATCATGTCACAAAAGTGACCACCGCTAAAATTCAGTGCCGTGACGGGAGCCATCTAGGAGAGGCGCTGCGAACCCTTGCGCTCAATCGCCAAATTCATTTTTGTTTTGGGAAAGCCTAATTTTCTTGAAAACCAAAATAACTAAAAATATTCGTAAGGTATGTTTTTAGAGGTCAATAAAGGATGGCCAGTGTTTGAATATAGTGACCAATTGCAGGCATACCAAAATGTCAGAGTACAAGAAATTGTGTTTATAAAACAACTACTAATCGTGTCTTTGGCCTAGAGCACGTAAGTAGAGTGGCCGAAAGCAAGATCTTCCATTTCGTGTCATCGTAAAGTCCACCTGTTCTAGCGGGCGACAGCCTCCACCCATCGCCCAAACTCTCCCAGTATGTAGAGCTCTGGCACTATACGTCAACGCGCGCACCGCCTATACACCAACTCATGTTTACAAACAAACCGGAGCGCCCCTAGTGGGCACCACCGGCGCCGCGCATGCGCGGTGGACGGTGGGCGAGAAGCTTGAAGTCGTCCATAAACAAACCATTGAATTGCGTTGTTGTCGGCGTTGGTGTGAGTCCCCGTGCTCTTTTTCGCGTTGGAATTGTTGATTCTGCGTCCTCCTAACCATGTCTGACTACTTGCGCGGCTTCAGTAAAATTAACGAGGCTCGTTACACCGCAAAACTTTGCGTGAATAATCTGAAGTACGGCGATTCATTTCACGTGGACGCGACAGAATGGGCGCTAAAGCTTGACTCCCACGATGAGATTCATCTCGCTATTTTCAGTCGCGACGTCGCTCGGGCTGCAAAAGCGTGGACCGTGGCTCAGATGGTTGACGTCGATACTGAAAACCGCAAGTAGAATCGGGCATTACAAGTCGGTGACGGCCACTGGAAACAATGATCAAAATCTTCTTGTATCTACTGTTTACACTTAGCCTACTTACCTCAACCAACCTTCAAATGTGTTTTGAGGCCTGCACTTACTTCTTATCGCAATTACCGGGTCAACGTTTGGTTTACGGGCCGCTGTCGTTTGAACGAGCTGACGACAAAAAGCGGACAAGTTTGAAAGAGCAGACAACAGTTCGAACGGATGCGCAATGGAGTGCGGACAAGAAGCACCGCGTCCCGCGTCAACAAACCATTGGAATGTCACGTTGTCGGCGTCTGTGTGAGTCTGCATACTCGTTTTCGCGTTAGAATTGTCGATTCCACGTCCTCATAGCAATGTCTTACCACTTTAATCACCTGACCGAAATTATCAAGGTTCGTTACGCCGCTAAACTTTGCGTAAATAATATGACGTGCGGCGATTCATTCGCATGAACGCCGCAGAATGGACGCCAAAACCATGATGAGATTCTTCCAGCTATTTTCGGTCGTAATGTCGCTCGTGCTGCAAAAGTGTAGAAGGTAGCGGCGATGATCGACGTCGCTACTGAAAAACGGAATAGGAAACAGACCAAGCGTAACAAGTCGGTGATGGTTACTGGTACCAATGATCAGCATCTTGTATCTACTGTTACACCGAGCCAACTTAAGTCTTTTGTGGCCTGCAATTACTTCTTATTGCAATCGCCGGGTCAAAATTTAGTCTACGGGCCGCTTTTGCTTGAACGAGCAGACGACAAAAAGCAGACAGGTTCGAAAGGGCAGACGACAGTTTGAACGATCAGGCGGCCGTGTGAATTTGAAGACGCACTGAACCCGCGGGTGGTCCGGACAACTTTGTGGTTTTCTCTCGTTCATGTTGGAACACAACAACTACATCTGGCGAGCACAAAGTGGTGCCCGCACAAGCAATCGTAGTTCGACAGCGTCTGGTTTGCCCTAGTCACAGCTACTATTCACGTTCTCGGACGAACGGAAGGGCAGAAACACATGAAAACTGATCTTCAAACCTTTCCAGACTCTCTTGGTACAGTTCCGTCGCAGCATTTTGACGAGAAGGCAGGTTTTTTGTCTGGTTTCTCCCAAAAGAGCGCATGAATGCATGTCTCGCACCGCGACTTCTGCCCACCACTTCAGACCGGGAGTGCGTCCGACGCGCCACCACCGCGACGTGACGTAGGAGAGTTGAGTTCGTGATCCCGTGGTCACGTGACGTGAATGTAACAATTAATTGGCTCAGCCTGTCTTTTAGTGTTCGCCACGTCTCGCTTGAGGACGAGGCGAAATTTAGGCATTTCACGAACACCGCTATACAACGCTCTCAATTGTGTTGTTCTAACGGGCACGATACTAAAGGCAAAGATTTTAGCACACAATACTGGTATTCACCTAAAAAAACGTATTAAAAGGAAAAAAAAACTCGGCTCTTCGCAAAACGTTACTAATTTCCCCCTTTATGTGTTGAATTTAATGTGATAGTATGTGCATCATAGATAAGCTTCATGTTATTTTTTCTACCGTATAGGTTTCAAAAGACAAAATCATCGCTTTTTTTATCACCAAGCCTTGCAAGGAAACTAATACTTGAAAGCTAGCTAACGACCATTCCAATAATCACCTTCTGCTCTCTGAAAGCTTTCTCTACTGGGCGTTCTGAGCACGCGCAGAAACTCTCTTGACCAGAATATTGAAGGTTGCGCATGCGTCCACCATCCGGTGACTCCGAATTATTTTGCATGCGGGATAACTTATAATCGTTAGAGAAAAGCTTATACTCACCACCGATTTTTGCTGATCTCTTTCTTTTGTGAAGGACCTTGACGACTAGGGAATAGGCAGAGGTAACAAGAAACTGTCCGGGTTCAGCAATAATCTCAAGCCCTTCCGACGGCGGGAAGTGGATGTCAATGGCCGACCGAATTGCCTCACACACCTCGAAAGAAAAAACCAAAAAACGCGCGTCATACTGCAACAATAAAGCACAAAGGCGGTCGATGCTAGTAGAAGGAAAATCTAAATAGAACCTTCTGGAGGCCCCAGGGAGGCAACATATGTTCAACTAAAGAACAACTTCTACAGTTTTAAAGAGTGATATTTATGCTTTTAAGCTAATTCTTTTTCATGAACATCGGCTTTCAGAACCCGGTGTGTTTAATTGCGTAACTTACATGAGATGACACCCAGCACTTCCAATTTCGGATGTGCGAAAAATAAAACAACGCGTAACGTGGCAAGTAGCGAGCATCTAATTATTTCTCTGCGGCCAATCAGAGCGATGCATTAGCATATCAAAATTCCAGAGAAGAAACCACGAAGCAATAAGTGCGAGCATAATAAGACAAGTTCTTTTTTGGTAATGCTGCAGACCAGTTCCCGCGGCAGTATCTTCAAAGGTTATGTTGTTTTGACCAAAAAAAAAAAAGCAATTAGTAAATACTCTTGGTCTTATAAAACAATATAAGAATATTTCAGTCTAAAATGAAAAAAGCTAGAAACTTGCACAAACATAAAAAGGGTAAACGCAGACTTGCACAAGCTCGCCTGTGTTTTTTTTACCATTTCTTCAGATTACTGTTTCAGTGTTGTCCCACCATGCTGTGTAAACGTGGGTAGGCTCCTGGAGGTACTCGGTTTCGTTAACACCTGTTTTACTATAAATTAACTACAACAACTTCAGGCTGAACATTATTTTATGTTCTCTAATTTCATCGTTTTTCTTTTTGTCTAATAGTTCATTTATGGTGGAAAATAACTACCTTTAAGAACGAATCTTGCATTCTTGTTCCGCCCAAAAATCCACCACCAATGCTGAGAACCGTCATCCGGAATCCCAGCCGAGTTCCGATGTCAAAAGCAGTCTTCGCATGTTTGACTGCGAGGGTGAAGGTGTCCGGGTCATGGCGGGCTGACTTAACGTGAAACCTGAAGGAAAACTGGAGGTTAATATGCAGAAACTCAGCAGACCGCAAGTGTGAGTTGGGTGTCCGTATCTAGATAGGTAAGAAACATTCCGAAATGTTGTTAGGAAACGTTTAGCCACAACTATCGTCACAAATCCCACCCTCAACGGGGATCGTATTTTATATTACGTTCTATTTGCTGTCGCGAGATTAAGAAGAAAAATAACTGTCGAGAGTTAGGTTTTAAAAACGTGTTGAATTATGAGTCAGAAAAAGCAAACTTCGTTATATGTATGGTGGCATTAGCCTTTCTAATATAGTGAACTAAGCGAACGAAATTAAAACTTCCTCCTATAGCGTGCTGAAAGTTCCCTAAACATTAACATTTAGTGGTGACTCTTGCCTCGTGAAATTCGAAGGTATGCTTTTGCTTCTGTGAAATATTATAATGACATCCTTTAACTGCACGCTGCAGGCTGAAATTTTTAGGAAAACATAGAACACCAGATGCATAATCTTCCACACGGCTAAACCAAGCCACGTGATGTAATCAGGACATTTATTAAGCGTTTGTAAGCAGTAATTTTCAAAGGTAATATCATTGCATTGTCAACTTGTCTAATAAAACACTCACAAGATTCCAACAACTCTCCGGCCCATTTTAAACGCTAGGTTCAAGACACCCTCAACCTCGTGCGCTGACGTCCCAAATTTCGTAAGCGTGGACACCTCGTTGGTATTGTCGACAACGTCCACACGCAGCAGCAATCTAGAAAGAGATATTCAAAATTATGCGTATGTATAAAATCAAAAACAAAACAAAACAATATCGGACTACTGCCATTCACTTGCACCTACTACACGAATTTGTAATTTCCTACATAAAACTTGATGTGTAACTAATGATCTGACGATATTCACCGATTTCACCTTCATTTTCCTTAATTCGAGCATCATTTGCTTACTGTTGCTGCAAGATGAGTAGAATGCGAGATCCACGGCGATCGCATTCGAGCAACGGGCGACCGGCAAAAGTAAATCATTTGGAATTTATTTCATTTGCTGACGTTCACAGTAAAATGAGAAACTCGGATATTTATTCTATTTTTTGTGTATTTATCAATTATCTTATTCAGGTTTATTTGGGGGTTATATACCTTCTATGAGTCAATTTTCAGAATATGTTATGAGTGCTGGGTACGTCGCAATCGACACCTTTAGCAAACTGTACTTTAAAACTCACAACAACGACGAACCTGTACAAAGCCCGAAAGGGTGACACGCGGATTATTGCCTACAAACCGCAGCACCCTCACACTGCATTGTTGAAGTCAAGCAATCATAACAAAAATCGAGCGAATTGCTAAATGGCTACGCCTAGAGCCACAAAATGAGGTACGCTTATAGGGTATCAGCACTCCGTTCCCAGATATGCTAATGGTGCCGCCATCTTTGTGCTTAATGCAAAGCAGACGCAACGGTCGATCGTCACAATTAAAAAGTGTGACTTCCTCAGCTTTAGATGCGGCGTTAGAAAGCCCAGGTGATATCGTTTTTCTCTATCGCGAACTGTTTAACATGTCTGGAGGACGAATAACCGTTTCCTGTGACTTGAGATAAAGCGTCAGATAACTAGACACTATGATTTCAAGCACCAAGATGGCTGGAGTATCGATACTCTAAAGCGTAGCTTATTTAGTGGCTATACGCCCATGCCCATGGCTGCCTCAAGATACCTGGCGTTCTCGTCCTTTATCTTGGCCAGTTCTTCGACCGAATCGAAAGCCATGAGTGTGACGCCTCGTTCCGATGCGAACTTCAGGTGCGAGCTGCACTTGACCGGGCTGGCGTACAAGATGCGCTCCGGCGAGACGCCGATGTCAAGCACCGCTTCCAACTCATTCTGAAAAAAAGAAAAAGACGGTAACGATTAGACAGGCAGAACAGTGATAGCCTGAACAAATAGAGCTTATTTTGTCGTGACTCTTTCCTGATCTCCGCGATAAGTTTTCAGCGTCCAGTATACTTGTGCTTGTCCGTCTGCACATTCACGGGAAGCGGTTCGTTTTATGTACATAATATGCCGATGGATGGCTGAATGGGTGGATGGATGGATGGCAAAGTCGTATATACAGAGAGTTTGGTCAATCAATGGGAAGTATAGGTCGCCAATGAGGAGACGCCACTGGCCGAAAGCGCGCTGGGCGTGTTCCAGGGCGTCTTCGCAAATTAGAATGTGGCCAAACAGAAGCCGCAAATAATACCCTGGCGGTGGTCGCGAGAAACAAACTTAATAAGTGCGTCGGAGTAACCGTCTCGGTGATTGAAAATACGGTGCATGTGATGTTTCAATCACGGTCACCCAAAATCATGGCGGAAGAGTGCGACTAGCGAAACGATCGAAATAATCTCGGGACGCCAGGCGCCGAAGGCCGTGAATCTGCCGCCCTAGCGGTCAAACTCTGTCCGAGCGAAACAGAGTTGAGCGGCAAATTCGTTTCTTACACCTTTCTGAGTGATCATGATCGAAATATCACGTGCACTCTACTTTCAACCATGAAGGATTACTATACATTTAACTCTTCCTGGCTTATTAAAACCATATACATATGACTAAAACTGTATCTCGCTACCACCGCTAGGGGAATCTTTTCGGCTTCTGGTTGGCCAAGAGAGCATGTCAAGCACTCTTTCTGCGTCTGGAGCACGCCCTGGCTCTGCCCGCGCCTCCCATTGACCAAACTCTCTTTACGCACGGCTCTGATGGATGGGTGGATGGATGCTTCTAAACCCTTTGAATCAGGCGGCGACTTGGGTCCTAGTCTGTAATTTTTTTTTCTTTTTTTTTTTTTAAGTGGGCGCTGTCTACAATCTTCTGCGCCAAATATCTCAGCCTGCCATTTTTGGGCACGTACTACTGTGACCACGTATTAGACAAAAGGGGTGTGTCGGTGCTCGGCGCGAACTCCGATGCAATCACACACTTCGTGCCCAAGAAATAGCGACAGTCTGGGTTGCTTGACGGACTTTTGAAAAGGATCTATTGAGACTGTCAAGTTTAACAATTACAGCCCTGTCCTCCCCCTCTCCCATACCCTATATACTTCTGTGACCAATGACTGACATTGCGACGGACATAGCTGTCTAAGAGAGAAGTCGACTGACTCTATGAAGCTCAGAGGAATTGCTTTTATTGTGTGTTTGTGTCACTAACTACATTCGTGCAGGGCCTAAAATGTAATGATTGCACAAATAGTTTATGCGCGAACAAACATATCCAAGCTGAATATAACAATTTTGTATGTTTGTTTCTCCAAAACCTCGTCTTCGATTGTTTTTCTTTTTTTTGCTGCATTTTAGTCAACGTATTATTTGTACAATTAAAACAAACATAGATAACTTAGTGTTTACGTTTAGGCGTGTTTGTCTTCTAGTTATGCCAGTTTTATATTCTGGTTTCTGAGCTAATGAATATGACACTCGATGACGTTTTGGCATGAAAATGTCACCTTGTTGGAACAATCGAAGTTAATGCCCATAGAATTCAGAGTGTGCACAACCACGGGATCCGCGCAGGCTTTCACAGCTGGAAGAAAATTAAGTTTTATTAAACACATTCCTGCGCGCAGCCAAACCAGGTTGAAAACTCTCCGCGAAATAAACAAGGTTCTTCGAAACACGTCACCTAATAGTGAACAAACGCAAACGTGTGAGCGATTGCACGCAGGGTGTTTCTTTCTCTCTTCTTTTTTTAATGGGTTAGCATGATAATGCTTGTTTTCACAAAAACCCTCTGGTGTCAGTCTGTGCGAAGACATGTACGTAACGCGTTACTAGTAACAAGTTACTTCTACCAAGTTACTTTTTAGTAACGACAGAGCCGTGTATACAGAGAGTTTTGTTAATGGGAGGCGCGGGCAGAGCCAGGTTGTGCACCAGACGCAGAAAGTGAGCTTGGCATGCTCTTTTGGCCAACCAGAAGCCTAAAGAATCCCCCCGTACGAAAATGTCAGATCCAGGCCGGAATGAAAAATGCCGGTTCCGCCTAGACCCAAAATTGGGGCACCAGTTTGTATCCAGCCTGGAACCGCGCAGTTCCAGCCCCAATTTAAAACCCAGGACCGTTGCACCGCCGGAATTCCCGCTGCGCTCACCACTGGACTCAACAAAATAATTTCGTGTTATGCCCTTAGCCGTTACAACCGAGAGATCGTCGCGATTTCAGACCCAGGCGGAGTGGGTCTGAAATCGCGACGATCTCTCGGTTTTAACGGCTAAGGGCATAACACGAAATTCTTTTGTAGAGTCTGCAGTGGTGAGCGCAGCGGGAATTCCGGCGGTGCAACGGTCCAGGGTTTAAAACTGGGGCTGGAACTGCGCGTTTCCAGGCTGGATACAAACTGGTGCTCCAACTTTGGGTCTAGGCGGAATTCCGCCTAGACCCAAATGTCAGATTCAGGCCGGAATGAAAAATGCCGGTTAACCGGCATTTTTCATTCCGGCCTGAATCTGACATTTTCGTACGGGCCCTAGCGGTGGTAGCGAGAAACAGTTTTGGTCGTTTTAATAAGCGCGTAGGAGTTAAATTTAGTAACCCTTTATGGTTGAAAATAGGGTGCACGATCATGGTCACATGCAGAAAGATGTAAGAAACGAATGCGCCGCTCAACTCTGTTTGGCTCGCACAGAGTGTGACCGCTCGGAAGGCAGATTCTCGACGCTTGGCGTAGGATTACGTCGATCGTTCGGCTAGTCGCACTTTTCCACCATGATTTTGGATGAGCGTGGTTGAAACATCACGTGCACCATATTTTCAGTCACCGAGAGTGACTCCGATGCAGATATCAGGATTGTTTCTCACGACAACCATCAGGGTATTATTTCCGGCTTCTGGTTGGTCACATTCGAATTTCTGAAGACGCCCTGGAACACGCCCAGCACGCTTTCGGCCAATGGCGCCTCCTCATCTGTCTCCTATACTTCTTAACGAATGGCCAAACTCTCTACATATACGGCTCTGGGTAACGAGTAACGTATTAGTTACTTTTTTTTAGAAAAGAAACGAGAAACGGTATTTTGTTAACTTTGAGGAGTAACGTGTACTACAACGTTTGAACAGCCTCGTTTTAAGTCTAACTTCAGTATGTGTATATTGCAGCAAAGGCAGATGGGCGACCCGAAAAACAACTAAACAGAATGACAGTATAGCAACGCTTATCGCTGAACACGTCAGTCAAACTCTACAGCTGGGAATGTCATTCACCCAGCGAGCACAATAAGGTTCGTCGGTTGAACATTCTAGAATCGTGTACAGACCGAATGTAAACCCGGAGGTTGCCAACGCGGAAATGCACATAATTCATTGTCAAATTAGAATAAGCAGAGAGAACAAAAGAGAAAGGGGAATCCCAGATTCACCAGCTCTTTCTGAAGCCCAACACTGCAGCTCCTCCGAGCGCGTCGGTAGAACGACTCTTCAGCGCCGCCGGAGATGAAGCGGGGAAACATAACTGTTGAAAACTACGAGTGGCAGCTACTGTTTCAATGCTACGACTACTGAAAAAAAAACAATAAACCGCGAAACAAAAGTAGTTGTGTATTTAGTGGTCAAAGTAAAGAAAAAAGTAGCTCACTGCTTTAGAAGCAAAGTAAAAAGTGTTCCTTTCGAGAATCAGTAACGACTAACGTATTTAGTTACTTTTTGAGTATGAGTAAAGGTATTTATTTACTTTTGGGGGTAACGTGTCCATGTCTATCCGTGCATCCGTTTGTCAGCGCTACGCATGACCTCGCGAGGAGAGTGGCGTGGTGACGAGGTATTGTGTTTACAGATTTAATGTCACATCACGGCGGCGGGGAGAGAGGGTGACGCGTGCTGACGTCAGCCCTTCGGACGAATACGAGCCTCGCACAGCTGGCGCGGAGACAGAGACGAGCAGGCGCCCCGCCGCCTTGGAATGCGGCGCGGCGCCAGCTCAGTTTTCGCTCGGGCGATGGATGTGGTTCTTTCCACGAGTGATATGGCTGACCGTATCCAAGAGTGACGATGGAAGAAAGTCAAGACCACGCGTCAGAGACGTCAGGACAGGACAGAAGAAGAGCGTTACCGCTCATTCACACTGGAAGCTGATCCGCGTTCGCAAAGCGGTCGCGAATGCGGTTGTATAAATATCCAGTACAATATCACGCGCACTCGATGTCATTGAGTCCGCGTGCAATTGTACTGGATCTTCATACAACCGCGTTCGCAAGCGCTTTGCGAACGCGGATCCGCTTTCAGTGTGAAGGAGTGGTTTGAGTCGTTTGGCTGCTGCCGCAGAGGTAAAGGCGCAGGAAGCATGCAAAGGAAATCGAAAAGAAAAGGCATTAATAAATGACACGAAAGCGATCATAAACGAATGGTAAGGGGTCCTAAACGAATGAAAATGGGTAAGAAGGGGGTCATAAAGAAACAATGCAAACGCATTTCCATCATATGTATTCCATTGATTATCGACTTTTTAAGCTTAACAGATTTGTTGAAAAAAATTACGTCGTGAAGCTACTGTAATGCGGTTTGTGCAGGTGAGCTAACGGTCATGGGGACGTAATATAGGGAGCTAATCGTCGCAAACGCCAAATACTTAACTATAACTTGTTCATTAATTTTTTCTATTAGTGCAAATAGGCATATGGTTCAATTGGAAATTTACTGAGAGTAATCGGTAGCCACTAAATAGGTAATTTTCAGAAAGATTGATTAAACGGTTTTTCATGACGCTTCGCAAGTTTCTTATTAGAAACATATGTTTATTTTTCAATCATTAAAACGTTAATTAACATATTTCAGTTAACTAGCCGACTGAACGTTGATTGGCCCCCTATATATTACGTCCCCCTGGCCGTATATCCCACCTGCACAAACTGCAACTCGGCTTTTTTTTTTTTTTTTTTGCTTTTTTCACAAATTTCAGTTTCAAATTAAACACCCTGAATATAGTCACTGACAGCATAAGAAAAGCAGGGCGTGGCGAGCCCCGTGCATCTCATTATCTCGTCCCAGTCAATGAGATTGCTGCATTAGTCGATAAAAATCTCAAGACCCAATCACGAGGCAAGAGGCGGAAGCTTAATAAGCCACGCCCCGAGACTTTTTTTAAAAAAGAAAGCCTCAGGCTCATATAAACATCGCTGAAGTCCATATAATTATATGAGAAAAAAATGCATACTCCATAAAACTGAAAACCTGGCATAAGAAAAAATGCAAAATGACGAAACATTATTGCAACATAATGGGGCGTTACAACGCTACGGCGTGCAGTCGAAAACGGACTGCATATCTTTTCTTACTTAACAATATTTCAACAGAGAATACATCGCGCACACTTGGTATCGAAGTATATCCACGGTCAAAACAGAGCATTCAACTATTCGAGCAATTCAAAATTTGGGATGTTTACTTCGTCAGTGCCTGAGCAGCTCGTTCTTCCAGAAATAAGTTCTATAGCTTGCGGGGAAGCAAGCGGTCACTGGGAGTCAGACGTGTGGGAATTAGACAAAATCTAACACCCACTGTTCTTTTTTTTAAGTTATAAATAATAGTTTTGCAAATGTTGAGAAAACAAAAAGAAAACTTTATTGAGGACGAGCGGCGGATTTTTTTTCAATAAACTTACCGTTGAAATCAATGATAACGGAGCGTGTTGGTTTGGGTTCGAGTCTGCTGCAACATACGAACTCATTTTTTCCTCAGATGTCTGTGTTATAATTGACTAGAGAATGAATGCCGTTTATTTAAATACTTTTTGTACGACGAGTTTACTCCGCCAGAGGGGAAAGTTCACTATATTTTTTAAACTGATAAACTGAAGGAAGTGTTAAAGTGTTCCTAGTGAACAACACACTAATTCTTATTAAACTGTTTCTTACTTCTAAACAAAGTTTCTAGAATAGAAAGATATTATCTTTTGAAAGTTCTAAATAAAAACCCGTGCGAAAATATATTCCACACCGAACCTCTTGTCCTTCTAAGCAAGTTGCTGAAACTGACCTGAACAACTGTTTCCTACGAGAGGCAAATGATCCGAAAAGTTGGACTAGGAACTTGAGGGATGGTGTAGCGTGTACAATATTTGCCTGGCTGGAGATATTGAAGGGGGTATCTCGATACATACCTTGGTACATTTTGGCATAAGTGTCTGATCCTCTAGCATGTGTTCACGTGTTTGGGGGTGTTTTCGTAATCCGACCGGAATTGTACAATAGGTATGTGAAGACGCTTTTCCGTGTTGTTTATTGGGACTGCTTTCTTGTATTCTTATTTACCAACACTTCTAAATACGTAATATTTACCTTCGGTAAATGTTCACTACAAGTGACTTGATACGTACTTTAGTTCCTTTTACAACCCCAGATATTCCCGCACAACTGTTCAACAGGGAGTTCACGAAACTCGGCATTGTTTGTTTGCTTGTTTGCTTTGTTGTTGATGTTGTTTTTGTTGCTAATTTATATACTAAAGTTATAGCATGACAAGCCAAGGGAGTCCTTACCAGCCATAATAAGCCCTTAACAAATCGCAGATACTATAGCATTGGCGCCCCTGTTTAGAGTGCCTCAATGTTCCTGTTGGGGCATTTTTTGAACTACTAGATTCCGGCAGCATGCAATCAGAAAAAGCGTATGAGACAAAACGTTGGCAAATCACCACTCAAATTTTACGGCTCGAGACGGCAGAAGGCTTTCTTAAGTCCACCAGAGAGCAAAAAGGAAAGAGTGCACCGTGTGACGAAGAGGCAAAATGTCACGGCGCTTGACACGCAGACACAAAAAGCCTCTTTCAACGCTCTCTGGGAAGAATTATATAAGAAACGTAAAAAGCGCGGAGAGCGACCTCTCACCAAAGAACGGCGTCACCCGAGGCAACTCTCGGCGCCATAGATTAACCTTGGATTCCAGGTCATTCAAATCACATATGAAGAACGCCTCGTTCCTTTCCTGCAATAAAGCAGATTCCCGAATCGGGACCTTCGAATTAATTTCAATGATGCATATCGCTGCGGTCGAAACCACGTGACAAATATCGCATAGCGTATAAAGATGGCATGCTCGTAAAATAATAAAAATAATTTTATATCTTTATGCAAACATGTTTACGTCCTGGTCAGGACCCAGAATGCCTAATACCCCTGTCAGGCATGGATCTCAATGGTTTATAGACCACGCGAAGCTGGGAAATCGACGACCTAGTGCATGAATCGCGAGCTGATACGCCATGAATGACACTCGTCAGCTACGACCTTCAGAATTCTCATTGGCTAATGTAGCAATTCGATTGGCTGTGGAGCAATAATGATATGCTCGCCACTAACCATACCCTGCATTTCTTGACCTTTGATGTCCAAAAACCTAACTTGAAATACTGTAAACCTGAAAACACTGACGTGGTTTTAGAACACACAGAATTGCAAAAAAAAAAAAAAAAAAAAAAGATCAAATCTCCAACAAGTGTTTTTATATCAGTTTTTAAAACTTTTGCTCCTGAGCAGCATTGAGCATTTGCAGCACTTCACGTCGATCGGCTGAAAGCAGTAACGGCCGGGAAGAAGGCACAGGTACATTTCAGATTTCGCAATATTTGCGCTTTTTTTTTTTTTCATATCTCGCGGTTTTGAGTTTAGTGGTGTACGCCATCGTATACAAGCCTCACATTCGCCGTCGTTGTTGTTGTTGTTGTTGTTTTTGAATGGGTGATTCGCGTTTCGAAGACGCGTTTCGATCCTATTTTTGACAGAGGGTGCTACATTTATTATGAGGCGCGCACGCGGAGCGGGATGAAATAAATAGTTATTGGGAGTTTTTGCTCAAGGGCAACGCTGGGCATCAAAGTGGCTTTCAATGACTACAGTCCGACGTAACGAAATGAGTGAATAACATTTTGGGTGTTTCTCGTACCTAATTAACGAAGAGCTTTCGGTACGTCTCAACGACAAAATCGGGGGAAAAAAACAATTTCACGGGGATTTTACGGCGTGCAACTGAAAGCTCAGTCAGACTGACGGCACCTCGGCCGGTATTCGAACCCGCTAGCTGGTGAGAGTTCGTGTACGTCGCATGCTTGCCAACGTAGTATTTGTTGCGTGTTCGTTTAGTTGCTAAGCATTCACACTGAGGAATCCGGAGCGTTTACTTTCCAGCAAAGCTCTTGGGAGAGCCAATCGCTCCAATGTACGGATGGTGCTCGGCCAGTGAGGGGCTGAAAATAGACCTAGAAAAACAGACTGTGCTCTGGCATTGAGCATAATGTCTCCCGAGTGCTTTGAGGGGAAGTGGACGTTCCAGGTTTCGTAGAGCGTTAAACGACGCGCACGCCTGCGAATAGTAATTGTTGGGCGTTCGTTTGAACACTAGACATTGGAACGCTTATCTGACAGAGGTATTAAACTAAAAAATACCTTCTCATTGTGACCCTATACGCATATTCATAGTCCAAGCAAAATGAACACGCCTGCTTTGTCTCAATCTTTCTTTTTTTTTTTTTTTTTTTTTGCGAAAGTGGCTGTGCGAGACATTTGTCGTAGTCTAGAGCAAGTTTAGTCCACGTGTCACTCAACATCTCAGGTCTACTTGCAATCTGTTCTTAGGGGTCCGTGCAGAGGGTTAACCAAATAACGAAGCTAATAGGATCAGGTACTTCACCTGTTCTTTTATCACTCTCCGAGCAATGGCAAGTATGTCCGTCTCTACGAAGACTGAAGAACGTTCTTCGCGTCCAGTGCTCATCCCAGTTGATATCAACTGACGCACCTTCCGAAGCGGAAGGGGCTGAGCGCAGATGCCTCTATCGGCATCGAGGGACATCCGCGGGAAATGGAGCTAAAAGAAACAAATTGCAGTCTCAACAATAGCCGAAAGCATGTGCGGAAGTAAGTTGCACTCAAACAGTACAACTCAAATGGCATACCTGCATTTTTTCAGTGGGCTAGGCCCATAAGCATAGCTGACTTAAAATAGTCAAGAGCAAATTAACAGTTACTCTAAAAAACCTTGAGCGTGCACTTTCCGACAAAGTGATTGTCCGCAGATCTGTTAGGCGAGTCAAAAAATACAATCTTCGCTGTCTCGTGCAGTTTCCCTTAGCCACTCACCAACGCATTTAATCTTTATTTACTTTTGCATCACTACATTTGAAATTCGCCATAAAGTTTCACTTGTAGTGGGTTTTTTGGGTTTTTTTCGGTGTCGAGATTGAAATATTGTTAAGTGTTTCTCACGAGCTTGAGGCATCAAAACGTGCAAATCAAGTTAAATACACTCCATGTTACCCTATTTAGTCGTATTCCCAATGTATCCGGAAATTAAAAACCGTGTGTGTGTGTTCTATGTTTCTTGATTTTGTCAGGTTCTGCGCCAAACACAAACACACACACTGTATTTGCTCGAGTAATTGCCGCACTTTTGATAAAGAAAACCTGTGATTCTGGTGTGCCGCGGAACACGGAGACTGAATCACCACGATGAGCAGAAAAATCGTTAAGATTTACGGAGCAAATTACGTCTTCACGCGAAAATGCTATCTGCTCGAATCCCATTTTTACAGAGAATCGAATTCTCGACCCTGTCATTCCCTGGAGTTTTCATGCAGAACGATATGATTGGCTGCATGGGTATTCTGCAGGAAAGTAGACGCTATTGCCTTGTTCAAAAGAAGTGCGGCTGTTACTCGAGCAAACACGGTATATCCAGGGTGTTTGATTTTATTTTATTTGCTTATTTGCATCAGGTACTAAGTACATGATACCGGAGCCGTGTGAAAAAAAAAAAAGCTGTCACAAGGACAGGTTGACGAAATCGCGGTTCCCCGCATTCACCTATGTGTAAAAATACTTTCTAAAAAAAAAGAACGTTTAAAACAGAGGAATATTTCCTTCGGGACAACAGCGGAGAGGGTAAAGTTATCATTAGCAAATTAATTACCCAACATGTACTAGTTGTTTGTTTGTCTTATGTTGGCCTCATCTGGCACATTACAACTAAACATTCGTTTCCCGTCATCAAAAAATGCCATAGTGTCTGTTAAAATTCAAGCAACCGAGATGGTTTTTCCTTAGTCTTCTATTATCACCTCAAAAACTATAGCCACCCGCCCCTCCCCTTCCCGAAGTTTGACAATTTAATTATGACAATGGTCATACACAGAATGACAGTATACGTATTCCCTAGATGTCTTGTTTCAACTTCATTTGCCTCTCTCTATCCGTCAGCCAACGCTAAAGCCGCATGATACAAAGGACATGTTCACAAACATGTCTGCAGAGATACGAGAAAGGGAACACGCATCAGACAGTGTGTCTGCACACTGTCTTTCGCGTGGTGCATTAGCAGTGTGACCTCGACTTAGGGCGCACAGGCGAGGAGGGTACGTGCCTTGATGGCTTGTTCGACCTGACCGTAACCACCGCGCATCACCATGGAATCGACGATGCGCTGGACGGAAGGCACCATGGCCACTGGTGCGATGTATCTGACGGGCGGGAAGCCTAGGCCGTTGAAGCCCTGCGCCGAAGAGATGCCGTAGCAGCCCATGTTGTCCATCAGCAGCCACTCGTCCGCGTCCACGTCGAACAGCTGTCCCCTTTCCATGACGTAGTCGGTCGAATTGCGGGAACCTCCCCACACAGTGGTGAGAAGGTCGTGAGGACGATCGTATGGCGGCTGGACAGGACAAAGAGAAGCGCGGCGCATACCTTAGTGTTCACCCTTCCGCGGTTTGCATACCTCGAAAGGGGTCAGAGAAATGCGCAAAGTTTAAACTTTTGTAATGCACAGCCAAGCGTGAAGTCTCTAGCGACGTTCTTAGATCTGCCAGTTGGCATGCTCCACTGAAGAGCGTCGTTCAAAAACGGTTCTTCTCTGTTGCCAGCACGCAAGCAGGTGCGGGCGGATAGCATTCCTAACACCACGATGCAGCAACTCCTCCACGAGTCACAAAATAAAAGAAAAAACGTTTTCAAACGACTTTTTTTTTTTTCTGTTGGTATTGTTATTGTTTTTTGCGCAGACTTTCGTGCAAACTTTGTTTACCATAAAAAACGCAATAAAATAACTTTCCGCCGCAGGCAACGTGCACTGAACGTTCCACTGGTTCCGGCGCTTCTGACCATAAAGGGGGGCTGATTGCGTAGCGAGCGCCACCAAGCGGACGCGCCACGAAAATGCGCCAGCCGTTCTAGGAAGCTTGTCAACTGACTTTGATCAAGTGACGCTGGTCTCCACGCACGTGCCCGTCGCTTTGTAAAGGAAGTAAAGCACGCGGCATACGCATCAACTCTGAAGATGACACCTGCCAGAAGGTCTTGGAAATATGTAGATGGATTTCTTTTAACGATTTTTTGCGCGTTTATCTTTTAAGAAATCTGGAGCCTCCACTATCCCACGCAGCACACGCGAGAATCAATCGCTGTTAGCTACGGAGGGAGTTGGGCGAGGGATGATGCCGAAAATATGTTTAGACCCAAGAAAACAGTCTGCGCTGTGGAGCTGAGCATGGCATTGTGCCACGCTCGGTGTCACCACACGGACTAGCTTCGTTCGATATACCTGCACCGGTGCAGTAAAGTACAGGGCGGTGTACTTATGGTCGTATCTCGATAAACATACCGGAAGTACACTGCCCTACTCTTTTCTGCACCGGTGCAGCAGGTGCAGGTAAATCAAACAAAACCACTGTAGTGTTGACGATTGGGCTAGTTGGTCATTCATATTAGCGGAAACCAAACAGCGCAAGGACAAGGACAGAGTAGAAGGCGGTAGACACACACAGCGCTGTGTGTGTCTACCGCCTTCTACTCTGTCCTTGTCCTTGCGCTGTTTGTTTTCCGAAAACCACTGTTTCTATTTATTTATTTTTTTAATTTTTTTTTTTTTTTTTTGGGGTGGGGGGGGGTTATACAAACCATCAGCCTGAACATTCGCCGAGATCCACCCGTGGATTGTAACGATTGGCTCTCCCAAAATGTTTTGCGGGGAAGCAGACGCTCGGGATTTTTTAGAGTGTAGGGATCAGGACCAGACGCCAAAGTTTTAGAGCTAACTGTTAATCAAATGCTATAAACAATTTCAAACAATTTTAAAAGGCGAAATGGTGGCCGACCAAGTTTACCCCTGGAGACGGGAATGGGCCCATTTTTCAGTTGAAGGTTTCAGAAAGTCGCTTATAACTTTTGAAGATGACGGTTATTTCTGCTTTGGCATCCGGTCCGGAGCGCCAGCGCTATACACCTTCTCCACGAGGGCGCAGCCATCTTGAATGTCGTCACTTCTGGTATGCGTTAAAACATCGTTTTGATCTCTCCACGCCGCTGGAACGTGATCACGAAAAATGAATGATTGCCACACATTCTTGTTTCGCCTCGCCTATATTTTCTCGCATATTCCACCTAGAATTGTATTATTATTTTTTCGTCCCGCATACCAGATATGGAACCCACGTGACTGGGAACGAAAGGAAACGGAAAACGTCTATGGTGGGAAGGAGACTAAACGCTATTTCTGTAGTAAACAAAAAAATAGTATTTCTTTGATCACACTATGCATTCTGCACCGAGTCAAGGCGGCGACCCACTTGCACAATTATTTACAATCGGATGTTTTCTTTTTTGTGCTGTCACTTACGTTTAGGGGATGAATCTTGACACCAAGAATTGGAAAGTGATTTCCTGAAATTGCGTTATCAATGCTTTCGTTGATGTATACGTCTTGGTGCTGAGAAGCGACTCCTGAAATGAAATTTATTTGTATCAGGTTACCAGGCATTCGTTGTCAACACGGTCAACACGTAGTACTTGGAATCGTTATTCTAACAGATTTTTATTTTGATAGCCTCTCTGAAAGCAGTAAGAATCAAGCTTAATGGATTACGAATCAGACTCAGAAATCGCGCTTAAGTTGCCAAACTAACTTATTCGCCTTGAACTGAGATCAAATTATGTCAGACCAGTTCTGGTCAGGACGAGCCGGGTCGGGCCGGGTCGGGTCGGACCGAATCGGGGTCGGGCCGGGTCGGGTCGGGTCGGGTCGGGTCGGGTCGGGTCGGGTCGGGTCGGGTCGGGTCGAGCCGGGTCGGGTCGGGTCGGGTCGGGTCGAGCCGGGTCGGGTCGGGTCGGATCGAGCCGGGTCGGGTCGGATCGAGTCAACGCCTTCTGGATAAGAAATTGTAAGTGCTGAATTTTCCTGCGTCACTGAGGAAGGCCACTGTAGGCCAGAGATTGGACCCCAGTGCTGCGTCAGCGTTCGGCTAAAGCTCGTGTTCAATCAGTGAGAGCACGACTCCTAGCCGAACGCTGAGACCAAAGTCGCGTTCAATCTTCGGCCTACGGTGGCCTCCTTCAGTGACGCAGGAAAATTTAGCACTTAGGCTTTCTTATCTAGGAGGTGTTGATCGGGTTGGGATCGGGGTCAAGTCGGGTTTGGGGTGGGGTCGGCTCGGCTCCCACTAGGCTCGTATCGGGTCGGGATCAATTCGGAGTGGTGGTGATATCGGGTTGGGTCGGCTTTGCTCAGCTCCAGTAAGGTGAGATCTGGCATAACTGAAGTGTCCAATTAGCTTTCTGTATCCAGCAGTCTTGGGCTTCTGAATCTGCTCAGCCGTGAATGACCCAACGCAGCTCGTGTTTTTCCCAAACAACTTAACTGAAAGATAAAATTATCATAAGTCATCTATAATACGAAGGACAGTAGCGTCTTACCTCTAGATTGAATGCAATCACCACATGATGCGCAAGCAGCTGCTCTCGGACTGTTAGATGCGCTTTACCAAGGTGGAATTTAGGTATAGAAGGGAGATTTCATAAAAACTACGATCATATATAGTTAGGTGTCCTGGTATCCTAAATTCATGTACTACCTTGCTATTCGTTATTGGGTGGAAATTCTGCTACATATTTTGTCACTTCTCTTTCGCCGATTTATACCTTATATAACTGCGTCGTTACCCTAGGCTTCGACACTTGCGGAACAATTTATAGTGACTGTTATGATTGGTTGGATAAACTTGAAATACTGTTTTTATATTTTAGTTAGTATTACTGTCTGTGCAAATGGTATGATTTTATTTCTTCTTTGTGTAAGTACGTATAGTGAACAAAATGTTGATGATGTTCATATTTGAGGCATCAAAACAAAAAGAGAACTACGAAGGGTGATTGATAAGTTTTGCCTCCTAGACTGTAACGTTTTTATTCAGTGATGGAATTAAAAGATTTTACATTCGAATGAAAGTTTGGAATATCCTCTTTCCCAAGAGCAAATAACTTTTTCAATATAGTCTCCATCGGTGGCGATGCACTTCCGCTACCGGTTTACTACTATCCACATGCCGTCATATGCGCAAAGTTTGATGGCGGCTGTTGACAAGACCAACGGCACGCTGGAGAAGCTGCAGTTCCAAGATGTTTTGCCTCATTCAACTTACAGCCCGGACCTCCCGCCATCACAGGGGGGGGGGGGGGGGGGGGGGGGGGGGTAGTGTTGAGATACGGGAAAAGGGGGTAAATGTCCATGCGTAGTCCGGCATCACACTTTTGAATGTTTTCCAAGATAAAGAAACAGCTGGACGGTACACGGTTTGCATTTGACAATGAGGTTACGGGTGCAGTGCGCCGGTGGTGTTGCCAACAGCTGCCCTCAATCATCTACGACGGCATGCGGAGAGTAGTGCTCCAATATCGGAAGCGCGTCGCCGCTTGTGGGTACTACATTGAAAAGTTTTGTGCTCATCAAAAAGAGGAGATTTCAAACATTCATTCGAATGTAACATCTTGCAATTCCATTACTGAATAAAAAGTTACAGCCTAGGAGTCAAAACATATGGAACACCCCTCGTATCGTCCTCATTAGTTTAACAAAATACGCCTGTCCAACTAAAATACAAAAGAAAGAAATAACACTCGCCATCGACTGTGATGTTTCGCTTCTTCTTGCCAATTACTTTGACAATTAAAGAGTACGCAGATGTGACAAAATACTGTCCCGGCTCGGCGAGCACCTGAACCCCGCTCGAGGGAGGGAAGTGCGTTGCAAGTGCCCTTCGAACGTGTCCGCACACCTGGTAAAAAAAACGACAACGAGAAGTGAGCACGCAAAATGGCCCACGCCAACCCTATAGAGAGCTGGACATCATCGCCATGAAGGAAGCTAGGCTGGACATAAAAGCTGGTTCACACTCTTACCTTTGCTTACGACCCTGTTCCTGTGATCTCTTACGACAAGAAAACACTCTGCACGCCGCCGCAATCTATGAGGTGACCCTGAAACTGTTTTTCGCTATGGCGAAGGTTTTGAAGTATTTGCGAGATTAAACGTACACACTATCTATAAAAAATTGTCGTTTATAACATTGACGTAGGTTTCTTCAAAGGCAATAATAATAATTTTAAAAAAGAGTAATGCGCGAAAGAACTGGCAAGTTTTACGGGAGTCGCAGGTGTTCCCTGCTGCCCGATAGATGTCGCCAGTGGGTTCGCTCGTTGTAAAAGATCCCAGGAGGTTGTAAGGCACTCGGTCGTGAGCTGTCGACACGTTGTGTTGACACGGAACAGAAGCCACAGTGATATAGCTGCCCGCGAGGATGTTACTTTCTTGGTGAGCTGCATATTTTACCTCGCTTCTTTTTCTTGTCGGACTAGAGACGACTGTATCCGGCAAAGCGCATGTTCACTGGAGGTTACAGAATCCTACGGCCGTGTCCTGTTTTTTTCAACATAAGCCTCAATAAACATCGATTTTTTTGTCCGCGGGGCTATTTCTTTCATAGGGATCTACGCATATTACCTCGCTTCCTTGTCTTGACGGATCGAATACGAGTGCAAGTATTCGGGTAACGCGCATGTTCACTGGAGGCTAGGGAATCCTCTGGCCGTGTCCTGTTTACTTCAACGTAAGCCCCGATAATCACCGATTTTTTTGCCCGCGGGGCTGCTCCTTTCTTAGGGAGCTACATATCCTATCTCGCACCCTTTTCTTGTCGGACCAGAGACGACTGCAAGTATTCGGGTAACGCGCGTGTTCACTGGAGGTTAGGGAATCCAACGGCCGTGTCTTGTTTACTTCAACGTAAGCCCCGATAATCACCGATTTTTTTGCCCGCGGGGCTGCTCCTTTCTTAGGGAGCTACATATCCTATCTCGCACCCTTTTCTTGTCGGACCAGAGACGACTGCAAGTATTCGGGTAACGCGCGTGTTCACTGGAGGTTAGGGAATCCAACGGCCGTGTCTTGTTTACTTCAACGTAAGCCCCGATAATCACCGATTTTTTTTCCGCGGGGCTGCTCCTTTTTCAGGAAGCTAGATTTTATCTCGCTCCTTTTTCTTGTCGGACCAGAGAAAACTGCGAGTATTTGAATAACGCGCATGTTAACTGGAAACTAGGGAATCCTACGGCCGTGTGATGTTTACTTCAACATAATCCCCGACAAACACCGATTTTTTGTCTGACACCAAAAATATAGACAAAAAATCCCCCCAGCCTAACCTCCGATAGCTTAAAATGTTCAACCAGATTTACACCTACGTGCGACGAATTAAACGGATGCAATGCCGCCGGATGAGCTGCTGAAATGGCCACGCAACGAAGCCGTCTACACTATTGGCTGTGTCTGATCGCAGCGTACACTACGATCCGACACAGCCAATCGAGCAGCGCCAAAAAGTGCATCGTCACGGCGCTCGCCGTCTTTGTACGTTCGCCACAACGAGGTAGAGGGGCTTAGAGTGATAAACCGGAAGTTCGGAAGTGGCACCCCCCCGGTTGCCGCCATGTTTTACGCAAATGTGACCACTCGTCACGTGACCTCACAAGAGCCGTGACGTCGCAGGTAAGATGGCAGCGCCCAGAGCTGTCGGATGCGAGTTTGTTCGGTGCTCGGCAGCCGTGATGTGCAGCGGCTTCCCGACGATGATTTCGGGCTTCTTCGTGCTTGCTGACGCAGGTATAATGTGAAGATATGAAGGAATTAGACTTTATACCCTTTTTGCGCAAGATCGTTCTGGATCATCTGGATATTAACACCTGTGAGACAGCATCAGCCGTATCGCCGTACCGGTGCTCGGATTCGGGATCTGTTCGAGGATCGATAAAACTTTGAGTGGTTTTAGCATAAAATGTTTGCCTTCTCTTAGCTTTGTTTGAACGTTGGAATGTCTGAGAATCGACGCGAAAGGTATACATCGCGTTAGGGTCTATGAGAAGTTGTTTCAGGCCTGCGTCACCGAATAACCATAGCAACTTTTAGCGAGGAAGCTCCTGCGATCTTTAACCCTTTGTGCTAATCGACGATTCTACATTCGATCGCTTTCATCCTTTTTTTGGTGAGTGCGAAGTGCACACTTATTTTCAGCTACGAGGATGACGCTTTATTGAGTGTGGGGATAAATAAATCGTTGCAGGCACCTGCTTCAAAGCTATTCGACTTGCAATGAGAACAACTGTTTTGGTGTATGCATAGATTAACTGCACCTTTTTCTCTTTCGTAGGATTTATTGCAGCAATACTTTTTTTCATCAGGAGTGCATTGTATTAGTCGGTCAATTATTTACTTGTTCTAATTACCTGGATAAGATTATTCATATTTGTGTTCATCCCTTGCCTGAAGAGCAGTCTTGTTGAAAAATGTTGACCATTCCTTTCGGTCTCTTCAAGAGCCTTTTTTGAAAAGTGTGGGTTGCCTACACATTGTAACTTGGAAAAGGGCAACCACCACAGCCCCCTCGAGCCAATCAGAGAGACAGAGCGAAGATGTGTGACAAATCTGTGCAGACAAGCACTCTGAATGACCTGTTGTCATGTGCCTCTCTCCAACGTGTATATTGGGTCACCGAGACTGTAGCCTTTGCTGTTTGCCAAATTGTGATGAAGCGAATTACAGTAGCTGCTACTCTAATTACCCCAGGCTTTCATACTTTGGAAATTTGTTCGACAAGAATGTTATGTCTGCCATCACTGTGAACTCGGCTCAGCGCCTATTGGACTCGAATGCTGCATTAGCATTCGACGTGAACTGGGGCCCATTTGTGTGCTTTACGCCGAAAAAAAAATGGTGACAGTTGTGTTGCTTGATAGGGTTCTGCAAAGGGTCTATTGTGTCATACGTATAGGAAGTGTCCTGCTATATAACAATGCATCAACACATTCAATTAAAGTATATGCTCAGAGGTGTGTTCAGGAGAAGTGGAATGAGTGCAGCCCAATGCAACAAGTCTGCCAGTCTGGTGTGTCCCATTAATTAATATTGAAGCTTCGGAGGTTCGAGTGTCCTCAAAAGGACCTGCGCGTGTGGTGAACACAATTCTTGGTGTAAAAACTCTCAAGGCGTAAAGGCAAGCGGAAATAAGATTATCTGGTTAGTGTATCAAATATGTTTATTTCCACTGGATTACATAATTATTGATTCTTAGTTAATTGTTCCAGAACGAGTTCTTTCTGCGACAGTCTCCTGTCAGGCGTTCAGTCGTAATACCTGTGGACCTTGTTGTGGGATGACGCTCCTGGCTCGTCGGTGTTCAGTTTGGTCGAGTAGCAACTTTGACCGACTGATGCCGTCTTGTAATTATACGTCATGTGCGCCCACTGACATCTGATGCACTGAAGCTGCAGGGCTGGCTTCTAATCCGCAAAATGTTCCTGGTAGTTTTCTGCATCAATGCAGCAAGCTCGGGCATGTATTGCTTATGTGGCTGTGCCTTTTGCTGTACCGTTGACTTGATAGCTGGCAACAATGTTTGTTTGCTATCCAAGCCATTTCACTTCCATTTCGTAATGGAAATTTGTTCTGCATCCCATGACCACTGCAACTTGTGCAAGTCTTGTGTGGCAAAGTGAAGTCTCGTGATGCTTGCGGTCCACCTTTGAGAGCAACCAACCATTCTTTTTGTTAAGGTCACTGAGCGGCATTCTTCCTCAAAATTCAAAATTGTGTGCTTCGTGGCGTGGACACAGATAATTAATGTCAGCAAATTATTAGGTATTGTCCTTGGACGACAACCGACACCAGATCAACTCTCCTTGCATTGCCGCTCACCTGCTTTGTCGTGCTTACCTCCCGTCCAGATGAAGTAGATCACGAGCTTCGAGGTAATGTCGGCACCAGGGACAAAGACCGCCGAAGATAATCCTCAATCTTCCCCGGACGCTCGTCGGGACGTCGTCGAGGGTTGTTTGGCACGAACCCTTGCAGGCCAATTCATTGGTACGGGCACCTCCAGTAGACATGGTGGGCCTCATGCAGTGGTAGCAAAGCAGTTTTCGGTCGGCCATTCGCAGTACCTCCGTATTCCTCGGTGTACTTTGTTCAGCGCGGACCTACACTGGTTCTTCCCAATGTCGGGAATGCTTCGGCGTTGGGGTGTTTCGTTGAATTGGCATTGAATAGTAAGAGGTAGCCGGTGGTGGTCGTTGTGACTTTGTGGCATAAGTCGCCCTCGTTTCGTCAGATGCCGCTTCGCTCGAAGAAGTCTCCAGTTGAAATGCCTGTCGAACTTCTTCTGAAACAATCTCGGCGATCAAAATAAAGGCCGGGCAACTGATGGCAGGAACTAGCCTCCTTGCTTCCTCCCCGACACCGGAGTGAGTGATGTCATGGATGCCTGGGGGGCTGGCGTCGAAATTGCAGCTGGACGACCCGAGTGTCGCTACGCTGGGGAGTTGTTGATAGTGACATGCTCGGGCCTGCAGTGTTCAATGTTGGAAGCTTCATTGATATGAACCCTTCGACTGTTGTTGTGGGGTTGCGGACAAGGCTGCTGAAGGTGTTGTCCCTCGCATGAGGAACATGGGATTCTTAGCTTCTTTTCTTTTGTAGCATCTGCAGGGTTGGCGTGTGCTCGATCAGAAGCAAAACATCCTCCACGAAGGTGGTGACGCTCTCGTTGGGGCCGTGTCCTGGACATAATCAGGAATTCGGCTCTCTCTCGTCATTGTCGGCTGATGAACATGCACTTCAGCTCGATCTTGCAAACTTCCCACGACGTTAAGGATTCGTGGTTCTCAAACCAGTGCCTCGCAGTTTCTTCCATGAGAATTATAGGTTCTGCAGGAGCTGGTTGTCCATCTACCCACTGTGGCGGGCGACACGGTCATATTGTTCAATCCAACCCTCGACGTCTTATGCACCTTGCGTGAAAGGGCATCAGAGTGCGAGGTGCGACGGGCGTGCAAACGATGGTGGGAGCTGACGTGGTTTGCTGCTACAGGTTTGTCCTTTTTGGCTTAGTCAGCTTCGTTTTTTTCTGGCAAAAGACCTAATTCCGGTGGTTCTTGCTGGTAGCAACGACTGGCTTGGATTTCAAGTTCTTCGTAGTGTATTTCTGAGTTTCGTCCTTGTGGTACTCACTCGTCTTGCGGTTTTTCTGCCGGGCACGGGATAGGACTTGGTTCATGGCTCGCCGGGTGTTTAAGACTCGGGATAATGTGCCACCCGTGTCTTGTTATCGAGCAACTCGGCTGAGCAGCCGCCAGGGTACACACAGGGTGAAGGGCTATGGGTAAAGTGCGCAGCACCTCCACCAGAACATACAATGACAGCTGAGCATGGTCTGGAACTTTCCAGAATAGTAAATATTGATAGAAAATAGGACTGGAGGAAGCATCCGTGACAATATAACAAAACAGACAGAAAAGAGTCTATCCTGACCACTAAAGAAGCTGCACTGCTTTAGTGGAATTCTGTCGGAATAAATCCTCTCCTTCGGGGTCTGGCGACTGCCGTCGACGAGCTGAACTGAAATTGATGCGAGACCGCTTTTCTGGTAATGAGCCGCTGCAGACTGTCGTCGCAAAAGCGGCGTGGATGGATGGACTGGATAGGTAACACGCGCGATGAAATGTCCATACAGCTTGCAATGCGCGTAACGAGTGTTGATGAAACTTTGGTGTCGACGAAACGTGCGACAGACCAGCGGAGTCAATACCAACTGCAACACCTGTGCTCCGTGAAGATGCACGTCCACGCCAGAACAATTTAGTAGGCAGCACAGCATCACCTGAAGCACGGCACAGGAATTACCAGCTTGAAGGCAGCTCTTCGGCGCACCACACACCTGTGCTCCGTGAAAGTGCACGTCTACGCCGGAACAATTTGGTAAGCAGCACAGTATCA
This sequence comes from Ixodes scapularis, assembly GCF_016920785.2. NCBI lineage: Eukaryota > Metazoa > Arthropoda > Arachnida > Ixodida > Ixodidae > Ixodes > Ixodes scapularis. Next base: position 29,455,026 of record NW_024609868.1, read on the forward strand.
TTTAGCACGGCACGAGAACTACAAGCGGCAAGGCAGCTCTCCGGTGCACCGCACAACCAAAGTGAGCCTTTGGGCATTTGAACAAAGCGGCACCACGATTGCACACTGCCAAGCCCGACTCACGCAATTTCCGTCGCTAAACTGTGTATCCAAATATATTGCACACGCTTTACTGCAGATCTCGAAGGTTCCGATGGTCAACGAGAGCACAGAAACGTCGCCTTAAATTTTATCCTAGCGGTATCCGAATCAATCCGAGGTCCGAGCAACGTAGGGCAGATTCTACCGTGGCAATATCGCCGTCGGTCACCAGCGAAATGCACACCGTTCCTCCGTATTTTCACCTTGTGCCTACGTCAGACACCACGCTGAACTCTGAAGTCGCTGTCGACCGGCCTCATATGACGGCTTCTGCGTCTGAAATCAACTCGCCGAGACGAACGACAACCAACAAAGCATCCGACAAGCTCCGGCTCAGCTGGGGCCAGCCGCTGCATGGGCGCTGCCATCTTTCCTGTGACGTCACGCATTTGGTTCGGTCATGTGACGTGTGGTCAACTTTGCGTACAATGGCAGCCTCCTTATGGGGGTCACTTTCGAGTGCATACCGGAACCCCGGTTTATCGCTCTAAGCCCCTCTACCTCGTTGGTTCGCCATCACCGGCAAAGCCATCACTTACAGAAAAAAAAAAGGGACTCGGGATTGCGGCGCATTTACTATGCGTGATTGGTTTAGCCGCTGATAGCAGACGCACAAAGACGACGAACGCCGGGACGGTGCACTTTTGGCGTCGCTTGATTGGCTCCATCGTTTCGTAGCGGACAGTAAGTCGTCTGCTTCTTGCCCTGGAGTTGCGATGACGTCAGAGTGACGTCAAGCTCTGATTGAATTTGATCGAAAGGATAGTGGGTAGACCTTAATGCTAATGGACTCGAGGTCAACTCACTATTTTGTTTTTCCAATCAGCCAATAAGAGCTTGACGTTCTGACGTCATCGCAACCCATGCGCAAGAAGCAGACGCATTTGCGCTCTCAGCACAGCGGAGTGCAAGTTCGTCTGCTTCTTTTGCAGGGGTTGCGATGATGTCAGAACACCAAGCTCTTATTGGCTGACTAAAAAAAAAAATAGTGGGTAGACCTCAAGGCATTTAGCATTGAGGTCTACCCACTACCCTTTCAATCAAAGCCAATCAGAGCTCGGTGTCATTCTGACGTCACCGCAACTCCTGCGCTAGAAGCAGACGACTTGCTCTCCTCATAGATCAAAGACCAGTTTACAAACAAGTCAGCGTTTGCCCAGACGATGTGTGCGCACTGCGAGTGCGCAGAAACCGTACTCGCAAGGAGGGAAGCATCTGCGCATGCGCTGTGCCAACAGCAGCGCCACCACAGTGACGTGACGTTACAAAACTATTCTACTAGATTGAGTTGAAAAAGGGAAATAAGCCTCTATATGTCTGGGCCATTCCGGCGGTACAGCCCACCAAAACTGCCCGAGCGACATGATAACGACGCGTGCACTATCCCTTTTCAATTCCGCCAAATCGGTTGAAACGCCTGTGCACAGGACCGCCGCGGTTTGTCGTCTGCTATCGGGATCGGGCACGGGCCCTTTCTTCCTTTTACCCTGATGATTCCGTTGAAATACCTGGATGTATGTAGATGGCGTTGCAGTCGAACAAGATGGCGCCGCCCAGAGAGCCCTTAGTGAAATAGTCACCTCGAAGTGTCTTTGGTAATTAATGAAATAGATTTTGTATATAATCGTCGGTTTACAGTTCTGTATCACCTGCAAGAACAACTCTCTCTTCCGAGATCCTCCCGGAAAGCTGCCGCCGATGTCAAGTGTGGTCATCCGTAATCCCAGCCTGGTGCCGATGTCAAAGGCCTTCTTCGCATCCTCGATGGAATGGGCGTAGATCACCGGGTCGGAGTAGGAGGCGCCGACGTGAAACCTGAGGGGCATGTTGTCGCGAACGACCGATACTTTGATTGAACTGCGCTTCGAAGATTTTAAGATGAAACGACACGGGGGCTAGGGGAATGGAAAGCCTGGCATACAATGAATAAGTAAACGTGAACAATTATTCTCTTTTTTTTTTAATTCTTGCTTGCACATTGCAGCGGATCACCGAATTGAGGGAGAGGAAAAGGGAGGTATTGTGAAAATTAAAAGAAAGGAGGAAAGGGAATTGAAACCTTATAAATAAAAAAGAATTTCCGTTACACTTCATCCACAACAGAAGCGCCCAAACCTATACTGTGGTTATTGCAATAATAAGAGTTATCGCGCAGACAAGCTGGTAATGCATAATCTGCAAACAAAAAGTAATTATGTTCCTCGGGGTTCCAATATTTTTTTGCAAATTGTGGTTACCGAAGTTCTTGTATTTTTTTTTTTTTTTTTTTTTCTGGGGGGGGGGGGGGGGGGGGGGGATATCGGCTTATTAGCGAACGTTTTCGGGCCATTTTGACGTCCTGAAGAACGCTTCTATGACTCGTGCTTTCGCCTCTGCCATTATTTTGCCAATATGATGATCGTTTCAAATTGCGCCTCGTAGCACATTGAGCTGCCCGATCCCCAGTGCACAGGACACAATAACCACTACTTTAATATTCAGTCATTTTCGTAGTTTATTACCTTCTACTTCACGTGAGTGTTTTTAATATATATATTATTATTACTAGTAGTAGTAGTAGTAGTATATTCTGATTATTATTGTTGGTATTTATTGCATGGCTTTTCTGTGTGAAACGCTCAGTGTTTCGACGATCGACTTGCCGTGTCCTGTCCAACAAGTCTCCTATGGCTTTGATAGACCCACATTTGTATTGTGTTACTGAATACCTGTTGAATAAAATGTATTATTATTATTATTATTATTATTATTATTATTATTATTATTATTATTATTACGGGTCTGTCAAAGCCTCCTATGGCTTTGGCAGACCCGTATTTGTATTGTGTTACTGGTTTCCTGTTGAATAAATTATCATTATTATTATTATTATTATTTGAGAAAAATGCTGATCAACTTAAGATTGTAGCCTGTCTTAGCCGCCATGCTTTTTTCGCCTATAGTTGTCTTTCTTTTTGTGTGTGTGTGTGTGTGTGTGTGTGTGTGTGTGTGTGTGTGTGTGTGTGTGTGCGTGTGTGTGTGTGTGTTTGTGACTTTATTCACTTCCCAGCCTCGCCGTTCGGCTGCCGGGACCTGTCCCACAAGCCTCCTTTGGCTTGGACAGACCCTCATTTGTACTGTGATATTTCTTATATCTGGAATAAAAGTATTATTATTAGTAGTAGTAGTAGTAGTAGTAGTAGCAGTAGTAGTGGTAGTGGTGGTGGTGGTAATGGTGGCGGTTGTGGTAGTAGTAGTAGTAGTACTAGTAGTAGTAGTAGTACTAGTAGTAGTAGTAGTCAAACCCGTTGAGACGACGAGCTCAGAGTCCAGAATATTTTAAATACCCTGATATTACAATAACCAGCCTCGTCAAATAAAAAAAGTAAATACTAACATTGGCACATTGGCCGTCTAGAGGATACGCCGTACGAAGGAGATTAAGACAGACAAACAGACAGACGAAAAAGCAAGACAAAAAAGGGTCGAGTACACACACCTAAGCACTTTTTATGAGTTGTGAATGCGAAAGCGTGTACTGCATCATTCTTCCTCTCCCTTATTTCGTCTGCAGCGGCGCGCTAACGGACATGCAGCGCATGGGGTGGCCGGTCGTTGAGACTGACGCGCAGCATCAGTTTCAACGACCGGTCACCCCTTGGTGCTGCGTGTCCCGCCATTGGGAGCCCCGTCGACGCGCGCCAGCCAATGGAACCGAAGCCGAAAATCCATGCTCCACGGGGAATTCGGTGCCGTTGGCAGTCAGTGATAAACGCCCCGTGCGCATGCCATGATTGTCTCTTTCCCTCCGGTTTTAACCTACAACGCGTACTACTACTACTGTCGTTGGCAATGTCAGTGACAAAAGTGCCTCGTGCAAATACAGGATTGTCTCTCTCTTCCCCCCCCCCCTCCTTCTCCTCCCCTCCCCCCCCTCCCTCCCTCCTCTCCCCCCCCCCCCCCCCCCCCCCCCCCGTTTTTCACCTACAACGCGTACTACTACTACTACTGCCGTTGGCTAGCTTTTCGCGTGGTTTCATAGCTGGGAACTGGCTTCACTTGGGGAAAATATTTAAGCATGGTGCCGCAAGGCGCGGTTTCAAAGCTGATGACGTCGGCTCGCTCCATGAGACAGTTATTACTTTCGTATTAAAACCCGAGCTGAAACGAATGACACCAGCGAAGACCGACAAGAGGTAAAGAGACTCACGCGACTCCGTCCACGTTTAGACCCATTTTCAGAGCAACTTGCAGAATGCCCTCCACCTCGTCAAGTCGGGCTCCGAACTTCTCATTCATCGTGACCTTGCTACCTGTGGTGCTGCCTTCAATGCGCAACAGGAATCTAGATATAACCCAAGGGCTTAATTAAAATATGCAGAGAGAGATAAGAAATTTACTTACAAGCAACGTAATTCCAGACTATAGTCCGCACCCGGCACAGCTCGCACTCCGTGCCTACTCCGAACGTAACAGTCATCATAATTTAATTTGATCATACACAGCACACTTTGAGAAAAAAAAATGCCTACTGTATTATCTCACACGGATGCTTGTATTATACATAAATCAACATTAATAAACTTTGCAATTTATGAAATTCTTCACGTCTCATCAAAGTGAGGAGGAGGAGGAATAAACTTTATTATGGCGAGCCTTAGGTGCTGATGTCTGGGCACCCGCCTGGTAGGGGTTTCCTAGTCCTCTGTGCTGGCCACTCCGGCCCTTTCCACCAGGCTACGCTGAGAGGGGAGGTCGGGGCTGGTCAGCCGTACCGCCCACTGCTCGTATGTGGGTTGGGGATTAGGAGTAAGGGATGGGGTTAGTTGACACTCCCATCCTAGATGGTATAAGGTGCCAGGGGGGGGGGGGGGGGGGGGGGGGGGGGGGACAGTATTTACAAGAAGCGGGGTTGAGGGTAGGGTACATGGCATGGAGTAGAGTATTGTGGGGCAAGGGTTAGTTTGTAGTCGTCGGAAGATGGTAGCGTCGGCTCTGGACAGTTGCGCGTGAGGAGCTGGATATTGTTGGCACCCGTGCCGGTAGTAGGCGAGTATATCGGCGTATTTTTGAAGAGGCGTGAGCTTGAGGTTGTCTTGAGCTTGGCCGTCTTCTCCCTCTGGGGAAACGGCCCGGTGTGTGTGGACACGGGCAGCGGCGTGTGCCGCCTCGTTTCCAGATTCGTGTCCAGGGGACGAGACAATGTGTATTCCTGGAAGCTGCTTCACTTGTAGGATAGCCAATGCTGGTTGTGATATCCGTCGGATGAGGAAGTTGCGGCAAGTAGCTTGGGAGTCGGTGAGTATAGTTAGATATTCTTCGCCAGTGGTGGGGGCTATGGCGATAGCAACTTCTTCGGCCGCTTCTATGGATGCCGTAAGGGCCGTGAATGCTGTTAGTTCTTTTCCGTTGGCGTCGGTCACACTGGCAGCGTGGGCAGATTTGTGGGGGTATGAACATGCGTCTGCATAGCGAGTGAAGGGGAAATGGTCGTACTGTGCACGGATGGCTCGGTCCCTTGCTGCTCTTCGTGCCTTGTTATATGTCGGGTACATGTTGCGTGGGATTGGTGCCACTTTGATGGATTGTCGTATTTCTAGGGGAATGCGTGTCTTCTGATCTTGCTCTTGTGGGGTCGAATATCCTAGCCGGCGGAGCGTGGCTCTACCCGCGGAGGTGAGCTGGAGGCGTGTATGTGCTGAGATTCGATGCGCTTCGTGGATTTCTTCCCGCGTGTTGTAGTAGTTTCTTTGTTGACGTTTTGGGGAGCAAACCCAGTGCGGTTTTGTAGGCTTCCCGTGCCTCATCGCAAAGTTTAGTTTGACTTGTTCGGAGGGTTTTAGGGCTAAATGCGGAGTACCATATGCTATCCGGCTTATGAGGATGGCTTGTATGAGGCGAAGAGTATTTGTTTCTTGGAGGCCAAATCTTCGGTGAGAGACGCGATGGATGAGGTGCACGAGCTGTGCGAGGGTACGTTGCAGGTGGAGGATTGTTTGGGCACCCGATCCGTCTTGGGGTATCGCGAGCCCCAGAAGTCGGAGGTGGGGTACGTTGGGGACGGGTTGACTATTGATGCTGAGTTCCGGATCTGGTGTGGAGTTGGCGCAATGTTTAGGTGTTCGTTTGCATAGTGTAAGTAAGGTGGATTTTTCGGGGGCACATGCCAGCCCCCGTGCTTGCAGGTATTGCTGTGCTACTTGGATGGCAGTTTGGAGGGCGTCTTGTTGGTCATTTATGGAGCCCGTAGGTGTCCAGAGTGTGAGGTCATCCGCATATATGGCGTGTCGGAGGTTGAGTATCGTTTGTAGTAGAGGAGTAGGTCCTTCATGCCGATGTTGAAGAGTAGTGAATATATCACTGTTCCTTGTGGGGTTCCTTTAGGTATAGCTTGGAAAATGTCGGAACGGAGGTGTCCGATACCCACTGTTGCGGTGCGGTTGGTTAAGGAGATAATGTAGTTGTAAAGACCTTGAATGATTGCTTGGTGCAATATGTTGTCAAATGCTCCTTTAATGTCTAGCACTAGGATTGAGAATTTGTGGTGATTTGTTAGTTTGTCTATGATGTCTTCTTTCAGTTGAAGAAGAACATCTTGGGTTGAGAGATGTGGACGGAATCCATACATGGTATCCGGGAAGTAACCGTTTTCCTCGGTTTTGGGGTGAAGGTCGGTTGTTGATTCTATATTCTATAAGCTTTCCCACACAGGATGTCAGGGAGATGCATGGGTCGTAGATTTTTGGGGTTTAGGGATTTTCCCGGTTTAGGTATAAGAGTTATATCCGCGTGTTTTCCTTGGGAGGGGGGGGGGGGGTAGAGAACTAGCTGTCCAGTGATTGTTGATGTATTGTAGTAGGTTTTCACGGGCTCTTGGGTCGAGGTTTCGAATTTGTTTGGAATTTCGTCTTTCCCCAGGGTGGTGTTTCTTGTAAGGTTGTGCACTGCGGCTTCGATTTCGGCGATGGAGAAAGGTTCGTCTAGCTCGGGATTGGGGGTAACGGTGTATGGTGGGAGAACTTGCGGTAGGTTTGGTGATGTTGCTTCGAGGGGTTGTTTTAGTTCTTGTATGAGGCCTTGCTCAGTGCCTGGGTGGTTGTGAATAAGTCTTCGAAGTTGGTGCGCCATAGTTGATTTGGATTCTTTTGTTTCCATGAGGGGGCGGAGCAGGTGCTAGGTGCGACGGGTTCCCTGTGTTCCTTGGAGTTTATTGCAGAATTGAGACCAGTTTTGTTGGCTTAATTGGCAGGCGTAGGTTTCAGCATCGAGCATTAGTTTGGCGATACGAATCCGCAGCTTACGGTTTGTTTTGCGTGTTTTCCATCGTTTAAGGAGTCCGTTTCGGGCGTCCCAGGGGTGGAGGAGGTGACTCAAGACAACCCAATCGCTGGGTTGTCTTGAGTTAGCGGTAATTCTTTGGCGTGTTTGGCGGCTTCTGTGAGGAGCTGGGTGGTCCATACTTCTAGATTGTCAATGGTCGGTGGGGGAGTTTTCTCGAAATTGTTCCCAGTTGGTTAGTCGGGCCGTGCCAATTCGCTGTTGACTGTTTTTGCGGTGGGGGTTTTGGAGTTGAATGATTTAGTGGTCGCTACCTAAGGTTTCTTTCAAGCAGGGCCACGTGGCGTCTTGGATGTTATAGGTGAACGTTAGATCTGGGGAGGTGTCCCTTGAAACGCTGTTTCCGATGCGGGTGGGGGTTTGGGGGCTATTGCAGAGGTGGAGATTATTTTGTTGTACGGCTTCTTGCATTGTAGTGCCTTTTCGGTTGTTTTTGAGATAGCCCCAGGCTGTGTGTGGAGCGTTAAAGTCTCCTAGGACAACAAGTTTGTGACCTTTGGTGCGTTGTCGTACGTGTCTCAGTAGGCGGTCTATTTCGGAGAGGGGTGAGGTGGGCGAGCTGTATATATTTAGAATATAGAGGCTGGTATGGGTCTTCTAGTGGGGCAACTGTTCGATTAATAGTCTATTGGGGTGGGGAGGGTATGGGGTTGGGCCGTTTGGGTAGTTTGGACGAGGATGACCGTTCTGGATATGAGGTTTGTGGTGTATGATGTGTATCCTCGTAATGTAATGTGGTTGGTGTCAGTTTCTTGTAGGGCAATGATGTCAGGTGAGTGCTGCTAAGTAAGTGGAAGGAGTGAGGCTTTTCTTCGGTACGATCTACAGTTCCATTGCCATAGAACTAGCGGGGGTGGATGAGCTGAGTCGCCCTTAGGTGGACTGGAAAGAGTCATCGGATAGGATAGTGTGGGTCGTGTTGTCGGGGTCTTCGGGCGCGTAGCGGTGCTTGGGTTTTTTGTGGGCTTTGCGTTTGGTTTCTTCGGTGTCTTCGAAGCGTCGCTCCAGGCCAGCAAAACGGGTGTTGATCTGGTTGCCCATCTCAGGTATAAGGAGTTCTAGGCGTCCTGCGTCCAAGTTAGTGGGAGCGGGGGTCATGTGTGTTTGCGGCCATTGCGGGAAGGGGTGCTTGCGGTGCAGGGGAGGCACGCGATGACGTTAGGAGTTCCATTTGGGTTAGTAGCTGCTCAATGTGTTGCTCTAGGGTTGCGGTGCGTTTTTCAGTAGCTTCCAGTTGTCGGCGTAGGAGCGCGTTTTCTTCTTCGAGGGTGTGGATGCGGGGGTCGGGAACCGAGGTAGTGGGTAAGGTAGGGAGTGCGGGGCGGGGGGGGGGGGGGGGGGGGGAACTGGACAAGAGTAGTGAGTGGGGGGAGGGGCAACAACAGCTGATCAGCTCACCTGGTGTTGGATTGAGCGTAGAAGGTGTTGCTTCTGTGGTTGTTGAGGCATTGACTGAGTATGGGAGTTGGGCGGGTTGTGGAAGGTCTGCTGCTTGGAAAATGCACGTTCCCGGGTACGCAAGGGTGGGGGTAAAGAGCGGAATTGTTTGCCATAGTCCTTGCTGGCCTTGGGGTGATCCAGGCCGCAGAGTTGGCACGTAGGTGCACAGTCATGGTCAGGTGTAGGATTTTTGGTGTGGCACTGGGCACATAGAAGCGTATCAGGGGTAGGACAAACATCCCGTCTGTGTCCAAGGTCACCACACAGAGAGCAGCATTGCACAGTTTGTCGATACGGGCGGCATCGTTTGAAGAGGCCGTAGCCTTTGATGTAAAACGACACATGCGGTCCTTTTAAATCTACGACTGCAGAGGTGGAGGCACCCAGCATTCGTGCATGCAGTATACTGGGTCCGTTGGGTGCGACAATGTAGGGTAGTTGTTCTGTGGTGGTGCCCTGGTCCAGTTCGTGAATCACGCCACGGACCGTACCTGGAAGTGGCTTCAGGTATGGTAGGACTTCGTGCTTTGTTGTGCCCAGTTGCAGCGCGGTGATTTCACTGAGTGCCGTGGCACAGTTTACGTCGGGTGTGCGTGCGACAATGAGATTTTGCGATGCTTGGGGTTGTATTGTCACGTACGCGTTGAACACGTGGTCGGGGATCTTACTTGCGTGTTGAATGCTTTGGGTCATCTGCCGTTCGTTCCAAGCAGCCACGCGGAGTCCTGCGCGAGGTCGGTAGATGATTTTATAGTCTGTATCAGGGAGTCGAGGCGCCGGTGTCGTTCGTGGGGAGGTCGGCTGAGTGCGGGGCGCAGGAAGCGGGGGTACGGTTGCCGCTTGTTTGAAGTTGCGGCGCTCGCGTAGTAGTTGCTGCCAGGGGCTGAGGGGCGAGATTGTGCGCCCGCTGAGCGCGTCGAATTCCATCGGGTTTTCCGTAGTCGTGTCTCGAAGTGAACGATTTAGAAAAAAAACAATGATGAGCCATTCCACTCTGCGAAGGTGGAAGACCAGAGAAGCTGTTTAGCACGCGACACGGATGTTACACAGAATTTTGAGCAAAGGTACGGAGCATAGCCTCTTGTATACTAACAGAGCCCGGCAGATCGCCTCGAGAAGCTGCCGCCGAAATGGAAAAGGCGGAGCTGCAGACAACGGACGAGAAGAGAGCCACGTGACTGGCGCCCCGCTCGGGTGAGACGCCGAAACGCACTTGTCCCGAGCGAACAAGTGTGTTTCGAGTCCTCGCCGCTGAAAACGCTGTGCGCTGACGCCCATCTTCCCCGAGAAATGGCTCTTTGACGCTCTATGCTACCAGATCCTCGCGCTCCAAATCTGCGACTGGACACTCTATGGCTCCGTCGTCGAACTGCCAGGCGTTGTGAGTATAGAGGATACTATGGTACGAACACATTTATTGTCCTGGTCGGTGATCATTGTGACGAACGCTACGCACACAGATGTTCAGCACAACCGCCGCCCCGAGGAGCCGGAGGAAACTCGACACCCAAGCGGGTGGCGATACGCCAGTTGGGTGGCGACAGGATCGCCACCCGACGGAAGGAAACTAGGCACGCAAGCGGGCTTGGATCGACGACAAAAAGAGGGCGGTGAGCCAATACCTCCTAGACAGCTTTCAAGCCTGCGCCCATAATTTTGACGTCACATCCGCCCGGCCGACACCGGAGCCCGGAGGAGGACGCCGCAGTGACAGCGACCCAACGTCAGCTAGCCCTAATCGCTCCTGGGAAACGGCGTGGTCACGTCATCGCGTATCGTTTGCCGTCGTTGTTTTTGCGGCAATTTCGTTCTTGTGCGTGATACAGAGCTGAAATTACGATGCCAAACAAGTGTTGTGTGCCAAGGTGCACCAGTAACTACAAAACAGGGAAGAAGGAGCAAGTGTTCTCTTTTCCGAAAGACGACGACACTTTGAAGAAATGAATTCGTGCTATTCCCAGGAAGGACTTCGTACCAACTTCATACACCAAGGTAATGCTTCCTCTATGCTGATATTCTTATGCTGCTAGTTATTATATTTGTGCCGCGCCTTTCTTTTTATGCTTCCGAAGCGTAGCAGTGTTTATCGTATACGAACGCGTATGGTAACTATGGCTGTACAAAAGGGAGTGCATTGCATTTTTCCAACGAACTAGGTGCTCAGCCGTTTACGAACGTTTTCCACATTTGTGCAGGTGTGCGCGGTTCACTTCGACCCGTCGTGCATCGAGCGGACCACATCGTACACGGATCCGAGGACAGGAAAAGTACTTGAGGCGGCATTGCCAGTGCCTCGCTTGCGTCCTGGATCTGTACCGAAAATATTTCCCGCCTGTCCTTCGTATCTTTCGAAGCCCGTAACCAACACGAGAGATGCGCCCGATACCAAAAAGAGCCGACAAGAAGCATCCCAACTCGCTCGTGCTCTTGAAGAATCAGCGGCGTCCTTTGAAGTGGAACAGGAGAGACACCGCTTTTCGACGCTCGAAGAACTAAAGGCGTGCCTGCAAGTAGCATCGGTGTCGGTGAAGTGGACTGTTATACATCAAGAAAAGTGCACAATGTTTTTGAACATAGTCGACGAGTGTGAACCTTGGCTGAAGGCATCTTTGACAGTGTTTGAGAACCTTCAAGTCTCTGCCTGCTATCAAGGAGCACCGGTCAAGAGGTTTGCAAGCAGTGTTGTACCAGACTCAGTGCGTGACGTAAGTTCCTTGCTGAATATTTTGGACAACCTGTGTATGCTTTCGGATGAAGGTTGCAGCTTTCGTCACTTGCTGGGTGCGGTAACTGCCCTTCTAGACAAACTGGAAGGAAGCGTTAGTGAAGGCAAGAAAGAGGCCGTGAAATTTTTGAAGGAGCAGCTGCTGCTGCTTTGCAAAGGATGCATTCGTTACAGCACTCAGGTGATGGTATTTGCATGCATTCTGTACACGATATCACCACACGCCTATAAGTTTTTGAGGAAGACAAGTACGCTCACTTTGCCTCATCCAAGCACGATCAGAAGTGTATGTTCGTCTTTTCAAATGTGCCCAGAAATCCAGTCCTCAGATTTCACTTTCCTGCAGTATATTGCACAGAGGTTCAAGCATCTAGAACCTCATGAACACACTGTGACATTGATGCTGGATGAAATTCATATCAAGCCTTGTCTTGATTATAAAGGTGGAAACATATGTGGCACTGCAGTCAATTCCAACGAGGCAGCAACGTCGGTACACGTTTTCATGATACAAAGTCTATTAAGCTCGTTCAAGGAAGTGGCGCACATTCTTCCAGTAAAAACCCTACATGGCGATGAGCTTCACACCATCCTGAAGAAGGTTATCTTGCGCTTAGAGGAAATCGGGTACAGAGTTGTGGCAATCGTCTGTGACAATAATGCACTCAACAGGAAAGCAATGAAAGCGTTTTTGCAAAAGCCGAAACTCAGCCCTGTTTATCCACACCCAGCAGACCCATCTCGACCACTGTATTACGTGGTAGATGCTGTGCATCTCCTTAAGTGCATTAGAAACAACTGGATTAACCAGAAAAACTCAGGGACGTGCTTTTTCTACCCATGCTTTGAGCTTTCAGACAACAACGTTCGTCCTGAGTGCAAGATGACTGCATCATTTAAGCACTTGAGAGATTTGCATAAAGAGGAGTCGGGTCAACTGCTGAAGTCTGGTTATGGTTTGACATCAAAAGCGCTTAATCCTAGCAGCTTGGAGCGCCAGAATGTTAAATTGGTACTGCAGGTTTTTAATCCACATGTAACCGAAGCCCTGGCAACCCGTAGTGGTGAAGTTGATTTTCAGCATGCTAAAGCAACAGCAGACTTCATCAAAATCATTCTACGTTGGTGGAGTATTGTCAACGTGAAGACACCAAAGAAAGGCTTCCACCATCGTAATGTTTATGAAGAGCCGATGGCATGCCTTACTGATGACCCAAAACTAGCCTTTCTTAGTTCATTGATCACATGGCTCGACGTTTGGGAATTCTACGGGCATGACACTGGTGTGCTCACCCCGGAAACGTTGAGCGCCCTGAGGCTGTCTGCTCAGTCTCTTTTGGCGCTGGCAAAGTATTGCATAGATGAGCTTCACTTCAACTACATTCTGTTAGGAAAAGTCCAGACGGATCCTCTAGAGAGTCGTTTTGGACAGTACAGACAAATGGCTGGTGGACAGTACCATATATCTGTTCGGCAGCTGTGTGAAACAGAGGGCAGGATTCGCCTTCAAAGTGCTCTACCAATGATGAGTGCCAATGACCTCAAGGGCATTGAAGACACAAACACTGTCGAAGGTGTGGGCAGCTCCCTTTGCATTCCTGTTAATGATGTTGACCTTGATGAACTGAGAGCACGAATGCCAGTCATTGCCTATGTCGGTGGGTATTGTGCCCATGCTGCTTTAAAAGTTCTGAAGTGCGAAAGCTGCCGAGAGCACCTAGTTTTTAATGGACATGACGCCGACCCCGAAGAAGACACTCATTCGCTAATCAAGCAGTTAGACCGAGGTGGTCTTAAGTTTCCCTCAGCCCTAGTAATTTCAGTGGTCATGCACACGGAGGTTGTGGTAAAAAAGCTTGTCGCACAAAACAGCTGCACACAGTTTTTCCATGGGTCCAACCAAAGGAATGTTGTTAGAGAACTGACACTACGCTCTCTGTCAAGGCTTGAAGACATTTCGACGTGTGAGAACGGGCACAACTATGAGCTGCTTGTCGGGCTGGTTGCGAACTGTGCAGCAAACATAGTCCTGAATAATTTGTGCAAACAAAGAAATGATCTTCTGCGTGCAGAAAAAGATACAAATGCAAAGAAGAGGAAGGCTGAAATCTTTCTCAAAAAATGATTTCTTGTATTCTTGGGTGGTAGCGGTGGTGGTACATTGTACTCTAATAATTGCGTTTTGTGCAATTTTCGCACAGATATTGTATGATATGATGTGTCTGTTCGTTATGATTTTCTAACATGTTTCTGTCTGGGGCAGTGTAATACATGTAATATCTGTCTGTGTTACTTTTTATGGTCTATTGTGTACAAGTTATTTGGTGATCTGTTTTGTCTGTTGTGATTATTTTGCATACTTTGCCTTTACAGTGCTCTGTTTTGTGCCATTCAATTGATGCCCGGTGTCTAATATGATAAATAAATATGTATTATCTGCTTCACAATTAGTGTGCAATATGTATTATTTGCTCCATAATTATGATACAAAAAATTGGGGGCCATTCCACTCTGTGATGGTGGATGACTCAGCGAAGCTGTTTAACACAGGACACAGACGTGACACAGAATTTTGAACAAAGGTGTGACGAAATGGTACGCACACATACGTGCCGCCCGCTGCCTTCAAGGAGAACACAGGGTATGGTGTTCCACGCGTCGCACGCGCACGCCTTCCCCGTATAAAAGATTCGAAGTAAATAACCAAAATAAAGCGTTGACGAACGTGCATGCAAGGTGCCATTTGTTTTAGGCTTTTGCTTTAGAGCAGTTACTGCTGCAGACGCCGGCTAGTGCGGCGCGCGGGTACGGTGCGAGCGTACAGTTTTTGGTCGCGCACACAGCAAATCCACCGGAACCCTAGCCATAAACATCTTCGCTGTAATATGTATTTTTGGTTTCATAACGAGTATACTTTTCATAACTGTGGTAATTCATGCAGCCATGGTGATCGATCAAGTTTAATTTACGGCACACGTTACCGCCATACGCGAACGAAATGCTCGAGCGACGAGAGCTACAGCGCGCACTCGAGCCGGCCGGCCGCGCCAAGGTCGGCCGGCGCGCTGTGACGTTGCTGACGTCAAATCACGTGACAAGCAGGCTTGAAAGCTGTCTAGGAGGTATTGGGTGAGCTTCCTTCCTCCTCCGCCTTTCCTTTTCCTCCTCCCCTCCTACCGCTGAATTTGTTTATGGGTGATGTGACACAAAGTCGTGACGTCATTTTCCCCGCTAAATATAGCGGGGAAGCAGCATTGCTGTTGAGGTCACGTGACGTCAATTTCCCCGCTAAATTTAGCGGCGAAATTGACGTCACGTGACGCGGTTATGACGTCACAAAGTCGTGACGTCACGAAGCCGTGACTTAATTTCTGTCGTCGCACGCGAAAATTCCACGGGACCCAGCTTCGCTGTAAAAGCAAAACAGAAAAAAAAAAAAAAAAAACATCTTTGCACCGGGCGTCCACGAGAAAACCGAATCCTGCTTTTGGCACCGCAAAAAGAAACTAGATATTGCGGAGAGTTCAAACTTCGTCAGAACGTAGTCCTTGCCATTCGAGCAAGATGCGAATGTTTTAGCACCAACTGTTATCTTATTCAAAAGTTATAGGTCATTTTTTTCATGTGAAAATCGGGCCTATTTTTACCTGTTGGTTTCTGGTGCCATAGAGCTCAGTGTGTTCGAGAGCTCCGTCGGCCGCCATTTTTCCATTGAAATTTTCAGAAAATCGCTTATAGCTTTTTAACGAAATCATGGTTAATGCTGAAACTTTGACATCTTGCAAGCTGCTTGAACGGCTGGGGCTACGTTCTGACGACGGGGTTTGAGCTCTCCGCGATGTTATAGTTTATTTTTACTGTGCGAAAAAGAGGGTTCGGTTTTCTCGCGAACGTGCGCTGTAGTCTGCACCTATAAATAGACCGCACCGGGTAAAATTTCAACTTTAAACATCTATAGTCCGCAGATTATAGTCTGGAAAATACGCTAAACAGTGATAGGAGAGCGAACATCAAATAGTCGCTCACCAGCAAATCACGTGCAGCTTGGACGTCCCGTCTGCTTTTAAGACTTACCTGGCGTTCTGATCCTTCATCTTGACGAGCTCTTCGGCCGAGTCAAAAGTCACAATGTTGACGCCATGCTCGGATGCGAACTTGAGGTGCGATGGACACTTGATCGTGCAAGCGCACAGGACGCGGTCGGGAGTTACGCCTACGTCGAGCACGGTCATCATTTCCGGCTGAAAAGCAGGGAGTGATTTTTTTTAGTGACGCCTCAAACCACGCTGATGTTTAGGTATAGGGCGTTTTCGAGTGGCGTCAATCCGTCATTTTGTTGTTTGAATGAGTGAGAAAAAAAAACGTTTTATTTAGTAAAAACACACACACAGAAAAAAAGATGAGTGATGAAGCTTTTGTGCAGTACCGATTTCAGGTTGTCACGTAAATCTTCGAAATACTCGTCTCAAGCTCGAGCCATAGAACTCGTGACAACAAAATGGTGGTCGGAATGACGCCACCGAAAACGAACCTATTAGTGAAAGGCACGATCATGCTGTGGTCGGCATTCCACGATTGGCCTCACGCTCGCTACGACGTCTTGAGCTTGACGAATTCTACTTCCATAATTGGACATAAGGAGGAGATGTCAGACAACTTAGACGACTCCAAGCTTCCGACGTGATTTTTACATACATTACATAAATTGTCGCTGATATTCGATAATCCTGGTGATGACGTCACATCTTGATGCCATGACAGTACCTGGAACGCGTCTTCGACTGATGTGTTCAGAGTCCCAACCCTCCCGTACATCAAAAGTGGACCCCGAGGTTGCAACAAATGACGTCAGAGGAGCCGGTCTGCCATGTTGTCGGATGCCGCGATCCTGGCGGTTGGTCTTGGAAATGCTAGTCGCGGTGTGCCAACTGGCGCCTTCTTAGGTTTCCGTCGACCGTCTGGCTGCAAAGTGACCTGCAGCAGAACCGGCGTCTGGCGCTTCCACCTCTGCCGACATGCCACCGCCAGGATCGCGACAGGAAACTGCGTGACACGTTTATGACGTCAGCAGGCGTAATTTGAGGGACCACGTGTGAGTGCGCGGCAAATACACCAGTCGGAGACGCGCTCCGGGCACAGTATAGTTTAGGCGAGGGGCCCGGTGTGGCTTACTCCTGCTTGGCCCAAGACGTAAACCACTCTAGTGCGCATACACGGACTTGGTATACAGCATGTTTATTACGTGCCTGGCACACAGCATAATCACCTTGTTGGTACAGTCGAAGCCGATTCCATAAGAATTCAAGGCGTGGAGCACCACGGGATCTGCGCAAGCTTTCACAGCTGTAACAAAGATTTAATTATATAGTTTCTAGAGGTAGGAAAAGAGGCAAAACCGCTTACAAAGTTAAAAAGCACGAGAGAAAACTCCTGGAGCCAAATAACTTTTTAAAAGCCCCGTCTTAGGTCGCCGAAGCATTCCGGTGGGAAGGAGATTTTTCTTGTCCTCCCCCAGCTTCGTGTTGACCACGACATGTTGTTTATTTATTTGTTTATTTTTCCTGTTTTTTTTTTCTTTTTTTTTTGTTTTTTTTAGTACGATATTGCAAGTAAATCGTTTGATGCACAGCTCCCTACTTTCTTCCTCCCCCGTTTCCGTTTCCTTACATAGCGTAGCAAGCCGGTTCAAAGTGGCAGTTGAAGTTTTCAAATAAACGCTTTCTCTCTTTCCCCTTTTCTCTCCAACTTGAATATTTTATGCACTCTGCAGTATCGTTTCAAAGCACGAGCATAATACACAACAGAAGTCAATAAACAAATTGGCTTTTTCACTTCTCGTTATTGTTTGCAGCAAACTTCTTTTTTCTTCCTTTAATAAGGAGAAATATGGTTTATGCTGCTTTCTTCAACAACATTTCATTCAAATAAGTTAATGTGCTCGTGCTACCCACGCGGTTATGTTTTACTTTCCATGGCGCATAGAAGCTTGGCATTGTACGTGCTCAGTGCAACAGCAGAGAAAGTTGGAGTATCCTCACTCTGGGTTGTGAAAAAGTTCCACCAGGCGGCGATACCCAAACTTCTCGCCGCGAATACCCTGCTGAACGAAGAGCACGTGGCAAGTCACGGGTACCTTGTCATTATCGTTCCGTATCCAATGAAATTGAGGCATGGGGCCGACAAGAACGTCGAAGAACCGACCACGAAGTGAAGGCCTCTTCACACACTTGCGTTTGACTAGAACCGACTAAGACAAGACCGGTTTTTAAGCCCCTTGAGACGGCTTACGACCAGTTCTGCAGCAGCGCATCCGGTGGTAAGAGGCCTAAAAACCGGTCTTGTCTCATTCGGTCGAACTTGGTTCCAAGTGTGTGAACGAGCCTTGACAGGCGTGAGGAGCAAAGCCCCGCGTTTCTTGTAGCTGTCAGTGAAAGTAAATAAGAAGGTCATAAGATATTCCGCTCCCCGAATCGCCAGAGAGGAGAAAGGACGTCATCTAAGCCACTCGGTAAGGGAGAACGCACCATTTCTCTGACGTCACACAAAGGAAACATTACTCGTCAGCGGCCTTTCAAAGCCGCCGTCACACTGCTTAATACATCACACAAAAGACAGTCTGCAAACATGGTCAGAGGCAAGTCCCTTGTACGATGCATACATATATGTACGAAGCAAACCACCTTCGAGCGTGCTTGAGGTGTGTCAGCGTAGTACTTCTGTCATCGCGTCCGCAGCAAACACCGTGTCTTTTGCATGACACGGACCGTTTTACTGAAAGAGGGCGAGAGAGAAAAGGGGAAAGGGCTACCGCCGCTTTCCCCCTTTCTGATTGTGTAGAAAGAGTGAAAGTCTGGGATCAGAGGCTTCGCCGGTGTTGGGTGTCTGCTGTGCCCCAACTTCGTTCGCGCTTTCTTTTCTGTTTTGAACTCGCAAACTTAATTAGAGCCAGAGGCTTCAATGGCAACAGTCGGTCATCGGGACACCATTGCTGGGTCATAGGGTGCACGAATAAAAACAGAAAGCGTAGAACACTGTCCGAGGACATATGTAGCTTGCAAGGAATCCGTCAAGGCGAGGGCGGCTGCAATGTCTTTAAGCTCCATCGCTTTCCACATGACCCCTGTCTCCGGCGGCAGTGGATTGCGTCCGTAAACCGAAAAGGCGTTTCCTCAACGCCATCCTCTCGACTTCGCTCGGAACATTTCGTGAATGGAGCGCGCACCAAACGCTGTACCGCCGATGAACATAGGGTACGCTCGCAATGTGCGGGCGAGTTTTCTCGTGATAACTGCTGTCTCAGCTTGTAAAATTTTGTAACTTAATTTATCTTAATAGTGATAATTTGCAGTGGTGACTGACTCGATTTTATCATCTACAACATTTAGTTGAAGGCTCATTTCCGCCGCCGGGTGAAGCTGGAAATTGTTGAAAACGTATTTCTATTGTTTTTATTTTATTTTTATTTTTTTATCGCGATCTTCTGCGCGATATTAGGGGGCCGGCAAAAGCGTCCTTGGAGTGCCGCTGGTGGGTTGTTTCCGTTGACTAAGGCGCTTTGAGGCGCTTGATAGTCGCTGTAGGGAACGTCTCATGTGTTGCGATCTGCGTTTTCGAGCCCAGTGTGCACGTTTCTTTGTTTGAGTCATGGCATGCGCCAGTGTGGCGACGGGGGGAACAGCGGCAGCGAACGTGCCAGCGATAGAAATTGGAGGTGAGTACCCAAAATATTGCATCAAATAGTAAGATAATTCGTGGCTGCTTCGAGGCTTTCTGCGGTTCGAGAAAAGTACATCTGGAGCGTCTTCGTCGTTCATTCACAAGGAAATATAAGAACAGGGACACGAAGATAAAAACAGCAGAGCAAGACGATATGTAGCAGCTCCGGGGGTTTACAAAGTTAATTGAGGTTCCCGTTTCGTGTATAACTTGTTGATTACAACTAAAAGCGGCTGCGTTGAAATAGGCCCATTGCAAGCAAAAATGTATAAATGGTTCATCATTTCCAGTCATGCGGAAAGCAATGGAGCTTAAAAACATTCCAGCCGTACTTGCCTTGCAGGATTTCATGCAAGCTACATAGGTCCTCGGACAGTATTCGACGCTTTCTGTCGTTATTCGTGCACCCTACCACCCAGCAATGGTGTCCCGATGAACGGGGGACTGTTGCCATCGAAGACCATGACTCTAATTAAGTTTGGGAGTTTGAAACGTAGAAGAAAGCGCGAACGAAGTTGGGGCACTGCAGACGCCCAACACCGGCCAGGCCTCTCATCCGGGACTTCCACTCTTCCTACATAATCAGAAAGGGGGAAAGTGCCGGTAGCCCTTTCCCCTTTTCTCTCTCGCTCTCAAAATGGCGCTACCCACGAGACCAACTACCCAGAACATAATTTACGGCTCGACGTTCGTTTTCTTTCCACCCCAAAACAGCCGGTCGAGAATTGGCCGGTTTCAATCGCGCTCACCCCCTTTTCCATGTATATATTTATATATATATACATATGTATATAAAAAACAGAAAAGTATATGAGCCCATTCTCGTGGACTCCGAAAAGCTGCAAATACGTTGCCTCGGGAAAAAAAAAAAAATGTTGCACAGATCGCAGGAAGTCCATGTTACACGTCATTCTCAATATGGCGACGTACCACGGCATGAACGACGCGATGGCGGCTAACGACGGACCAACGTTGCGACGGACGTGGAGCCGCCGCTACTTCAGAACCGTCGTTTGCGGTACCGGTCAATAGAGCTTTAAGAGCAGAACGTCGAGCGGAATGGATATAAGCGCGAAATAATCGCACGAAAAACGGTGCACGCAAGTTCATCGTCGTTGTCGTCTGCATCACATGCCGGAGAAGCGGAGAAAAAAAGAAGAAAAGAAACTCTCACGGGTGAAGCTCCGTGACTTCCGGCCATGAGGTTTCGTGCTTGTGTGTCGGTTTCAAGCACTTCAACTTGCTTTGCTTTATTAAAAATGCACGCGACTCTTCAGCAAAATATTGATTGGGTAGTCTCCTGACACCATATTAAATCGCCTAGCAAAAAAATTAAAAAAAAATATATATTAAAAAAAAACGGGGGGGGGGGGGAGGGGGGGGGGTCAGTGTTACTTTAAAGATTCGAGCTTACAAAGTCAAAGCTCCGACCGTTGCCCGACGCACCTCTGCTCATTTGGCATTGAGTGGAGGCTTGTACATTTGGGACGGAGCCTCTTTTCCAGTTTTTATGTTACACGTGCTCCGATCCACGTAGGAACCACCGTCTCGGCGTGGCGTAAGAGAGGTGAGTCAGTGGACGGTGAAGTACGAGAACCAATCGCGTTACCATAAAATGGCGTGACATTGGGCAGCTCTTGACGCCACTGTTTCATCTTGGCATCCAGGTCACTCAAGTCGCAGACGAAGAACGCTGCGTCCCCATCCTGCGATCGGTTAAAAACGAAACAAGTTGAAATGCCTCGACATTTTTTTTTTCTCTCGTTACAACAGTTAACCGTACCTAATACCATTACAATTGTGCGGACGATCCCGTGAAGTGAATGAGCAGCGTCAGCTGGTGCTTACACATCGACGACGTTCTCACTCACAGGTGCGTTTACGCCGCAGAGCAACCTCTGCTTGCTCGCGCAGCCACGTGTGACGCTCCATGTGGCTGTGATGTCATGACCCTATCGACCCGCATAACTTGGCAGGAAAATTTAGCGGAAAATATTCCCGCCAAATTTAGCGGAAAATGTTTCCATCAAGTTTAGCAAAAACATTTTCTCGCCAAATTTAGCGGGAAAGTTTTCGCTAAATTCAGCGGGGCCGATAGGGTCATGACGTCACAGCCACGTGCAACGTCACATGACACGTGATGCTACTAACTAGATCTTGCACATACGTTTGGACGTCTTGGGAACGAGCGCGGGCTTATATGAGGCTTTGCGAACGCTTAAAGGCGAAGCTTAAAGGGATACTTCAACGAAATTCGAAATATTCCCGTCGTGATCAAAAATAGGTTGAATATGATCCACAATATCCGTAAAAGACAATCGCACGTTTGTATTTTGAGCCTGGTGTCTGTATTTTTCGTTATAAACGGCCCACTCCGGCAAGCGCTCGGAGAAGGCCTAGCGGAGACCACGTGACATCCAACGGAATCGTGACGAAGGTCGTCTCGGGACGAGCAAAGCAATGGAGAGGCTGACGTCGAGAGGATGGTCTAGTAGTTCCAGCCACCGAAGCGACTGCTTTTGTACGAATTTTGAGTAACGGGTTAAATCTTCTATAATCTTGTAGGGGGACAATAGCAACTTCTGCGACACACAAAAGGCATTCTCGGGAAGAGGGGAGTTCCTCCTTCCCCTCTTCTTTCGTCGTGGCCGGAAGCGAGACAACCTCCGTCACTAGCTGTCAAGGTTCCTAGACGAGCATTACAAACGAGGCGTTAGCGACATCCACCAGGTGCTCTTTGCTAATCGTTTAATTCGTTTTAAAATTCCTTTTCGAGACTTTTTTCACAAGATATTGGTATGTTCGATGTGATACTGCTCCTTCGAACATATATAGACCAAAAAATGAGCGCCGAAATTTCGTTGTAGTATCCCTTTAAGCGCCCGCCAAGTTTTTTTTTTTTTTTTTTTTTTTTCTTTTTTTGTGTGTGGCTTCTAAAAAGCTGCAAATACGTTGACTGAAAAAAAATGAAAGTTGCGCAGAGAACCGGAAGCACTCTGTGCATTCCATTCTCTGCGTAATTCCCAACATGGCGGCGTCCAGGGGCATAGCCAGGGGGGGCGGGGGGGGGGGGGGGGGGGCTAATGGGGCTTCAGCTCTCCCCCCCCCCCCCCCCCCCCGAAATCCAGCCGACCCTATAATATACACGTTCATTTTGACCCCCTCCCCCTCTACGCACCCCGAGTCATGGACATCCCCAGCCACCCCACCCGCCCCCGTAAAAAATTACTGGCTACGCCAGTGAGGGCGTCGTATCGTGGGAGTCGCGGGATAGACGGCTAAACGAAGCGGACTAAGCGGCGGCGGCGGACGACGGGTGTGGGACCTCTGCTTCAAAGTGTAGTTCGCGGTACCGGCGAATCTGTCTAGCTTCGAAAGAGCAATCGTTTACCGATCAAAGCAATCAGGATTTATTCCGTCCGACGCGCCCGACCACCGAGCTGATTCGCAAAAAGACGTCACCGAGTCGTCGTCCCTTCTACTGGCTGAACACATCGCTCGTCTTACGAACACGAATTGCGATTTCCGAATTTTTTTTTTCTGCCTCGCACGGCCGGGAAAACGAAGGAAAAAACAAAACGCGGTCGGGTGTAGCCTCGTGACTTCCGGCAACTGTCTCCCCCTCTACATTTGTTTTTTCCTCCCCGGTCCAGTTACGGTCTCAAATTCAAGCAGTTTATGTATATATATATATATATATATATATATATATATATATATATATATATATATATATATATATATATATATATATATATATACGTGACGTGGTAGCAAAATATTGATTGGCTAGTCTTCTGCCACTATTATCAATCGCCTGGCAAAACATAAAAAATAACAATTTGGGGGAAGGCCGGGGGGGGGGGGGGGGGGGTCGTTAGTGTCCTTTCAGGGAACACAAAACGTGGCTTTTATGCCCATGCTACTTGCTTGGGGATTAGTTCTTCGGCGTTATGACGGCTAATGCTTTAATCCAATCGACATGCAGAGCGACCATACCATGCTTGGGACACAACGCGCCACACCACACGTTGGCACGCATCTATCAAAAGTTCAAAACTCATTTACAAGTTCTTCATCCTAAAATGCCCGTCCGTCTTCTTTCCCGCAACACCCTGCGATCTGCACAGGGGATCAGGGAATAGGGAGTTCTACTAGATGCAATCAAATTTTATTTGCATCTGCAAGTATAGGTGCCGGAGCCACGGACCAATAAAAAAGCCAATCTTTGTTGGCTTGACGAGGTCCAAACCCCGAGTGCTTGGCAGGGGGTGACAGAAATGCAGGGGAAAAAAATCGGAGTAACAGACATACAGAAAACACATTAGCTAAAATGTTAAGATAAATAATTACATGTTATACAAAAAGTAGGTACAGTGATTTACGATCCGAACTATCAACGTCAAGGTTATCTATGCAATATTTAGTGAGTATTGTGGGATAGGTTATAATAGAGGGACTGTAAGCCGCAATTTGTACGATAATGGGAGACTCTCCATTCCTCCGAACAGGAGATGCGGATGATAGTTATATTTCTGGTTAAGTTCGATGTATGCCTCAATAGATCAATCACTTCTAGTGATGAAAAACAAAATGACCTAGCCAGGAGGTATTCATACAATCGATATATATTGATATTTTTTTTTAATAATGATTCTGTGTGGAATAAGTAACAAACGCCTCCGATAAAGCGTAACACTCTCTTTTGCTTCAATTTTACCTACAATAACGACACCCGATAACCAGGGCCGGCTCTAGGGGTGGGTGACCTAAGCGGTCGCCCAAGGCGCCACCAAAAAAGGTGGCGCCACAGCGCATAAAAAAAAAAGAGGGGGGGGGGGGGGGGGGGGAGGCGCCAAAGCCGGAGTTCACCCGGGCGCTTTATGGTGTAAGGCCGGTCCTGCCGAAAACGATACAATGCATGTGCAAAGGCGTCAGCGGAGTATCGACTATCCCTATCGGAGTTATCGGAACGACCTACTAAAACTCCCTCATAATAAAGCAAAAAATTGCAAAAACAACAAAATTATCGAAAGCGTCTTTTCTGCGGTATCAGACCGCAGACTTCACGTTTATGTCTAAAATCTTTGTGGCGAGCTGCGAAGTACCAGCAAAACCTTGGCGAAACCGTAGGCGATAGATCGCTGAACACAAAAGCAAATAGTAGTTACAATCATTCAACGCGTTACGCGTACCTGTTGGTCCTTCACCTTGCGAGCCACGTCAAAAACGCTCATTTCGGCGAAGACCGAAGGGCTGCCACAAACTTCGTTTTCCATATTGGTCGCTCTTTCCCCGCACGATTGCCCGCGCACCTGCGTTACTTTCAGCGACCACCGCAGTGAAGAGACAGCCTCACGACGGGAAACGCTCCGAGGTTAGAACAAAACGTGAGCACAAATAATGCGCAGCCACGCTCGCAACGCAACGGTGCCGAGGTCTCCATATACCTGAACGCAGTCAGACAACAGCTTTGTGACAGCTGCAAAGTATGACTGCACCTTCTGCTAACGACACTGTCATCCGGTGACAGCGAAAAAACGTATATCATTACGTTTTGTGCACGAAAGCGAGAGGTCCCCGTCGTTCCGAGCCCAAACAAGGTTCGGTTCTGTCGCTTAGATATGGATAACGATGACCTTTAAGAAAGAATATGTAGAATGCAAGAAACCGGCGCCACAATCCAATGAAGCCGATCGAGCACCGTCAAAAGGGTTTCGTCGTGGCGCTCATCATCCTTGCGCGTTTGCAATGCGGAGCAAAAGTTCGTCTGCTTCTTGCACACGGGTTGTGATGACGTCAGAACGCCGACTCTTATTGGCTGATTAAAAAGAAAAATAGTGGGCAGACCTTAAGGCAGCTAGCATTGAGCTCTACCCACTACCCTTCCAATCAAAGCCAATCAGAACACAGCGTCGTTCTGACGTCGCCGCAACCCTTGACCAATGTTACAAGATTACCTCAGTTGCGGAACTCCCGCGGAAGGGGTACCCCCTCACTCACTTTCTTCCGCCTCCCGTCGTTCGAAGCGCCATCTATATTTTCATCTCATAACAGTGCGTTCCATAGAGCACGGTGGAACGCTATCTAGACGCTGCGCTTCGAAAAAAAAACGTATCCCATAGAATACACTGCAGTTACCGAAGCATCCGTCCGTCGCGTCGAACGACGGGAGGCTATTCGCTAAAGTGTCGTTCGATGAAACGTGGGCGTTCGCTAAAACGTCATTCGATCAAGTGAGTGCCTCCCGGAGGCGAGTCGTAGTGAGTGAGGGGGGTACTGCTCGTGCATGCAGCGTCTATGAGCAGTTCCGTAACTGTGCTAATTTAATAACGTTGACCAAGAAGCAGACGACTTGATCTCCGCATTAGCGACTATACCAATCACGCATAGTGAATGCACCGTGATCTTAGGTCTTTTGTGTGTTTGGTTGGTTCAGCCGGCGATAACATACACGCGAAGAAAACGAGCGCCGTGATGATGCACTTTTGGCGCTACTTGATGACTGGCTCCATCAGATGGAAGCGTTAGCACGGTATAACCGCGGTTTCCTTTTGAAAATATTTGAGAAATTATCACTGCAAAGTGAATCTTTATCGACATCAGTAAGCACGCATCGAGTTCCATTCCTTTTTCTCGCTACCCCATGGCTTCCCGTGCGCAATTCCGCCCTGACGGAGTATTTTTCTCGTGAGCACACAGAAGCTGCCCTGCTGCGGCGAGTTGAGACACGCCACAAATTGCAACGCCTACTCCGCGAATGCCGTTCCTCCGCGGCGCACCAGTGCGCGGGGAGAAGCGCACTCAACGGGCCTAGGTAACCCACCCTAACAGACCATGAACAGTAAATATTGCGGGACTCCTCAGTAATCCACCTTTAGTATCTTCTCTTTTAAAAGGCTTCCCCCTCTCGGTACTTTCAGCGCTCGATACCGTGATCAAATCGAATATAGCGCGTTCTTCCAAGCAATCATCGAAAGATATGAACACTGAGACGTTGCAGCGAAAGATATGAACACTGACACTGAATATATGAACATTAAGACGTTACCCTCTGTCATTCTTTTTCTGTTACTTCCAATTGCGTTCCTTAACGTTCCTCGCCGATTTTAAAGAAAACGGTAAACTAACACCAGCTCGCCTCCGCCATCACTGCTCTAACGTTCGGACTCAAAAATGAGTAAATTGCGTGTACGGAATTTCGCACGGAACGTCATACGTGGTCAGCGAAATAAATGTCGTGCCGAGAGGCTTTGGCAAAGCCGCCGAGCGACTTCGATGAACGGAAAGCAGTCTGTTAAATTGGGTGTTCCAAAGCGACCAGCTTCCGACGGATGCTCGTGCATTACACTTTTCTCGTGGGCTGTGGCTACCCTTTTGCGTCAATATTCCGCAGAGTTCTCATCCAAAGGTATGTTGTTTCGATTTTATAATCGAAAGCCGGTGCGTAAGGCTTACAAATGATCCTACCTGGTTCACGCATGAGGTGATCGTTCACTTCACGCGCCATCAGAGCCGTCCTTGCGCACGCTCGCACAGTTGAGCACACGGACGTTAGAAGACGCGCGGTGTCTATTGACCATATGCATATCAACCCAGAAACACGAGAACAGGGTGAGCAACAAGAACACGTGATACGTGTCAAGGCGGAAATGTGCCGCTGTGCGATTTCGTGCGCACATCAAGCACACAGCCGTTGAAATGCCCGGTCAACCTCGCGGCATGCCTGCCTTTGGCGACGCCAGGGCTAGTTTCAAGGCGCGCCGCTACGAGGCGCCACCAACCCATGATGGAGCTAGGGAGGCTGTAGTGAGGGTGGGCGCAACTCGAAACCTGGAGAGCGTTTGCAATTTAATGGCGGCGCCTGAGAGAGAGGATTCGAGAAAGGATATGCGCCAGTGTTGCCTGCACGAGAACAGGCGCCCGCTCTGTTGCAACTCTGTTGCTCCATGCGCCTTTCCTCCTCTCGCCTCCCATTGCAAGCAACGAGCGCCTTGGCGCAGCCTCTCTCGCTTCCTTCTCGCTCCGAGAATTGCAAACGTCGAGCGGAGAAAGCAAAGTTGCCAGACAAGCAGCAACGTCCAAGATGGCGGAATTTACCATTTTTCGCGTTAAAAAAATACTTAACCTATCGCAACAAAACTGGTGGCTATGGAAAAGTAATCATTTATACCTTGTGTAAATTATTCAAGCACCTTAATGGGCTTTCATGACCCGAGTTAGGAAAGAAAACGACCCTTTGCCCCATAGACTCCCAGCAAAATTTAGCAATTAAATGGCGTCCATGTCCCGTGATCGCCGATC
Source organism: Ixodes scapularis (assembly GCF_016920785.2). Lineage (NCBI taxonomy): Eukaryota > Metazoa > Arthropoda > Arachnida > Ixodida > Ixodidae > Ixodes > Ixodes scapularis. The sequence continues at coordinate 29,482,669 of NW_024609868.1, forward strand.
TAGCAGTTGCACCCACCCTCACTTGAGCCTCCCTAGATGGAGCTAGATGGAGCAGACGACGCCACGGTAGGGTGACCACCCGCCCCGCTACTCGCGGGACTGTCCCGCATTGAGGGCTCGTGTTTCGCGTCCCGCCAGAGAAATTCCCGAATCTTCAATACGTCCCGCATTTCACACTGTCGTAAAATTCACTCTGCAACTCATGGTGCTGCCCACTGATCTCTATGTCATTGAGATCAGTGGTGCTGCCGAACAACGGAGCACGGGGAAGCGCGGAGGTTGCTGGTAATCGTGTTAATCGCAATGGTCCATTTTCTATACAAGCATTGCGAGAAGCGACCGTCGTCCTTGCAGGTGAGCCGGCGCGCATGCGCCGTGGTGCCTCTCCCCTTGGTGTCAAAATATTGTAAGAGAAAATTGCTCGCCAGAAGTTTAAATATAAATTATTGTAATTATATTCATATCGCAGTGTCAATGCGAAAGGGTTGTTGTGGAATTGATTGTTTTCGTGAAGACAACCACACAAGGCAAAAAGCCTCCAAGTCACAAAGGTCGAAAGAACATAATGTTACAAAATGTGTGTATGACCATGTTGATAAAAGTAAGCGTTTACAGGAAATAATAACCCGAAAAAGATATGCCGTTTCTTATTTCCAATTGATGCGCATCGTGTTCTGCTGCAGTCGAACTTTACGCTTTCAACTTCGACACAATTAAAAGCATATTTAGCATTAAAAAATAACACTGGGAGCGAATATTATTTTAACTTAACTGGTCATATACAATACGCAGGTGTATAAACAGCACAGGATATTAAATGTTTTTACAGAGCCTCGGTTCGTGGTGTGCGTGTTAACAAATTTCCTCTACCGTCCCCTCCCCTCCCCCCGTGTTTTCGATGTTAATTTAATTTTCTCAGCAAACATGGAACTATGCGGAGCGCAAGTTCGTCTGCTTGTTTTGCAGGGATTGCGGCGGCGTCGAAACGCCCAGCTCCAATTGAGGGATAGTGGGTAGACCTCAAGGCAGCTTGCATTGATGTCTAACCACAATTCAGCCAATCGGAGCTTGGCATTCTAACGTCACGCCAACCCCTGTGCAAGAAGCAGACGAAGTTTTTACGTCAATTATGAAACTATACTCCGCCGCCGACCAACTAAACCAATCACCCGCAGCAAATGCACCGCGACCGTGTGATTTCTTTTTTTTTTTTTTTGCGCGGCGCAAGTGTTTGTTTCTTGTGCAAGGGTTCCGGTGACAATTGCAGTGACGTCGAGCAAGGGTTGCAGTGTCAGAACACCGAGCTCCGATAAACTCTGACGGAGGGATAGTGGGTAGACCTCAATGCTAGCTACCTTGAGGTCTACCCACTATCCTTCCAATCGGAAGCAGTCAGAGCTGCACTGGTTTGGTCAGCCACAGCAAACCCACAGACAACGAGCTCCGTGACAAAGCACTCTCGACAATCCTCGGTTGGCTCCATTGGATCCTATGCGGAGGGCAAGTCGTCTGCTTGACGCCGCAGGAGTTGCGGTAACGTCAGAACGACGCTGAGCTCTCATTGGCTTCGATTGAAAGGATAGTGAGTAGATCTCAATGCTAGATTCCTCGAGGTCTGCCAACACCACCTAGATGGAAAGCCGCAGCGCTTCCCTCTCTCCCTTCAAGGAGCGTCGGCATGAGTAGGCTGAACTGGTAGTGCGCTTCTCCGCAAGGGTCCCCTTGACAGTTGGCTTCTTTGCAATGCACGTTCTCTGCCTCAGCTCCATTTGCATTGCTGCTGTAAATCTCAATAGACCGATCTCACCAGCTAGTTTGAGTACGCCACCGCTGCCGACATGCATCGTGGGAGCTGTAGTCTTTCTGCACGCGCGACAACCCTGCTGCAGGTCTGCGCGAGCACAGCACGAGGCGGCATGAGCTGTCTCGTGAACTGGCGTCTGCCTCCTATGAACTACAGTTATGGCGGCGTCACGCATGCGTGGAACGCTTGGTGACATCGGTCTATTCTAAATGCTTTCCTAACTTTAGTGTTACACTCTTTGCAAAAAAAAAAAAAAAGACACAATATACATTTTGTTCCCATCATCCAAAGGGGCAAAGTAAAAACAACAGGTTCCTTGTTGCAGGACACCAAAGAAAATGTACAGTAAATGTATTCATGCACACTCACTGATCTTATGCATGGCTAGAAGACTTGCCAAGACAACTGTTGCAATAATTTTCTGGGTTATGGAAGCACGACTAATACAAGGACTCACTTTGCCCGTGAAGTCATGTATGCCCCAACTCCACACCTGTAACAGCATTAGGTGCTATCAGATGGTGACATAAAACTGTTGTCAAGTTTGGTGCAAGACTGTGAACGATAGCTTTTGTGAAATAAACAAGTCAGCCACTTATGAAAACTTCAAATTTCTTTTTACTTCTCTACCTGAAAAAAAAAAAAAAAGAGGAAGCCTAGTTAACTCAGGAAATGCCCAAATATGCATGTGAAACTTTCCATTGATACCACCAGAAATATGGTTGAGAAATGTATAACACTATGTACAGCTATGCACTTTACTGATGGAACAAATCTTTTTCTTTAGCTACATGTCTTGCTTCATTCCTTGGGAAACCGCTTTGATGTGAAAGTGTTGCCTGAAACAAGACAAAAAAAACACAAAATTTAGAAAGGAACACATGAAACAGACACTGCATTTTATGATATTCTAGAAGTATGGCCCCACTCCAGTGGTGTAGCGAGGAATTTTTTTCGGAATTGAGGGGAAGGGGGGAAGGGGGCATCAAAATGCAGGCGAATATTATAGGGTCGGTTGAATTTCGGGCGGGGGGGGGGGGGGGGGGGGCTGAATTATAAGCCTTCTTACTTGCCGTGCCACTGCCCTACTCAAACAAATGGCCTGCTTTCATACAGACAAGAAGCAAATGTCCTATTTCTACAAGAGAACCACATACCAAGTATAGCATTAAAACAGTAACACATTCTCTATAATTGGTGAAGACATAAACACCGAATTTAGCAACAGAATCTAAGAACCCCCTGGCAACTTGGCAAACACTTCAATTGCTACTATGTGAGCTTCATTTGCAACACATGCCCATGTATGTGCCTCAATTCAACACTTCGCAACATAACCTTCACATCTTTGATGTGTATGTCAGGCTACGTCAACATTGCCCTCCCATGCTGTTTGTTGCTCATAACACAAAAGAATGTTGCATTACTTTCTCTCAACTCAACTACACTGAATTCACAAAGGGCAAGATCTATGCTTCGGCACGGCTGCATTGAAACAGAGTACTGTCTGCTTACCACTCACAGAACAATGTCTTTTCTAAATTCTTTCAGGAGCAGTCGTAGAAATAGAGAATTTTCAACTGTGACTTGCGAACTACCTAAATGCCTAACTGAAAGTTAAATATGACAAGAGTTTTAGTACTATGAATATAACCTAAAAATGGTATAACCTGCAAACATATATATTACTCCAGACATGACCATGGAAACTTTGCTCAGAGTACAAGCCAAAACAAATTATTAATATTGCTTTACTAAATCATATGGTCATAACCAAATTATGCCAATATGGCTCCAAAATCCCAACTAAAACTGGTATTAACCTTGCTATTGACTCCTTAGCAGGCCATTTGTGGGATGGCTGCTGCAGCCAATGCCCTAACAGGCAGAGTGTAGTCAATTTCGGGCATCTTGTGCTTTTTCGTAGCAGTATCAAGCTGATGACTAGAACTGCTTCTTGGGTATTCTCGTGCATACCTCCTAATTTCAAAAGCAGAAAAATCATGCGGCTGGAACTCGTGAAACTGAGCCAATTGTAGACACCGTAGCGTGAGGGGACATTCTGCAGTCACCATAGCTGCTTACCGGCATTACCACCCAACCCAAACCCATAGTTCTGCTCTTCGTCTTAGACCACCGAAATCAAAGGTTGGTACTAGTACAACTCTCAGAATTACAATAGTATTGAAAGAGTAATTATGCTCCATAATTCAATGAGGCAGAGCGCTCTAGGAATAGTTGTCACACTAAAACAGAGAAAGTGTTTAAAACAGCACTCATACATTTCTTGTCATGGTTCATTGTTGGTTTGGAACACATATCAACCGTGCAAGAGAAAGCATTCATGCCAACTTTCACACTACTCTATTCCCTCTCAGCAACCACTCCTTCAATGGTGCTCATTATTAGAAGTGGGACATGCATCTGGAGAATTTGTTAAGTTTTAGATTCCGAGAAGTGTGCAGAGTGAGTTAGAATCGTACAAAGACGAAGTCAGAAGCCACTTTGGTGCCCCTTTAGGGATCCGAATTAGCACCCACGGGGCACTATCCCAATAACAAAGCACTGGTGAAATTGTCCCTTTACAGCTGTGAAATGAGGTAGCACCAGCAGGTGCGATGATGACCTTACGCCATGTGGCTGTCTCAACAACAAATATGCAGGGGTCAACTAACCTAGAAGATGCCTCGCGTACCACAGTTACGCTGGGCTCGTTTGAAACATGTGCTTCATGCGGTCCTTGCTGGTCCAAAGGCAATACAGGGCAGCAAGGCCCAAACCTACGCCGCCTCCCAGGGCACACCTGCGAAGACCGCCTGCAAGAAACACAAACAAAAAACTCAACCACTCACTCTCATTTGGCTGGGGAAAAAAAAAATATTCACTCCAGGCAAACTGGTCTACCAAAAACAAAAACAGCACAAGAAACGAATGGATCATTGCATTAGTTGACCACAGACCCTGCAATCTAGCCCCCATTACAAGTAAGTGTTTGCCAGTTACTCTCACCATGAGATGCGGTTCACACAGTTGCGTTCAACTGTGACCGAGTGCACTGCGCCCGTTTGGGATCAGTTGCGACGATAGAACGCACCGGCACATTGACACCATCTGTCGGATGGCACTGGTACACGCCCAGTCTGTGTATATAACTAGATTAAAGGTTTCACAATATTTCCGAGACGAAATCTATGCACTACCTATTAGAAGGAACGGTTGGTTAAATGCAGCTGAATGCACTCTATAAGAGTGCATTCAACCGCACTGTGTAAGGTCATAGTGCAGCTGAATGCACCATGATGCCGGGACAGAGCTGTACCTGTTCGCCGTACAGGCTAAAGGGATGCTGAACCAAAATTCGGAGCTCACAAAAAAAGGCTGGAGCGATGGGCGGGACGCTGCAAAACCCACAAACATCACTCATACAGCAATATCGCTAACGAATGGCCGTATTTTTGGAAAAGAAGTTTGCAATTGAACATGATCGACGGGACATGTGACGTCACAATTTTCATTCTCTTTCCTCTTCACTTTGTCCCCAAAAGCAGGTGACAGTTCACCTGCTCCTGCAAGGAGGACAGACACGAGGCCGCTTCCCTTCATTCTCGACTGTTCAAAGAGAATCATGACGTTACATTCCTCGCTTGGTCGCGCACTTCCTTTTCAAAAATACGGCCATCCATCTGGGATATCGATGTATCAGTGATGTTTTAAAGTTCATAGTGTACCGTTCAACGCTTCTGTGGCCTTGTTTTGCGAAATCCAAATTCCGGTTCAGCATCCCTTTAAAGGCGTCATGAAACAATATCGGGTTGGAATGTTCATGACTTCACACAGGCGTACTGGTCCTAATCTTGCCCAAGTATACTTGCATGGACTGCCACTGATTCAGAAGCCTCTTGGTTGCAGTGAAATTGTGAGGATAAAAGGAGACTATTTCTTTCAGTCTTGCCTTCGCAAAGCTTGATGACATATTTGCGGGACCGAAACCAACCGCCTGACGACAGTCGAGCACGGCTCACGCATGGGACACGAGAATGTGAGCACTCGACTTCGGCTTGCTACAATCAATGCATCGGCAGACACTCGAGTAGTGGCTGGTGTCCAACCATTGCAATGATGAGAATAGCCAAACTCTTACAATGCCTGGAGCTCAGCAGGCAGTTTCTATTTGCCAACCCCAGCACGTGGTCATGATTAACGCTGCCGGCATAGGATAGGCACCAGGCCAAGTGGCCGCTTGTTCTGGCTCCGAGTTGAGGGGATGCACAGTGCTTATATTTATAAAATTTATTTGCCGACGGTCATTGCTTAGAAAGAAAAACTATGCAAATTTATTTTGTTATTAACGTTAGAAAGTAGTTCTGAGTGGTATTTAGCAAAAGTAGAAAAATTGTTTCATGGCCCCTTTAGGGTAGCTTTGCCAAGATGACAACTCTGCACAAGAAATCAATGAGCTCCAACGTGATGGGTTTGTAAAATACCTGGAGGTTGGCAATCTATTAATTAATTAATTAATTAATAATTAATGTATTTATTTATTCATTCATTCATTCATTCATTCATTTATTTATTTACTGTACATACCCTCATGCGCCGAGGCATTGTAGAGAGGAGGGGCAAAGCAAACACAAATAAAACAAACTGACAAAACAAAAAAACAATCGGCAAGAAATTTAAATATCAAAAATACACTGAGATTGGCAAAACCAGTAAGCAATATCTGTTATGAACAAAATAAAATGACCCATGTAGGCTCATCAAACAGAAATGTAAACAAAGATTGGCGAAAAAGAAAATAATCGGGTATAGTTGCGATATCTGCTGGAAGGATGTTCCAGTCGTTTGATGTATGCGGGATAAATGAATAAAAAAAAAGTGTTTGTTTGGCAACGTGTTAATCCAACTTTATCCAGATGGTCCAGACGGGAAGGGTAATAGTTAGGCAATGTAAAGAAATGATCTCGCAGAGACCGATGATAATACACTTTATGAAACAGGCAAAGTCGAAAAAACTTTCTGCGCAATGGCAGAAGGTAACAACAAACTGGACTTCGTTGATGATATGCTGGCTGTTCGATTATAATTAGACAGAATGAAACGAACGGCGTTATTCTGAACTAGTTCGAAAGCTTTATGCAGAAAGTCGTGGTTAGGATCCCAAATAGAGGCTGCGTATTCCAATTTTGACCGTACAAGAGTGTTGTAAAGAAGTTTTAAGTTAACTGGGGCCGTTCTGAAGTTTCATCATAGGCATCCTAACATGCGGTTAGCGTTGGCGATTATTATATCGATATGAGGCTTCCAGGTTAATGTCAACGATATGGTAACACCCAGATAACGGTACGAGTTTACAGATTCAAGTTGAATGTCGGTTAGTGTTATGCTGAAGGGCGTGCGCCTTGCCAGGAAACGCGCATTAGTTTGCATTTGTTAGGGTTTAGTTCCATACGCCATTTTTTGCACCAAAGAGTAATATTATTTAAATCAGATTGCAAAATGCATTCATCACCATCATCATGAACTTCCTGATAAATTACACAGTCATCTGCGTATAAATGCATGGAGGAAGAAACACAACTTGGTAAATCATTAATGAATATTAGAAAAAGAAGTGGGCCTAAAACCCAAACACAGTGTGATGCAAAGAACAAAATGAAGGAACTTTTTTAAGATTCTTCCAAGGTCCTTGTAGCCAACGAGGCAAAGATGCTAAATCTACACTTACTACTGGACTTGTACAGAAGCCCCGTGAGGGTCCCGGCCGCCAGCGTGTTCAGCTCATCGTCGGCTCCACGCACGAAGGAGAAGAGAACTCCAAATCCGCTATACATCACCGCTGCAAGAGAAAAAAAAAAGCTTAAGAAAGTAATAAAGGCATCACTTCATAAGGTGTGTTAAGTTTCCGGAGCTCAATGAAAAATATCTCCTAAGAACACACATAAATCAAAGAAATTAAAGGTATAAGTGTATGGAAACAAAGACCTCTAAGGGAGTGTCCTCAGTGTGAAGCAACATGTTTCCGGGTCCTGTATTACACAACACAAAAAATGCAGGACAATGAACAGCCAGTGCAGGGCAAAGACTGGCAAAGTTTGAACCAGGATAAGAAGATTTACACGACATTGTCGCACTTTCATGTTCAGACATGAGTACCCTACTTCTGTGTTTTGAGGCAGAGCAACCATGTCACTATGGAGTGCAAAAACCAAGTGCCACTGTATATGCTGTCGTAGGAAACAGTAGCACACCGCCTCGATGCGCAGACTTCACTGACAAAACAAACACCAAAATTTTCCGAGTCATTGACGCTGGTTATACATGCCTTGCACGTACGTCACATGATGACGTCGAACACCGGTATCTACCATGCTGGTGGTTGACTCGACGGCCCTTCGCAGCGAGAGCAATGGTAAACTGCGACGCGCTCGGCTGCAGCAATTAACCCGTATCCCGATGATCGTCCGATCGTTTCGTCAGCGTGCCCCACTAGAGAGAGTAGCCGTCAAGTTAGAGAAAGTATGAGCGGCAGGAAAAAGATGCGGCCGCGGATTATCGAGTTTGCGGGACACATTTCATAGTGGCGAACGGCGGCCCTTTTCTACCGTTGTTTACGTTCGCGCAGGCCTCTGCATCGGCTTTTGGTCGTTGACCTTCGTTCCATAACGCCGTTTTCACGCTTCGAGCGCACCTTCGGGGCTCCCGGCCGAATCCGGCGAGTGTCGCGCCGCGAGCACAGCCCGACGGCGATCGGTCGGCGGCGGCCCCCGTGTGCAAGGTCGCCGAACCGCCGCCGCCGGGTCATCGGTTTGTGCCGTCCGCGATACGATAACCTTTGCAAGGAGCGAAAGTATGCAGGCCAGCCGGTTAGGAAACATCATAATATAAACCCTGAGACATGGACAGTTTCTTGTTTGTTATATGATTTATCCTTGTCTCAGGGTTATGATTATGACGGTAACATTGCGTTGTTTACCCGTATTACGCAACATCATAATTTTCCTACAGGCGACTCCTAGAGCCGCTCGTCAAATTATGAAGCGCGCAATTAAGCTTTTTCTTTTTTTGGTGACACGGCATCCCTTCGCGTCAAAACTTCGTCGGCGGCATTTCGAAACTTTCTGCTCGTAACGCAATCGCACCAATGCCGAAAAATTCCGCACGTACTGGATAAACGTCATCATCATAGGCCCAGCACATTTTCCTAAGTTCACGGTACCTGTGTTGAAAATATGGTGCATGTTAGCGCGTGTCCGGGCCGTCAACGGTATCCTACGCCTTGGTAAGCGCATCCTCACGGTGTGAAGTCAACCACCAGTATGGTGCCGGGTGGTGCGGGGCCCCGTCCTTCCCCAGATGTTCCCTAGCGTGACGTCACTTGCAAGGCATGTATAGACCTTTTCATTTCAGTAGTTGCCTGACCGGCGGGTAGAGGGCGCTGGCGCACTCGCCGCCATTAGGTTGCTTCAATTTGGTCGGTTTCGGTTTCAACGTGCACGCGATTGTGATGCTGTTTCATGCCACTTTCGATTAGTTTTGCGATATAAATTTCTTTCTTGTAGCACACAGCAAATGAAACAATAGTATTGAGCCACTTGGCAAGTCGAGAAGTGGTTTCGAGCCTAAATAACGATCTTTTTTTTAGGAACACTATATGCGTCTGATTCCGTCCATCGTTAACTTCGGCCAGGTTCGGCAATGAAACAACAGCGCTGATGCACAGAGAGGAGTACCATTGTCCACGGCCGTACCCACGGACACTAATTTCCAGAAGAAAAAAAAATAAAGAGCAGGACAAGCTCTGCATGCAGCGTGCGCTCGTTGCCTGCAGCCGTGCCTTGGCTGTGCGTGCACCGAGCGGTACGGAAGGTAGATAGCTCGCGCTCAAGTCAGCTATTGAACTAATCATTTTCTATTGCGACAGACTATATTGCATCAGTGCTTAGTGAAAAAGCAGGTCGACAACATGATTAACAATCTGCTGAATCACCGAAAACAGATGAACTGACAAGTTTACTGTTCGATGTTTGGTTTCCGTACACCAACCTTTTCTAACTTCGAGACTGGAAACGTCTTTTATAATTACTACAAAAGTTTCATATAATCCCGTAGATAATATAAAAAAGTGATATTGTCCCTGCCTGTTTTATTTAAAGAAATTAAGCGCTCGAGAAATATTTTGATAGACCAGCGTAGGCTGACTAGAGAATTTCTTTAACTAAAGTACTCATTAACAGCATTTCAAAATATTGGCCTTATGAAATAAACTTTTTGTTATATGGACATTTGCTTACGACGTTCTCAAGGAATGAGAATGCTGAGATAAGTGAATGCCAGACTTCAAATAAAGTCTGATATTCATCTTCCATAAAATTTGCCGAATGAAATTGAAGAGGGCAAAAGAAATGATCTCCGATAAGTTTGGCTGAAGTCGAACGCCAGGCGCCACCCAATTGACCTGTGTAGAAAGCTGTTCACTGATTTGAAACGATGCGCTTTGCACATTTTGACGTCGTCAGCTACTGAAAGTAACTCCCTATTCGCCGTGGACAACCGGCTGCACTCAGGTGATTTTCATGCAGAAGGATTCTTTTCGGCGTCACATTTTGTAAATCATAGGCTCTATCAAGGGGTCTGTGACAGTTTCTTACGCGGGGAGTCCAAATATTTGTGTTGAAACAAATTAATTGAAACTGCATGGTTATATTAAAATTACTTAAGCAACTGAAAGACTATGGACACGGGACCAAGCACGATATACTATTCCGTAGAATTCATAAATATACCGATAAAGCGAATGCTTATATCACACACGCGATTAAGAACGTAAAACGGATATAGGTTTGATATTGCAAACAAACAAGTTGCCTAATGTTAAGGTACCATTGTTTATAGCATAAAACATAATTCAAACTAAACGTTTGTTCCCGCGTCTTGTCCACAAGTTCCCTAGTGCAATCGAAAGAAACTGCTTTCGATCTGTTGTGACTACAAAACACCATGCTTTCAGAAAAAACACGTGACTAATTGCGCTGAGTGTTTTTGTCTTCTCTCTTTACACCAATGCGCACTCATATATATAATAACATTGGGCTTCCTATTGCAAATGTTCCGCCCTTATTAGTAACCAAACCTCAGTTCTCGTAAGTTATTCGTATTTGAACCCTCGAGGCTCTCTTCAAGTCATATATGTATTCAATGTGCGCAAGTGCTAACGCTGATTCCTGTTCCTATAAAGCCTTTTCACACGTATCCCGCACGCCGACGGTAAAAAAGATTCAAAACGTGTTACAAAATTAACTGCAGAAGTTGCGCGCACAATGATGTAATGCAATTGCATGGTAAGTTTAAGTATCGGACAACACTTTACGGAGTAAGGCAAGAGACGCGGTGAAACGCGACGAAAAACACGAATTCAACGCATCCGCCAAGGCGCGGACGGGAGAGCGGAGCAACAAGTTGAAGCAACCTAATGGCGGCCGCATCACGTGATTCCAAGATGGCAGCGCCCATGCGGCGGAGGGTGAAAAGGTCTATAGGGCCAGACTTCCTCACTCTCTTCCTCCAGAGTTCGAGCGCATTGTAATCAGAGAATGCATTGAGATTAACTCCACATCAAAAGAACAGACGATTAAAAAGTGTAAGCCGACCTCGCACTTTTCAAAATTATTTTGACGTGAAGTTCACGCAGTTATAACACTTTGCAGAAAGTTGGCAGATATTGGACACCCTTGAAAAGGTTGTGAGGGATAAATCGGGCATCTGCAGCAGACAATGTGCCTTTTCGAGAAGTAAGCTTGCATTGAACTAGTCTAAGCTGGTCATGTGAGCGGAGGTTTTGCTAGCTTTGTGAACGACTTTGAACACGTTGAGGCGTGACAGCGTTCGTCATTGGTCTCGTAAGAAAACATATAAAATAAAAAAATTAAAGGCACAAGTTGATGAAAACAAATACTTCTAACAAATACTTCGGACTGCCACCGCTCAGGCCACGGATAATCCGAAACAAGACTTTCAAGCATGCACAAAGCTTGAAAACCTATGAAATTTTTATTAGCATGTGTATCATCCTGGAAACAGCTCTCATACTGCATGTTGTTCAGTAAGCAAGCAAAGCACAACTTTATCAAGTCTTTGCGCATTCTCAAGCAAAAGTGGAGCGTTGAAGGCGTTCGCCTCTAGCCACCGGAGATGGCCTTCCAGCCACTATGTAAGAAAGGACCCAAAAGTAACCGGAATTACTTTTTTAAAGGCCAAGTTTCTTGTACTACAATTTTCTACTGGTAGGTGCGTTTTCTAGGGACCCGTCTACATGAGTGGAGCAGTCGGCATATTCATGAGTCACTGCGTTCGGCTTCGGTAGATTGTATTTAGAGGCTCAACGTGTTTGCCTATTTCTGCTAAAAATTTAAATTTCGTTTTCTGTTAAACAGAATGCAACAGAAACGGTGTTTGGGCCACAGACCGGTAGCACCACAAGGGGGCGGTGGGGGGGCCAGACCACCCCAGGGGCAATGCTCAGGGGGGTGCAGCTGGGCAGTGGAGGGGAGGGGGGAAGTGGAAGGGGGGAGAGGGTCGCGGCAGGCTGTTCCAGGTGCCGCTGACCCTAGTGACGCCACTGCCACAGACGGCTTACAAGGAAGCTGCTTTCAGTAAAACACACACATTTACGAATGGTTTTCCTGTTTTAAACAAGGCGAAACGTCAACTGACCAATCAACCTCGTTGAAGTCGTCCTTCAACCAGCCAAACCGAAGGGACCGCCGCAAGAACTCATCGAGACACCTTCAATGACCGTTGTCGGACGATTGATGATTTTGTGGAGTTGACTGGAACTATCGTGGAGTTTCTGCCAGCTAATTTCATAGGAGGATTTTACACACAAAACAAGTTGCAAAATTTGTGTGTCGCCTTGTTAGATGGGTTCGTCCACCATGACAACATGCTTGCCCACACCGTGCTGAGAGTTCAGCAGTTTTTTACCAAAAACAGCATGATAGGGAGGCATACCGCCCTCCCTATTTACCCACCTTGCCCCGTGCGACTTTTCCAGCGAAGCTGTTTATGGCTAGGGTTCCGTGGATTTTTCATGTGAGTCAACAAAAACTCAGGTCCCGAATTTGATGCAAAATCACTTCGTTCTATGCAAAATCTTACACGTCTCATCACTTGGATATGCGTTTTCAGTAGGTTAGTTATCAATAGGCACCATTTTCGAGATCAGTAGACTCTCGAGTAGATAATAAAGGTTTCTCAAATATTTGCCGCTGTGCAACCTGCGTTGGCGATGTCTACGCTCGCGCACCGCCCTCTCTTTGTCGTCATTCCAAGCCCCGCTTGCGTGCCTAGTTTCCTTTCCTTCCGCTCTCCCGGGGTGGCAGTCCCGTTGCATGTCTAGTTTCCTCTGGCTCCTCGGGACAGGTCTGTGTCGTGCGCTAAACAGCTTCACTGGTCATTCAACTTCCCAGATTGGAATGGCTCATGACTTTCCCTTGTTTCCCAGGGTGAAAACAAATCTTAACAATCTTCTTTCCGATGTGAAAAAGGAGAAACAAAAAAAAAAACGGCAGCAGCACTGAAAGGTATTACTGTCGACGGGTTTAAAAGCAGTTTGAGGCACTAGAAAGAATATCTCAATGAGAGTATTGCTTAAGACGAAAAGTACTTTGAAGGTGACTGAAATTTAAACGTGTAAAAATAAATGCACGATTTTTCTCGGAATAAATTACAGGTTCTGTTGGGTCATCCGTTTGTATATCCTCCCTACATGCCGTGGCTCTACGGAATGGTAGAGCAATGGCTCTGCCATTGCTCGATGTATTCAAAGTTGGTTCTCACCTACGACTCCAAGAACATTCGCAGATCCTGCGCCCCCCTTCGTAATGTAGTTGAGCATCCTGAAAGTTGACAACAATTCATTAGCTGCCATGACTGAACCGAGGCACTGCACATCTCGGCTCAGAGCCTGGAAAGGGACACTACAAGGCTGTAATAAACACAGCTATGAGACAGCACCCCTAGTCACGGCCTGTTTTTTTGCCCGATTCCCCCAAAAGTCATCCTGGTGATATCCCACACCACCTGGTGATAGTTACAAAATTGCAGAGGGGAAGCAAATTGACGAAGGAAAGAAATCATATTTTTGGTTCTTAATTTCTAGGCTAGGCGGCACAAGCTACCACCAGTCAGGTATGGCTGTTAGCATCCATCCATCTACACTGGCCCTAACAGCCTTATAGTAGCGAGTTCGTTTCATGGCACTCCTGCCCACGCATGCCCACTCGCAGCGTGGAGCAGGTTTGTTTCGGCCGGTACTCCACGAGTAGTTGCACTCTCCGAAGTTTGTTTCAGTGTCGGCACCCCACGCGTGCATGCACTTTCTACACCCAGGAAATCGAGCGTGCACCAAAATGCGATGCCGTCATGCCCCGCTCCGGAGGAGAGGGAGCAGACAAGGGGTTGTGTGCTACGATCTGTCGTATGTACAGCGGAACCGAAAGGAAAAGAAGTAGTTTTTCTGATAGAGATTGTGTCCCGCGGGCAACGGAATCAAACACGAGCTCGAATTGTGAGCGTCTGCTACTTCCTGAAGGAAGCAATTGAGAACCCGTGCTTTATTTGCAAGTTTTTAGTCGCTCTGTTGCCGTACAGACGCTGAAATACACCAGTGTGTAAAAAAATGCTCAGAAAAAACGCATCAGTGGCCCCCGGGATCACTATCACCGTCAGTGTGCGGGTGAAAAATTTAACATTTGTCCACAAAGATTCCCCAGCAGAAACCTGTGACTGCCCAATACGCATCCGAGAAAGCTAAACATAGTTACATTACCCGAGGCTTGGGCAACATCATCATGTTTAACATTTACCTACGTTAGCTGTCTTGGCACGTTGTGTTTTGTTTGAAGAAGCTCTCGTTCTTGACGCCCTCACCAAAGGCTAAAATCTTATCCACCTGTAATTACGATCGAAATCGAAAGTATGAAACGTTTTGCTGAATATTCCAACAGACTAGTTTTAAACTGTACCCTTTCAGTGGTTCACGCATAGTAATACCATGCTCAAACGGATCAAGAGTCTGCGCGGACAGCATAATCAGTCTTCTCTAGCTGCTTTGTAGTCAGCTGGTTGCAGAAATTCACGCCGTCTGTAAAAATCTCTACGACAGCCGAGTTGCTTAAAGTCATCGCAAATAAAAACTACAGGCTGAACCGACCAACGTTTATAGATAAATGTCAGTAGCGACTGCACTCTCGCATTCCCACCCACCACGTCGAACAGAAATGCGCTAGTTTCGGTTTGAGGTCGGTACTCTTTCTACAGCATAGATGGCGACATCATCAGTCTTTTGGACTCGGTGCACTTAGCAAGTTTGTTTGAGGCCAGTTTCCCATGCGACACTCCGCGAGTGCGATGCATTCTGAGAGCGAACTCGAACGGTGCCAGTGCATGCGAAACAAACTCGCTATTACTCTTCAGTGTAGATTATGTAGTGGCTCACATACAAGTAGACTGTCACAAAAGCATCCTCAATCCTCAAAGTTTCATGACTGCCTATGTAAAACATGACACATGTAAAAGAACATAAATCAGAACACTTTACAGCTCCAAGGGATGAGCAGTTCACCAGCAAGCAAAGTTACTTGCGAGAAAGCATTTCGGGATTTTCGATACTCCTTTTCTCCTTACAATGGACCACAGCAAATGCTACGAACAATTCATCCATTCAAGTGCTGTAAAGATATTGTGCACCTGTACACCCCGCCCATCACTGCGCTTCTGCCAAAGGTTATGCGACGCTCAAAAGGGTAAATAGAGTACAGATTTGAGTACAGAGTGACGATTAAAAGCGTTAAAAATATGAAAACCAGTAAAAGAAATACAAGCCAAGAGCACCTGGTCACACTGTGTTGTGTGTCTTCTTTTACTGGTCATCTTTCTAGCACTTTCAATCGTCACAATGTATCACTAACTAGCACAAGTAAATACCCCAGGGTATCTAGCAAATTATTCTTTTGAAATTCCCTAACTTTTCCAGGTTTTCCCTGACAATTTCAGGTGAAATTCCCTGACCACTCTAGAATATGTAAGACCATTACAACACAAGGCATTGAGCACAATGAGGATTATTTTGCATGAGCCTAATCTAACTTGCATATTCCGAAAAATGTTTGGGTTCGTCCAGTCCGGATTGAACAAGCACTTTCTTGCTGCTGACATTGTGAGTGAAGAGACCACTTCCGGAAACACGATGAAAACACGAAGCTCAACCGCACGTCAATAACCAAATGGCAACATGGCTGCCAGATGCACTTTCAGATACTTTTGGCTTAAAGCTTGAATTGGATTAGAGTCTGCGGCTTTCCCATTTGTTACTAAATCTAATAGCTCTAACTGGATCTAGTTTAGTGTTGCGCTCTCAATCCAACCCAATCCATGGGTATGACTGGATTTGTCGATTCTCTTTGCATCGGGTAGCACACTCTACATCAGGGGAGCAGAGCCCGTGCCTCACTCTAGCCAGTATTTATTCCCTATATTTGTGCACCCAAGTCCTCAAGCCTTTGCTCGGAACACTCAATGGCGTTTCAGGTTCATTTTCCCTGACTGGGCTCGCTTTTTGACAATTTCCCTGACAATTCCCCGATTTTTCCCGGTAATTAAAATTTTCCTGACAATGCCCGGTTCTCCCAGTTTTCCTGGTCGCTAGACACCCTGATACCCTTATATGAGTACAGAGTACTGCACTCCGTCGTAAGGTGAAATAGAGCATAGTATAAGCATTAATAGCCCTGCCCAAGAGCTTGATCAGGACTAGCTGCCAGGACTGGCTGCCTGTCAATGGTTGTAGCCTGCTTGCTCAGAAAACAAAAACCACAAAGTGCGTGTTTCGGAACATTCTTCTTGAAAGTGCTTCAGACAAAGGTGTATGGTATGACCTGCAAAGACTCACTGTGTTCTCCGAACACTACCAGTGTGTCCGGCCAGGCTGGTCTCCTTGAGACCTCGGTAGAATCCCGACACTCCACCAAAAGCAGCACCTTTAAAGAGACCATCATAATGTTGACTGAAGACAAAACAATTCCAGCTGCACACATTTCCCAAACAATTGCAATGTCATATTCAGGGGTGGAAGCAAGCTTTAGCCTTTCATAGCAGGTCTGGAAGCAGCAAAGATGCCCCTTTGAAGCAGCTTTGTAGCAGTAAAAGCTCTGCTTTGGAGCAGCTCAGGAGCCACAAAAGTCGAGTTTCATAGCGCCATAAGTAAATATTGGATCTGGTCACCCAGGTCAATAAGAGTAGAGGTGTTTCCAAAACCATTTCCGAACATACCCTTTCCTGAAATATAACTCAGTCCATAGAATAAAAAAGAAAGCACAATTGCAATTTCTCTGAATGCCAGCTATTGAGAACTGTCCTGGTAGTGGGTTGGTTCCTCTTATGGATTTTCAATAAAAGGCATAGTCAACAAAAGATGCACAACCTAAGCCTCATGAAAACAAAATGTAGGGCCTATACAGTAAAACCTCGTTATAAAGAAGTTGAAGGAGCGGTCGTAATTACTTTGTTATAACCATTAGTTTGTTATAGCCAATGTCCATTTCTTCCAACTATTCAAGCAAGGGGAATTATGATTGCTTTGTTATATCCATTTGTTTGTTATATCCCATTTTGTTATAACGAGGTTTTACTGTATAAGCAAAATCGTAAGTTCCATAAGTTGAAAACAAAACCATTTCAAGATGCAATTGTATGGTATGAAATGAAGCCCAATACTTACTGACTACAGTTTTCATTATTAGGAAATACAAATGTTCAAAGTCCCTGTTTAGCAAACATAAATGCATTCCAATACTCAAGTTAACAAAGTACAAATCCAATACTTAACTTAACAAAGTGCAAATCTACTATATCTGATAAAATTGCAACGCAAAATATTGAAAACTTCATGATATCATCCCTGCTAATACTTACACACTTAAGCCCTTACTAGAACAAGCATGACTAAGTAGAAGAAAAAAAAAGCTTGTTTGAAGTTTGTTAAAAAGAAAAGTGACGGACAAAACTAGCAAGTAAGACCATAAAACAAAAGGTTTTCCTCACAAGTCAATTGCATGGATGCATTTTAGCACAATGGTTTAGAGTGTGTGTCGCCCAGCAGGGCATTCCCACTGTTCCCCTTGTCGTCCCGTCAGTTTGCTGTTTGTGTGCCAGCACGTGTATTCGCCATGTACGTGTTTACAAAAGTGTACAGATTTGTTTACAGAATGTTTAGAGATGAGGCATCCAATTATTGCTTCTATTGTTACCTCTAGCTCACAAGAATCAGGAGCACAGAAGCGGTCTCAGCAAAAGCAAACACCCTAAACATGCAAAAAGCAACAAAACAATTATGCCACATGTTTGAAGAGTAGTGTTCCCTTTCCCCAGATATTAGATGAAAGGTGAACAGGTATGTTTATATACCACAAAGTCCTAGATTACCCACTCAAAATGAAAAAGACAAATGGTGAAAAATATGGAGTAACATTGAAAGTTGCAACAGCAAAATTTTGTGGAAAAATTGGTGATAAGCACAAGTGCGATAAGTATGAGAATTTGCTATAGTCGGTTACAGAATAAGAAGGTAGCGGCAAATGCCCCTCAAAGGGACTTGTTTATCCCTCCGCCACCTCCGTATCCAATATTGTCCCATCGTCTCCGTGACGTCGCGGCCAAGGCGCGAGGAGGGTCTTGCCTTTCTGTACGTATTTGCTTCATCTTTAGACTTTGACTTAACATTGTGGAAGCCACGAGAGGGAGATTAGAGTTTCCCCCCTCCGATGATACAAATACGACTTTCGGGGATTAGCTTCCCCTCCGACGGATACAAAAGCTGCTTTCACTGGCTCGGTTCCTCCTCCAATGAATACAAAGGTCGCATTCTTAAAAAAATGGGATCGGAGACAAGTTCGAATCCATTGAAGCGGAAAAAGGAGAGTTTCCAGTGAACTCTCCTTCCGACTGCGGAGAGATTTGAAACGGGCGCATCACGCTTGTGGGAGAAGCTTCTCCTACCTCCTTGACTTGTAACCGACTATATGAAGTCCCCTATCACCTGTGTGGCAGCAGAACGCGGACACGAGCATTCACAGTTCACAGTGTGATGTACACGCAAGAACCCGCTACAAACTCAGGTGTCACAGGAACAGATATCACGCATGCAACAGGAAAAAAAATTAAATGCAGGAACAAGTTAGGAATTTGCATGTCGCGGGGACAGGTACTGCAGATTGCGGATGCTGCAGATTCGCGTGTCACAGTGCGATAGTTACGAGGAAACCCGCAGCAAACACGCCTGTCACCACAGATGGCGCGGTTCGTGCGATTCCCCAGTCGGACATGGCGTGATCGATATCCGGCGGGAATCAAAGGTGGTAGGGGGAGGTTGATGTTTTCTCATTTTGATGTCACAGATATTCAGGCCAAAAAACGGTTCTCGAGGAGAGGCATTCATACGGACTTTACGGTACATCCGATTTTAATGCATGCGGCATTTCGCAAAAGGGATGCCTCGCTTCCCTTTTGGTGCATGGAGAACTCATTGTCAATTTCAGGGCACAGCGTGCAAGATCATAGATAAGACGAAAATAAATATTATTCGCTGCTCAACCCGTTGCCAAGATTCCAGCGAAATGTTATCTGGAAAGTGTATTGCACCGCGAAGAGGGTTCAAGCAGCTCGGCTGCCTGTCGCGCCGGCTAAAGCAGACTCGCTGCATAGCGGTTGCAAAGTGGCATCTTGTGCTGGTCGTGGTAACCGGAAGCGTGTCGGACGGCGGCCAGAGAAGAGGAAAAACCTCCTAGTAGGGAAGGCCGAACATGCGCAATGCGTGGGTCCCGACACCAGGCAGCGAGCCAAGGGTGGCGCGGCAATGCAGTTTGTCTGGTGCTCCCATGTCCCGCAAAATTTTGCACCCGACTGTACTGTCATTCGCAAATGCGTCCCCTTGCTACATCAGCCTTTACTCCAACGCTTCAAACCTCCGACTGGGTACCACCACCCTCTCTGCACACTGATTGACTTATCTGCAGATAAAGATACTTGCACAGCCCTCACGAACCCAGAGAAACAAATGACCATCAGAACACTTTCAATGAATGTCACCGAGACCTGCAGGCACTCACCAACCATGACGGAGCCTCCAATCTGAGAAAAAGCCAGTTCAAAACGCCCGCGCTGCCTCGATGCGCCTTCGGGGAAGATCCATTCTGGTCCACCCTAAAACGGGTGAAGATAACCACAAGTCAAACATGGAAGAATTTGAAGACGAAACGCCAACAAACATGCTCTTTTGAGCAAGAGCAAAATAGAGATTACTGGCTCGTATTGAACGAAGACGGTAAAACATGACAGTTGATTAGACGAAATATCGCAAGACAAACTCACCGCATTGATATACGCCGGGTCGAAATTCAGATACGGCGACACAGGGGCGTTCTGTCCACCTACACGAAGCCGAAATCATACCATTAAAAACGGCCACACCAAAAACGCCGGGCACGGGCGCTCTCACACAAAATAGAGAACCTCAAAAGCTTATCGCTGGAACGTAGCCTCTGAGTAATACACGCAGACGGGTCTGTACTAGCCTAACCAATGAACTAGGTCGACAGGCGCCAACGAAGCGCCAGTCTCGTACAAACTAGCTACATCGTCTTCGGTGGCCGCTCCCTGCATCCAAAACGAGAGATTTTAAAACCGAGGGGTGACCCACGATTGCATAAGCTATTTCTCCGTCGTTCCCTAAAAAAGACGTAGCCGGGTGCAAGCAAGGTCGCTCACCCGCGATCTCTCGTGGGCGCTACTTACTCGGGATTTGGAAGCTTGGGTCTATGGACGGGTAGGCTCCGAAATAACTGCCGCCTTGCCGGTCCATGGGTGCCGTTTGCTCAATGTTTCAATGCCGTGCTAGCTGGCTACGAAAGAAGTTTAAATTATTTTACTATGGGGCCCAAGTCATCACACAGGATGAATGGCGCAGCACCGCATGGGCAGAGGACGACGGAAGAGGAAACACGTCACTAAGACCGAACAGTCCGCGCATGCGCACTACATTGTGGCCAGACCCTCTGCTCTGAACCAACGCGCCGCCGTTGCGCGACGGATACTTTGTAGCTGAGAAAAGGGTGGGGTGGGAGGGGTCCGTTTTTTTTTTTCCTTGCTTTGCAGTACGCGCCAAAGGCGAATGAAATGTGATTACCCCATGTTCACTTCCATATTTTGACTATGAGCCACAGCGGATCGAGTCCACAAAATCCCGATTTATAAAATAGCAGGAACACAGGAACTTGCGTCATGGTAGTTTGCAGCTGCTAGAGGCACAGAAAACATCTGGTACAATACTGACAGAGAACGTCCTTGAAACAATTTTATTCTGCTGTGAATTGGAACTTATGATACACTCAATGACGGTGAGAAAGTATGACAGTACAAGGCAAACTTTGGAAACTCCAAGGGCTGTGGAATACAGGGAAGCTAAAAAATATGTATGTGGATGTCAGTACTTTAATGACAATGCTGGAAAAGAATGCAAACTCTAAAGGTGTTGGGCGATGAAAAAAAAAAAAAGAGCATCTTGCTTGAGCCCTCTTCAGGGCGTCTTCTGAGATCCCTTCTTGCCAATGAGGGACTTGTGGATGTGGGGGATGACACCACCCCCCGCAATGGTCGCCTTGATCAAGGAATCCAGCTCTTCGTCACCACGAATGGCCAGCTGCAGGTGGCGTGGCGTGATTCGTTTCACCTTCAAGTCCTTGCTGGCATTCCCTGCCAACTCCAAGACCTGCAAAAGCATGGCGGACCAAAATTTGTTCCCAAGCATTGACAAATAAACTTAGAAAATGGTGAAAAACTTGAGAAAGTAGACATACCTCAGCAGTAAGGTACTCCAAGATGGCTGCACTGTAGACAGCTGCAGTTGCACCCACGCGGCCATGGCTCGTAGTGCGGTTCTTCAAGTGTCGATGGATACGTCCCACAGGAAACTAGAAAACAACAACTTTCAGCCTTTCCACTCTGGTGAAGAAGGAAGAGCAGCAGAGCTGTACTATGTGCCGCAGTCACTCATAGATGGCGATAGCGGCCCAGAGGGTTGTGTCAATATTTGTCCACAGACACGAAACTGGGGACATTATTAGCCTTTACCAGCTCTGCTAAAAAAATGTTTCAGTCAAAAAAAAATGTTTTTTTTTTTTTTACTGAGACTTGAATATTATGTCACACTATGTTCTCAAGCTATCCTTGACCTTCAATATTACAAGACTGAAGCTTCTTCCAATCAGTGACAGCATGTAGCACATCAAATAACTGACAAGGGTAAAAAAGTTCTTGTTCATCACAATTTTTTTCTAGTTGAGTTGCTTACGATGGTTACTTGGACATAGCAGTACATAAACTTCAAGACACCCAAACTATACACAAACACAAATAAAAGCGAAACAAGCAAAACGTTCAAACCGAATAGTTTGAATGTTGCACCCTTTTTCAGGTGGAGTAAATTCGTGTAACGGCTCGCCCCAAATATTAAGCACATATTGATTGAGGACATATGCCCTCATATGCATAACTGCTCGTGCACCTACACAAGTGTGTGAGCAGGGCTGGAAACACACCTCCCTCAGAAGACTAACAAATGTTCTAAAAACTTGAAACCACATGTCAACACAGACACCTATTAATTATAGCTTTCATGCGCGACTTATCTCCGTTCATGGGTCTTCGAAACCCGTTCTAAAGCGGCGAAAAACAAACCGGAAGACAAAAAGGTCAGAGATCGCCACCAATGATGCTTTCGCATATGCCCGCACAGGCGCGCTGACTTCGGCAAAGGCAAACAGGCTCTAGAGACAAGGGGCATACAGCACGCTTGGTTAACATATTCTACAAGCGCAGCGGTCTTCGTTCCGCCAGACGACTAGGGCAACAAAGATGATGCAAAGGGAGCAGTTACTGCTAAATAAAGCGCAGAGGCGTAGCAACAGCAAGCCACAAAAGAAAAAGGCGGCAAAACCAGTGGACGAGGCATTGCGACTCCATACGAATTTTGTAATACAAGCCAAACCGCTCAGCCTGAAGATGAACGGAATATAAACAATCCAGAATGCACATCACTACTCAGATCTTACGGTCCCTTCGGTTTCGTAGCATCGAAACGCAGCGCTTCGATAGCTAGGGCAACCGCCAGACTACGGAAGCAATACAACCGAAATTCAGGGTTTCAGAGTCCCAGCTCAACGAACAAAACCCCAAGTTCGGCGGTGGAAATTTTTACGATAAGCCTAACCGACCGATCCGTTTGAGTGTTCGATTTTGCAGAGGTCCCAGAAGTTCGCGGTACTGAGGAGTATGAAGCGTCAAATGACCCCATTTTTGAAAAGTTACACGGAAATTACCTGCAATCCAGCTCTTGCCGACCGGGAGACGGCTTTCGCCTTTGCCTTTCCGGAGTCTTTCCCGGCTTTTCCACCAGCCTGGAAAACCGAACGAAATATCATAAAGTTGTTGATAGTTTACATAAATACTGTGCCACTTTACATTAATAAACATTCCTGGATCAAATATGATCAAAATTAACGTGAAATACGTCCGAATAAGCGCGGATTACTTGGATTTCTTACCATTCTTTTTGCACTGAACCTTACGCAGACAACAAATAATTCTCCCACCAACCAAAGTCCCGCAACAGCCCGCCAAAAACGTTCCCCAAACGACAAATACAAACCACACCCCACGTGACGAATGCCATCCAATGAAAACACACAAAGTGTACTAATGTTTTTCCGGGAATTTCGTAATAATTAATTTATTGTTTCTAGTAGAAGACACTTTCATACCATATAAAAATATATATTGTTGTTAATATTAGTTTAAAAAACTTAATTTTGATGTATCTCAATTTTCGTCACATATTGTGATGCGTTTTGAAACAACAATTATTTATCTGAAATGAATCTAATGAGTTTCAAAATACAGAGCATTAATAAATTTCAAAATTCATTGAACAATTAAATCTTTATAAAACGTTCACTGGTTACGGACCGGTGTCCACCAATCAGACCGCTTGTTCTCCGTCAGTGCCGATTGGCCGTATCGTTACTCGAAGTATGTAGGGGGGTTTGGCTCCGTTATGGAAGGAAATAAGGAAGAAAGCAAGCGCTGCATTGAACTAGCACAACTTTTTATCTCTCAGGGACAGAAAGAAAAAGCGCTCAAATTCCTGCACAAAGCAGAACACCTCTACCCGTCGAAGCTCGCAAAAGGTGAGTAGGTCATCGGTGAACGCGATTGAGAGATACACGTAAGCCTACGATTTGGCTGATCATAGACTCAGCTGTACATTGGATTTCCTGCGTAGCATTTGATCAGGCGCCGGATTGATCGCTTTTTCGGTTACGTCGGGAATCAGACCAGCTGTCCAAGTTTCCAGGAACACTCGAAACTACGTTGAAGCGATGGCACAGGAGCGCTTTGCTAGACTGTATCAAGTAGGCTTACGTCTGGGAATAACCTGCGTATGAACCTCTCCGAAGGGTGCGAGATCAGCGCACTACGTTAACAAGTGCATCTCTAGCTTGCTCTGTGGTAGACGTAATCTTCTGGTATGATTTCGGTATTTCTGATAGGTACACGGACCGATTTCAGGAATTATTTCTGTTTTTCGTCCTTTTTCTGGATAGATTCTTGTCGCGTTTCTAAGCAGCGACCTCGAATAACGTTGTTCTTTTTTCTTTTTCCTTCACTGGTGGTGACGTTTAAAAGGGCCGAGGACATCCTGTTGAGGGCTTAGTCGTACAATATCCTCGTTTAAACTGATTCCGAATGTACGCTGTATGATGTAACTTTATCTTCGATACACACAAGGCACCGAGCTAGCCTTTTCGTCTAAAGTACGTCGAACTACTGGAGTTTAGCAGTCTGATTGGATGGTCTGAGTTGGTTGACACGTTTGCAACCACCATTTTGTTCTTGGTACAAAACAATCGTTTCATCGCAACACCTCGCCCTGTCAAAAACAGATGTTTCTAATGTTTGTAATGTTTGTTTTCTTCGTCTGTATCCATGTATCAGATGACGGTGAAGATGGCAGAACAATGGACGGTTGTAAGGATATAAATATCGAAACGATTTTTTTTCTTTGGACATTAGGGGGCCTTGAAACTATATTGTGTTTGCATGTTATGCAAATAACACAAGTATACAAACTCGTGTATGACACAAGTATACTCCACTCACCCAGTAGCTTTTGTTATGGTGTAATTTCAAGGACCAGAAGCAGCTGATTTCTATTCTAAATAGCTGACATAGTTGGGAAGGATCACCCTAGGGTGGCAATGTTCTAGTGCAGCTGATGGATTAGGCAAGAGCACTGCTTGTGCAGTCAAGTCCGAGGCTCCATTACAATTCATGCCATGGTGGACATTCGGAAATAGCCAAACTACCTATCCCCAGAGAATAGCACTAACTCGGTGCATTGCCAACCCCAATGCGTGGCTATAATAAGCATTGGCAGCACATAGTCGGCACCAGACCATGCGCCCGCTTGTTCTGGCTGCAAATTGAGGTGAATGCTGCTAGTTTTTCTTAAATCTCTTCTGCAACAGATAGTTATCAAAATATGACAACCAACCAATCTCTAAATCAGGGGCCCAACAGATGGTGCATGGAGAGATAAACACATGCACCTTTCATAGGCTGTAGATGTCAAAGGCTTATTCTAAACTACATCCAAAAATAGCAACAAAAAAATTGTTCCACAGCTTTTTTGTTTTTTTAGCAGCAATGCCCTCTCAGAAATCTGTCCTGTGTCATTTCCTTTTGAAGGAGAAAACTCATCCTCGAAATGCCAAGCCTTTCCAAAGCTTTCGACCCTCTTGAACAGAAAAACAACGCCAAGAGCTGACAGTGCAGCTGGCAGACAGGAAGAAGAAATAATGTCATAATGTAGAATCGTCATGTGCAAAGTTCACACTTTGGCTAAAAAGCACCGTTATGTGAGGATCACTTGGATATGCTCTTTAAACGGGAAGCGCAATTTCCTCGTTGTATCCCCCATTCCTTGGAATAGTTTTATTTGAGAACACGCTACCGAAATAAAACTCTAATCGACAGGGGGATTAACCAAATGCAAGAAAGCAGTTGGTTACGTGGAAAAGCGTCGGCTCATAGTCAAAGAAAATATAAGCGCAAACTGAAAAAGTGATGATCCCGTCAGCACCTGCAACTCTGGTTGTACGCTTTAAGCCCTACCCCGAAGTCGCATCGTCTTTTAGGACATGTAGGAGACGTTTGTTTCCGTGGCTTCCTTTGGTTTTTGATGGGCGTTTTATTTCGGTAAAAAGATTGCAGCGTACTAACCGCGTGTCTGGAAAGAGCTGGGGATTTATTTGTTTGTTTAGTTATGTATTTATATACCTTGAGGACCCGTTTCTGGATATTACACATGGGAGGGTCTAAATAGGAATACAAAATTCTATAAAAAGACAACAAAAACAATAAGAACAAAGCACTTGCAGGCATACAATTGAGACAATAACAAAATTATTGTTCTTTTAATTTTAAGTCTCAAGAAGAAGAAGAAGAAACTGAGCATTTCTTGAAATTTAGCAGGATTAGTTTCTGGAACAAACTTATTTGGCAAGAGATTCCATTCCGCAGTTGCAAGCAGAAGTTGCGGTGAAAAAAAAAAAAAAAAAGATGAGGCACGAACCAATTTGATTTAGCATGCATTGTTGATTCTGGCGGAAACTCGGTCAGAGGGTGTCCAAAATGGCCGTTTTCATCTACGGGTTGTGGTAATATATCTTATGAAAAAGAAGTAGTCGCGAAAGCTTATGTTGTAAGAAAATGGAGGCATGCACGGCTGCAAAGTGATGTGAAGTGTATACTGTAAACAACTTAATTTTGCGAGGACCTAATTTTCACAAATCGCCTATAATTTGCGAAAAATATGCCCTGTGAACAATTCTGGTAGAATGTAAACACATTGGCATCTATATTGAGACCCAACCGCGTCGCGAAAATTAGAACTCGCAATTTATTTACAAGACTTTATCTTTGACCTAAATTGCTAATTATTGAGCCTGCAGAAAATAAGTTGTTTACAATATATAATAAAATACACAAAAAAAAAAAAAGTTGCTTAATGCTCTGTTTTGGATGCTCTCTACTTTGCGAAATGGACGCCAAAGAGATTGCCTTGCCATCGCTTTCGCGGGGGTCTTGGGGGAGGCCCGCTGCTGACTGGTTCGCCACCTTTGCAGACTTGATAGAGTACCTGCAGAAGCTGAATGGCGCGACGAGCTGCGACGGGGCCACTTCGGACGCCCGGTCCAAGTCTCGAAGCAACAGCCCCGGGTGTCCGCCCTCGCCCAGCCCGAGGCAGCGTGCCAGGGCGAAGGAGCGGGATGCCTCAGCCGAAAGGAGGGTGGCCGACTACACCAAGGAGCAGCTGGAGGCTGTCCGGAGGTAAAGGCCCGTGCCTCGCCTGTTTCCTTTCCTAGTCGTCTCGGTGGCTCTGAGGGAAAGTGCCGGCCTACGAATCCCAAGGTGGTGGATTCGAACCCTAGCCAAGGTGGTTGATGGAGGCTTATTACGGTGAAGGCGCTCTTTAATTGTATGTCAAAGTATCCGTGGGTGGTCGTGTCCACAGTGCTTTGTTGCTGTGGCGTGCCAGATGCTCTTCGTTGGTTTGGCACGTAAAACCGCTAAATTTGACTTAAGCTTTTATTTTTACTTCAATGCCTTTTGAAGCGAAGTTCCTTTAAGCCTAGAGCGTCGTAAAAAGTTATTACGATGACATGATAACACAGCCAAGTGTATTTACAAAAACACTTTGCCCTTTGCCGGCAATCGCTGACCTCTCGTTTTGTAGTCCCATGCTCTACCCCTGCACAAGCGGAACTGCTTGGATGAGTTTTGTTACACCTAATAATCGTGTTGCGGCAAAAAAGAATTATATTGTTGCCCCAATGTCGGCAGGGGTCCCATGATATTATGTTATTGCATCATGCACTTCTCCGCATAAAATTAGTGTGTGGACAGCCAAATGGCCTTCTAGTCTTAGGAATTCTTTGTGGCCAGACTTGTACCGTACGCATTACAAGTAATCAAATTACTTGTAATCGATTACTTTTCGGAGTAATTTTGTAATCAGTTGATTACTTTTATTAGGCAGTAATCACAAGAGTAATCTGATTACTTTTTAAAGTAATAAAATTACTTGTAACCGTTACAATTTGTCCACGGACCCCCCCCCCCCCCCCTCCCCCGGGCACACGCCTTTTTTTTATGAAATGACAAAAATAAAATATTTTTTTTTATCGAACGGAAACAAGAGATTTTTGCGGAGCTGTAGGAAACGAGGTCAATCTCTTTCTATGTAGAGTTTCTGTGGAATGTCTGTTTTTTTTTTTTTTTTCGAGCTGGGACTGGGAGTGGGAAGCCCCAGGGAAGCCACAGTGCGTGACAAAGGCCATTCAGGGCGAAGTTTGAGGAAGCAAAAGGTAGCTTTGTGAGTCCTTCGTTCAAACTAGCCCCCTCACGCACACACACACAGAAATAAAAAAAAATTACAAAAAACCTGCTTAGGGCACCTACTCGGCAGCCCGTAGGAGAACCAGAACCGAAGAATGCCTGAAGCGGATGCAAAATATAACAAAGGCAGTTGAAATATTTCCCCATTTCCCCTACGTGGTCTTTGTGACAAGCAATGTTTCGAGTTGAGAAGTGGTCGGGGCGATTTCTTCCGCTAATGGATACTGCACACGATCCGTTTGAAATCCTGAAGCTGCTGATCTTTTGTATGACATGCGAGCTCATCCACATGTGAATAATAAAATGAGCGACGCAAACTTTGAGCGACAACCCTTGCTCAAGCTTAACAAGATCTAGAACCCCCTCCGTCCCCCCCCCCCCCCCCCCCCCCCCCCACACACACACACACACACTGGCGAACGCCCAAATCATTAAACGTCTTCAAACGAATTCTATGCTTGTGTCCGCATTGTGAAGGTGCAACGACCACAAAGTGGGAGCCAGTTTTTCTTCTTCAATACTTGTGCAAATGTGAAATATAGGTTGGAAGCAGTTCATGGAAGCAGTTCATTGTTATGAGCGCTAAATATGTGTCTTCACACAATAAAGTAATCGGAAAAGTAACGATTACTTCTTTAAGTAATGTCCAATTACTTTTGCCGTCGAGTAATCAAGTAATCTAATCGAATACTTTTTAGCCAAGAGTAATAGTAATTGTAATCTATTACTTTTCTTTAGTAACGTGTACAAGACTGTTTGTGGCAGATCAGGAACTAGTGCAGTCCAGCTATACTCAATTGATCACCTTTTGATCACCTGATTTCTGGAGAGCGATGGATGTCTTGCACAGGGCCAAAGAGCAAGCCTCCACCTGCACTCATATAGGCATCCATACAGTAACTTATAAAGGTGTCTGAGCATTGGTGCAACCGCTTGACACTGCAGGCATGACTTGGGGCCAGTTTGGGTGTCTATTTATACGCACCATCAGGGAGTGTATTTGTGGATGTGTCGAGACGTTGCACATTGGTCTCAGTGAAGACGAGGTATTGGGGTTCACTAGCCTCACAAAGAAAGATGGATATCTGTACAATAGGACACGGGTTCACAATGAAAGATGGGTGTCTGTGCAATAGGAGGCAGGACGTACGTGTCTGTTAAAGAAAGACTGCCTTAAGGGTCGCATGATTTTTATCCTCACAGAACGAAACACTGCAAGGACTACTACGAGATCTTGGGCGTGACCAGGGAGGCCGACGAGGATCTGCTCAAGAAGCAATACCGCAAGTTGGCCCTCCAGGTCCATCCAGACAAGAACAAGGCTCCCGGTGCTGGAGACGCCTTCAAAGGTGGGCCCCCCCACCACCTGCAAACACGCGCGTCCAAAGTAACAGCCCATGTTGGTTACCAGAGATATTCCTCCATGGTTCGTCAAAACCCTATTCGTACTACCCGCCCTTCTAGCCACTTCAGTAGCTCCGAGGTAAAGGGCTATACTCTGTTTATTGCTAGCAGTGGAAGCTGGGTGCTCGATGGGCCAGCTAGCCTGGTGAACAGAGTCTGGCCTATAGCCGAAAATCCCGCAGTCTGGGAAAGGCCAAGTGTAGCATACATTGTGTAGTGTGTTGATTGTGATGCTTGCTAAAGATCCCTAGTTGATGAGATGAGCACTGCAGCGTCTCTTAAGTGTTGTTTGGTTTCAATGCAGCCATTGGCAATGCCTACGCCGTCCTTAGTGATCCGGAGAAGCGGAAACTCTACGACATCAATGGTAACAGGCCTCCGCAGCAACAGAGCTACGCCGGCGAGAGTTACGACTACAGTCGTGGTTTCGAAGGCAAGTCCAGTCAATGCCTCTCTTTGCGACGAATGATTGTTGACGCCCTAATAGCTTTGATCGGGTCCTGGCCTGGTTTTGAGCGGTGTCCTAAGGTGTTCGTCAGTTGGGCCTTAACTTAGTCTATTCGTTGCAGGTTTTTGCCACCTTTTTCAATAACAGCAAGCATCTCTTGCTACTTGAACCACCCTTTTCAGACCGAATGTTCTCGCTGCCACGAATGAGCCATGCTTGTCCACAGATGTGGTGTCCTTCTTTCTCTGAGAAAATCAGGCTTTTGATGTCTGCCAGTGTCTGTGAATCTGATCTTTCCTTTTAATCTGTACACTAGCAATTTCGTGACCCAGTTTTCTTGGCTTTCTGGAAGTATGAAATATGTACCCTGGTACGTTTGAGCTGGCTGTCTTAGCTAGGTTTACGTGCATTTGGACAAACCAAACTGCCACAATTATGTTGTTAAAGCGACAGCACTAAAGAGCAGATGGACAGCATTATGTCGTAGCTTTTCATGCCTCTGCAACCGGGTCATTTAATTGCCTCTGTAAGATTATTTAATCTACAGACCACAGTGAAATCTCTTTCATTTGAACCCCAAGAGACGAAGACATACATTTTACAAAGTTCTGGGCATGTACGAATAGTGGATTTGGAGCTTGCAGTGAATTTGAGGCAAATTTGTATTTGTATTTATTTGCTATATTATTTTGGGGTGGCAGGAACAAAAGTTGTATTAAAACGCCTGACTCAGGTCCCATACCCCATACAGGTTTCAGAGCAGCGCAGCTCTTACAACGAACACATAGCATATATACAAATGAAACACAAGAACATAACAAAAATAACAAGAAATATGTACATTTCTAACGCAATGAAATGTCTGGCAGAATTTGTTCACAAGACTTTATACATGCTCGAAAATATAATCCTTTATTCCCCTCTTCCCCTAAAAAGGGGTCAAAACCCCTTTATGGGGGTTTTGACCGAATATTTCCAAATAGAATAATGAATAATTTCTCTGAGCCTTTTGCTACTGCACCATACTTAACCGAAAATCCAGTTGCACTCGTTAAAGTTGTTTCGATGCTTGAATGAAAATCCAGCTGAAACCATGAAAGTTGTTCCCAAGCTTAAACGAAGACACAGCTGAACTTGCAAAAGTTATTCCCAAGCTTCCACTTGTCCATTTCTGACCAAAATTAATTTTTTATCTAACTCGCATATTTATGGACTCACTGGGGTGGCTCACTGAGGGTTGGAGTAGCGAAACTGAAAAAACCCTGTCCAGGACAGTGCGAGCTCCTGGGCCGATTTGCTCATGTTGCGGACGCGGCCGCGGCTGCGGCCAAGAGGGATTTTTTTGTCACGTCACTAACTCCATGGGGACAAGGAAGTACCTAGTGTACCTGCCTAATGGCGGAGAAATCCGTATCGCTTCAAGCACAAAAGCCTAATTTCACCCGCAGAAACTGACTGCAGGGACTTTCAACTGGAGTCCAATTGACCGCCCCTTTATACTGTTGGAGCGGCAGGTAAAGTTACGGCCAGGGAGGGTAAATATGAGCCAAAACAAATAAAAAACCACGTGAGATTATAGCGGTGGCAGTATATTTATATACCTGCGCCAACGCCGGCGGCTCGCACCTTCTGCTGTGGTCGAGAGGTTAGAGCGCCGGTACTTGACGTCGCGGCATAAAAGTCCTGGGTTCAAATCGCGCTCTTTTTTTTTCTTGTGTTTGACTGCACTCCCACTAAGACTGTAGACAAGGCCCTATGAGCTCTATAGAATCATTGGGCGGGTAGCTCTGACTCAGCAGTTCATTGTTCATGAACTCGGAGAGCGCATACATGTCTCTGGCTTTCTTTACCAACTTCCGCCAGACCTCCTGCATCTGCCGTACACTCCGCGTAAAGTTAACAATATCTTCCCATGCCCGCGCGGAAAGTTAACAATATCTTCCCATGCCCGTCTCTTCGTTCGCCAGGTAACTTTGCTGCTGAATGTCTCTAGAGTTTGTTGTTTCCGTTTTCCAACTGCTCTAATTCATTTCATTTGTTAATCCAAAGTCCTTTTAGGTGTTTGCGTTAGAAAGATGGTTTGCGATGTCGACGCTGATTCATCTTTGCATTCGGTTGTGATTGTCTGCTATTCTAACTAAAATTCAACAAGTAATGTATTACAAAACGATTGCCAAAGCAAAATGTAAAGAGTAAAAATATACCTTTTATCACATTCCATGCAAGTAAAAGTATGAACTCTTTGATTTCGGTTTTTCTAATTTCTCAGACGTTTGACTTGCTGCTTTGCCTGTACGATTTCGCTCAATCAATTCATCCACAGCTGCTAGTCTTTTTTTCTTTTTGCTTATTTCGTGAAAGTTTTTTTTTTAATTGTCACAACTGCAGTTTTTATTAGAACTAAATAGGTGTCTCCTGTTATTGAAAGG
Organism: Ixodes scapularis; assembly: GCF_016920785.2. Taxonomy (NCBI): domain Eukaryota; kingdom Metazoa; phylum Arthropoda; class Arachnida; order Ixodida; family Ixodidae; genus Ixodes; species Ixodes scapularis. The sequence goes on from NW_024609868.1 coordinate 29,515,325, forward strand.
AGTCGTAGCAAGAGCGTTGTATATTTAAAAACACATACAGGTATAGTTGCTGGGGAAGGGATGCTCGTTTCGGCTCCGTTTGAGTGAAAGCCATACCGATGCTGTTACCTTGGTTTCCTTTTAATGAACATTATGAAGCGATTGTATTAGCGCATTAAATTGCCTTGATCTTCCTTTTTTCTTTCGTCCCGGTGTTTCAATTGAACAGGTTGAACTGACTGTAAAAACCGTGTAAGGCGCAGTAGTGCAAGTGGATGATTCGTAAAAAGGATCACAGTTAAAAATTGAGACACGCGTAACATACACACACACAAAAAGAGGAGTGCCTAGCGCGATTTGAACCTGGAACTTTCGCGCTGCGACAACAAGTGCCGGGGCTCTAACCTCTCGACCACAGCAGAAGACTTTTTTTTTCTTTAATGGACCACAGCAGAAGACACGAGCCGCCGGCACTGGCGGAGGTATATAAATATACTGCCACCGCTATAATCTCGCGTGGTTTTTTCTTTATCTTGGCTCATATTTACCCTCCCTGGCCGTAACTTTACCTGCCGCCCCTACAGTATAAAGGGGCGGTCAATAGGACTCCAGTTGAAAGTCCCTGCAGTCAGTTTCTGCGAGTGAAATTAGGCTTTTGTGCTTGAAGCGATACGGATTTCTTCGCCATTAGGCAGGGACGCTAGGTACTTCCTTGTCCCCATGGAGCTGGTCACGTGACGTAAAAATCCTTCTTGGCCGCAGCCGCGGCCTCAAGATGAGCAAACCAGCCCTGGCGGCAGTTTTTGACCTTGTACCAAACTTTGGCCAAAGTTTCGTGGCCAGTAGCGTAGTGGGGGACTCTGCCCAAATGTTTCACATTTAGAGTTTCATTTAAAAAGATTCTACTGTGGTGTCGCATCTTAGTTCTGCAAGTTCTTTTAGAGCGATAGCTATTATGGGCTCTTCCCACCACTGGAAATGACGTTCGTTGTTGTACTTGTTGATGTTGTTGATGATGTAGAGCATCTATCGCCAATGTTGCAAAATCCTTGAAAAAGATTGCCCACTGTGTGCTAAGCAGAGACATTGCCACTGAGCTACGCTACACCGTTAATAGCCCGCTCTATACTTTGAGTCTTTGTAGTACCCAATGCCCACTCTGGAAACACAAAATGCCATCGTAGCACTGTCAATGCCAAGAGTTCGTGCCAGGAGATGCGCATTCACGCACTCCTGAACAAAAAAGAAACAAAAGTGTTCGATACAAAATGGTCAGGTGTCTATTTTGATCGAAAGGCGACGCCGATGCCCAACGACTTTGCTGTGCCGTGTCGCAGCTATCGCTGTAACTGTACTGTAGATTAACATAAAACTGGTCATCTTATGCTTTTTAGAGCGCAGCTCTTAGGCGCCCGTTTCCGGGTTGAGCGGCGTCGCCGTCGGCGTAACCGCGCGGTGCCATTATGGGTAAATTTCCCCGCTAAATCTAGCGGAAAAATTTCACCGCTAAATCTAGCGGAAAAATTTCCCCACTAAATCTAGCGGAAAAATCTCCCCACTAAATCTAGCGGAAAAATAACCCCGCTAAATCTAGAGGAAAAGTTTCCCGCTATATTTAGGAGAAGAATTTCTCCGCTTAATTTAGCGGAAAAATTTCCCCACTAAATCTAGCGGAAAAATTTCCCCGCTAAATCTAGCGGAAAAATTTCGCCGCTGTATCTAGCAAAAAAATTTCCCCACTAAATCTAGCGGAAAAATAACCCTGCTAAATCTAGCGGAAAAATTTCCCTGCGAAATCTTGCGGACAAATTTCTCCGCTAAATCTAGCGGGAAAATTTCCCGGCTAATTGTAGCGGAAAAATTTCCCCGCTATATCTAGCGGAAAAATTTCCCCGCTATATTTAGGAGAAAAATTTCCCCGCTAAATCTAGCGAGAAAATTTTCCCTCTAAATTTAGCGGGAAAAGTTCCCCGCTAAACTTTCCCCGCTAAATCTAGCAGAAAAATTTCCCCACTAAATCTAGCGGAAAAATGTCCCCGCTAGATTTAGCGAAAAAATTTTCCCACCAAAATAGCGGAAACATTTCTCTGGGGGGTCACGTGGCCCCCCTCGTCGAGGTCACATGACCTCCACGAGGTCACGTAATTCCCGAGGTCACGTAACCCCCGAGGTCACGTGACACCCCCAGGTCACGTGACACCCTTCCTCTCCCGAGAACATGTGACCCTCAGTACCCTTCCCTCCTCCTCCTCAAGAGCTGCACTCTAATTCGGCGTTACAGGGAGTTTTAAACGGCTTTCATTTTTTTTCTTTTTTTTTATAGTAAAGATAGCGAGAACGATCTAAATTTTGAAATGGGTCCGAAAGCCTTATTGTTCCTAAAGCTTAATTTTATGTGCTGCACCTTTATTTTCTGATTTGAGAAATTTTAGAAAGCGAGCACACCTCGAGAGGTGCGCTCACTTCATGAGCAGATTCACAGTCTGTCTTTTCAGTTTCTAAAGCACCGTTTACATATATGCGACCGATTAAGACCGAGAGAGACCAGACCAGTTTTTAAGCCTCTTGCGACGTCTTACGACCAGATGCGCTGCAGCGGAGCTGGTCCTAAGACATCGCAAGAGGCTTGAAAACCGTACTGGTCTCTCTCGGTCTTACTCAGTCGCAAGAGTGTGAACGGGCCATAATATTGCAGAATCTGTGGATCAGCAATGTTTGCGCACATTTCCTTGATGCGTTCAGTCTTTTTCCTGGCTGCAGCTTCTGCTAAGATAGCATTTGTACAAGTTTCATCAAGCATACACAGTTGCAATCTGACCCTGCACTACAACAACAACTTTACACTGCCTGAATAAGTGGTCGTTTGGTACTTGTAGAGTGACCATTGATTTTGAATTGGCCGTGCTCTTCCACATTGCATCTTTCCAGCAAAAGTATTTTTGGTTAATGCCTTTTTTATGTCTTCTCTTCCATGTTTAGGGGATATCTCACCAGAGGAACTCTTCAACATGTTTTTCGGAAATGCCTTCTCAAGTGAGTGTCTTCATCTCCTGTCACCTTATTTACTTGTCAGTGCATTGGTTGCGCAACCTGCATGTCCTCGTCCCTCTATGTGGGACAGAGAGCCAATCACTGTGATTTATGGAAAGAGATCAGTGAATGGCACGAAACATATAATTTTCAGACCCAAAAACACCACTATCTGCCTCGGCATTGTAAATGCAATGATGGAAGTGCTGCTCCATTTGCGCCAAATTGCACCGCAAACGAAAGTCTGCTACATCGTGCACCAAAGTGCCATTTTTGCTAAAAATTGCATTACACCTGCGCCAAGATAGCCAAAATAACAAAACAAAAAAATCTTATTGGTCGACTAATTTTTAGAGTGGTAGGAGGGAAGGAAAATGGTACACATATGTATTTCAGAGCGTCTCTATTCACTGTATAGTTTTTTTTGTATTGGGTCAGAGTACAGTCGAAGGCTTAAACACATACTAAAAGCGCAAGTGACGGGTCATTTGCTCCACTTGATTTGTTTAGTCAATGAAAGACCATGCACAGGAAGATAGACGAAAGCCATAATGCCTCGCTTTGATGCTAATTGGTTCCATTGGCTCGTAGCAGCGGTTTGCTTTAGATTAATGTGAAACAAAGTATCGAGATTGCTCATCAACCGTGCTGGGCGGATTGATCGCCAGTATCGTCTAAATTTCCAGACGATGTCGGCGGCGTGAGGCACAAAAAGTTGTGAGAAAACATTGCCAAATTGTGGGGTGGCAGCTACTGTGATAAGACAAAACCGGGTTCTTGTACTCCTGATGAGATCACTTCATAGACTTATTGCTAAATGTCCAGAGCATCAAGGAGAATGCAGGGATTGGTGTTCCACGCACCGCACGTGCTGGTATCGGGAGTAGTAAATTTTCTAAAGCAAATGCCTAGAACAAATTGCATCTTTCATGCGAGTTTGTCAATGCTTTATTTTGGTTATTTACTTCAGATCTTTTATACGGGGAAGGCGTGCGCATGGGGTGCGTGCAACACCAATCCCTGCATTTCCCTTGATGCTTGGGTAATTTAGCAGTAGGTCTATTATCATGCCTGCCACATGCCTCCGTGCCACCTCTCACCAGCGCAAGCTTGTCGAGCTTCACCTCTTTGCACCAAAGTGCTGAATGCAGCATCTGTTCCAGTTCCTTTTTTTTGTTACATAGTACTGTGTTTTTTCCACTTGGAAGGGGGGGGGCAAAGTTGGGAGATCAATGTTTACGAAAACTTGATCACAGAACTGACGTCACACAGATACCGGAGCGCCGACCCATTTGCATCGCTGCTCTTCCTGACTGCGCGTCGTGCCTGCTGTTGAGAACTTTGCAGTGTGCACACGCGTCCTTTTAATGTGATAGCATTCTTTAGCTACTCCGCCGGATTTCTTGGACTCTCTGGCCTGCTAATGCGCAGTAGATATGCACAGTAGACCATTTCAGCTGACATTCTCACACTCCTTCACATTCACACCCTCTTTGAAGGACCTGATGACTGTGACGTCGTTCTAAAGGTCGTCCTTGAAGTCGTCATATTGGTGGTTGTAGAGGTCGTCCTCTAGTGCGTCGTCCTCGACATCATCCTAGACGTCATCCTTCAAGCCGTCCTAGAAGTCATCCCAGACGTTGACCTAGAGGTTGTCCTTAAGATTCTCCTCAAGATTGTTCTAGATGTTGTCCTTGAGGTCATCCTAGACATCATCTTTGATGTCCTCTAGGACCTTGTCCTTAATGTTGTCCTAGACGAATACAATAATGGTTTCTGCTGCAATTTCTTATCTGGTGGCTTGCTCGTTTGCTCGCTTCAACGCGATGCTCACCTGTCATATTGAAATGGCAATAGACGCTGCTCCGGCAGTTGTGATTTTACAATCTTCACTCATCGCTTGGGACAGCGGCTGAGTGGCCAAGCTCAAGTTCTCTGTAGCACGGGCAGTTCACGCGAATCTCAAGCACAACTCGCTGAAGCATCAACCACCCCCACACCCCTCTCATTTCTTGTGCTGCAGGCACATAGTTCTACGGAAATTTATGCATCATAGTTCACCTATGCACCGACCAAGTTCTAAAGCGATGGATTTAAAGAGCTCGTATCGCAGATAAGCCGTCGGTGGTGTGACGAGAAAATTCTGATTGGTTGATAAAGTCATGACGTCAACCGTGTGAGCTCGCGCATGTCTCACATAATTTCACTTTATAAAGTAATTCATCTGCCTTAAAAAAAAAAAAGTTTGAAGAATTTTAGGCGCGCATGATTCAAACCCACGACCCTTCGGCTGCGAGCCAGACATGCTACCGACTTGGCCGTGCTTTCACGGCTTGGGAACGAGCGGGGGTTTATATTGAGCTCCCATTATCCACTCTTAAAGGCGAAGCTTAAAGGCCCATTCACACTCTTGCAACTGAGTACAACCGAGAAAGACGAGACTTGCTGAAACCTCTTAAAATTTCGTAGGACAAGAGACCACAGTGGCACGCTGGCGCCATCTATGCGGTGACCCTGGAACTGCATTTCACAAGAGCGAAGGTTTTGCGGGATTTCCGAGGTCAAATGTGCTTAATATATATAAAAAAGGCTTGTTTACAACGTTGGCAAGTTTCTCGAGCCAAGAAAGAAAGGATAATGCGTGAAAGAAATAAAAAATATGCCGGGTCGCCAAGTTTACACTGCTACCCGATAGATGGTGCCAGTGTGTCCTCTCTCGTAAGAGGTTTCAAGGCACCCAGTTTTAAGGGGTCACAAGAGTGTGAACGGGCCTTAAGCGTCCACCGGTAATTTTGTCTTGATGGTAGGTTGATCTCCAATTTTTAAAATCTGTGCCGAGAAAATAAAATTGTGGGTCAATATTTGAATAAATGGTAGTCAAGGTTGGTCCCCAGGCAGCTGTCGATCGAAAGAACAGTTGACTTCACTCTGGATTTAGTGCCGCTAAGGAGCAGTGTCACTTGCACAAGTGTAGGTTTTCATAACATTTGGCAATTCATAATATTAGTCTTGAGTTTGGTAGGTTCATAAAACTTGGGGGGTGCATTTTTGTTCATAGACCAGCTGGTTTTTGCAGGAATTTTACAGAACTTATACATAGAGGCTAAATAAACTACCGGCTGTAAAAGTGCAAAGGGAGGGAAGTTCTATCCTAATTGGAGTGTTGCGCTATGATTCTTTTGTTATCAATTTTTTAGTACCTATTGTAAATGGAACCTTCTCTGACTAGAGCATTATTTCTAAAAAGAACACTCTGTTTTTTTCCTTTAGTGCCCTATCTATTCTTATTACAAAAGGTAATGAGTAATGTGCTCCAATGTTAAAAGAGGAACCTGGTCAATATGATAGATAAACTCATTTAGCGATGCAATTGCTTATTCGTTTTCAAGTGATGTGCTCACAGATGGCTGGCATCTGCTCCAAAAGGCTCAGTGGCTTCTCCAAACCAATGTTTTGCCTGCTACACGACCTGCTATGAAATGTCAAAGGCCGCTTCCATCACTGTAAATGATGTTTCACTACAAGTGCAAGCATAACAGAAGCTACAAGATTGAGCTTGGAGCTTTCAGCATTTCTGCCAACCACACGCGCTCCTGCAGTGCAAGCGCCGTTCACGACAATGCGCTCGTGCTTGTATCTTCATCTTTGCTTGCACATAAAGTGAAACTAAATGTAGGACAGAGGTGACGTAGACTGGTGTTTGACCTGAACCAACGATGCCATCATTTATGCAAGTCACCTTCAACCATCATTCTTATGGTCATGGCCACGATTCACAACAAGTGTTGTTTATGGCTAGCTGCCCCGTGCTGGGTTCAAAAACAAGTCAATTAAAAAAAATAATGATAATAATCCCTAGAGAAGGGAAAGCTGCTAACATTGTATTTGGGGGGTTGGAAGGAAAAAGTTTAAAATATTGGCTGTACCTCGCACCAAGCAGCTCTGGTGAATCTACCCTAACGACATTGACGAGCGCAAAACGCTCAGTGTTTTGAAGCTACCATTTTCTGACAGATGGCCCTTGCACTATTCACACGCCTGACCTTTCACGTTACCGTGATATCCTGAACGAACGGCTAATCTTTTTAAAGGAACAAATTGGGGGAAAAAAGGCCGTTGGGCAAATTTTCGAGATTCGCCCGCCTGCCTTTTTGAAAGAGTGTTTTACAGTCGCGAAGTCTGTTGCTTGCGGACACGCGATGAACACCGTCAAGCGGCATACAACTCAAACGCTTGTTCACTGAAAGCACGTTTTAAAACTGCTATGTTCCATTCGTTAGGCTTTCTGGCCTTTGCTGATTTGTAGATTTAAAGATGGATGGTGTAAAAAAAGAAGTCAACAAGAAAATAGAACAATCAACCAGGTTCAACCAGTGAGCAAGCCATGCAAGCGGGCGAAAGAAGCGAACTGACGAAGAAAGATGCTTGGGAGGCGGTAAAGCCGACGATCGCATGGGCAAATACTTTGGTGTCGAGCCAAGTTGGGTGCCTTGTCAATTACAAGGAGCAGGCTTTTGTGTAGCTTTCTTGTTTGGTGTATACATGCGTGCGACCAGAGACTTCTAAAAAGAAAGGTCTGCCTAGGTGTCCCCACTCCCAGTTCTTCAGAAGTGCTATTTTTGGAGGGTGGGGATATATTGGGATTTTCTTTGGCACAGATATTTTGACATAAAATGGGGGTGCATCAAAAGTTTGAGTCTGGGCATATGTTCAGGATACTACAGTAATGCGTGCTTGTGAATTTCACATCAAATTGGGAGTATGACGCCTAAATTTCGCGACTTGTTCGCATTTGAAATTGAAGCACACTTTATAAAGCTTGATTATAACATTCCAGGGTTCTGTTTAATTTTCAACTCCTCTAGCTTACAGAGGCACATACCTAAATTGAACATTTATGATTGACTAAGATGCGAGATAAATAGCGCCACATGTGCTGTTTGAATGTAATCGACACTGAGCGTTCAGTGTTTCAAGTTTGTGATTGCATAAGGTAATTACTGCCAGTGCATAGGGCTGTACATATCTTACTTTTCTCATGCATGAGCTCATCGTCGATATTAGTTTACTCCATCTTGGATACTTATCTTTGATACTTGCAACTCATCGAGTTGCAAGCTCGGTTTGCAGGCAGTCAGTGCTAGCGCATCATGACCGTTGCCACGACGAAGTTTTTCGAGTGTATGCTTCTTCGGAGAGCCAGTAGTAGTAGTATGCATCTTGGGGGGGGGAGGGGAGAGGGGGAGGGGAGGAGGAGAACCGTTCGGAGAGCCATCCACACTCTCGCTTATTCCATTGAACACATAAACTTCAGATCACGCACTGTGATTATCGGCTATATGTGCACCAACAGAAACACGAGAACAACAAACCGAGCTGCGAGAAAACCACGTGACACGTGCCAAGAACGGCGGGTAGAAATACGCCTCATTCTTTCATGCTTGTACCAAACACGAAAGATGGCGACCATATTCGAACTGCATTCAATTGCAACGTCACGGGAATATGATGAAAACTATCGAGTACAGTTGGGATCCCACCCAGGGCCCCTTTAGCAGTGATTTTCTGAGAAAGCTTTGTAATGTTGTAATGACACTGTATATTTTTTTTCCTTTCTTTTCCTTCCATTTTTGGTTTTAGGTAATGTATATGTGAGGAGGGGGACAAGATTTCAGCACCAAAGACAACAGCATGGGCATTCCACTGCAGAAGTCCACCCAGATGTAAGTCCGTCTTTGAATCTCGTTGGTTGCCCTTCACATCTTGCCCTCAAACGTCGCTCGACAATGAGCCTTTGATGGGCCGAGTGCAGCGATATAAATGGCGACCGCGTCAATCGCGTCTAAGGTTCCCTGTTTTCGGAAAATGCCAATAAACCCCAAAAATTAACCCGCGAGCCGATTTTACTAAAATCAGGGGACCGAAAAACCCCGCATTGGAGCTGCGTTCAAATAACCCAGGCTTCACGAGAAGGAAATCTTCATTTACAACTCTATTTTGCGCTTACCTGGAACACTGCCCCAACCATACTGTCCACAAAGCTCTCTCTTTCTTTCCAATTGTGCCGCGCCTCTTATATGTTCCTTTTTCTAATCAGTACGGGAACGTTTTTCAAGTATTTTGGGTCAAGCATGTGTTCCTCGGAGGTTGGAGAATCTCATGTCTGCGTCCTCTGTTTTCTTTACATATTCCGCGATAAACCCTGACTTTTTTTTTTGTCCGCCAAAAGTTTATATTAAAAATGCCGGATCAGATGAAAAATATAAAACCGGAAAAAAACACCCCCGAGTTTGCAGAAAAATAGACCCCCAAAACACGGAACTCTAGTTCCGCAGTGTCGTTTGCAATCGGACTGTCGATTAAAGCCGTCCGCCGAGCTTGGCGACTCGTTAAACGGTATTTTTGTATCGTCAAATTTGTTCGTTTCAGTGAAATCTTCCCACACAAGTGGTTTCCATGGTGCAACTCACTAATGATATAGTTTCATTCTTAAAATAGTACCATGGAACTTTTCTGCAGTAAGATAACTTATTTAGAAGGAAGTCTTCATATATTAGTATCTTTGCATTATCAAGACACTCAATGCCTTCACCAGCATTGCATGTGTATTTCAACTTTGCTCCACTATGTCCATATATTTATTGTACGATGGGCAGACAAGAAGAAGGCAACAATAGAACATACCAGTTTTTACAATGAGCAGGTTCTATGTATGCACGTGAACATGCGGAAGGATTCTTGTTTGGAATGTTACGGCAGGTGATAATAAAGGATGTTGTGATTCATATCTGGTTTGGTGCATCTATGGATCCTTCACACCTCCTTTTTGAGATATGTCAGTGAAAACAATGTTTCATATTTGATCTCAAATGCTTCTTTATGTTGTTGTATTTTGCTATTTAAAATTTTTGTTTTGATTTGTTTTTTGGAAAAAATTTATGTCCTAGCCTATTTGTTTGTGTTGCCTTTGCAGAGCAGCTACAGTGTGCTCCTGCAGATGATGCCGATCATTGTTCTCGTTGGGATGTCGCTCATGTCCAGTTTCCTGGTGTCGGATCCGCCGTACAGCCTCGTCAGGACCGCGTAAGTGCACCAACACTCGTTCCTCGCTTTCTTCGCTTTGCTGGTAGTTGCCTGTGAAAGGAAAGATTTTTTTTTTTTCTGTGGAAAACGATTACAGTATTATACAGATTTAGAGAATCACACTACAAATGCTTTGAGAAAAAACACATGCGTCTTGTTGCATGTCACACATCATGTCCTAAGTATCTTTGTATGTGCTGTCCACTACATGATTTGGCTTCGGTTGTTACTTGCCATGTGGGTGCAACTCACATATATACCGTATAAAGATTTGTTTAAGGTTTGCTACCTTTAGGGTCGAAGGCAGGTGATGTTAAACCCTTCCATGGTCCTTCCCCCCCTCCTCCTCCTCCTCCTTAAATCCGCCCCTGCCATACACAGTGTTGCCTCTTGTACTTTCCAAAACAGTCAAACACGGTGTTTTAGGGTTGCCGGCAACAATTTTTAAAAGGGTCTTATTTTTTATTTGGGAGATTTCTCAAAAATAAAAAGTCTGTTCAAAAGATAGTTTATAAAGTTGGAAAGCAATTTGTTGCACCCTTGTTTGCTGTCGTCTTTCTGTTACCGAAACAGACGTCACGAGATCAGAGTCGCTTGTCGAGCTTCCTAGATCTCATGGCACCTTCTCGTGGTGCGTCCGCTCGGTGGCACTCGCTGCGCTATCAGCCCCCCGAGCGCATATGGACAGGAGCAACAGAACAGGTGGAATGTTGGATGTGCAATGCCCGTGATGGAAAGTGATTCTATTGTGGTTTTTACCGTGAACATAAAGTTTGTGCAGAGAGAGTAGTTCGAAGATGATCACTCTCCATTGCCCGTACGAGTGGCAACCTTGGTGGCGCTAGGATCACTATCCGCCCATACCTGCTCTTGCGTGGAAAACGAAAAAGAATCATTTTTGAACGACGCTGTTCCATGGAGCTTGACAACTGATGGATTTGGGGAAGCTGAAGCATTTCTGTATTTGAGTAAAAACACTTAAATTGTCTTCATTTGGCCTTCAGGATCACGACTATCGGTATTATTTTTCAATTCGGTGCACGGAGGCTGCAGAAAATAGTCTTCAAAGTGCCGCCGCAGCACCTCCTTCCCAGAGCGCGACGTCATATTGGGAGTTTTCGGAATCTCTGCTCTTGCGCATCTTCAGTGCCTGTCAAAGCTATGCTTGCGCACTCTTGGTATTTTCAAAAAGGTCAGAAAAAGCTGATGCGACTGGTGTCAGTGCAGGGGAATATACTTGGCAAGCTTACAAATGCACGCACTGCCCGCACAAACATAGCGCTTTTTATGAGCCTTTTATGACGTAACAACTGGTTGGATGTTTTTTGTGTTTTCTCGCATTTAGGTACACCTTCGGGGAAAACAAATGTGATATGCAGATTCACGGGATAAAATACTCTTAAATTCACCTTTGTACTCTCTTTTCTCAAGAACTTCTTCAGCTTCCCTTGAAGAATGTTGGCCGAAACTGCAGTGGCTTGAAGGGCTCATTTCGTTTGATCCTTCCCTCCGCAGGAAGTACCAGTATGAACGCAAGACGCTCAATCTGGAGCTCTCCTACTTTGTGAAGGAGAACTTCATGCAGGAGCACAGAAGCAACATCTACCGGGTCGAAATGGAGGTGGAGTCGGACCACATAGCCAACCTCCGCAGCTCCTGCTTCCGGGAAAAGAACTACAGTGAGCGAGAATTCCTCATTGTCCGCGACGCATGCTTTGCTTTACTCGAACCACAGTGTCTGGACCGCGTCTTGGACTAGCCACGGGAGCCGGCATGTTTTGCTGTCGGATGTCGCGATTTCGGCGTTTGGTCTTGGCGATTCGGGCAAAAAAGTACGAGCAAACACGAGTGTCGCCGTCACCGCCGCTTCTCGTACCATACTCAAAATCTCGCACAGGTGCCGCGTCCGTCGAACATTTCTTATTGCCGAAAAACAGCCCGCAATATTTGGGCCCGCATGTCGAGGCCTTTTTGAGGATTTTATTTTAGGGAGATGGTAATCTCTGTGCCCAGAAACTGTTGCTCTCTTTCATAGATGTTCCAAGTCCTCGCCAGACGTGTCGCCAAAGCACGAGGCTATGAGCAGATCGAGCGTTTTTTGGATTGAGGTCCAAGAAACTGTCGGAACGAAAATGCTTTGCAAGTATAACCTGGTCGTCAAATCAGAAATGTTTGCACCACATTTATGTTTGTAGGTCTGTGTATGGGGGGGTGTTGTGTTAACCAAGCCTGAAGTGATACTCGTAAAGCAGTGGTTCTCAAATGGGCCTCGGTGGATCCTTTGAGGTCCCTGAAAGGCTTCTAGGGTCCTTGAAGCCTTAAATCATCAGTCAAACCAATCACTAAAGTTTTTTTAGTTTTTTTTTTTTTTTATTCAGGTTGGCTGTTTTACAAAGCTATATGGCCAAAACCATGTGCACTGAGTGAGCAGGGTTGATTAGTCTCTGCTTCAGGGCTGCAAAGTTGGTTTGCATGCACTCAGTTTCCTTCATTTACTCTTTTGTGATTGCAACCACTCAATACCGCCCCCTTCCCCCCGGCAGATAAGTTCCCCTATCAATTTGGCCGATCCAGATGGGGTCGCCGATGCGTGTGGCTGAAATCCACCGTTGTAAAGCATGTGCACTCTTGTCTGTTCATTCTGCAGAAAAATGCGTGCTGAGGTGCACACAAAGGGTTGGTGACCGCACAAGGTGTCTTGCACACTGCCAAAGTTGTACTTGACAGATTTCACGACTAAGCGATACAAGCCCATTTGTGTTCCAGACACTTCACAAACGCCCGCCTGCCAAAGCATCGTCTCTGGCACCGCGCACAATCTTGTCTCTGCACACTGTCGCCATGAAACATGGGGTTATCCTAATAACAACATAAGTACCGAAACATCTCTTCCCCAATAAACTCGGCAACCCAGACACGTAAAAGCCGTCCGCTTATCTCGGCCATCTGCCACTTTTGAGAAGCGGCAGGCAAGCTTGCTACTTAAGAGTCATTGCTTGCCTCCTGTGTGTATGTTCTCAACTACACTCGTGGCTGTGACTTTGACAACACTGTGAAGAACGGCTTGGGAGGTGGAGTGTTATTTTTTTGGCGCAGAAGGCATCCAAATGGAAGCAAAATGGAGGTTCGTATAACCATCACCACAGCCATACTGTGCCGACGTAAGCGACGCGGAAGTGACGTCGTTGGCTGAATTTGGAGGTGCCACATGGTCACGTGGTTGGTGTCACTGTGGCTCTCGTTGTCACACAACTGGTGCCCCCATGGGTCACATGACATTCGTCGGGCACGCCAGGTCATCACTGAACTCGCATCTGAAGTAGTGGTGTCAATAACGTCTTTGGATCTAGTAATGTTTAGTGTCGTGGCGTAACGTGACCACGTCGGGTGACGTCGGGTAACACGTATATGGGGTGTTTGATCGACAGATCAAAGGGGCGTTTTAATTTTTCGCGAAACGGGAGGGCGCACTCTTTGCCGGCACTGAAGACGGGACGGCTTTGGCGTTTTGTCTTTTCAGAAGAGTCGCTGCTCTGGCGAGCCAAGAGCCTGCGCGACGCCAGCTTGGAAGAGCGTGCCCAGAGCTACCACATGCCCTCTTGCGACAAGCTGACCCAGCTGTCCCGGATACGTGCCTGATGACAGCTGAAATACAGTCACCTTCTCGTTGGTTGCGTTGCGGTCTCCGCCCCTCCCCCTCGTGTAAATAAGCACCCGTTTTGCTCGTCAGTCTTTTTCTTTTTTTTTTCTTAGAAATGGATTTTCACAGGAGGATGATTGTGGAAAACTGCTTGTACATTATTATACATAAATATAAAAAGGAAAAAAAAAAAAAAAAGAACTCTCAAAGACAAAAGACACTTGAGGTTGTCTCTTTCTGTGGAGGGGTGGGGGTGCAACTGTTGGCGATTCCCGCTTTGAAGGGGTTTCACACCTTTATCGGTGCAACGGTTGCTTTATGACACCTCGCCGTTTGTACGCCCGTTAACTTGCCGAGGGAATCTTGTGGGATGTCACTGAGCATCACACTTTTCTATAGGTTTTTGCTTAAAATAATGTAATACTACGATTTCCTTGATGCAAAGCAGACTTTTGCCTTGTGAGGAGCACATTCGCTCCAGCGAAGGTGTGAAATTTCTGCACGTGGCGTCGACGGTGGGGGAACTGAGAACCGCACACGTTGTTCGTTGTTGGAAACATCAGCCGGCGTGAAACCGACGGCGCGAAGCGAGGGCTACGGCCACGCTGTCCTCGACCACGTTTTAGATGGGCATCAATTTCGCGTTCTGTAGTTTTGGTAGACACATGCACTGCTGGCCCTATCGTTTTTTTCTACATCTCGGCGCAAAGCCCCGCAGACGATGTCGAAGAGCATGTTGTGTAAATAGGTTTGAAGGCTAACTTAAGGAGAGAACCACGATGAAGCTAAATGTGTTCATTTGGTTTTGACATTTAACCCTTGTTCGGGGGTACCGTGTCTTTCTTTTTGTTTTTGAGCATTTTCTTCTTGCGTGTGCTGGCTTGCACGAAGTGAAATAATATATAAATTGTTTTTTTTGGGGGGGAGAGATTCTTTTATATTTTCTAGGTGATTGGAATAAAATTTGTGTGAAAGGCAACATGTGAACTGCTAATTCGTGCAAACGCATGGATTAAATAAAAGTTCTATTATGCATTATACTTCTGTTACGCTGGAGGTTTGGTGCATCAGTAGATTTGGCGAAATGACAACTGTACTCCAGTTATCGGTAGTAGCGTAGCCAGGATTTTTTTTTGCATCTGTTTGTATGGGGTTGGCTGGATCTGGGGGGGAGGGGGGGAAGGGAGGGAGGCAGGCAGGCACGTAGCCAGGATTTTGTTTCGGGGGAGGGGGGGGGGGGGGGGCGCCCATGGCAAAATGCTGTATGAGGGGGAGGGGGAGAGGAGGTCCCAGCAAAATAGAAGATTTTGGGGGAACCCGGGCCCCCCCCCCCCCCCCCCCTGCCTACGTGCCTGGAGGGAGAGAGGCAGGGAAGGAGGAGGAGGAGGCTGAATCCCCATAGGCCTCCCCCCTGGCTACGCCACTGTTTATCGGTAATAGATACCGATCCTTGCATTCGTCACTGACGTGCCCCCCCTGGTCAAATCCAGGGGGGGCAGAGCCCCCCCCCCCCCCCCTCCCCCCCGGGTCCGGGCCATGATCCTTACCGAGACGCTGTTTACGTGCCATGTAACGAGCTTCTAGTAGTGGCATGTAAATAAAATAGCGCCCACTTTGCCTTTATTGACAGAACATGGGAAATTTAAAACCAGCGTGCCTTTCGTTAGCTTCAATCTCCAGTTCTGACAAGAAGTTAAAGCACAACCCTCCCCCCCTCCTCCCAAAGAACTTTTCAGCCATTTCAGCCTGCCCCCCTTCTTCCCCCGGGGAAATGGAAAGTCTACGCCGCTCAACGAGGTATAGGGCATTAGAGTGATAAACTGGCAGCTGAAAGTGACCCCCAATTGACCGCCGCCATGTTGAACAATTTTGACCACTAGACACGTGACCAGGCCAAATCTATGACGTAACCAGACCAAATCTCTGGCGTCAACGATAAGATGGCAGCGCCCAGTGCGTGTCGGAAGCGTTGTGGGCGTTGATCGGAGTGCGTGGATTTCGTGTGCGGAATTCGGTTTTTCAGGGTTTTGTATGCTCCCCGCGTAGGAATAACGTGAAGTAGGAGGGAATGAGGCTTTTCTTTTTTATTTAATTCAGAGTAAGCCAGATTCGGTCCCGTGCTTCTCGTACGGGCTCGGATCACTACCTCGGACATCGCTCGGTCGTTCGAGTTTAATTAAAATATCCGCAATCGTTAACCACGGGAGCTCCTCCATAATCGCTGAGTCGAAGGATACGTCGAACCCATCCGGAACGCGGAGTCTAAAGGTATGTAGGACGTAACCAGAACGCGGAGTTCTAACGGTACGGCGGACGTGCCCGGGCAATTTTCTTAGCTCGACCGTCAAGATTCGCATTTGAAGCAGCGAGAGAAGTGTTGAAATCTCCGAACTGCTCGGTGCTGAGCTAACTACGGACCACTTCACTATGTGATCCGTAGTGACGTGAAAAAGACCGACGGCGGTCACTCCGGGCGGACGGCGGCTCCCGGCCGCCTTCCTTCTGTGAAGGGGCGACAGTCGTGTAAGCAGTACTGTACCAGCTTCTCTTATAGTTATGTTGTTCTCGAGCAGCTTCCCGATCACTAAACCCCGCAAACGCGTGCCGAAATTTCAAAAGGTGTCTGCCAACCTGGAAAGCCTTGAACTCCCAGGGAATTTCGGATCATCTGGGAAAGTCAGGGAATCATTCAAAAAGTGGGCTAAATAAGGGAAGACGACTAGTGAAAGCGGCATGGCGGTTGCTCGTCGGCACGGCCATGCTGAATGACATTGCCGAAATGTCATCCTTCGACTCAAAAACTCAAGGAATTTGATCAAAATAGTCAGGGAAAAACTTGAAAAAGTCGGGGAATTTGAAATCACTAGTTTGTTAGACACAATGTTTGATTTTCTTGGCACTCCACGCGTTTTTACACACGACAGGCACACGCCTGTGTATCACACGGCAGCCAGGCCAAGCGGCTGCCAGCCACTTGTGCAAGGTCGATAAGACGCAAGCGTGGAACGCTTTCGGACTGCTGTAAATACACCAGCGGGAGCGTCCGGCCGCAGTCCGACTGCCCACGCTAGGACACCCGACACAGACTCCGCGTCCTGGGTACGTCTGACGTATCTTTAGATTTTGCATCCTAGGTACGTCAGACCTATCTTTAGACACAGCGCCTGATAATAGTAGTGAATAGGGTCACGTTCAGTGCGCAAGTCACTTTATTACACTCGGAGAGCGGAATTCCATTCCCGTTGCGCAGGTAGTTCCCGAGCTAGGCATGCACTTGAAGACTATGTTTCACTCTTTCATAAAGCAAGCTTTGCGGGACCCCTCCGCCCTTGTGCACCCATTCGCAGGTCGTGTCGCCTTTCCTCACGTAACTCCCGCAGGTTCAGTGAGTTGCCGAGCCACTGCAGCCCTGGCGTCGCTCGGTACATACAAGAGGCGGCTCACGTCGGTTGTCCAGCAGCGTACTGGAGGGACGCTAAGCTAGCAGCCTCCCTGGTGCACGCAAGACGAGGCTGAGCAGAGCTCCAAGCTCTTCTGACGCACATGTGCACTCCAATGAGACCGGTGTCGCACCCCGATTCCTAGAGATGTGGTCGCACTCGCAGTCTTGTCGGTCCCTGGGGGCCGTCGAGGAGTGCCAGAAAGCAAAATTCCATCCTTCTTGCGCAGGTAGTTCCCCAGCTAGTCACTTCCTTGACGACGTCGCACCCTCTCTGGAAGCAAGCTTCGGGATGCTCTTGTGCACCCATTTGCAGGTCGTGTCGCCTTTGCTCACGTAACTCCCGCAGGTCCAGCGAGTTGCCGAGCCGCTGTAGCCCCGACGCCGCTGGTCGTGCATCCTGGTCCTGGTCGTGCATCAACCACCGCTGCCCATTTCCGCTGAGTGCTTGGGTGTGGTAGCTTGACGTGCTTTCGCAGAAAGCTGTATGCCTTTGCCGAGTAAAAATGGAGCGCGAGGGCAAACTTGCGCACATCCTCTGTACATGCGTTTTTGTTGCGCCTGACTCTTTTTAAGACGAGGTTGCGCATTGTGTTGGTGAATGCATTGTCAAGTATGTCAACTGCTGGCTTAGGAAGTTGTTTCCTCAGTTCACGGAGCAGCGTGTTCAGCTTCCTAATCCTGGCCGTCTTCCGATTGATCTTCTTTGCCTGTTTCAACAGTTTCCTCGCCTTCTGCAGCTTTTGCCTACTCGTGGCCAGGACCCTGTGCAGTCGTGGTGACACAGCTGCGTACGAGTGGTCACCGAAGGAAGTGTTGCGTCGCTTGAACACAGCTTCAGGGGGAGTCTCTGACGTCGTAGCCCGAGAGGGGGAAGTAACCAGCTTTACATTGCTTCCAGAACCAGCAGCAGCTTGGGCCTCTCCTGGGGTTGGCTGATCAGTCGTCGATCCAGGCTGCCTCTCTGGAGGGTGAGACCTGTCAGCAGAACAACGAGCGGTGACATTCAAGACTGCCTGTATTCCACAAGACTGTGTGCCAGGGCATGCATTCTTGGCAGGTTATACTGTGCAGTGTGATATGTGACCACACCTTTTATGCGTTGGCCAGGACTGGCACTGACCCACAAAAAGGGGGTGCTGGGAGTTCTGGCTTATGAATAGGGTTCCATGTTTTGGGTGTTTTTTAATTTGTGAGCAAAAGAAGAGCCGTGATCAAAGGGTGCAGCCAAAAGCTGTAACCAAAAGTTGTGTCCAAATGCCGTGACCAATGCGACGCAATCTAAGGAAAAAGAAAATAAGAGAAAAACAAACAGCTGTGCTCACGTTATCATTTTCGTCATGTGACTTAATTATTAATCACGTGATCGAACAAAAAATAAACCTAGAAATAAATTATCCCCTGCCCGGTTTCGAACCTAGGCTCTCATGATCGCAAAACTAGTGTGCTATTCATTGGGTCAACCTTGCTCATTGACGTCAATATAACTCGGCCATAGGTAATGCTCACGCATTCTCACATCATGAAAGAAAGGTGAGGTGCTCTCGTAGTTTTATTTTTTTAAAAATGGGGGTGATTTTTTGGTGCTTATTTGTTCTCTCGAATTTTGAGCTTATCAGTGTCTTTTTTTGATATCGACTAAAACTCGGAGTGTCACGGTACTTATGTGGTAAAAGCAAATGCATATCTGTGGCGTTTCTAGGAGACACAACATGATATGCACTACTCATTGCTAAATGGAGCACATAAAAACAATTTCCGAAGAAAAAGAGCACCCTCGCAGACAGTTCAGTGCGGTCGGTGTTGTGGTTCAACAAAAGTACAGACGTTTATCAAGGTTCCCTGCCGTGGAAAGTGCAATTTCTCTTCAACGCAAGCTCAATTCGGGTTCTTTCGGTTTTTGCAGATTTCAAGAAAAATCGTTTGGAGGTCATATTTTTATGTATATCAGTATATACTGAAAACACGTAACCCACTTATGATTGAATGATTGTAAAAAGCATACAGCATGCCATGGAATTATTATAATGGTGGTGGTTGAAAGTGTTGCAAAGAACCTGAATGTTTTACTCGAACCTATCAACTTGATCCCAAAGATGCCACTTTTCTAGTGATTCGTTGACCACCACTTTCAGATACAAGAGACACACCTTTGCAAGTTGTGCAACTAGTCGCCCGAAGTACCTGAAAACTGGAGCTTGTTACTTCCCCCTCTCAGGCTACGACGTCAGAGACTCCCCCTGAAGCTGTGTTCAAGCGACGCAACACTTCCTTCGGTGACCACTCGTACGCAGCTGTGTCACCACGACTGCACAGGGTCCTGGCCACGAGCAGGCAAAAGCTGCAGAAGGCGAGGAAACTGTTGAAACAGGCAAAGAAGAAGATCAATCGGAAGACGGCCAGGATTAGGAAGCTGAACACGCTGCTCCGTGAACTGAGGAAACGACTTCCTAAGCCAGCAGTTGACATACTTGACAATGCATTCACCAACACAATGCGCAACCTCGTCTTAAAAAGAGTCAGGCGCAACAAAAACGCATGTACAGAGGATGTGCGCAAGTTTGCCCTCGCGCTCCATTTTTACTCGGCAAAGGCATACAGCTTTCTGCGAAAGCACGTCAAGCTACCACACCCAAGCACTCAGCGGAAATGGGCAGCGGTGGTTGATGCACGACCAGGACCAGGATGCACGACCAGCGGCGTCGGGGCTACAGCGGCTCGGCAACTCGCTGGACCTGCGGGAGTTACGTGAGCAAAGGCGACACGACCTGCAAATGGGTGCACAAGAGCATCCCGAAGCTTGCTTCCAGAGAGGGTGCGACGTCGTCAAGGAAGTGACTAGCTGGGGAACTACCTGCGCAAGAAGGATGGAATTTTGCTTTCTGGCACTCCTCGACGGCCCCCAGGGACCGACAAGACTGCGAGTGCGACCACATCTCTAGGAATCGGGGTGCGACACCGGTCTCATTGGAGTGCACATGTGCGTCAGAAGAGCTTGGAGCTCTGCTCAGCCTCGTCTTGCGTGCACCAAGGAGGCTGCTAGCTTAGCGTCCCTCCAGTACGCTGCTGGACAACCGACGTGAGCCGCCTCTTGTATGTACCGAGCGACGCCAGGGCTGCAGTGGCTCGGCAACTCACTGAACCTGCGGGAGTTACGTGAGGAAAGGCGACACGACCTGCGAATGGGTGCACAAGGGCGGAGGGGTCCCGCAAAGCTTGCTTTATGAAAGAGTGAAACATAGTCTTCAAGTGCATGCCTAGCTCGGGAACTACCTGCGCAACGGGAATGGAATTCCGCTCTCCGAGTGTAATAAAGTGACTTGCGCACTGAACGTGACCCTATTCACTACTATTATCAGGCGCTGTGTCTAAAGATAGGTCTGACGTACCTAGGATGCAAAATCTAAAGATACGTCAGACGTACCCAGGACGCGGAGTCTGTGTCGGGTGTCCTAGCGTGGGCAGTCGGACTGCGGCCGGACGCTCCCGCTGGTGTATTTACAGCAGTCCGAAAGCGTTCCACGCTTGCGTCTTATCGACCTTGCACAAGTGGCTGGCAGCCGCTTGGCCTGGCTGCCGTGTGATACACAGGCGTGTGCCTGTCGTGTGTAAAAACGCGTGGAGTGCCAAGAAAATCAAACATTGTGTCTAACAAACTAGTGATTTCAAATTCCCCGACTTTTTCAAGTTTTTCCCTGACTATTTTGATCAAATTCCTTGAGTTTTTGAGTCGAAGGATGACATTTCGGCAATGTCATTCAGCATGGCCGTGCCGACGAGCAACCGCCATGCCGCTTTCACTAGTCGTCTTCCCTTATTTAGCCCACTTTTTGAATGATTCCCTGACTTTCCCAGATGATCCGAAATTCCCTGGGAGTTCAAGGCTTTCCAGGTTGGCAGACACCTTTTGAAATTTCGGCACGCGTTTGCGGGGTTTAGTGATCGGGAAGCTGCTCGAGAACAACATATCTATAAGAGAAGCTGGTACAGTACTGCTTACATGACTGTCGCCCCTTCACAGAAGGAAGGCGGCCGGGAGCCGCCGTCCGCCCGGAGTGACCGCCGTCGGTCTTTTTCACGTCACTACGGATCACATAGTGAAGTGGTCCGTAGTTAGCTCAGCACCGAGCAGTTCGGAGATTTCAACACTTCTCTCGCTGCTTCAAATGCGAATCTTGACGGTCGAGCTAAGAAAATTGCCCGGGCACGTCCGCCGTACCGTTAGAACTCCGCGTTCTGGTTACGTCCTACATACCTTTAGACTCCGGGTTCCGGATGGGTTCGACGTATCCTTCGACTCAGCGATTATGGAGGAGCTCCCGTGGTTAACGATTGCGGATATTTTAATTAAACTCGAACGACCGAGCGATGTCCGAGGTAGTGATCCGAGCCCGTACGAGAAGCACGGGACCGAATCTGGCTTACTCTGAATTAAATAAAAAAGAAAAGCCTCATTCCCTCCTACTTCACGTTATTCCTACGCGGGGAGCATACAAAACCCTCAAAAACCGAATTCCGCTCACGAAATCCACACACTCCGATCAACGCCCACAACGCTTCCGACACGCATTGGGCGCTGCCATCTTTTCGTTGACGCCAGAGATTTGGTCTGGTTACGTCATAGATTTGGCCTGGTCACGTGTCTAGTGGTCAAAATTGTACAACATGGCGGCGGCCAATCGGGGGTCACTTTTGCCTGATGGACGGTATACTAGTTTATCACTCTAAGGCCCTCTACCTCGTTGACGCCGCTGCTAAAGCAACGATTCCCACATGCGCAGAAGGCATCAAAAGCAGTCACTTAAAGGACACATGCAAAGGAAAAAAAACATTTTTTTTAAACGGCTTAGATGGAAAAAGGACGCCATAAAACGATTTTACAACGAAGAAAAAAAATTTTTAGAGCTATATTTACGGCGCAAAACGAATTTGTAGTTGGCGCCCGCGGGCACCGCGGAAAAGTGGTCTGTGTTTATCACGTGACTGGTCTTTATTTATCACGTGGTGCTTGCGTTCTTTCGGAAGCTTCCTATGGCCTCTAACAGTAACTTATTTATCTTTGTTTGAAGTAAAACAAAAAACTAAGATGAATAAGTAACTTTTAGAGCCCAAAGGAAACTCATGAAAAAGCGCAAGCAGACGTGATAGACCTGTGCGCCGGTCAGACGACGGCGGCGGCGCCCCGAAGCAGATGAACTTGTGCGGCGGCGGCGACGGCGGCGTGGAGAAACGCGTTGAAGCGGCGTTCGCACAACGCTCAGCGTGCGGCGGCGACGCAGCGCGGCGGCGCGCGGGCCTACCACGTGACCAGCGGCGGCTCCCGCGAGCGCCAAATACAAATTCGTATAGCGCCGTAAATATAGCTCTAAAATTTTTTTTTCTTCGTTGTAAAATCGTTTTATGACATCCTTTTTCCATCTAAGCTGTCTAAAAAAATTTTTTTTTTCCTTTGCATGTGTCCTTTAAGTCTCTGTAGACTTTTAGTTTCTCCACTTTGTCGCACCGAGCTTAATGCGAAGATTGTACAGCCTTCGGGCATACGAAAAAGCGATTTGACGAACTTATTTTAGGTGGCTACGGTAGATTTGCTTTGGCTAGGCACAGATTGGTTTGGGAATAAATAAAGGTTTGTTCTATTTTCTCCTTCAAAATAAAGCGCGTCTGGCCAAGGCGGACTTGGCACCGCCGCATAAACAGCATCGGTGATCATATTGCCGGAGACTGTACATCTCGTGCTGATGTCACCTTAGGTTCCTGGCCTGGTTCGCGAACTGTGCACCACAGATGTGAGGGCGTAATCCTGTGCGAGCACCTACTGAAGCCCATTCTTTTTTGTGCTTCCTGAATACTGTAAACGACTAAATTTTCGCGAGGACCTAATTTTCGCGAATCGCCTACAATTCGCGAAAGATACGTCCCGTGAACAATTCGGGCAATATGTGAACGCTACGGAAGCTACACTCGATTCGCGAAATTTAGAACTCGCGAATAATTTCAAAATTTCAGCTTTGGCCCGATTCGCGAAAATTTGAGCCCGCGAAAATTAAGTCGTTTACTGTACAGCATATCCATTTCTTTCTCGGGTAAGTCGAAAAGCACAACGCTTCTTGTCAATGTTTTATATTCTTTTTTTCAATGAAGTCCTTTGACGTCTGTATCTAGGAGCCGTCCTGCGAACGAAAGTGCATATGATCGACAGCAACAATAACAAAAATTCAACGAAATAAAAAAATGGCCTTTTTCGATGAAGTTTGTTCAAAATATAGGTTAATCTCATTTTCGACGAGATTTCAAATTTTATATTTAATATTCCGTGAATATAAGAACTAAACTTATGCCCACCGATTGCCCACTACACCCGCATAGCATTTGGTAAGCGGCGATTTTCATACCTCATGAGTTACAAGGCTCTCAAGCCGTGTCGCGGAATGGGCACCCCCATTCCATTCCAATTCCATTCCGGGGAACTATTCCTTTCAACTCCTAGGAATGGGGACACTGGGCCCATTCCCACTCCTGGAATGGCTGAATCGTTCCATTCCATTCCTAAACGTAAAAATTGAAACTTGATAGCTACATTGTGTTGCCGGCATAAGCACCATAAAGCTAACATTATCAAGCGCATAGACAATTGCAAAAGAGAATGCAAAATGCCTAAAAAAAGCCCTGATATTACTAAGCGGAGCGCTGGTGGCACGAAATAAAGCCCCTTGATATGTCTACGCTTGTTTAACACATCGGTCTTTCGACCACGTGGCCCGCAACAAACAGCAAAACTTAAATCCACTAACTTTTTTGCATTCGTTTTCTAGGACATACGCCGCCAGCGTGTTTGCTTGATAAGACCATAAAAAATATCCAGTTCGTGCGTGGCACAGAAATAAGCTATATTACTGTATTCTTCAAATACCTGCACGGCAATACGGCTAGTACGCTGTTGGAAGCGACTCCATGCACAGTGGCAAGAACACATCCCCTGACGAAGTGCAGTTTCTGCGGCGAAGCACGAAAGACTGTATAGACCATGTCACGAAACTGTCTTTCTGCAGGTCTAGTCAGTTCGGTCACGCGACAAGAGCGGTGACGACAATCTGCTTCACCTTACGATGGACCCCAAAAGACAGCACGAAAGCCATCGAAACCAATCCAGTGCCTTCTGAGTGTCGCGTGACCGTGGCCCGCAGCAACGCGCCGTGTGTGTTGTCCCCCTCACGGTGCTGGATTGCCTGGAGTGACTTGTTGCGTCCGCAGCGGTCCATCACAAGGTGAAACGCAGTAGGCAGAGTCTAAAGTCAAAGGAAATGAGCGGGAATCCGCTAGCTTGCTTGTAACCCTAACCCACTGGAATGGAAAACATATAACACAGAAAACAAGCATCGGAACAAAGACCGAGCAAAAGGCGGACTTACAGGTAAAAATGCAGTATAAAAAGACAAACGTCGGAGCAATGCGCAAGAGGAGAAGAGAGAAGTGAATCTCGCTTCCTTTTCATGCCGGAGCAAACCCAGATTTCGCACTTCAAAGGAGCGCGCGCCGCGCGCGAATGAACGTGGAAGGCAGCAGGGTTGGCCGCCAGCCAAAGAACGCTCCTCGAACTATAAAAAAACAATAACTGGTCATCTTTCGGCGGCGCGCAAGTCAACGAGTTATCATGGCTCTGCGAGTTTCCCGCTCCCAGATCTGTCTGCTCGCGTGAATTCTCCATGCCTTCGTTTCTTTTGCTTGGTGCTTGGTTTCTTGTTTCACTCGCTCTCGTTTAACCGTTTAACGCCAGTAAAACCCGTCGCCTGCGCGAAAGGCGCCACCGCCCGCCACCCCTCCCCCCCCCCCCCCCCCCCCCCCCCCCCCCTCGGCTCTTTGCTTTGACGCTTGTTTTTTGTATTGCATTTTCGGCGTATGAGTCTGTTAGAGCTCTATGTGGGTTAGGTGTTTCCCGCCCGCTCATTTTATTTCTGAGCAACTGGCTCGCTGACTGGCTCATTTTCGCTGACCGTAAACACCAAAAAAAAAAAGAAATAGCAGAACCGGGCTTATTCCATTCCCATTCCATTCCGGGCAAAAGGCATCTAATTCCATTCCATTCCCCTCAACGTTGCCGCCATTCCATTCCCATTCCATTCCGGGGTCGCGAAAATGCGGAATGATTCCGGAATCATTCCAACTCCAGAGTGGCAACTCCGCAACACTGCTCTCAAGATGTCACCGGATTGTCAAAGAGACGATGTTTGGCATTTTTTACCTCAATAAACAAAAGTACAAAAGTATGTTCCTTTGAACTAAAAAATAGTCGAAATAACATACAAGAGCCCAAAAAATTACTGAGTTTTGTGTGCTTTCCGCATTCATACCAGCGTACAGAACTGGGTAGAAAAATGGCGGAGTAAAAAACAGATATTCACCCTGCTCCACCCAATATTTTTGGGGGGGGGAAACGAAAAATTAAAAAAAAAAAGTTTTGAAAGGCGGTTTTGTTCTTTCCAGAAATGGAGCGATTACATATATTCTTTAGATAAAAATCGAAAGATCCACACAGACAAGCGTGTTTCATTTCAAATGAAACCACCCTTCTAATTAAAATGGAACACCCGGTATATATAGGGTGTCCCCGGAAAAGATGTACAGGATTTTTTCCACCGCAAAAATAAACTACGCATTGCCGAACGCCCATTCTCCACCCGAAGGTAGCGCTAGAAGTCCGAACCAGATAACAAAGTTTCAGCGCCAACCGTTATTTTATTAAAAAGTTATTAATTAGTTTCTGAAAATGTGAACGGGAAAATGGTGGCCGACGGAGCTGTCGAATACATGGTGTTTCGTGGCGCCAGAAACTGAAAATGGGCGAAAATTGGCCCCCTTTTCTCATTGAAATTTTCATAAAATCACTCAGAATTTGAATAACATGTCTGTTATTCAGGGTTTACAGGGTTTTTTTTTCGCCGCAAAAATAAACTATGCATGGCCGAACGTTGATTCTCTGCCGAAAGGTAGCCTCATCTTCCCATTGCAATTTTCGCAAAATTACTTATAACTTTTGAATAAGATATCGGTTCGGGCTGAAACTGAGTGTTCGGCGATGAGTAGTTTACTTTAGCGTTGAGAGAAACCTTGTAGAAAAAATTTTGGGACACCCCGTGTATGTTACCAGGCTCGATCTAAAATGGACCGTAAATATTGACGCCAGCACAAAGAAATCAGATGTATTTCCCTAATTCGTCTTTTTTAATACAAATATACAAAGCGTAGTGTTGTTGTTGTTTTTTGTAAAAAAATTGGGCTGAAATACTTGCCAGGGTCAACGGCGGGCGGCGACGCAGACGATTTGAGTCAAGCGGCGGGGCGCGTTTGGCGCACGTCTTGATAGATGGCGCTACCTCCTTATCAGCCAGAGTTGCGCGTCCATCCCCGTAGCGCCAGCTTCCCTGCGCGGCACGGGATTCTGCTCCCCGCGTGACTGATTTCGGCGAATAGCGCGCTCTTTCTCTTTCCCTGGAAAGCAGGAAAGGAGGGGGAGGAAAAAGCAGGAGAACTTACGCCGAGAGGCGCTTGCAACGTCGACGAAGCGGCCGTATCGCTGGCTTTCCTGTACGGATATTGGATTTTGCTCCTCCCGTGTTCGCGGTGGCACGTGGAAAACAGACGCGCAACTCTGGCTCCGGGAGCCTATATAGGAACTCTGATCTACTCGCGACGACTGTGATTTACTAAAATGAAGATAATCTTTTTGTAGTGTACCTTTGATCTAAAAATAAATGCTGACAATAAAAACAAACATCGACGTTAAAGAAAAAAAAACGCGTTTGGATATCGACGGCGTTCCTGCTCCCGACGGATTTTGTCTGCGTGTCGTCTGGTTTTCGTTGATCGGCTACACCTTCCGACGCTGCTCCCGACGCCATCTATCAACGCATGCGTAATACATCCAGAACTCTCCTTTGGAAGCCATCAGAGAGCTATCTAGCTGGTTGATATATCCTCCCCTCCCCCCTCCCCCGTCTATGTAGCTTTAGTAACAACAATTTACATAACTGAAGAAGAAAAAAAAAAAAAGTCCACAAGAGAGTCGCTAAGACTCTAAAAACCCAAAATTGTCGTTAGGACTGCAAACACGCCAGATTTAGCGACTTTCTCGGCAGGTCAAGAAGGTAGCGGCAAATGCCCCTCAAAGGGATTCGTATACTATCCCTCTGCCACCTCCGAATCCAACAGCGTCCCATTGTTTCTGTGACGTCGCGGCCAACTCGAGAGGAGGTTCTTGCCTTCCTGTAAATATTTGCCTTATCTTTCGACTTTGTCTTAGCGTTGCGGAAGCCACGAGAGGGAGATTAGAGTTTTCCCCCTCCGACAGAAACAAATACGACTTTCCGGGGGTCATTCTCCCTCCGATGGATACAAAGGATATTTTTAGGGTCTAGGTTCCCTCTCCGATGAATACAAAGGTAGCTTTCTTAAAAAAGTGGGGGTCGGAGACAAGTTGGCGTCACTCTGTATCCAATATCCATCCATTGAAGCGGAACAAGGGGCATTTCCAGTGAACTATTCTATCGACTGCGGAGGGATTTGAAACGGGCGCATCACGCTTGTGGGCGGAGCTTCTCTTACCTTCTTGACTTGTAACCGACTTTTTCGCTTTCTCGCGTCCCCAGCCACCTTGTAGGCATATCCGGTAACGGCGGCGAAAAATGTTAAAACATTTCTACCTGCAAATACTAAAAAGCTCGAGGTACACATAAGCACTTCTTATGAGTTGTGAATGCGAAAGCATGCAAGCCGCTCGCCCGCTCCCTTTTTCGCCTGCGGCGTACTTTTCGTCGCCGGTCAGCGCGCGTGCTCCCCTGGGCACGCTGACCTTGGACGCTCCGTGTTAGCGGCGTGCTGATGGCGCCATGGGGTGAGCGGCCGTGGAAACTCACTAGCGCAGCGGCCAATCGGAACCTCGTCGACGCGCGCCAGCCAATGGAACCGAAGGCGAAATCCACCAGCTTTACTTCGCTCCTTTGGGATCGGGGAAACTATGTGCCGTTTTCGCGCTTCAAACGGATGACGTCATTTCAGCTCGC
This sequence comes from Ixodes scapularis, assembly GCF_016920785.2. NCBI lineage: Eukaryota > Metazoa > Arthropoda > Arachnida > Ixodida > Ixodidae > Ixodes > Ixodes scapularis. The sequence goes on from NW_024609868.1 coordinate 29,543,553, forward strand.
TCCATGGGACAGTTAATGGTTTTGCATTCAAAATAGGGGGAGGGGGGGTGGGACAAAGCGAAAAGCGGTGACAGTTACGCTTGTGTGATCTATTGGCGTGGCGACGGCGAATGTGCTCTATTGGCCTGGCGACGGCGAAACATTGTTTTCGCCCATAACTCTGTTGTTTGTGAACCCCCCAGCAGACCGTCTTTTTTGTTTTGTTTTTTTTGCGAGCAGTTAATCCGACGTGAGCGTTGTTTCTAAGGAATGGAGCACCGTTGCTAAGGGCCCTATCTACTGCTCCCGTAAAATACGCAACGGACGTGTCTCCTAGACCTTGGCGGGGCGGTGGAGCCTGGGTGGAGCCTGGGCACACCTAAAGATCCAGTCACTTTAGGCACACCTGAATGCATCGTCCCTTTGAAGAATCCAACGATATCTCCAGCTTTTTTATTCGCCAGTTTTGCTGGCGGGCGACATGGCGACAGCAGGATGTCAGTAACCTGTTCTGCGATAGAGGTTCCGTTTGTGTACGTGTTTTTGTTTTTTCCTCGTTACTTTGGTTCGGTTCGTCTTGCTTTGATCACGACTCTGACAGATCCCCGATTGAGCACACACAATGGGAGCATACGCACTCGTCGTCGCCGTCTGAAGTGCGTAAGCGCGGCTTTCGGAAAGCATATCGAAATACCCCCCTTCTTTGAGAAAAGCAATGAACAGTTTCACAAAGAATTTCTAGTTTAGCCAGGCGCCGAAGCGTGAACTGCGGTTTTTCGCCACCTCAGCGGTGCGTGGCGACGTTGCGCGCCGGAGCCGCCGACGTCTGTAATCAAGTTGGCGCCAACCCTGCCGCCTCACGTCACTTGTGTTTGTTGGAAGGAGACGAGTTCAATATCCGGGTCTTTGCATCTTTCTCTTCCATCTCTATATTTTTAGCTTTCTCCCGGAGAAGAACTGGTCTCGAATGAAATTGAATAATCTTAGCAGCCCACATGCGGTCGTGTATCACAATACTTATGGTTGATGCGCGTTAATGACCCGATCATTTCTCATCTGCAGCGTCTAACAATGTCGCCATACTCTAGCAAACTAATCACACGCTGTCTAGACATCTATACTCGTCGCATCGAGAATAAAGATATATTCGTACGTTCCGCGACGTAGCTCTCACAAGATTTGGTTGTCAAAAGAAGAATGACGTAATTGGCTAATATAGGCAGTGTTGGGTTAAGTACATTTCAAAAGTATACGCGAGGCAAAATGTAATGTAAATTAGAGGCATGTATACTTCAAGTAAAATAGTAAGTACACCGGGTGCAATGTACTTGAAGTAAAGGACTATAAATACAAAGTACTTTCAAGGTAAAGTACAAGTACTTTTGAGCACAATATTTCATAATGTCCTTCCAATCCCCTATGGAGTGTTTTTTTTTTTTTTTTTTTAAATGCTTCAGGGGTGATGGGGGTACATCAGTTAGTTTAGGAAATGGCGGCGAATTTAGGATAAAGTCAAATGGTCATTGAATAGTTTACTCACGCTTACGGAGTATTTAACATAATCAACTTATAAGGCACTTATTTGTATCGGTCTTATAGCCACCATTACGTCACTAAAAAAAAATTACCGGATGACGTCTTGAAACACAATAGTGCGTTTTCACATGCATATACTACTACCTCAGACGTTGTGTACAGTACTGGGAAAGTCAAGGACGCGAGCCTGTGGTTCTTGGAATAGATAAATGTTACCGAAACCAAATTTGGGGAGTGCACTTTGAAGTCGTGAGTTGTATTTTTCTCGAAAAGTACCAAAAAACATGAATAAATGAATTTCGATAAAGATTTTTCTAATAGCTTTTCGTTTAGTAAGCCAAAAGAAAGAAGGTAGAAAGTCAAAAGCCGGATTTTCGGTACAAAGATTTAAAAAAGAACAGCGTCGTACCTTTGAAAGCTCTCTGGCTTTTCACTGTGATACATCCGCGGTAACCAAAGCACATCACGCCGCCCCAACGCACGTTACATGACACCCAACCTGACTATATTTATGTAACTTTAGAAAGAGTTTTATGCACATGTCTTTATGTACAAAATTCTTTCTAAAGTTACATCACTACCAACGCGGTCACCAAGTACACCTTATTCCGTTCACACCTGAGCTGACATTGCGGTGGGAGTTACGCGCTTGCTGGACCAATCAGCCGCCTTCCTTTCATTACCTAACCTCGTTCTCTACGCTTGGGTAGGCGCGAGGGAGCGTGATCTCGTGGCAAAAGAATGAAGTGGGGCTGGCCCAACGAGCACGTAACTTCGGCCGCACTGTCAGCTTAGGGGTGAACGGGATGTGGAAAGCAACGTTTGTCCGATTTTTGAGGGGGGGGGGGGGGGGGGGGGGCAATCTTCTAGGGGGAGAATGGCGATGTCTGGGTACACAAACGGGGGTCCGAACAAGGAAGGGGTTGTTCCTTTCCCTCTTCATGAACTCTACAGTATGCGATTTGTGAGTTGAGGGAAAAAGCTAAGAAGAAAAACAAAAAAACAAGTATATAAGAAAAAAAAAAACACATTCCGTTCCATCTTAGGTTTGGACGCAGCGGACGCTACGAGAAGCCAATCCCGCTCTGTGGAGGTAGTCCGTGATACGCTTTCCGTGCGTCGCTGCGCCCCCTCTCCAAGGTCACGTGACACTCCCACGTCCTTGGATTGGCTCCGATGACTCGTAGCATCGGCTGCGCCCGTAGAACGGAGCATAACTATAATTTCTGAATCCACGGCCTTTACCCTTTCTGGTATGCGCTAAATTCAGAACAGTTATCGTGAAATCGGCAAATAAAAATGATCCAAAAACCAACATCCAAATATACTCGCATTTTTCAATGCCGTTACGTCAGTGGCAGGTAGGCTTGCCAGTCGAGCAAGCAATCTGAAAAATAGACTATGCAAAGCGTTTGTTTTGTGCTGGTGCGCAGGTACTGAAGCGAGCTTCCAAAGCATTAACCTAATGCCATAGAACTGCGTGTAATCAGTTGGGAACAAATTCTACAGTCCAAAGAGTGAACCCGTGTCAGCCGCTAGCGTCACTTTTCCATCATTGGCAGTAGAGACTTTCAGTTTGAAAAACAATGTGAGGACCAAAAATGTAAATTCAAAAACTTCGCAAAAAAAATATTTTGTCCTGATATTTGGGGTTGGTATTTCTACGATGTTTGTTAACGTGTTTAGCAAAGTTTCAGGCAAATCGAGGACCATGAAGGAAACGCCGGAGTACCCCTTTAAAGGGGCAGTGCAACGGTTTTAATGTTGAAAGAATTGCCAGTTTGCATTTTTTATATTTTTCATACAAGCCCAAGTGACCAAAAACGCGTCACCTTTCCCCAAAAAACGGCTATTCTGCTGCGTAATCGCTAGGCAAAAAACGAAATATTTGCCGATCTGCAGCCGCCGGTGGCGGCTACGGGAACTACAATGACGGCGTCTCTGGGGGATACGCGGAAGTCAACAAACCCTGTCCCCCTCCGCTGCTACACTCGCCGTCAGCCCCGTGGCGAACCGTCCTTTGTGTCCATCGCTCGCCGCGACCTTCGACGACGCTAATCCTTTGAAAGTCCACAATCGCGGAGGAAGCGGCTGGGGTCTCCGAAGAGAGGGCCCAAGGGGAAACCACGTGAACCCCCAGAGACGTCACTCGAAAGTTGGCGTGGAGAGTTGAGAGGCACTTCGACCTTCGATTTGTTTCATTTTGTTTTTAATAAGAACTAGCGCTCGCAAGAAAATGCGGCTTTCGGTTTTTCGTTTCATAGGTGACGCAGATTAATTTCCGCAGTTAATTGGCCAAAGTCCGAAAATCGTTGCACTGCCCGTTTAAGTAAAGGACAAATACGTACTCAGAGAATGTGCTTGAAGTAAGGTACACGTTTTCTAAACCTACTTGAAGTAGTGCTTTAAGTAAAATGTGCTTAAAATACTTCCCACCACTGAATATATGGGATGCGCTTAGATATTAATATCTTAATTAACCACATGAAGGGGGAAATTCGGATCGCTCCACGAGGAGCCGGACTTTTTTTACTACGGTCCTTGAGGTGAACAAGAATATAACAACCAATGCGTTTGAATAATGTTAGAGCAAGCTTTGCTTTTATTGTTCCATCAATGCATATAGGAAGGGTGGTGGTTGTCTCCTGCCTCCACAGCCGGTGAAAAGACATTACATCATTTGCACGTGACGTCCACGGTTTTCTGCAGGTAAGATAATCCTCTTAGCGCTCCCCTCTCCTAAGCTGTGACGGGGAACCAAGTGAGCAAGGTAAACAGGGGAAGGATACAGGAAAGAAGGAGACGGGCGAAAATTCACACGTTTGCGTTGAGTGCGAGGATTGCTATGGCAACAGCTGCATCGGCTCCAACAAAAGGGGGTAAACACCGGTTTTGTTGGAGCAGACCCAGCGATTGCCATAGCAACCCGCGCAGGCGGTCAAGCTCAACGCAAGTGTGTGAATCGCCCGTTAGCTATTGGCTGGCGTAAGCGATCACGGGACCACAGCGACCACCAATGGCGTTCTCGTTTTTGAGCCGCGGTACGTGTCTCGGTGCATGGAGGATTGCACCGAGATTTATGCCGTCCGAAAAACGTGTTTTGCGTACGACGATTATTTCAAGTATGACAAATGTATACCACAAATTTATTTACGCTCGAATCTGGAAACATTGTATTTTCGGTGTCAACGCGGAAGATGACGCTAGCTGCTATTATTTCACATATTGCTCGAATAAACGTACGCTACTTTCCCAAGAATCGCTGCGTCAAGAATATGCCATTATTGTTTTTAGATATCTGCGATTATTCGTAACGTTCGAATATCGATTGAATCGAACAAGAGTGTTTTTGATTATATACAAAGAGCTTAATTTTGACTCGAAGATATATATATATATATATATATATTATATTTTTAAGAAGAAAGTGAGAGTTGGACGGAGATATGGTCTTCACCATGTATTTATCGGGCTCGGCGGACATTAGATCAGTGAATATTCGTCATGCCATGTTGACTAATCATCTGAACTTTCTCAATGAAGTTATTCATTATTGAATTTAGAGGTCAAGCTTCAATTGCAGTAATGACAACAATTACTAAAAGAGGCCAGGTTAATTAAAAGAATTTTCGTGAATGTAATGGTTCTTGAGATATTATTTGATCAATTTTTCACGTTTTCCAGATCGATTTAAAGATTGCGCTAAAAAAGACTACCGCACGTCCTGCCCATAGTGACGCTTAGAAGCAAGACCTCGTCGCTTCAGTCACGTTGTCACTTGTGTCATCGGCGCACTCACCAAGGACATGCTGCCGAGATAGTGACGACATGACTGAAACGGCTCCGTCACTCATCCAAGCGTCATTGTTTGTGAGTGGGGCTTGCAGTGCTTGTTTTAAGTGCAATTTTCAAATCGGCCGAAAAAAAAAAAAGAACAACGCGTAAATTGATTGAATAATATCTAAACAAAACTTAGCTTTTCGCATTCTTTAAATTGGTCTGACCTCAATACTGACGGCAGTGCTGCAATTGCAACATGACCCCTGCAAACAATAATTAAGACGTCAATTAACAGATTTTAGTTAATTAGCCAACTCACATGATGATTATTTCCTAATCTAAAGTCCGCCGAGCATGAAAAAACACATGGTGAAGAGGGCACTCGTCTCCCACCTTTAAAATTATGTGTTTTTTTTTTTTTAATTTAATATTATACATTTTGAATCAGTCATGGGCAGTATCGTAGATACATGTATCTTCGATACTATCTTTAGACACATTTTGCGTATCGGTATTAGGTATCCCGTGACAGAAATGGTACCATCGGTGTATCGGTATCAAAAATACATTGTAGTGTATCGTGTAATTTGAAAGTACTCGATACAAATATATATATATATATATGCGTCGAAGATTTTGGAGTTGTTGTGAATCAGATTTTGGGCCAGCGGCGCTCGCTCAGGCGGGGGATGGGATGGGGTTACCTGGGGGTTACAGCGCTTGAAAGGAGAAGGGGGTAGGAGGGGTGGGTTAAGAGAGAGATTTCGCGGTGGGTCCGTGTTATGCCACATGCACCAGCTAGCTCGCACTCTGTTGTGAAACACACACAAACAAAACAAGCAAAAAATACAAGAAAACAAGAGCAGCACAGTGATCGCAGACTGGGGGCAGAAATGGGGCACCACCAACTGTAAAATCTCCTGCCGCCGCGCACACCTTGCTAAAACTAACAAACTTTTTTTTTTTTTTGTAGGAGATGTTTAGTTTTTTGTTCGCCGACAGTGGAGTCTAAAGGCCCTGCCACACTGAGGCAACACGACGGCAACAGCAACACAACACGTTGTCCAACAGTCGGGCAATTTGTCGCTTGCTCCCCGTGTTGTCCGACAAACCTGTCACATCGCGGTAACAGCACGACAACATGGACAACAACTAAAATGTTGCCTCTGTATGACAGCTTTCGGCAACAAATACAGCAGCAACTTCTGTTGGACAACGTGTGTTGCCCTGATCGCTGGCTGAGCGAATTTCGGGCTGGCAACACGACAACCTAGATAGCTTCGATGGTAGAGCTAGTCCCCCATCAATAAAGTCTTACTCAAACAAAGGCTTGGAAAACGTTATTTAACAATAATTAGGGCTAGCGTGCAGATAAAATATTTTCGATTAATGTTTTTGCTGCGTAGTTACGGAAAGCGATTTTCGAAATGGTCATAGCTACGGTCGTGAACGTTGACTGGTTTTGAAATTAGAACTCCCGAGAGGCCAGCTCACATTACTGATAGTGAAATAAAATTGCATGCCTACTTACCCGCTAATAAAGTATAAGAAAAATAATCCAGAAAACCAAAGATTAAAAAATCGAAGCATAAAACGACCACCCTGATCATGATTGTTGATGCTTGAAACTTGGAAACAGCCGCTACCAGACACCTGATTTGTTTTAAAAATGCCGAGGACGTTTTGGGGGAATGAAGCGATCACATAGCAGGCGGTAGGCAAGTAGACAGCGTTGGAAAATATTTATTCCACCGATCGTTATGAAGGCCGATGGTGTCGGTGTCGCAGGTTTGAAGCACTGTCAGTTCAGCTCAACGCCACGTTACAAAAGACGCTTTGGGGTACTGCCGGTGCAAAATGCAATTTTACAGTTGAAATAGGAATTGCATGAAAGAACCGGACAGAAACACTTCCTACGGTGGCGTAAATCCCGAACATATATCAGCGATGTCACTTTCCTCGGTTAGGGCTATCTGCTTTGTCAGCGAATGAAGAACATTTCGATAAAATAAAGAGCGGAAAATACTCCCCGTGTCAAGTTTTGTAATCACAGTCACTGGTTGATGTCGTACCGTGGTAATTCCCGGCCCTTCGAACGCACTATAGTCGGTTACAAGTCAAGAAGGTAGGAGAAGCTCCTCCCACAAGTGTGATGCGCCCGTTTCAAATCTCTCCGCAGTCGAAAGAAAAGTTCACTGGAAACGCTCCTTGTTCCGCTTCAATGGATTCCCACTTGTCTCCGATCCCACTTTTTAAGAAAGCGACCTTTGTATTCATCGGAGAGCGAACCGAGCCCCTGAAAGCAGCCTTTGTATCCATCGGGGGGGAAGCTAATCCCCGAAAGTCGTATTTGTTTCCGTCGGTGGGGGAGAACTCTAATCTCCCTCTCGTGGCTTCCACAATGCTAAGTCAAAGTCGAAAGATAAAGCAAATATGTTCAGAAAGGCAAGTCCCTCCTCGCGGGTTGTCCGCGACGTCACGGGAACGGTGGGGCGCTATTGGATGCGAAGGTGGCGGAGGGATATCCGATTCCCTTTGAGGGGAATTTGCCGCTACCTTCTTGACCTGTAACTGACTATAGCACTTTGTAGAGTCACATTTCCATCTATTTCGCGCCGCACACGAACAAAGGTAAACAATCAAGATGGCGGAGTGTTCCCCGTGTTGTCCTCTCCGTCAGCGCGGTGTGACAGAGTTGTCGGACAACAAATCGGGCAACACGGTTGCCGGGCGGCAGCAACGTGTTGCCCGACTGTTGTTGTTGCCACGACGTGACAGGGTCGCCGGCAACACGACTTCCCCGTGTTGCCGGATAGAGTTGTCCAACTGTTGCCTCAGTGTGACAGGGCCTTAAGGAAATCCGTGTGGTCAGATTCGTTTAAGCCTTTTCAAAAAAAGTTCGCTATATCGAATACTTTAAGTGTTCCAGAAACCACAGAAAATTTTCTTAACCTAGCTAATCATATTACCAGCTTTATTATTATTGGCGATTTCATTGATGTATCAAGGTATCTACGGTACAGTATCGAGTATCTGTTTCGGAAATCCATTCCGGTTCTGTATCGATGCCGGAAATTCAATAGACCGATCTCATTAAGTGTTCGGCGCATGCGTGTCGCCACCATAACTTTAGTTGACAGGAGGTACACGACCGTGCATGCGAACGCTCGTGCCTTCTCGTGCTCTACACGCGCAGAGCTCCAGCGAGGTTGTCGCACGTGTAGAAAGACTAAAGTTCCTTCGATGCATTGCGGATGCGGTGGCGTAACCAAACTGGCTGTTGAGGTCGGTCTATTCTTGAGGGTATCGAATATCGGTTACAAGATACTTTATTTTTTTTTGAGTATTGTGCCCATCTTTGTCTTGAATATTGAAAACTAATTGTAACATTCGACCATTTTAATATGCTCGAGGAAATGAGCGTGCTTAACTTTGAGTCTAAAGAATTTCTCCGCGTAGAGTTTCCACTGTCTTCAGTTTGTTATTGACTTTCGTAGCTCCGTTGAATCCACTTCTCCCGTGAGCCAAGTGTAGTGCGGTGAAGCGACCTGAAACAATTTCGTGTGCGCGCAATGTTTTTCTTTTTTTCTCGTAATGTGCTTGGTGAAGGAGGAACGTCAACACGTGCTACTGGAAGCTTTCTAAAGGTAGTTGACTTTTAAGAAACTGAAAAAGGAAAGAAAAAAAAGCGTACGCGGATTGTATGTAAATATGTCGTATACGCTGCATTTTGGGGTTCTACGTTTGACGCGGCCTCACGATTATCAGATTTTGCGGAGTTTGGGTTCAGTAAACACGGATGTAAGGATTTGAGTTACGGTTCAATGCGTAATTATATCCCTTTTTAAGTTTTTATCTCACGACTCTTGTTTGTTTATCTCAAAAATATGTAAACTTACTTTTGAAGGACCTGCAATGTTCGTTGAACTTCCTAAACAAACAAACAACAAAAAATAAAGGTAGTAATTACTTACTCTGTATTGCAATGTATAGTAGATAAACCGCAACAAATAATTAAAGAAGCCGTGAAATCACATGGGGTTAGATTATTAGGAACTTCAGTTATCTCGTTTGACACAATGAACATATACGACACCCTCGTGTCTGTAACGGCCACCCTCCGATTTTCCTGTCAACTGCCATATGTTTTTTCACTCGATACACTAGGTTAGAGGGGAGAAAAATGTTATCCGCGGGCATTTAATGTCCTGATTAGCCACCAGGTGGCGCATCGATCGTGTCCACTCAATTTACTCAATCATATTCCACAAGAAGAAGAAAAGAAAAGAAAAATCTAGATTGGCAATGCTTCGGTGTTGCACAGCGCAGCACGGTTTCGTCAATTAACCGGCGAAGGACTCTTCTGCGAGAAGGCTAACTCGCAACTCGAAGTACATGACCCCACAGTGCTCACATATCATACAAAAGGCACTGTGTTCGATGCACACGTAACGACGTAATTATATGCCTCTCGAACATGTCTCCAGACAGATTTTTTATTACTACCGCAACGGGACTGTCACACAAGGAAGATATGCATACAGTGTCTGAAGACTGTCTTTTGTATGACTCGTTAGCGGCGTAATCGCGGCCTCATGACTACACGAGCCACGCTTGAGTCGTAAGAAGAGGCTAACTGGACATAGGGTCGATAATTGGGCTAGTCGGTAGCCCATGACAGCAAAATCGGCACTAAAAACGAGGACGACGTGAAAGGGACAGAAACACGGCGCCGTGTTTGCGTCCCCTTCTCGTTGTCCTCGTCTATTGCGCCGAATTTGCCGTCCAATTGGACCCCTGCAGAAGGCAACCGGGACAGGCCTCGTCGCCCGGGGCAGCGGAAAGCAAATGTGCGAGGTCCTCCGATTATGCGAGTCCAAGGAGCAGCCAGTTCCGGGTGGCGTCCGCCGCTGCAGTGTCAACGAGCGACGCGGGAGGGAGAGGAACAACCACAGCAGACGGGCTCCCCTAAGCTGACAGTACGCTGGAAGCCACGTGGTCGTCGGACCAACCAACAGGCCTCTCTTTCCCCACCCGACCGTGCTCCCTGTGCCCGGGCACATCGGGCGGAAGCGCGATCGTGTGTCGAAATGCACACAAATGGCTGGTCCAGCGAGCACGTGGCTTCCACCGCACATTCAGCTTAGGGGTGGACGGTGTGTAGGGCGTCCCCCTCCTCCCAGCGGCGGCGCCTCAGTTCCCAGAAGAAGAACCAGTCCTTCTCCAAGTAAACTCCGTTCACCCCAAAGCCGACAGCGTGTTGGGAGCTACGTGCTCACCGGACCCATCCACCGTCTTCTCTTCATCGCCTGACTCCGCTCTTTGCGTGTGGATATGTATGGGCGAGAGTGGGGTTTCACGTAACCAGAGATAGACGTGCGACTGGTCCAACGAGCACGTGGGTTCCACCGCACTGTCAGCTTGGGGGTGAATAGAGCATAGCCCCTCCGAACAGACCGAGCCCCTTTCCTGGCGGACGGGAATCGTCGCGGACACCCGGCTACTGTTGTGGGTCCCTACGTGATTGCTTTGCGGGGAAGGGGAGGGGGGCCCTAAGACATAGCCCCAGAAAGAGAGAGAGAGAGAGAGAAGAAAAACACGGGTCTTCGGAACTGTTGCGAGCCCACCTGGCCCCGCTCGGAGAACCGTGTGAAGATTCGGAGCGAGGGACGTTTGCATTGCCCAAAACGACAAGCCGCGAGAGATGCGTAAGGGAGAAGCCAATTAAACGCAGCTGCCTCTAGTGAGCCTGCTGAAACGGTGCGTCAGGCTATACGAAGGGTCTAAGCGAGTTCGGGAACAGTCGCGGCTCCGAGCCCTGTTCGCATCGGACGCCAGCGGAAGTAAGGAAGTCTGTGGCTGGGGTGTTTATCCGAGTTGTTCCGGAAGCTTCTTATATTTTCAATTCCTGATTAGACACAATAGGGGTATTTGGGGCGAACCGGCATCATCGCAGCTCGAACGGAGCCGGTGGTGGAGTGAAGCGAAAACTCGCGTCGCAGAACTGGCCCGGAGATCCTGGGTTCAAATCATTGACTATGTAGTCGTTCACTTTTGGCGCAATATATCGTCGACCTGCGGCGACTAAGTTCGCGCAGGTAAGGATATTTTGCCACTTACACACTGTCGTCTCTTTTTTTTTGTTTTCTTTTTTTTGCACAGAACACGAAAAGGGTCCCGGGGCAAATAAGAACCCCGGAATAAACCGCGAGACTGTTTCCCAGGGCACTGTTCGGCACACAGTGTAGCTCTATCATAATGCTAACGTGCTCAGCGTTATAGGACATTGGGGACACAATTTCACGAAGTCGAAGACGTCGATGGGCATTTGCTGTAGCGGTATAAAATATTGGACCATGGATAAAACGTAGCGGAACGAGGACTTGACGAGTGGGGAAGTTGTAGTGCGTTCTTGTAGTGATCGCTGCTTTAGGTTGCGTGATCGTCGGACGTCAAATGTAGAAGAGACGTGCGTATAGTCATTGGCTGATTGATTTCATTGCCTTCATATATAAGTGGCTCGGGCTAAACTTGATCACATCGTGTTTTAGAGCCCAGCTTTTAGGCGCCCGTTTCCGGCCTGAGCGGCGTCGGTGTCGGCATCAACGTAACCGCGCGGTGCATTATGGGAAACGTCCCATGATGCAACGCGCGGCGAGGGGGAGGAGGGAAGAGGAGGGGAGGAGGAGGAGGAAGGAGGAGAAAGGAGGAGGAAGAAGGGAGATGCCAGCTACCCGTTGTGCAGGCAAGTTATATCACCATTCATAAATCACAGAGAGGCACGCATGAAAACGTGGTGTACTCCTTATCCAAGTGGCCATCTACATGGGCACGGGTCTGTGCTCTACCCATCGGTATCCGTGGCACGTCAGACGATGGTTGGAAAATTGTGTGCCGCCAAGGTCGACAGCGGCTTGCTCGTGGTTGCTCTGTGTCTCTCGCTCACGGCACTCACCGAATATTTCGTTCAGGAGAAAGAAGTTCATACCAGTCATGCAGGAAAACATCCCATTGGCCCCGAGGGATGTGCACTCGCTATTCTGCTGTGCCATCTCGAGGGAGCACGGTCAAGACTAATGTTGAGGAAATCAAAACGCCGAGCAGTCTTCGACAGAGCCGACATTAAGTAGGATGACATCGAGAGTATCATGTGCTTTGTCAAAGCGTTGAGTTTAACGCTCTCTCGTTCTCCCGCCCTGATCCTGCTGTCCTATTCCCTAGCACCGGCAGAACTTAGACAGTGTGGAGCTTCCAGATGCGAGAACTACATTTCCTTTCTCCGGACAAGCGGTGAGTGAAAATACCAGAATATATATATATATATATATATATATATATATATATATATATATATATATATATATATATATATATATATATATATATATATATATATATATATTTCTCACATTGTTTAGCACGGTATAGTGCCAAATCGAAATACCTCAAGAGAGGAGGAGAAGGAGGGGAGGAGGAGAGGGTACAGATGAGGAGGAGGGGCAAACCCTCCCATCCGTACCCTCCCCTCCTCCTCCTCAAAAGCTGCGCTCTAGTTCGGCGTTACAGAAAGTTATAAACGTCTTTAATTTTTAATAGTCGCCCAATAATATGATTGTTTTCCCTACTAATTTAAAATTCTTCAACATGAGCGAAGGAAAATGTTTAGTTGTATTTGGATCTATCGATGAAACCGTAGTATGCGGAATTGTGTTTTATAAGGAACACAGCGAACGATAGCCTTTCCTCTTTTGTATTTTTCATGATTTTACAGTTGGCGAATTCTATTCTCGAAGCGTTTCCGAGCTCTACTGCATCTTCAATTTTCATTTATTGATTTTTTCTCGTTTTTGCTTTCAGAGTTGCGTTTTGTGGCCTGCAAAATTCGCGGCGCCGGTATTCGCGGCGCAGACGGACAACTCTCTTTGACCACGGTTTGCCGTGACACGCTTGACTTTTTTAAGGCAATTGACCTTTTTACCAGTAAGCTTCTGCAAATCCGGACCCCTTCTCCCCTGGCCTTGCTTCCCCGCTGTCGCCAGTTTGAGAGGGGACCGTCCCGCATGACCAAACAGCATCTACCTTTGCGCATATTTCACTTTTTTTTTTTTTTTTTGCATCGTTGCATGGTTTGGGACATGAAACGCAATGAAAACCGATACAACGGCAGGACGCCAATATGTTCTGACGGGCAGAGTCATGTTGGACTGCCCTTAATTTTTTTGTCCGAGTTCTCCCTGCGACGAACGGCGAGACGCGTCAGCGTCGCCGCCAACGCGTCCTTCAGCGCCTCACAACAAGCCCGACGATGCGGCACGCAAGTTCGTCTGCTTCTTGCACAGCGGTTGCGATGATGTCAGAACGCAGAGCTCTGATTGGTTCGTTGAAAAAAATAGTGGGTAAAGCTCAAGGCATCTAGCATTGAGGTCTACCTCTATCTTTCCAATCAAAGCCAATCAGTGCTCGGCGTCGTTCTGACGTCACCGCCACTTCTGCGCAAGAAGTAGACAACTTGTTCTCCGCATAGCACGCGGCCACGCCAAGACAACCGCGTCGGCCGCGTACACTCGACGAGTTTCAGCGTGTTTGCCGCTTGGTGCTGCTTAGAGATCCGTTAAAAAACAAAACAAAAGGGGGGGGGGGGGGGGGGTGCAACGATTTCCGGACTTTGGTCAAACATTTGTGAAAGTTGCCCTCTGATACTTCTAAAGTAAAGAACAGAAAACCAATTTCACCTCCGTGTCCCTAGTTGTTCTGTAAAAAAAAAAAAAAAAAGATAGATATTGGCATTTCAGGCACCCCTCAGCTCACTCCCAGTCTTCAGGGTCCCACCTGTTCCCCCTCCGATGACGTAATTCGGGGTAACGTGTAGCTTCCCGTGTGCTCTCTCGGAGGACGCTTCCTCTCCCTCTCTCTGCTGACATCAGCGGGCGCTATGCTGCAGCTTAGAGCCGAGCGAGGTCACGTAATCTTTTCGCCGTAGTTCCTTTGGCTGCCACTCGCGGCTGCAGGTAGGGGAAAAAGCTCGACTTTTGCTTTGCGATTATGCAGCGGAATCGCGCCATTTTTAATCAAGGAGATGTTTTCTGTATCCTCCGGGGCACGATAAACACCGTAAAAAGGACGAGATACAAATTCTTTTAATTTTTAAATCGTTGTACCCCCTCTTTAACTGTGACGTAACGCGCAGGCCCTTGGGTGGTGCTATTGGATGGGTAAATACGGCTGAACCCTTATAGTCGGGCGGCGTCTTGCGCCACCTAGACGAAGTTCTTAATTTCAACAATTAACTTCGTTTAAATTTTGAATTAATTAAGAATGCCGTTGAATTTTACATCGCGACGTAACGGCCACTGTTGCTCGATCGGTGGCCGAGCGGGCGCTATAGACCACTCGGCCACCGATTCCCCCTGTACATTCTGCGTTCAAATAAGGACAACGAATAGTTGTTGTCTTTTCAAGATACACGAGTGCAACGATGGGAGCGACTTCCAAGTTACAAGTCGACAAGTGCGCTCTCGCACGCGACCTCACCCGCCACGCGCGTACATGTATCCGGTCCCTCGCCGAGACATATGCTGAGGCTGCGACTGCGTATAATTAGATCGCAGTGGCGCGCGCGTGTGTGCCCAGGTGTTGTGCGCATCCTGCTCCAGGGGCGGAGTCACTCGCGACGCAGCGCGGCCGTACCAAAGAGCCAGTTATATGGATGACCCCGTGCGGGTGGATCCACGCAGCAGCAGCAGAGCCGTTCGCGTCCAGGAGAAGCGGCCGCTACCCGAGAAAGGAAAAATGCCCCCTGTTCCACGGCAGCATGCAGCAACGACGACGGCGGTCGCCGCAATTTTCTTTCGGGCGGGGCGCGCTGCGTCTTGCAACAGCTAGAAAGCCTAGATATAAGAGAGGAACCAACTCAAACGCATGAAGATCGTTCGCAGTTTAATGGCGGATGCCATCGAGGAAATGAAACCTGGTTTTTGGGTCCGTATAAATGAACTACGCATCTCATCTAGCCAGCTGAAGCTCCGTGAGAATGTGACATGAGCGGTTATGATAAGATGCGAAAGTTTGAGCAGATGACGTTACCTAAATCAAATGACACCAAAGAAAAACAATAATATATCTACGAGCCGACGTGCACCTAAGCCTCATTTTCATCGAACCAATATGTTCTGGGTACCTGTAGCAATTATGTCAGTGAAAAAACTTGTCAGCGTGAAAGATAACAGTATCGTCCTTCTGAGTAGCCAGTTTGTTCACTGAGATATAGGCTGCAGGCGCCCACAATCTCAGATTGTGGTTTGATGAATATTTGGTTTTGGCAAACGTCGGCTCGTTGAGTTTTTTTTTTTTTTTTTTTGTATATTTTGATTTAGGTTAACGTCCACGTGGTCGAACTTTTGTACTTCACTACCACTGCTAGCGTCCCATTCTCACAATTTCCGCTTTCTGCGATGCGTCGCTAATTTATGCGTGAAACGTTTCCTCCGGAATTCTTAGCAATATGACTATATCTGTAATCGTTCTCCTTTATTACATAGCCCATGTTTATTCTTTTGATCGTCCAAGTTCATTTACTAGCGTACAAAGATAATTTCTGTTTTTCGGGGAGTTTCCTTCTCAGTTCTACAAAGACGTCACAACAAGTAACCAATAGGGAATGTTCGTTGTCTGCGCAAGATGGCGACGTGGGCCGAACTCATTGAGCGCAGCCAGAGCGCCAGATATCGCTCCAACAGCGGCGCCATAATGACGTCGCGCACACAAGTCAACGGGGCTGTGTTCCAAATCTTACCCAAATAGATCCGAGTTATTCCGGCGGGTTGTGTCACGCGACAACACAGATTTGAAAATGATGGGGCCCTAAACTCGTCAAACACAGAGCTAGAGCAGAAAGTTCGCGGAGCGCGCCGATTGGACGGCGGCGAAAAAAGTGCGAAGTCGCCGTAATATGCCAATCGGTGCGCTCCGTCAACTTCGGTCCAAACTTTGTGTTTGACGAGTTTAGAGGCCCAGGACGTGGGTAAGTTTTAGAACGCCAAGGTACAAAGCCCTTGCCCTAGAGCAGAGCCGTATATGCCCTAGAGTAAGATCGACTAAACTTTGGAACATGGCCCGCACGACACCTGACGTCTGATATTCGCAACTTGCACGACCTATAGGGGGCGCGCTGGCGCCTATCAAAATGACTGTCATCTGGATGATCGTCGTAGTACAGCGGTGCGAGGCGGGGTCTGCGACGAGTATATAGGTTATTCTAATTTTGCTTTATACGAGCAGTACTAGAGTGTTACTTTATTTTTTCACCCCAAAAACGTGTTTGCAAGCAGCTTTATTGGGAAGCCGATCATCCAGGAGCTAGGGAACGCGATTCTCACACGGCTGTACCACCATCGCTGAAAGTTGCGAATTTTTCTTAGATAAATATAAGATTGCCGACCTCGATCCCTGAACTCCCGTCGCCTCTTACAGCGCAGTCAGCCTCTAGGTTTCTAGCCGTGCATCGCCGCCGACACCTCGTTATCGTCAAATGGGAGATCATTCGTTGTCCGACAACGTGAGTAGCGGCGACGTCATCGGCGGCGAAGCCGCGGCTTTGTGCGGGCTCTCGACTTCGTTACACAAGCCCAACGACGAAAGAAGAGAAAACCAGCTAAGCGTAGTACGTGTTTTTTTTTTCCTCATCCTCAGAGAACCAGGGGGACCAGGGCACACACCATGTCTGCGATCGACAGGGTGCTCAGGCTGCTCGGTTACAAGCCCGAACGCAAGCTGGGAGACTTTAGGGCCCGCTTTTGCGAAGACCGCCGCCCAGCCAAGACCGGCACCAATCTGGATCCCCACCACGTGGGTAATGGACTCCCTGTCTCGCCAGAAATTCGGCCGGATCATCTGCAAGCCGGGCAAGCAGGGAGCTCTTGCCAGGCGCTCCAAACCGGCCTGCTAGATGTCAGCAGCCCACGGCGGCCCCGTGAAGACCACAGTCGCGAAGACCGCTACTAGGCCTTAGGCTTGCCGCTTCACTGTGCAGATTGTGGATGCCAGCCCGACTTCCATCATGTCATGAATGCCAGAAAAGGAAGGAGGGGGGGGGGGGGGGAGGGATCATATACCTGAGGCCTACACGATCAAAAAAGAAGGGACTGGTCCATGTGTAAGCCAAACATGCTATTTCGACACGTGCTAAATTGGCCATCATGGTGTGGAATGTTGTTGTTTACTTAGGTGTTTCCTATCAAAAAAAGAAAAAAAAAACTTCAGTTGAGAGTAAGCGCTTTTCCTGCGTACCACCCTCTACTTCTTGTACGCTCTGTCGAATCCACTAAGCATGAACCAACAGGCCCTCATCGCCACCCTAATTCACAACCTAAACCTTCCGCGAACAGAGCACGAGGAGACGAGAGACGACAAGCAACCGAGCAGGTCGACCACCGTTGCTATGGTTACCAAGCGGCAGAAGACCCGAATGTAACTGAAACCGAAATTCAATCGCAATCACGTGATGCAGCATCATGTAAATAATGTAAGAGCGCCATTAAAATAATATTTGTTTTTATCATTTTCAATTTGTTTTTTGAACATTCAATAAAGTTGAGTATCTATTTCACTTTACATATCACTTATTATGACGTTTTGATGCCCCGATTCCCTTACGGTGTCGAATGGTTGTTACAGAATCTCCAAAACATAGGAATTTTGAATCGGGCTTGTTAACTACAGGCGCAATGTTTGGCCGCAAAACTTAGGAAACATGTTTGGGCTTTATAGAATACAAGACAAGTAAAATGAGGTCGGTACATTTTTCTTTCATGATCCCTTTTATTTTCTAGATTAATCCGGTCACTTACAGCTGTTAAATATTGCTCCCCAGCCGGTGAGATCGCAGCATTATACTCCGTCTTACTAAACCCGTGCAGTACAGCCAAAGCTACAGGGGAGCGAGCGTACGCCAACTCGTTCAAGAGGAGGGAAAGGACGAGCGGGAGAAAAGGGCTGGGATTGTTCGGATCCTCCTTTCCCTCCTCTTGAACAGGTCGGGATACACTCTCTCCTGTAGCTTTGACTGTACTGCACTGTTTTAGTGAGACGGAGTATAGTCGATAAGAATGCCGGAAAACGAAGCGCGAAGCTTGAGCATGCCAAACCATGCCACGCGTTGTTTCCGGCGCAGATTGGTTACTCACAGACTTGTACGTAATCCGTTACAAGTAACGAAATTACTTGTAATCCCTTACATTTATGAGTAATTTTGTAACGGATTAATTACATATTTTCTAGAGTAATTTTAAAGTAATTCCCTTACATTTTTGACGTAACGAATTCCTTGTAATCCGTTACATTTTTTGTCAGAACCAACCCCCCCCCCCCCCCGCCCCCATTCTAAATAAAGGTATTTTTTCCTTTTTTTTTCATTTTTGTAAAGTCGAACGCAGTGACACTGTCACGCGAATCGACCAGCGCAAAGGGAGGCTTGGCACACTTCAGTTCCGCAAAGCCTTTTTTTGCAACACCAAGCCCCTGGATCTATCATTTTTTTTAAGACTCTAACATCAATGTCAAAACATCCAAATGAACAATTCACGAAAAAAACAAAAACGGGGGGGGGGGGGGGGGGGCAAGTTATATCCGCTTTTTTTTTAGTCCCTTTGTTTTTCTTTGCGATCGAAGACGGGGAGAGGTGGATGCCAAGTGATTGTGCGCCTCCTCGAGAAGCTCGAGGCGGTAAGTGCACTGAAAAGAATTAACAATGTCCTTCTCGGATATAGTGACTGCGACCATTTTCATAAGTTCACAACAGGAGACAACGCTCCATCATACCCTACCCTTATTGTGAGTCAGCTTTTTGCCAGCACTTAGAAAATGGTAATTTTCTTCCTTTCTTATTCTTCCAGTTTTGCCCCAGCAGGACGCATCTTATCTTAAGCACACATTTTTACAAATAGAACATAATGGTGGCTGACGTAGACTTGATATTCTGGGCTTGAGGAGAGAGTGAAATTCGGGAGTGGGGCCATAGCGCGGCTTACTTAGTACTCTACACTTTGCTGCCTGTGGCATCAGTGGGCGTCTATCTGGAGAACACCGGAGTAAACTGCAGTCAGTTCGTGCTCCGTGCGTTTTTGAACGGCACCAAGAGGGGTACACACGGCGAACGTGCGTTTACATTTCCCTGTTTTAACCGACGTTCTACTTAATTGTTGTTATGAGTGTACTTCTTTTTCTTTTATTTCTTATATTTATATACTGGACACTTTTTTTTATTCACCAACGTCTCAAGTGAGGCTCGAACTGTTCAGAACCAAAGGAAGAAGAATATCGAGCCAAACCTTATTTATTATTTAATTATCAGCTTACTGTTACAACTATGTTTTGCTATTGATGACTTCTACAGCTTCGCGATTTAGAGAATGGGCAATTTTAGTAGATCGGTCCGATGACTCCGATAACGATATCCGATACTTCGCCGCCGTCTTTGCGTATGTATCATATCATTATCGGCTACCGTTATCGCGCGTATCGGAGGTATCTGAAGGATCTACTAAATATCTCGAATAGCAAGCAACGGCTGCAACGACGAAGCTTTGCTCTACGTTCGAGGTAAATAGTACTTTCCTTGCTTCGCTGAAAAAGCTCAATGCAGAGCATGAAGCATTCGTGAGGAACAATATGGCACTCCCATCCAGTGCCTCAGCTCAAATGGTGTTCAGCGTAGCAGTCGACATGTTGAGCAAGAGATAATGCAAAATGTCTGACGAGACATTCGAGAGCCAGCTGTTGCTCAAAATACTCTAGGTCCTTAAAAGGAAAAGGTTGCAACAATAAGAGCTTGAATAAACCGCTTCCCTTTGTCTCTTACTTAAGGACAATAATGTTAAAAGTAACGCCACGAAAGTAACGGATTACTTTTTGGGGTAACGGTCAGTTACTTTCACGGGAGGGTAATTGTAATTGTAATAAATTACAATTTAGCCTTGAGTAATTGTAAATGTAATTCCTTACTATTTTTCAGTAACGTGTACAAGTCTGGTTACTCATGCGTATGCGAGCGCTGTCAAGTGGCGAGGGGGAGAGAGTGCGGCAAGAGGCTGAGCAGACCAGCAACTTTTCTTGGAGAGAGGCGATCGACGCTTTCTATCGGTTCCTCCTCGCAGCCAGTATTTCAAACGCGGTCTATAAACCACGTGACGCCGATTTGCAGTTGGAGACGCTCTGGAATCTAGGCACTCTAGCAAACAGCACAACTGAGACTGGCAACAACACACCTGCCGGCGGCGGTGCTTGCCCCGCGAATCCTGGTATACTATCGTCGTTGATAGTTGGTTGCCGTTAGAATCTTGAAGGAGCAAGCGCGGCACTGGGCGGGAATCAATTATTTTTCTTTCCTTTTTCTCTGGAGCGTCGCCCGCGGCTTTACGGATGTTCTTCATGAAGGACGAGCTTGCGCTTCGCGTTGATGGATGGGACGCGTTGGGGAGTTAGGTCGACATCCTCGACGCTGGGGTCTACCAAGATGACGTCATGGCGAGGCCCTTTCTTCTGGGTAATATTGAATCATCGCAGACAAGCAGCTGCAGACCACGGGTCCGGTAGCTGCTGAAGCTCGGCAAATGATATGTTTGCAAAAAGCATTAAAAAATTAAAAAAAAGAAGCTTGTTTTAGTCGCAGCTTTTCCGCGCGGCTTGAAGTACAGCTGAAGACGGAAAATTTAAATAAAACACGCGCCGTAGTTTCCCTTCCCACATGACACTGTCGTCTACGTCGATAGTATAAATTCCTGCAGGAAAATCGGATGTCCAACTTCACAGCACAGTACATCGAAGACCTTCAGACAAAGTGGAATGAAGAAACTTGGCGTGAACATTCGACGGTCTCGTTTATAGTTATAAACGAGACCATCGAATCGTATAGAAGTGCGGAAAATTAAGACCAATTACTGGCAAGGCCGGAGGCCTATTTCTCTTCACTTTCTAGGTCAGAATTTCTACGGATGGACCCACAACAAGCACCCTTTTTTTAACATTTCCTCATAAGTAAATATCCGGGCCCACGGTGGACTTCGCGCATACGAGCAGCTGTTGTTTTTCTTTTAGGGCACGCCCATATATCTGACAGCTGTGATCAAGCGTAAAGAAGCAGTGATCACGGATGGAAGGCTATACCTTTGTGTCTCTAGACAGGCTCAACAAATAGGGACGAAAATTTAAGAATTCATGTGCATGTTAATAAGTATTCCTGATTATTTGATCCTATTAGCATTTTGCACTTTCCACGAAAAGAACCTATAAACTGAACTGCTCAAAAACAATCTCCGTTACTAGGTGAGCTTCTATGACCCCCTGGGCATCATTCGTCGTACGAAACGCCAAAGAAAATGAGAGGAGATATATAGTGTGCTGCAGGTTGCAGCTAGGTCGGTAACCAAATAGGACACACCGTTCATTTGTTGTGCAGCGTCGGGCGATGGCCGGCGCCACAAGACAAAGTATCCAATCCTGCAGCTGGAAATTGGCCCCGCTGTGTTTGGAGATATCAATCCCGGCGAGCGTCCCGTGGGTGAGTCTGCAAGAACGAGTATACGCAGGGAGCGTCCCAGGGACGACAAACGGCCTCTTGCGATGGCGGACTCGGTCGATGACGTCCTCTTCCCTAGACTCCGTTCAGACCTAAGCTGACAGTGGGGCGCACGCTATACGCGCTCGCTGGACGAGTCGTACGCCTATCTTTCACCACCTGATCACGCTTTTGGCCATACCCGCGCGTAGAAAGGGGGTCAGGTGATGAAAAGGAGGCAGTTGATAGAGCTTCCACCGCACTGTCAGCTTAGGGGTAAGCGGAGTCTATAGATTGAAACAGCTCGCTTCCTCAGAGGTTTTGTTCTTGTTGGCGTTGCTGTGGCCGCTCGTCGTGCGTTTACTTGTAGGTCTGCGGGTTGGTTTGTGGGCGTGTCACGGAGAAGCGCTGCTATTATCTCATTGTTTCAACAACTGTCAAAAGGAGTGACGCTGTGGAACTGTTACCAACATCCGGCTGCATTTGATGGAATTGTAAGGAAGGGTATAAACGATGAAATATCACCAGTGGGAGGCGCGCGCCATGTGCTTCTTTCATGCTCAGAGTATGCAGACGATCGGAAAGAACTCTACATTTGGTGTGCAGTTAGCGGTCTGCCATACTCGTCCGTCGAAGATCTTCATCACCTTACTGCACCGCGTCGAATTAGGGACAGGGCCTTCAACGCCATTTTGAAGTTTGTGCAGAAGAGCCTGCTGGACCGTCTGTGAAGATACATCCCTGACATATGGGCCCAATGATTCGTATCCGCTTGAAGTCTACACCTTTCTACCAGAGCAATAAATAACCTCCCCCCCCCCCCCCCCTCCCCAAATCCACCACAAAAAAAAATGTTACTTTTTAAGTATATATTTTCAATTTTCTCATTTTCTAGACACGACTCGACCCGTATGACGGCCAAACCTGTATGCCGGCTCTCTTTTTCTCTGGGTTGTAACGCTGCATAGAATCATAAGGAGCTCGAGGAATGCAGTGTCCAAACTGCAGAGCCTAGCGTAGCGTTTCTTTAGTGAGTCTTAAAGGGTCTATTCCTCGAGTAAATACGGTGTACCTTTGTTACATACGGACTTGCTCGTGCCCGCTCTGTTGTGTATCGTCGCCTCTCGGTCTGGGTGTACACCGATGTGCATTGGTGTATTCAGCACTGCACTCTCGAGCAGCAGTCGGTGACAGGGCTATCTGGTGAAACACTAATCGCCTGTTTCCACATATCCTGTCATTTTCGCTAACGGAAAGCTGCGTGGCATCAGCACCTGCGAGACGACGTTTCACTTTTTGACTGACAACAAGATTCGAACCAGTAGCCGCAACCAGGTGACTGGGACATCAACGATGAGAGCGGCTGCAGCGACACCACGCTGCCGGGAAGAAAGGGCTTGGAAAGGAGTCGCAGCTCCGACGGAGAGCAGTCGGCGACAGGGCTATCCGGCGAAACATTAATCGCTGTTTCCGCAGGTAGGAAAAAGCGTCCTTATTTTGAACTAAACACTTGGTAATCCCTGTCGCTGGCTGCTGCTGGAGAGTGTCATTTGCAATGTCTAAAAGTGATGACGTTGATGACGTGTGCTTGCATTGTAAAAAGACAATATATGATGATGGCACTGCTTTACCGAATGCCGCTTCATTTATCATCTTGGTACTTGCGCGGGCCTAACCGAAAAATCGCTCCGGGGGAAAAACGGGGTTTAAAGAAACCTGGAAGGTGCCAAACGTGTTTGGGAACTAAGGCAAAAATTCGCAGCACTCATGAAGATGTGGAGGCTACAAAAGTGACACCAGATGTACAACAGCAGTTAACTCAAATAACGAGCATGTTGGCAATACTCGCGTAACTCAAGCAACAAGTTGACGACTTGGCAGTAATTAAAAAAGTCGTCACGCACATTAAAAATTCAGTGCAGGTAATGTCTGACAACTACGACGAGGTGCTTAAAAAGATTAAAGAACGCGACAGCGAGATTAAACAATTAAAAAAAGAAAGTAAACTAACTGCAACAAGACCGAAAGACTGATGAAACTGCGCAACTGAAGAAATAACTAAATAAGTTGGAACAATATGGATGAAAGAACAATCTCGAAGTGCGTGGTCTTATGGAAACCTTGAATGAAAACCTTCTAAGAGAAACTAAGCAAAATCACCGATAAGATAGAAGTTCCACGGCTGTCAAAAGAAAACGTAGAGTCAGTCCCCCGAATTCCAACAAACGCAAAGAAAGCGCCCATGGTGATTGCGTGTTTTGTAGATCAAAATGAGCGAAACGGGCATGACTTTATAACAAGCAGAAATTAAGGTCTGAAACTGATTATGATAACGTGTATCTCCAAGAGAATATGACGGCATCAAACAGACAGTTGTTTTACGATGTCAGAATGAATGCCAAACTCCTCGGCTATAAGTTTGCTTGGCACAGAGAAAGGTGTTTGTACGTGAAAAAGCAAGAAGGCGAACCGACAGTTTGAATTGAGCACGCAGGGGATCTGGAAAAGATTAAGTAAGAACTACTTATGATAAACGTTTTTCTTTTTCTTTTTTTCTTTGAAAGGGCACCCCTATAGCACACTTGCCTCGCAGCAGTCAAGCAATATATGAGTACGGCTATCGCTACAGGTTTATTTTTAAAGAATACTTTCACGATGAAAGACTTTTTTATACGATTCATTTTCATTTTTTTATACGAGGGTGGGCACAGATACTATACACATATGTTCCCCTGATTTCTAATGGCAAATGAAGTTCTTGTGCTACCGCAAAAACTTGAAAAGAAATCTTGGTGTGGACTAAATTTCACGTATGAAGTGCTTTCATTTAAATGTTAGGTCGCCAAAAAACAAAGCTGTCGAACTTGAACTGCTTTTTGACGAATTTGGTTTAACTTTGAAGTAATAATGCTTACTGAAACATGGTACACCCAAGAGACTGATATACTAAGACTGCCTTCCAACCGTTCTTTTTATATAAACCGTACTGGAAAATGCGGTGGTGATTCTGCTATAGTGACAAAATATGCTCTTTGTGAATTAGTAAGTGATTACAGTGTTATCACTCCCGATTACGAAATGATGCGTATACGTAATTAGAAGCCTATTTTTGTAGCGGTTTACAGACCACCAAACGGCAACGTTAAGTCGTTGTTTTTAAATTTTTACAGCGGAGCTGTTAAGGGCTAGGTTCCCCAAAAGTCGTGTCCGGTATGTCGACACAAACCTTCCTGGACAGCAACCGCCATCTATAAGCGACGGCGGCAAGCACACGACCAGTATGGTTTCTGCCGTCGCTCGTAGATGGCGCCAACCTTTCCCGCTATAAAATTCATCGTAGGAAACAGCGCGAAAAACAGACGACGACGAAGAAACACAGAGTGTATCGAGTACAGCTCCGCTGGTCTTCCTTCTTCACAAGAATGGAAAGGCTGAACGTTTTTTTTTTTTTAATCTTTTTTTTTTGTTAATAAAGAAAAGTGCGTTGTAATATGTGGTGGGGATTTTAACATCGATATGAGTGTTGACATTGCTGTTAAAAGGACTTTAGAATCACTAATCAGTGCAAATGGCAGTGCAAATGTTATCAATAAACCTACACGTGTTACTTTTTTATCTGAAACGCTAATAGATTTGTTCATTTCGATTAGCTCTGTTGAATATATAAAGGCCGGTGTCATTGGTTGTTATCTGAGTGACCACCTCACGATATTTATTTCTCTTCAAAACATCCCGAAAGAGGTTTGCAAAACGAAGCGGACACTGATTCAAAGAATAACTCTAGATGGTCTAGACGCCTTCGAGATCGCTGTCTCAAAGACAAATTGGAATAACATACTTTGCGAACTTACTACCGATGGCACTTACAACAATTTTATTAAATTATTTCTTAGCTTGTATAAGACATACTTTCCTTTCACGCCTATGAAAACACATAAACGCATTAGAAATCATTGAATAACTCCAGATTTACTTTGCAAAATTAACAACAACAAAAAACGTATTATATGATAAATTCGCAAAGTCAAGAAACCAGAATAATCTATCAATATTCAAAAACTATCGCAACAACTTGCCAAAAGAACTACGGCGTGCGAGACAGCGTTATCATTTTGATATGTTCAAAGGCGCACCGGGTCGTGCAGACGTCATGTGGAAGCAGATAAACTCTCTTTATCATCGTGATCGCCCAACCAGTTCTATTGAAAAAATTATGCATAATGGTACTGAACCTACTGGTTGCTTATTAGCAAATGCTTTCAACAAACATTTTGTAAATATTATGAGTACGTCTGCAACAAATATTTCTGCTGTTTCTGGTGACAGAAAAAAAGTGACACGATATTTTTAGACCCTGTAGTCGAACCAGAAGTGTTGAGTGTATTTTTTCAGCTTAAAAATAGTGAAAACTGTGATGTGGACAACATTAAAATAAGACCCCTAAAGCACGTGATTCATTTGTCAGCCCCTGTGATAACTCCCATATTTTAACAGACTTGCGCCTATCTCAAATACTTTATTCAAGATACCGTATTTCAAATACTTCTTGAAGTATCTTAGTTGCAAATACCTTTAATCGAGAGTATTTAATACTCTATTTTAATTACAATTTTGAGTATCTTGTACTCATCAATCTTAAATACAATTTTGACATTCCGAAATTTTCCGAATTTTTCGGTGTGAAGTGGCGTGGGCGTGGCACGAGCAAACGTGAACATTCTTTTGAGCAACCGAATCCTGTTGCTAGCTCCGGTTAGCGACGGTGACTTTGATTGAGCTCGTCGAAACATCGCTTTTTTGCAAGATTGTGGCTCATATTTCAGCCCAAAGTTCGTACAATGAAGGTTCTCCCCTCGCCTTCCCAAAGGCGCCTTTTGTTTCCATAGTTCCCCCCCCCCCCCCCAAAAAAAAAAAAAAAAAAATCACAAATAAAAGGTGTGGTTTTACGGAAGTAAAGATGCCACCCTGAGGCGCAACGCAGACCGGGAAACGGCCTACGACAACAATGCAGACTTCAGTGTCAAGAAAATACCAAATAGAAGAAAATAAGGAATGGACATACACACACACACAAAAAAAGGCATTTTAGTTTTGCTTTTTGTATATTTAAGTTTGCTAAGGCAAAACGTCGAGGGTTTTTTTTCCTTTATTTTCTTTGTGTCGTTAGTCCGGCACTTATTGCTCTCGCTAACACTGTCTGCAAGCGAACATTGATATGAAGAGAACAGGACAGGAAACGAACGTTGAGTGCCTTTCTGAACGCAACCTGCTTGAAGAAGATGCGACCACTGCCATGGCTATTATGTGGGTTCTCTTTGTTGTCCATTCACTCATACCCGTATCCCAAGTTCGTTTATAGTGAACTCCCCATATAGGAAATATGGATTGTAGTTAAGCGATGCGTCTGAGGTGCGCCGTAGGACGTGATATTCAGCGATGTCACTATTGGCGAGGCGCTCTGACCTGTTTGTCACCCCCACACCTCGGTGTTTACCCAACACAAAGCCTGTGCACATGTCCACAGGCCTTGTGGGCATGTTTATGTTATCTTTTTTAATAGAACACGGGACGCAGTGTACTGATAAAATACCAACACTCTCCCGAAAGCAGTCGTCAGAGGATGGGAGCGTGACCCACTGGGACTTTTGTACTTAGCTGTGCACCATGCACGCTGCATCGTTCACGCAGGCCGGAGTGGCATCAAAAGAGCCCCTCCTCCCCCTCACCGGAGCACATGAACTCCAGCCGAACGCTGACGCCGCGTTCGGTTAAGTCAGCCGAGCGCCGAGTCATTGTATATTTGTTCCCATCCACGTAGTTCTAAAGTTAACCGCTTAAGGCGCCACGGTCTGATCTCCTCCCCAAGAGCTGAAGCGACCTCTTTCTTGTTGTCCCAGAAATGTTTTGCAACATCTATCATGATATTGCCACGCGCGTTACCCGGTTAGTGCGTGGCCGAATGGTTACCGCTCTAGGCTCTCACGCTTGGCTCTCGCGCGGAGGCTTCAGGTTCGATACCAGGGAGCGGATTTTTCTTTTATTTATTCTTTCAACTTGACATTCTCGCAAGTTCGAGAACATTGTCGTCTGATCGAGTTACGAATGTTCTACGCGCCGAACTTTAAACGCCGAATGTTCCAGAAACACACGTGGGTACAAAATGTGCTCCGAGTGGCGGTCCGGAGTCAAGTCTCGCATCAGCGCTCGATCCTGCTGTTTCACCGACATCGACGCCTGCGACGCTAGCCTTTCTCTATATTGTTTTGGGCATAAGTTCGCCCCATTAAACTTTTAGTTTCTTTAGTTATTCGCCACCTCATCATCATTTGCCATTCGTGACATTTCCCTATTTTTGGAGTGAGGGAAACTTCGCCAAAAATAGGAAAATTTCCCTATTTTTGGCGAAGTTTCCCTCACTTTGCGAAAATCGTCGCTCACGGATGCAATGAAGTCCGTCTTGCTTTCTGCTTTCTATGCCAAGGTGGCGTCCGATGCGATTCCTTATTACTATTAGCTTAATCTCTTCGTTGCACAGAGACAAGCCGTCATATTCTCACTACGCAGAGGCGCAAGGCTAGTCAAGTTCATTTCCACGTTCGGCGTGTGGTTTGCGTGTTTATGTGTGCTGCTGTGTCATGTCATTTCTCCGAATGACGGAACGACGAGTTCGGACTGATGACTTCTCCTTACCCCGAGGAAATGCTGCTGCTGCCTTTGAATCATGCTGCAAGATAAAACGGCCTAGCAAAGATAACACTCTTTTCTTCGGCATCTGGTTCTGTAGCACGAATTTGTTAGACCTTTAATAGATATTAGATGCTGGTCTTGTGATGGTTCAGAATTACCTTCGCCCTAAATATGGGCCCCTGTGATTGTGCGTGGTCGGTTGCTCCAATTTTTCAGTGTAAAAAAAAAAAAAAAAAAATTTTTTTTGCCGTTTAATTTTTTTTGTGTGTGAAAGTATAGCTATTCTTGGGTTTTGTCTGGCGTTCACGCGTCGGTATTGCAGTGCACTTCAAAAAGCGGAGGGAATTGTGTGTTGTGAGGAAGCTTTTAAATTTGGTGGGCGGCAATTACGACAACAGTAGAACAGTGAGCCACTCCGCCCGTATTCCTGTAAATGAAGCCGGCTCCGCTTTGAAAAATGACAATGTAGCATTACCCGTTTTATCTTAACAGCGCCTCCCTAATCTTTGCCTCGGCGAGCTCACCCTCCGTCATTGAGGGGGGGGGGGGGGGGGGGTTGCCGTTGAACCCCTCCCGAAATAAAATCCTGGCTACGCCACTGAGTGTGACTTGATGACAGCATCGCAATACGGTTTTAGAAAGCACAAATATCTGAATCTGCCTATAATTGTTCAAAAAGAATTAATTTTGCAAAACTTTGAAAGCAAAATGATGGCCCTTGGAGTATTCATACACTTTATTAAGGCTTTCCACTGTCGCAATCATCAAATTTTACTTTCTAAATTTGATAATTATGCAATTCGAGGGGACGCTTTACAGTTAATACGGTCGTATCTGCGGCATCAGATGCAACATGTCAGTATCAATGGAAACTCCTCCATCATAAAACCTCGTCTTCCTGGCGTACCACAGGGTACGTATCTTGGGTCCTTTCTACTTTAATATAAATGTAAATGAAATAAAATATATTAATACAAATGCTAAATTTGTCAACTACGCTGACGACACAAGTATATCCTTTACTGCAGATAATGTTGATACCTTAATCGATATGACAAATCTGACTCTGTCTAGGTTATAAATATAGTGTGAGAACACCGCGTTACAAATAAATCTGAAGAAAACAAAAGCCGTGCTCTTTCGCCATAAAAATGAACTTATAAACATCACAAAAGACCTAACTCTAAATTCTAGCAAAATTGAAATGGTAAACTTCGTTAAGCTCTTAGGTGTTACCTTCTCTGAGAATATGTCATGGGAAAATCATATAAACCCTTATTCCAAAGCTATTACGAGCTGTGAGCATGTTAAATCGTCATCATTATATTTTGGCAGAAAAAGTGAAATTATTGTTATATAATTCTTTATTCCACTCCCTCTTAAATGATTGCCCCTTAGTTTGGGGTACAACGACTTTTATTGATCTAGAAACGTTACATATGTTGCAAAAGAAAGCACTTAGAGCTACAGGAGATGTCCCGTCTGACTCTCACGCAACCAGCTTATTAAAACAAAATCATGTCAAAAATGTACACACATTATATTATTACAAGCTTGCTACTAGCCTAAAAGTGGAGCAAGTTAGAAATACGAACTTTTTTTTATAAATCTTGCACAAATCTCGAGACACATTCACAGTTCCCTTACCCGCGGAGCTGAATGTTGAGAGTTAGTTACACCAAGAACAAACTATGGCGCACAAACGCTGAAATACGCTGTTCCTAAATTATTAAATCTGTATTTAGCTAAAGGTACTGATTGGGATAAGTTATCGCTGATTGAAGTCAGGTCACCCTTTTTTCGCTGATGATTAGTGTAGTTGCTCTCTTTACGAGTGGTCGTGCTTAGTTCTTATTACTATAAGCTTATTATTTTTTCCGTCATGACCCAATATGTCAACATTATAATCATCTAATGTCTTGTGCTTATAATGTTGTGGTAGCGATCATTTTCTGTACATCTGTATCTCTCTTTTGATTTCTGTATTATATTCTCACTCTGTTGCTGCTGCTGTAGGCGGTCAGGAACCCGACAAGCTGTACCTCACAGCTCTTTTTTTTTTCCTGATCGGTACCATCATCTTATAAAGGGAATAAACATTATTATTATTTTTAACTAACACAGCGTAAATAAATGTATTATTAATATTTTATTATTATTATTATTATTATTATATTATTATTATTATTATTATGAGTGATGCATCTTTAAAGTCAGTTTTCCTTCTCTCTGAGATTGATGTCCATTCTATGTTGTTTAGTTTAAAAACAAGCAAGTCCCCTGGTGCTGATGGCATTCGCGCATATGATCTGCAGAGAACTTTCACACGAATTAAAGATGTTCTTCTAGTCATGCTTAAAGGGCAACTCCGGCCAAAACTCAAAATGAAATAAATTACTGGTATCAATGTAGTGACACAAAATACTACCCCAGCCAAAATATCACGTCCGTCGGACGCCGCATTCTCAACTAATGCCGACAATAAAAATGCGACCCGCCGCGAGCCGCTGCTCCTTAGCGGGCGGCCAGCGGGTTGCCGATCGCTAAAGCAACATTGGGCCGTGACGTCCGTATCGTTCTCTTTTTTTCCTCCGGTCCGGGTGTCGCGCGGAGTGCGCTTCTTTGAGCCGCTACCCCGGCTACTTCGGCTTGTGATTGGCGTGTTTAGTCGTTGCTTTTATCTATAGCCCGTGTAGCTTCGGTATAGCCTTTTGTTTATTTGCTTGTGAGGACCCTAAGACTCGTTTTAGCGAGCAACTCGGTGCGCCTAAGACTGCCCAGCTGTTCTTCGAAAGATGCCGAGTGCAACTTGTAGCGCTGTGGGCAGCTCAAACAACCCTCTGCGCAACACGGAGGTGCTTTTTCACAAGTTTCCAACGGACCGGAAATTGGGGAAGGTGTGGGTGAACGCTGTTCGACGAGTGGACTTTGGACTTCGGCTTTACGCGCGAGAGGAAAAAAGAACGAAAAAACAGACGTGTACAGTTCAGCACACGTGTGTTCGGGCGCCGCGGCCCGCGCCGGAGAGCCTCAAAGCTTCGTGTCTGGGACTGACCAACAGCGCGAAAGCGAGAGGGCCCCCAGTATATACGTCACTGGCAGCGCGGCGTAGAGCAACGCCGCTCCATCCACGGAGCCCCATTGACAATTTAGGCCTAGCGACGAGCACGGAAGATCGCAAATACGGCGACAGCCGCCGAGTACGGCAGCGAACGAGTTCACTCGTTTTCCAGTCGCTAGCTTTTGGGTATACAAGCGACGAGTACGGCATAACGCACGCACAGCGGCGGCCGCCGAGTATGGCACCGCACGTGTTCACGGGTTTTTCAGTCGCTAGCTTTTTGGGTATACGCACTAACTCTTGCTACATGGGCTGGATAACTACCACGTATACAGAATTAGAAGAAAATCAGCTTACCTCCTATCTTTAGACGGCTAGCGCAACAGAGGTAGGTGCCGCTCGGCCTGCGTTCTCACTGATCAAGAACGATCTTGACGTCACGTTCACATAGCAGCCGATTCCCAGTGTTGCCGGGGCCTCGAGCGGCTAGTTTCGGTTTTGTTGGCCGCGCCCCAAGCAAAACTTTGAAACGTCGATATCTTTAAAACTATGCGCAATAAGGAGAAAAAAATTACACCTTGCAATTCAGAGACGCTGACTGCACTAAAAACAGTCATAATCCCAAAATCGAAAGTATGGACCGGAGTTGCCCTTTAATAGCTTTATTACTTTTGCCAACATACCTGATGGTCTAAACTAAAGGTTGCCATTGTTAGACCCCTCTTCAAAGAAGGCGCCCAATCGAAAATCGAGAATTATCGCCCTATTTCTTTATTACCAATTTTAGGCCAAATTATCGAGAAACACCTCTCTCAGTCGATGTATAGCTTTTTGGATACAAATGAAATCTTTTCACCCACTCAGTACGGTTTCATTGCTGGAAAAGGCATGCAGCCAGCCCTTGATGATTTTTCTGATAACTTATATTCCACATTTGAAAATAATATGTTCGCATGCGCGCTTTTTCTTGACATGTCTAAGGCCTTTGAAATTGTTAACCACCAACTGCTCCTAAGGAAATCACATCGCCTGGGTTTTCGTGGACCTTTTTATTCTTTAGTAAAAAACTTCCTTTCTCACCGTTCTCAACTCGTGTCAATCGGTGGCTTTAAAAGTTCGCTTCTTCCTCTTAAGGCGGGGGTGCCTCAAGGTTCAGTGTTGTCGCCTCTACTTTTCAACATTTTTGTTAATGACATGGCTGGTGTCGTCAGTGGATGCATGCTCTACCAATATGCCGACGATACCCTTCTTGCGTCGCGTCATATTAATTTCCATGACTCTTTCAAAACACTTGAGGAGAATGATACCCATATAATGGACTGGTTTGCTGAAAACATGATGGACATTAATAAGTCTAAAACAAAGCTAGTTTATTTTCATAATTCTCTCAAAAGCCACCCTACTAATGTCAAGTTTCTTCTTCACCGATCTAAATGTGATCCATGTACATGTATACCGATCGAGTCAGTTAATCATGTTAAATACTTGGGTGTTGATTTTGATTTTGATATGTCGTGGAACACACATATTTCATACTTATGTAGCTCAATACGAGCTGTATCCTGCATGCTTTACAACACTAAAGTCTTTATACCAGTTGGTGTAAGGCTGCTGATAGCTCACGCACTTGTTTACAGTGTCATTCGGTACGGCGTAACCGTTTTTGGAAATTGTTCTGGTCGCTTGCAAACCAAAGTTGATACCCTACTGAGATGAATACTCACTAGCGTTGCATATAATACACATTTGTCAACAACTAGAGGTGTTTTCAAAGCTCTCCAATTGCCAAAACTTCGTTCACTTTATATTCAAACTCTCATATTACGCAACTTTTGGAATAAGGATTTCAAAACACCGTCACTTCCGTCTCGCTCATTGCGATGCACCCCTCGTTTCAAGGTGCCACGTTGTTGGACCCGTTATGGTAAATGCACGCGCGTTTATTATGTTCCGAGTTTATTCAACGCTCTGCCGGACTCAATCCTGGACATCACCTCACGGAAGGCATTGAAGAAGGAACTGAAATGTTTTGACTTGGATATTACTTAGTGCAAGCTTAGTACCAGTGTGTGCATAGTGAATTTGCAGGGCTATTATTTTTTTTTCCTCTGGCCCCTTATTCCCCGATGTCTCTAATAACATTTCTATGTCTTCTGTTTTTTTTTTTTTTTTGTTTTTTTTTTACATTTATTTGCTTTTCTTATGCCATGTAGTGTCATTTTGTAACTGTGTTTTATCTTGCTTTCTCGTTTTTTTTTGTCTTTTTTATATGTGTATTAATTTGCTTATTCACTCACTGTTTTTTTTTTTTCTTTTGTCACTGTCTGATGACAGTCACGACTTTTCCTTCTACTTTTCTTTTCCTTGATATGTTTTCCCAACGTCGTGTTTCCATTTCAGTACAGTTCTGCTGAAATTGTTTAGTTTTTACTTACTTTTTTTTTTCTTGCTATCATTAGCGACATTTCTGCTTGTCGCTGATTATACTTCCATTTCCATTGGTCTAATACTTCTGATGACATTTATATATAGCTTTCTGTCCTGACAATGTTTTCCGTTGCTTCGTCGTCTTTTTTTTCTACTTTTGCATTTTTGCCGATCTTATCGTTTTTTTTTTTTTTTTTTTTTTTTTTTTTTAGGGCGTCATCACACAAGCCTTTAGCTGGCTTTGATGTGCCCATACATATAACATTGCATTTCTGATGGGCAAATAAAATTATTATTATTATTATTATTCAGGTTAACGTCCGCTGTTTAGTACGGGAACTGAGCTTGCTAAATTCATCTTTAACAAACCCTGAAGCGGTATCACCTCTTTCAAATGTAAAAATTAGACATCCTTATAAAGAAAAAAAAAGTCTTCGCACTTTAGCGGCAGTGCATGGCGGTGTTTGCCTAGAAGGTGCTATGTAGCTATAGGATTGCCTTAAGCCCTAAAATCTTCCTACCATCATCCTAGGACCAAGGACATCATAGATGTCATAAGTCTAGTGACCATATGTAACATCCTGCTAGGGAGATCCCATATAAAGGGAGTTTAGGATGGCAACAGATCTATAATCGCTCCGATTCCAAATTAAGGCAAGTTGTATAGGATAACCGTAGGATGCTGCAACAAGGGTAATAGAATGTCCGTGGCCAATTTCGTGCACGGGGCTTATAAGAAGAGCGGACACAACATCCAGTTTGTTTACTCGAGCGAGCAGAGCAAGATCCGGCGCCGGTATTCTGCGCTGTATATTCTCCGCGTTTCTCTTTTTGTTCTTGTTTTATCCCAGAATAGCGAAAACATTTTTTTTTTTTCATAAAATGACGGTAAACTTCAATACACGTCAGATTCTCCTGGAATTTTTCGATTCTGAAAGCAACATCCGCACACGGCCCGTGCAAGCATGCGTGCGAATTCTTTGGGTAGACGGCGGAAAGTGAAAAATCCGCTGTATTATTTTTTATTTATTTATTTTTAGAAGAGAGTTGCTTTTTTGGCTGGCATCTCAGAGCGTATCGATCGCTTGTGGATTTTTTTTTTTCTCTTTCTAACCGGAAATCGGACGAGATGAGATGAATAGTTTGTGAGCGAGTGTGAACGTCCAATGGAAACAGTAAAGTGAGTGTGAAAGGCTCTAGACCGACATCCAAAGTTTTCGGTGTAAAAACGAGAAAAAAAAAGATAAAAAGGGAAGAAAAGAAAGTCTGCATGTGTTTAAATTTTAGTTTCCATTGGATCGCTGGCCTCAAGACACGTAACATCAAATCACATGGAAGGTTAGTTGTTTAGATTATTATTTGTTCAAAAAAAGCTTTAAACTTGGAAAACAGCTTGAAAAAACTTTCAACTAATTAATAATAAGTATGCTGGTTATTTTTTCAGACAGCGGGAAGTCGGTGAGCCTCCAATGCGCGTCTGTCTGGTGTCTCCGAATAAAGAAATTAGCCAGTCCAGTAGCACTGCTAGCCTTGGCTCTTTTAACGTGCATCACGCAGTTGCGATACACGACAGCACGTCGAGACGATGCTCACCCAGATCGAAACGGGCAGGGGTGAGAATATACCTTTTACTAAATTACCCAAGTACCATGGAGCATGCTGCGAGTGTAGTTACACGTCCTGCTCGTGCTGGCGTCTGCAGCAGTAACTGTTCTAAAGCAAAAGCCTAAAACGAACGACATCTTGCACGCGCGTTCGTCGACGGGTTATGCCCAACACCTCCTATGCGGAGGGCAAGTTCGTCTGCTTCTTGCGCAGGGGGTAGCGGTGACGTCAGAACCCCGAGCCCTGATTGGCTGATCGAGCCCCCCTATCTGAGCGTCGTCTGCTCCTCTGCAACGTCGTCTGCTCGCTGTATCGGTTATGACATCACATGACGTCACTGCTGGCTGGACCTGCCACCTGGGTTCGGCTATAAAAGGGCCTGCACGATGGCAGATTAAACAGAATGTATCTCGCGACTGGTGTGATCACTGCTTGCGCTCGAGCCATGGCGCAGCCGACAGGATCTTGGAACAATTAGGCTTAGCGCTTCCGACGACCGAAATGGATACGCTGAAACCTCCCGAGCCACTGCGACTGTCGGGCAACCTCGAGCAGAACTGGATCAAGTTCAAGCAAAGGCTGGAGTGGTACCTGAAAGCCACGGGTTTTGCGAAGAAGAAGGAAGACGAAAAGGCGGCCTTGCTACTCCATGTCGCCGGAGAAGAAGTGATCGAGGTCTACAACAACTTCGTATTTCTCGACGAAGAGGACAAAGAATCGTACACGACCCTGGTGCAAAAGTTTGAAGCCTACTGCATTCCACGGAAGAATGAGACCTACGAGCGGTATGTCTTCAGAGTCACGCAGCAACAAGAAGGTGAGCCTTTTGAACAGTTCCTCCGAGGCTTAAAAACCAAAGTCCAGTCGTGCAATTTCGGAAGCATTACAGATTCGATGCTGCGGGACCAAATCGTTTTTGGAATTTCTGAAAAAAAATTGCGAACAAAGCTCCTACGGGAAGCTGACCTCACGCTTGATAAAGCGATACGAATATGCCAAGCTGCAGAAGTTTCAGAAAAACAGAATCAAGCCTGGGAAACAGATGAGAAGCAGGCCGATGCAGTCAGAAGAACAAATGCAGGACAGATGCGGAACAAGTCGAGGAACCGCTGTGGTCGTTGCAATTTCATTCACGACTTTCAACGGTGTCCCGCCTCAGGGAAAACCTGCCACAACTGCGGAAAAAGCAATCATTTTGCTGCGTGCTGTCTGGCGGGTCGGCAAGTGGCAGAGACGCAGAACTGCTGTATAAGCAAGAACAGCAACGGTGAATACAGCAGACAGCTGTCTGAGAATGATGACTTTGATATTCTGAATGTTGGCGTCAAGAGTTCACAAAGTCAGGCAGACTGGATCGTACGCGCTTCAATCGCGGGAGGAGGGCAAATCATGCTCAAAGTGGATACGGGGTCTCAGGCAAACTTGCTGCCTTATTCACTGTACGCTAAGCAGCACAAAGCACCAGAGTTAAACTTCACTTCGTAGTTACGATGGCGGACTGATAAAACACTTCGGCATGACGAGACTTCGGCTCAAGATCAACGGAAAAGAAGCGTACGTCGATTTCTTCGTTGTGAAGAATGGTCGCCAGCCACTTCTAGGACTAGAGGCAAGTGAGGTGTTTGGACTAGTGTCGCGCGTATGTACCGTCCACGCAAAACCATCTATTGCAGACGAGTTTTCCAGAGTTTTTGTGGGAACCGGATGTGTGAAGCGCCATTACCATATGGTTCTTCGGGAAGATGCCCAGCCATCCGTGCAGCCTGCTCGACGAGTGCCCCTGGCGCTACGGGAGCCCCTCCGCACTGAACTCCGACGGATGGAAAAAGCAGGAATCATCCAGCGAGTCGACGAACCAACTGACTGGGTGAGTCCTCACGTAATTGTTAAGAAAAAAGATGGAAGTCTACGTGTATGCATGGACCCCAGAAGGGTAAATGAAAGCATTAAACGCGAGCACTATCAGCTGCCTCGCAGAGAAGACATAGAGGCAGAACTAGCAGGAGCGAAGTTCTTTACAACATTAGATGCCAAAGCAGGTTTTCATCAGATCCCCCTGGACGAAGAAACATCAAAAATTTGCACGTTCGCTACACCGTTTGGCAGATACCGCTACTTGCGCCTTCCTTTTGGTATTTCATCGGCACCCGAAGTATTTCAAAAAACACTAAGCGAAATTTTCGAGGGACTTCAAGGAGTGCATGTGTATATTGATGATCTTTTGATTTGGGGCCGCACCCAAGAGGAGCACGACATTCGATTAAGGACGACATTGGAAGTAGCCCAGCTTGCCGGGCTAACGTTCAACGCAGAAAAATGCAAAATTTCCCAAACAGAAGTCACTTATCTGGGCGACGTGATCAGCTCCGAGGGCATCAAGCCCAGCCCTGCGTTAATCAGCAGTTTGTTGGACATGCCGGCGCCTGAAGACAAGAAAGCGGTCCAGCGTCTCTTAGGCATGATTAATTACTTCAGCAAATACTTACCACACGTAGCAGAAAATACAAAAGTACTCAGAGAGCTGACAAGACAGGACGTTATATTTGAATGGCTTCCAAGTCACCAAAAACAATTTGAAGAACTAAAAGAGTCCCTATCACAACATCCCCAATTGGCAATTTTCGACCCAATGAAGCCCACCAAGGTGTCTTCGGATGCATCCAGATTTGGAATAGGTTCGGTGCTGCTTCAGTGTCATGGTAAAGAGTGGCGACCAATTGCCTACGCTTCCCGAGTTCTGACAGATGCCGAGTCCCGATATTCACAGATTGAAAAAGAGACCCTTGCCCTAACCTTTGGTTGCGAGAAATTTCACCCGTTTGTTTATGGCATCAAGTTTACAGCCGAAACTGATCATAAGCCGCTCATTCAGATCGCCAGCAAGGCGTTGGGGGAGATGCCACCCAGACTTCAACGTTTTTTTCTTCGCCTGCTAAGATACGACTTCAATCTCCAGTTTGTTCCAGGAAAGGATCTGATATTGGCCGATACGCTGTCCAGAGCCCCAAAAACAACAAGCAACGAGGATGTTTCGGACGATGTGGAGATATATGCC
The DNA here is from genome assembly GCF_016920785.2 of Ixodes scapularis. Lineage (NCBI taxonomy): Eukaryota > Metazoa > Arthropoda > Arachnida > Ixodida > Ixodidae > Ixodes > Ixodes scapularis. The sequence continues at coordinate 29,582,232 of NW_024609868.1, forward strand.
ACCAATATACTCTTCGACAGAGTGTCGCTAACGACCGTCAAGAGGCTGCAGGAAGCAACTGCACAAGATCCTGTACTGCAGAAGGTGGTTACAGCAATCACTAACAACAAAACGATCGATGGCGTTTTTCGACACATGGCACCAGAGCTGTCTGTTCTTAAAGACATCGTGTTTAAAGGAGAACGAGTAGTCGTTCCTCGGTCGATGCGATCTGAAATGTTAAAGCGCATTCATGATGGTCACCAAGGAATTTCTAAATGCAAAGCCAAAGCTCGTCGCCTTGTTTTTTGGCCCGGCCTAAATGCGGACATAGAGTCTATGGTCGGTAGATGTAGCATCTGTCAGCGACATGCTTATTCTCAACCTAGTGAGCCACTGCTAATGCGTGAGACTCCTTCTAATCCCTGGGCGCGGGTTGGCGTAGACCTATTTGAATATGCAGGCAAGCCATATTTGGTTACCTATGACGCACACTCAAACTTCCTCGAAGTTGAGCCACTTGATGACACTACAGCGCGAACTGTAGTTCAGAAATTAAGTGCCACATTTGCGAGGCACGGTCTACCCATCGAAGTGTGCTCAGATAATGGTCCACAATTCTCGTCAAAAGAATTTAAGATGTTTTCTTCTCTCTATGATTTCCAGCATACAACATCAAGTCCTCGGTTCCCACGTTCAAACGGGCTGGCCGAAAAAGGCGTCCAAATAGCAAAGCGTATTCTGAAGAAAACCACCGAAGGGGAAGAAGACTTCTGGTTGGGTGTCCTTAATTATCGGACAACTCCACTAGAAGATGGCCGGACTCCAGGTGAGCTCCTCATGGGTCGAAGGCTGCGATCCCGCGTGCCAGACTTTTCTCGTACGCCAGGAGCGCAAGTGAGGAAGCACAAACAAAATGATGGTGGGCATTGTCTGCGTGCTCTCCGGCCAGGTGATATTGTCAGAGTGGCATCTCCGACTGGCTGGATTGTTAAAGCGAAAGTGCTCCGTCAAGTTGCGCCGAGGTCCTATGACGTTATCTCAGAAGACAACCGCGTATTTCGTAGAAACAGGCAGCATCTGAAACAAACTCAAGAATCCTTCTGCCTACACGGCGACAGTGACGACGACGAAGATGACGGACACCCTTTGTACCAGGCACCCGAGTCAACAACACTTACATCACCGCTACTGCCACCCCCAACCAGCCAAACAACTGCCTCGAGCTATCCCAACCCACACCATGGACACGTCCATGGACAATTCCGCAGGTCAGCAAGACGGCGTCACCCCCCGACAAGACTGAGTTACGACGAAAACTTCCATCAAGAACTCGTGAACTCCGTCTCAAGAGGAAAGATGTATCGGTTATGACATCACATGACGTCACTGCTGGCTGGACCTGCCACCTGGGTTCGGCTATAAAAGGGCCTGCACGATGGCAGATTAAACAGAATGTATCTCGCGACTGGTGTGATCACTGCTTGCGCTCGAGCCACTCGCAACGTCGTCTGCGTCTGTCTTACCTTTCCTGCGACTTTCGAAAGTGCAGAGGCCAGGTTCACAAAACAACCGTACGCCAAAAATATGCGTAAGACAAAACTTGAGAACAAATTCGTATTCACGAAACGAAATTTTCGTTAAGTTTTGCGCAGGTTACGACGAAATCCTACGACAGCTCCGAAGCTGGCTTACGCACTTCATACGATCAAATCAGCATGGCCGACAGCGTCGCGGTCGCGACGACCAACGGACGTTTATTTTTCTACGTGCGCTTCTCACGCGTCCCAACTTCAAGCAGCAAGAAAAAGTAAAAAGTACTTGAAACAGACCACAACGAACAAAAACGCTGGATCCACGAACACCCGGGAAAAGCTCCAACGGCCACGATTTCACCGACAACGACCAAGCGAGCACGGCAGATAGGCCTAGCAGGCACTCCGACTCGGCGACCGTTTGCCCACGACCGGCTGGCGTGCTGAATGGAATATGCCCGCGCGACCTTTGTGAACCCTTCCGGTCTTATACTTTGATTTCTCAGAGGATTAGTTCAGCTCTTACCCGCAGTCCCCGGGGCCACGCTTTGATGCTGTTGTTCGTCCTTGGCATTTGTGCTAGTGTTGATTCTCTGACTGACCAAACCAGAGGAGGGAAAGTGGCCGACGACAAGCCGTTTCGACGGGGTCTCTTGATATACGCGCACGTCCTCGGAGTCGTCCGCCACGAGTGAGGCATCGGTGGGGAAAACCTCGAGGAGGTCCTAGAAGGCCTCGGGAATGTCGGCGATTGGCAAGAAGCCCAATGCTGGAACCATTCTCATCTGAAAATCAACAAAAAATAAAATAACCAATTGGCTTGACTTATGACGTCGAAAGATTCAGAATTCTTTCACTGTCGCCTTCTCCGCTGTCGTAAAAGAAAAAGGAGTCTCCTTAAGCTGTGGTCTGCATGCAGGTAAAACAGTCATTATTATCATAATATGTCGAGCACTGTGCTTTTGCGCTGCAATGCGCTTTACCTTAAACTCTGTGGGCATTCATATGTCGGCTCTGCAAGATGGTACGCTGTACTCGATTTTCGCCCGCTGCCTTTGCTTGCGGATTGTGCGCCGAAGTGTTGAAGGTGCGAGAATCTGCGATGCACTGTCGTCACAGGCAGCCGCATCCAGAAGTATTTGGTGCGGTGCTAGACGGCCTTCCACTGGAATAAAGGACATTAGTGAGGATAGAAATTACAGAGAAGATGCAAGCGAGCTGGTGAGCTTTCAACATTGTAAAACCCGACACTTAGGACAAAAAAAAAGAAGAACAAAGGGAACATGTTGTCCCGTTTTTCTTCTTTTTTTCTTGTCCTACGTCTCGGGTTTTACAATGTTGGACATTAGTAAACTTGTTGTGGGAGTATATGAGCAGGAACATATTTTGGTACATACCAGCCTTTTCCTTCATCTGATGACGAATCCGAAGAACGTTTATCTCGGTGGAGTCAAATGGATGCGTATGGTCACTGGAATAAGAGATTACACGAGTCTTGGCGTGATCGGTGACTATTTTAGTTTTACGAACTCCTCTTCGGCGGCAGGCCGAATACAACGTAGTTTCTCTAACCTTAATGCAAGTGTAGGAATGTCCTTCTTGAAGAAGCATATCGCCCACCTCTCTTAGTGAGATGGGAAGCAAAATAGATCCGTCTTTTATGAATCCGGAAGCAACCGGCAAGATAAAACTCCGAAGCGGGGAAAAAAAAAAGAATCGGCTTCAGTGGGCTATCTCTTTATTGTGAACTTTATGTTTTCGAAGTTCTTCTGTTAGTAAGATGACCCAGATAAGACAACATGCAGGCTAAAGGTTGCACGTTGCCTTATGTTGGGGTCATTGGAACATGCTTTTGTTCCCGTTCGTATGGTAGTCAACCTCATCGACCTTAATTGTGCGGATTTGGTTGGGTGAAACAAAAGAGAAAAAAAGAGCACGTTTAACGATCTCGGGGTCACTTTGTGACGAACTGCCAGCGTAACGAATCATCCTATGACGAATGTTCCGCTGTGACGAACGGGCCTGTTACCAGTTGCCCTATGACGAATCGACATGTGACGAATGGGCCGTATCCCGTTAACTGCGCCAATCCGCCGACGCCGTTAAAGTTTGAAGAGTCTCGCCGCACACGAAAGGAGGGAAAAAGTATTTGGGAGGGAACTTGCGGATACTAACCACCCTCACTCTCGGTTCTTAGCAAACAAACCTCGGCGCCTCGGGGCACCTCGTCAGGGCTGTAGGACCGTTCGTCGAAAGACAATTCGTAGCAGGGCAACTCGTAGCAGGGCTATTCGTCGCATAGGGCAATTCGTCATAGGGCAATTCGTCATGATAACAATTCGTCACCCTAAGTTGAAAAAGCTTCTTATGTGTTTAATTTTCCCAGTTTATCAAGTATAGTGTTTCGAAATGAATATTCACGGACGGAGCTCCTCGCTTGTTTGGTACTTCCCTTTGAATGGTTTGCTCAGTCCTTCGGTTTGTAGTATATAAAAATCCTTCGCAAACAAGCATCTCTCCGCCTCTTGCAGTCCCGATGACTTCCATAGCGACTGCGAAGATACACGCTCAGACCAAATATTTTATAGCATTCGGCAGATGTACGAACATGCCCTCGGACCTAAAAGGATGTGGCTAACGAAGAGGTCTTCAAAACTTTATTTTGTAAGCCTTGAAAAGTTACCTCCGAACTTTCCGAAAAAAAGCTAAGCGAATATCGAAATAACAAAGGCACTTAAGTCAGCAGTGGGTCTAGGCAGTCGCATCCTCACCAGAACGAAACGCCAGGGAAAAGCGGTGAAGGTGACAGGGACCGAACAGGAGGAAGAAAGGTGGTAAAGATAATAGGCACCAAAGAAGTCTCCAAACTTCTGCTTGTAGGTCCTAGAAACCGGGCAAAGTATTGTGAACTCTCCAAACAGGATACGATTAGAGAAGAAAAGCCTCCGACTTTTTTGAAACCCCAAAATTACGCGGACAACAAGGTGGTTGTCGAACGTTTCTTGGAATGCTTCTTAACTTTGCCATTTATACATACATGTTCCATGTCCCCAAACTCCCGGTGTAAAGGAGTCGCGAGGGACCCCCTCACCGGGTGGTCCTCATTCCACGGCCGCGCGGGGGCGCGGGGAAGAGGGGAAGCGGACGCGGGAACAGGCCCACTCGTCACAGCCAAGTCGTCATAGGGAAACTGTCATAGGTGAACTGGTCAAAGAGGGCATCTCGTTTTAGGTGAACCGGTAGTATAGGGAAAGTGGTCGCAGTGAAGTTCTTCGAAAATTCGTCACAAACTTTTTTCAAGAAAAGGGGGGGGGGGGGGGGGGGGGGTGGCGCGGCGGCATCAACCTGAAAAGTGTTTGCATCGAACTTATCGCAGTTTCAAACTTGGCCTCTCCTTTTGTTTGTTTGCAGGGGTGGTTGTGATCGGCTTTTCGGTGTTATCTTTACTTTCGACGTCACTTTCTTTACTTTCGACGGGTGACCGCGGTGCCGCGGTCCTCTCGAGCAGGCACCCCGCGGCGAAGACGTTGTCTCTTTCGCGAAAGGGAACGTTTTGTTTTGTGTGTGCGCGTGTTTTCTTGTGTGCTCCAGCGTCCCACAGGGTACGCTGGCGACGATCGAGTTTCGGGCCAGGAGCTCTGGTGCGGTGCCACTCTGTCTGGGCGCCAAGGCTGTGCCAATGTTACGGAGCTGTCAGCCGTGGCCGTTGCAAACTTGATGAACGGCCGGGTCGATCCCTGCAGCTGACCATTGGAGGGCTGACGCCCCGTGACTTCGAAAAAGTTTGAAACCATTGGTTAAAACTTCCCTGAGGGCGAGGGAGTGAGTGCCTTCAAAAGCCTCGGACGGGGCGAGGGAGGTCGATTTTGGACTGATTCGGACATATGTAAGACCTGTTCGATCCGAGTATGCCAACTTCCCCTACTTTGTACAGATGTACATAGTTTGTAAAATAAATTGGTTCGCCAAAAAACTCGCAAAGTCTCCATTGCCTCCTGAGAACTTCAACGACCATCGGCCTGCCAAGCTTGGCAGGACCAAAGTATTACCAACGAACGAACCAACATTTACTCCCGGTAAGCGGTACGCCTTGAAAAGTTTGTTCTAAACTTAAGGGGTAAAGATGACAGGGACCGAACGATAAGGAAGAAAGGTGGTAAAGATAATAGGCATCAAAGAAGTCTCCAAACGTCTGCTTGTGGGTCCTAGAAACCGGACAAGGGATCGTGAACTCTCTAAACAGAATACGACAAAGCACCCAACGAAGCAAAGCAAAAAAAAAAAGAAACATCAAAGCCTAATGTTCTACACAAACTTCTTCTATGACTCGTTCCCCCCCCCCCTTTCCCACACACGCACACACACACGCCGTTTTTCGACAAGTTGCCCTGGCGACGAATAACCCTATGACGAACTGCCCTACGCGACGAATTGCCCTGCTACGAGTTGCCCTGTTACGAATTGCCTTTCGACGAACGGCCCGTAGCCCCCTCGCCAGTGAGTCCTTTGACTTCCCTCCTTGATGCGCGTCTGCTAGTTGTTAGACAAAAACAACGAAAGGCAAAGTCGAGCTCGCTCGACTTCTGAAAGTCGCATGAAAGGTAAGACAGACGCAGACGACGTTGCAAAGGAGCAGACGACGCTCAGATAGGGGGTCGCGATCAGCCAATCAGGGCTCGGCGTTCTGACGTCATCGCTACTTCCTTTCTCATGCGCAGAAGGCGAAAATGAGCTTACTTGCGAGGCGTATAGGGAGTATTCACTGGCGGCCATAGCTGTGTGCGCGACTGCTGAGCGCGTGATGACACCGAGCTTCCACAGTTCTTTCGCCGCGTGCATTCCGCACCATCAAGATTGCCGGTCTTAGCAACCTATTAATGGGAGCTCGTTCTGAGCATGCGCTCTAAACAGCACCCACAAATATGGCGTCCTGTGAATACTCCCTATACTCCGTTCACCCTTACCGCTCATTCACACTGGAAGCGGATCCGCGTTCGCAAAGCGGTTGCGAACGCGGTTGTATAAAAATCAGGTACAATTTCACGCGCACTTGATGTCATCGAGTGCGCGCGAAATTGTACTGGGTCTTTAAACAACCGCGTTCGCAACCACTTTGCGAACGCGGATCCGCTCCCAGTGTGAATGAGCGGTTAAGGTGAGGCTAGAAGCTCCGCCTTCAGCGCAAGCTTTCTGCCCTTGCTAATACGAGTGTGAACGCACAGGCACGCTCAACGAAAACACTGCGGAAGCCCGCGAGCTTGCGCGTTACAATGCGGAACGCCGGCGCCCGGCGTTCGGCGTTCGCCTTTGAACGCGTTCGACGAGTACAGTGGAGACAAAGGCAGTTAGCTTTAGGTCTACCCACTAATCGTTCGAATCAGAGCCCGGCGTTCTGACGCCCCCGTGCGCTCTCCTCTCGTCCTCTCGCTCAGTATCTCGGCGCATTAGGCGAGCGCGTGCGGCGCGTGTACTTACATTCCCAGAATTATCCTTGATGCCTGAGTAATTTAGAAATTGGTCTATACACGTTTGCAAGAAACGCTCCCGTGCGCTGCCATTTTGAGCGATACTGGCGCCGCGTAAGGTTTCCGCCATGTGCACCAGGGGCACGTCATTGGGGTGCGCGATGACAAGATGGCGGCGCCTGCTGTATCGCCGACGGCCAGCGTTAGCGACACATCTAAGTATAAACCGCATGCCAGCGATTTGGCGAGCGACGAGACAAGCGACGGCGACCCGCTTCGCTGTCGCTCGGTCAGTCGCACTATACGAGGCAAACCGCATGAAAACGACGGGAGCAAGCGACCAAGACGTACAGTCGCCGGCCATATGAGCTCCCCCGGTCGAACGCCGACCGGATCAGCGAAAATCCCGCACGCGGCGCGCCGAGCGTTGCCGCGTTTTGGGAGCCGGGCTATTGGGACCAAACCATTCCTTTATCAAAGGGGTGTACGCATACCTTTTATCGGGATTCCAGCCTTTAGAAGTGTGAATCACGAAAACATGGCCGATTAGAATTGCCGTTTTCAGGTGTTGGCCCCAAGTGTTCGGAGATGATGTTATAACTGCTGATAAACTGGAGCTTGCCTTAGGCGTAGATAAAGCAGCAGTGTTCAACCGATGCTTACAAATGTAAGCACCCTATGTTTGATATGATAATAGGCATGACAACACTGATCCCTCGTCAAGCGAGAAGTGACCGACCAGGAAGCCATCTGCAAACTCATCGTGTAGAGAATTACCCTTGCGAAGCAACACGCTACTGAGCGCAGAACAATGGAGTCTCCTCGATAAAGCGCGTTCATAAAAAGTGCCTGAATCTTTATTCTGCTTCGACACAAAGATTTTCTTTTTGTTATCTATAGCATATCCTTACAGAAAAACTAAATTATTTCAAAATCGCTTGTCATTGTTTAGTTTAGGTTTAAGAAAGATTGTAAGAAAGGGGGCTTGTGCGTAGGACTACTCTTCGGGTAGGAAATATCTAAAATGACAAACCGGTTTTGCAAATAAAAAAGTAGCATATAACACGTCAGAGATATTATGTAGTGAAGAACTTCGATAAGCCCTCTGCGTTTACCTACAACTAGATGAGGGATTGTAATCGGCCGTGCTTGAGATTCACGTTCCAATACGCGGAATGCTATTAAACTTCCTGCGTCCACCCCTTTGATAACGGAATGGTTTGGTCCCAATAGCCCGGCTCCCAGAACGCGGCAATGCTCGACGCGCCCCATGCGGGATTTTCGCTGCTCCGGTCGGCGTTCGGCCGGGGGAGCTCATATGGCCGGCGACTGTACGGTGAGCGACGTTTTCTAAAAAAATCCAAAAACCGAGCGACGCGACGGGCGACAGTGAGAAATCTCCGTCGCTCGACACTGGCTCGTCGTTGTCGCCGTCGCTCGTCGCTCGCTAAATCGCTTACATGCGGTTCGGCTTTTACTGTTTCGGAACGCGTTTCTATTGACGTTGCAGAGGCTGGTGGCAGCGTGCTGAAGACGCATTTTCTACTCGTTCGTCGTCATTCGCCGGAGACGTTTTTTAAAACCCTCTGTAAGCCGTGAGACTTGCCGTTGAGAATACAAGGACATTTTTGCAGAAGCGCAGTGCCGCAGGAAAAAGGCACAACTCGTCATAAGCAAGTTTCGCCGGTCTCGCGGCGCGATCAAAGATTCCTTGGCACGCCGAAGTGCAGCGTCTCTGTGCCTTCGTACGCTTGGATACCGATCAAGAATCGACACTGTGTGCAGGGGCTTCGAAAGTATATCTGATGTTTGGGGGCGACGTGGGGCTCATGTCGCATCATGTAGTTCACCTCTCACTCTCTCTCTCTCTTTATATATATATATATATATATATATATATATATATTAACGACCACTGACGAAGCGCAGTGCAGAAAAATGAAGGCTGCAGTCTGATAGAGGCTCCAATGAGCGGGGGCTCCAACACGGTATAGCCTGGTGTTGGCACTTTCCGCACATGGTTTGTCTTTCACGCCGGATTAGCCTGTGGCGCCTCGTTACCTATGGAGTGCAGCTTCAACATGGAAGAGCCTCACAGGTGCTGGGAGGGTAGAAGAGGAGGGGGGGCGGTCGGAAAAGCATTGAGTCTGGGTGCACCGTGCACGCCCTCACTGGTTTAGAACGTATGGGGGCGACTGCCCTATGCACCCCCCCCCCCCCCCCCCCCCCCCCCCGATTCCGGAACCCCTGACTTTGTGGATGTGTTTTGCGAGTGCAATGTGCTTGAAGCCGTATGTGCCTCTGGAGCAACGTTTTACTTTACCCTGAGTCTGACGACTGTATTTGTAACTTGCGGCACTTGCGGTCCAGAAACGAGCTTAATCCAGCGTCCAGTCGCGACGAAAGAGGAAAAAAAAGTACATCCTGTTTTTTTTTTGTTTTTTTTTTTTGTAAATCTTAGATAGTTAACAGAATACCACGAACAACAGCTCCTCATCACTGATCAGTGCTGGCTCATTATCAGCCTATTTAATTGCAATTGACGTTTGAGCGCGGCTCGCCAAATTGTGATTGGTCAAGAGATTGCACACGAGACAGGACCATACGGGCTGCGCTTTGCAGATTTTCACTCACGCCGTCTTGTACTTTTGCCTTCGAAAACTCTCCTTGGACCACAGCGTTGCTTTATTTGTGCTGCCATGTGATCCATTGGAGTATATTTGGAACATAGCCATGGGTGCCTAGAAGCAACCGTAAAGTTCCCGCTCGCTTTATTACAAGCAAGTCGCCGGAACATCTGGACAATCCAGAACTCCGTGGCAGATATATGTTGCAAAGACATCTACGCGCGACAAATCTTCAAAACTTTGCCGTGGCGCCGATTCTTGATCGCCATCCAAGCGTGCGAAGGCACAGAGATGCAGCACTTCGGCGTGCCCATGAAGCTTTGATCACGCCGCGAGACCGGAGAAGCTTGCCTTCGACGAGTTGTGCCTTTACGTACGGCTTCACGCACATTGCCCTCGCAAAACGCATCCACACAGCGCCAATTCTTGGTCGGTATCCAGGCGTGTGAAGGCACAGAGACGCAGCACTTCGGCGTGACAAAAATAAAGTTTTGATCACAATGCGAGACCGGCGAAACTTACTTTCGACGGGTTGTGCCTTTTTACTGCGGCGCTACGCTTCTGTAAAAATTTCCACGTGTTCTCAACGGCCAGACTCACGGCTTACACAGGGTCTTAAAGAACGTTTTCGGCGAATGACGACGAACGAGTAGAAAACGTGTTTTCAGCACGCTGCCGCCAGCCTCTGCAACGCTAGCAAAAACGCGATTTCGCTGCATGCAAGATGGGCGTCCGGTGGCCGCACTCGCTCTGCAGCGACCAAGCGGGGATGCACGATCCAGCGATTTTCCTAGAGATCAGTGCAAGCAGCGAACGTCCTGGCTAAAAACTAGATCCGCCTCATCACGGCGCGTGGTTCGAAGTTAATTTCTGAGTTCTGCAGCCCGAGCTGCCGCTACACGTGCTCCGATATGCCTCGCCACGACCACGGTGAGGCGGTGCATTTCCCACGGGAATCTTCATTTCGCTGTTGCGTTGCGGAAAAAAGCAACCTCGGCTACCTCGGCTTCAACACATAATCTTTTTTTTTTTTTTCTTTCTTTTTTCCTAGGGGATCGGTGGGCGAGTGGTCTAGCGCACACCAGCTCGGAGCACGTGGAGCCGAAAGCTCGCGCTGTAGAACCCAGGGATCCTGGGTTCGATCCACACCCCTGCCCGTTTCGATCTGGATGAGCATCATACCGGCGTGCGGTCGTGTATCACTACTGCGTGATGCACGTTAAAGACCCCAGGCTAGCAGTTGTACTCCACTGGCCAAATTTCACATCTGCAGCTGTACAGACATCTGTAGAAACAGTTCTAGGCTGTATAATCATACACAAAATCCAATCAGTTTTAATTTTTTTTTTTAACTAATTCGCAACTTTCAGCGATGGTGGTATACCGCGCTGTGAGAATCGCGCTCCCTAGCTCCTGGATGATTGACCTCATAATAAATGGGCTTGCCCATATCTTCCTGGCGTGAAAAAATGACGTAAGGTTCTAACACTGCGCGTATGTGGCAAAACTAGAATAACTTACGCGTCGCAGACCCAGCCTCGTACCGCTGTTCTACGACAATCATCTGGATGACAACCATTTTGATAGGCACCAGTGCGCCCCCTATAGGTCGTGAAAGTGGCGAATTGACTGAAACAAAAAAAAAGAAATAATATAATCATAGTGCTTTATTTTTTTTTATTTTATTTTATATATATATACCGACATCTGCCAGCGACTTACGCATGTATCGTGCTACGACGGCTTTGCTGTTGCACCGTTTCACAATGATGTGCCTCCAAAATGGAAAACAAAACCGAACGCAGCTGCGATAGTTTCGGCTAAAATAAAACAGCTGCCTTCGCTTCCTCCACTTTGACGAAAAACGCTACATTCACGCGCGAAGCTATACTCTACAATCCAGCACAGAAATGAAGCGCGTGGCCTACCTCTACGTAAGGCTCCTGCACACTCATCCGGCCAAAACTCAAATCGTGACGACGGGCACGATGATGCTCACGAGTGACATTATTGTCCAAAAACTCATTGAACGGAGGACGTGCATCGACGTCGAAAGAAGCGCCGGATTTTTCTTTCTGGGACTCTGCTACTCCGGTCCCTATATGAGGGTCTGGCACGTCTTTGCCGACCGATGGTTTGGCGGTGGAAATGTTCGGTCTGCGACGTTGAAGAGGGTGCTCATGGACCAGCTCCTGGTCGCTCCCGTGTTCCTTGTCGGCTTCCTCGGACTAAGGGGTGTTTTCCAGAGACTTTCGTGGCCCGAGATCAAGGAGTCGGTGAGGACCAAGTACGTGGAAGTCCTGATGACCAGCTACATGATATGGCCGGCGGCCATGACCATCAACTTCCGCTACGTGCCACTTAACTACCGTATGCTCTTCAGCGGCTGCGTGAGCTTAGTGTGGAACAGCATTCTCTCCTACAAGCTGAACGCTGCTAAGCGTCCTGTGTGATGTGTGCAGTTGCGGACCCAGGCGAAGGGAGTCCGTTGCCTCGATCGTGTGAGTGTTCAAGAGACGGCAGTCTTGCATGCCCGATGATACATTTCAGTGCCCGGAACAGTGCGCGTGAATCCTTAGATCGTTAGGTTATCTTGTGACCCAGTGTCGTCCGAAACAAATCAATAAACTCTATTGCAGGGATGGGTTTTAGCACCCGCGGGGGAGCCCCTATATTCCGGGGCCCCATAGTTTGAATTTAAACAAAATTAAATAAAGCACTATAAAGTGGATCGCGAGGTGGTGATGCCACTGGTAAGCAAGTGGGTTTCCTTACATCCTTTTTTTTGTTTTCTTCTTTTGGAATGCTTCATCTTTCTTATGAAATAAGAAAAGCTCTATCGGTGATTGGTAGATTAGTGATCGGTGCCCAATAAGCAGGGTTTTATGTTCTCGGTATTTATTTTTCTTAAAATTCGGGGGCTATTTATCGCTGTTTATTTCCCCCTTTGAGTCGGTGTTTTTTTATTATCTAATTTTAATGCCAGAGAGAAATCTGTGTTTATCGGGTTTGTGTTGTAAAGCGACTGTATAATTACTAGAGAAAATATTATAATTTATAAGTTATGGATTATTATATTTTCTTCAGTGATGCTGGTAAAGATAAGAGGAATGTGGTTTCAATAAAAAGAAACTACCCCAAGGACAGTTCAGGGCGGCTGTGTCCTGAGTTAAGGATAAAAAAAAGCCTCTCAACATAACACACACACACATATATATATATATATATATATATATATATATATATAATGTCACGAGGACATCATCTTCTTTCATCGTCACGATACACACCACCATAAAACCTTCATTGTCTTCCTCGTCACCATGATCGTCATCATGACGGCTGATCGCTGGCTGCTCGCGGCGCGACCGGGATATTCGAATCCAGCCTGTGCCCTGAGCAGTCGCACAATAAACCTCTCCGAAAGCCATCACTATCTCCATCTTACAAGTGGTGAAGGTGCGGGGTATATCCTCGTTGCAGACCTCAAGCTGCTCGTCTGCCTCCAAACCTAGGTTCCCTCTGCACTGGAGCTGCGAAGCCGGACCCTCCGACAGATTATATGGCCACCGCTCCACCAGCCGACGGCTCCACCTCAGCGGCAGGACAGGTTAGTCCACAGACAACCTTTTGTTCCGGTTCCCTTCGCCAGAAAAACCCTAATTTGTTTTCCGGAGCTGGAGACGATGACGTGAAAGATTGGCTTGACTCGTACGACAGGGGTGAGCCGCCATAACAAATGGCATGACGCCACCAAGCTGACCAACGTCACTTGATAGGGTGGAAGCTTGGGCGTCCATCCTATCAAGGATGGACGCCCAAGCTTACTTGGTTACTTGGCGGTGACGCTGTCACCGTCAAGTAAACAACGTCATATTTTATCTGTCGGAAGTCGCCAACACGCGGTTCAAAAACCATGAGACTCACATGACAACTTGGCCAAAGTTCACTGAGAATATCAAGGAAGTCTTTGGCAGGCCCGCGGTACAACAATCCGAGGAAACGCTTACAGTGTTGCGTTTCTATTGGGCTCGCGTGCGCGACGGGTAATAACCCAGACAAGCAGGAACGTTACTAAGTCATTTACTTAAAACCAAGCCATTCTAACTGAATTGAGAAGGTGGACGTTTGTCGGTCAGCAGGGATAGTAGGTGATGTCTCGCGCCTTCTGCCTGTGCTTCGATCCTCGCGCATCCACCGAGCTCGGGTCCCAGCTTTTCTCGTCTTCAACTTGACGATTCACGAGGCCTGCAGGAGCTTCGGCGAATCTTGTTTTGGCAAAGGGCACGTGCCGCTACAACAGCCTACATTGAAGACGTCTTGAAGTTGACGGGACGCGTTGACCCCGACGTGGCCGAGAAGAAAAAGGTGCATCACATTCCGAAAGGAATCAGCCAAGATGCATTCCAGCTGCTGGCAACTCAAAACGCACTGACAGTAGAAACTCTCGATGAGGCGTGCTAAAACTTCCAAGAAATTAGGCATCAGCGACTTCACGTTCCAGCTAGGGTCGTACCGACTCCCGAAATAGCGAGTCTCATCACACCTCACGAAGATTCCATCGGCACTCGCGACAGCCTCTGGAACTTCATTCGCGACACTGTCCGCGAGGAGTTAGCACTTATATTGAGGACCTTGAACGTCACCCCACCATCCCAGATACCGGAAGCTCCCTACGACAAGCATTCAGACTATTATCCAGGACGAGGTCGCATCTGCGGTTTGATGCGTTTTTTCCCTAACCGCACCACCCTCCAGACCAACGTATGCCGAGATATTGAGTAGACCAGCTATGCACACACCTCTGCCATATACAGCTCCAACATCGTTTCCTCAGGCCCCAAAACCAGCGCAGTGGAGGGCTCCTGACGGACGTCCCGTCTGCTTCAGTGGTGGCATGGTAAGCCACATTGCGAGGTATTGCCGACGCCGTCCCATCACCTATGATGCCCCATACCGTCCATTTTCGACTCCCCAGCATAAGTTCATATATAGGCCGCCCTCGCCCCGTGACGACTACCGTGACAGACCTCGTAGATCAGAACGGTACCACTCGCCATCGCCACGCCGCAGGTCTTCCTCACCAATGCTCCCCCGCAATAATAACCCCATCATTAGTGGAGACTGATAACTGCGGTTCAGGAGGCAAGAACTGCAGCACCTTCACAATTTCAAAGCCCTCATTTTCCAAATAGTATGGTCGAAGTGTGCATTGAAGATTTACGCATTCAAGCTCTAGTAGATACTGGTGCTGCCGTTTCCGTTATGAGGTATATGATCTTTGCAGAAGACTCAGGAAAGTAACCACCCCGTGTGCCGGTCTTGTCATTTAGACAGCTGGTAAACAGAATTTAATGCCTATTTTAAGGTGTAAAACTCGCCTTTCTTTGGACGGAGTTTCCCATGTTGTTTGATTTTTCGTTCTCGCCTCTTGTTCACACGAGATAATTTTGGGTTGGGGTTTTTGTCTAAGGCTTCAGCAATTATTGATTGTTCCCAATCCACAATAGAGTTATCCGAAGTTCTCCCACCTACATTTTTCGAGTGAAGTTGCAGTTATAATGTCTTTGTTTGCAGAAGACACCGTAATTCCTCCTTATTCCTCCTCGAGTGTAGTAGTTTCTTGGCCAGACCCAATTCAAAGTGATATTTTAATTTCGCCTTCAAAACCGACTTTCGCCAAAACAGGACTTCTTACCCCGTACGGTTAAGCTACATTCGTAAATAATGAAGCGTTGACCATGGTCACGAAGTCGTCGTCTTCTAATTGTCTTTTATCGCCAGGCCTTGTCCTAGGAACGGCAATAATAGCTGACACACTTCAAGTAGCCGCTCTTGCCCAGCAAGCCGATGGCACTGGTACCAAAACCACGAGTTCTCCTAGTTCGCCTCATCTACTTGAAGCTATCGATCCTAACCTTCACAAATACCAAAGGGAAAAGCTCTATGCCATTCTTCACAAATACAGCAAATGTTTCG
Organism: Ixodes scapularis; assembly: GCF_016920785.2. Taxonomy (NCBI): domain Eukaryota; kingdom Metazoa; phylum Arthropoda; class Arachnida; order Ixodida; family Ixodidae; genus Ixodes; species Ixodes scapularis. The sequence continues at coordinate 29,597,817 of NW_024609868.1, forward strand.
ATGCTGGTCAATTAGCCTCCGGCCAGGCGATTTCCACTGAACACCGAATCGACGTCGGGAACCAGCAACCGCTGAGGCAGCGGCCGTACCGAGTTTCCTTAGCCGAACGTAATATGATCGACGATCAAGTAAGTGAGATGCTTCGGAAGGGAGTCGTGCGACCGTCATGCAGTTCCTGAGCATCTCCTGTCGTGTTAATAAAGAAAAAAGACGGGAGCATTCGATTTTGCTTGGATTACCGCCGTTTAAACCGAATAACAAAAAAAGATATATACCGGATGCCACGAATCGATGACGCGCTGGATTGCCTCCGGGGCGCCGAAAATTTTTCGACAATGGACCTACACTCAGGCTACTGGCAGGTGCCTATGGCTGAAGATGACAAGAAAAAGACAGCGTTCTCTACACCCGATGGTCTATTCGAGTTTAACGTAATACCCTTTGGCTTATGTAATGCACCGGCTACATTTGAAAGGTTGATGGACAACGTACTTCATGGTCTCAAATGGAAGATTTGCCTATGTTACTTAGACGGTGTTGTTGTTTTTTCAGGAACTTTCGAAGAGCATCTAACTCGCCTTAACACCGTCTTGAATTGCATGGAAAACGCAGGACTACAGTTAAACACACAAAAAATGCCACTTCGTATGTACTCAAATTCTAATCTTCTGTCACGTCGTTTCACCAGAAGGAATCCGACCAGATCCAGATAAATTTCGAGCCGTTTCTGATTTCCCACCACCCTGAAATGAAAAAAATAAAAATGTTCAGAGTTCATTAGGCCTGTGCTCCTATTTCAGACGCTTTGTGCGTGGATTTGCAGGCATCGCACGCAGCACGTCTTCACGATTTGCTTAAAAAGAACACACCGTTTGCCTGGACCACGGATTGTGAACATTCGTTCCAGTGACTAAAACAACTATTGACGTTGGACCCAATCCTGCGACGTTTTGATAATACCGCACCGAGAGAGCTTCGCACGGACGCTAGTGGTTTCGGGTTGGGCGCAGTCCTTATTCAAAGAAAACAAGGCTATGAGACCTGCGTTGTCGCCTACGCCAGCAGAACGCTAACCAAACCAGAAAAAAAATTGCCCTAGGACAGAGAAAGAAGGACTTGCCATCGTTTTCAACTCCCCCCCCCCCCCCCTTTTTCAACTTCTTTTTTATTATCTTTTCTTTTTGGAAAGGTTGGAACCTTTCCGAAATTAAGTCTGCTCAGGTTACTCGCTATCATCATCGGACTATTGGACAGTTGTGAGAACACGCTATACCTCCAGTATGGGTAGCAGCATACATTCGCAGTACTTTGTTCTGTAGCACTTAAAGCTATTATAGAAGAAAATGGTCCTGAAGCAACTGGTCCCAAGTGCAAGGTAGAAAAAAAAAGATCCTACGTTCGCAGTAAAAATAAAATACAGCAGAATGAATTTATTGAATAAAAATATAAACTCCCACAAGTTAAGAAAACAAAACAAAAAACTGAGGCTTTTTGTGCGAAATCATCAATTGGCATATAAGGCCATTGTGGCCTTATATGCCAAAAATAAGCAAGATTTACTTAGATATCCTCTTCAGTTTGTCAAAATAAACATGGCAGTGACCCAAAAATCATTTGTTGTTTACAAGCGATTGAAGTATAGGACATGTAGATTTTGCTTTTTATGCCCCTTTACTAGGTGAACTAGTCTTAATTTTATACTTTTACTGAAGAAAGGCACCACATTATTAGACCTGTGTACCTATATTTATGACGAAATTCGTTTAAATAGTCGATTTGGCGCGCAATTTAGAGCCTGGTCGGCTTCAGATTCTCCCTGTATATTTCACGTGCTTCATTTTTATTCAATAAATGTTTATCTAATTGATAAGCATTTGAGAGGTACTAATCTGGAACAAATGAGTGATGTTTTGCAAATATTTTTAGTAAGTTGTGGGGACAATAAACAGGTGCAGTGAGAGCTAGTACCAAGTATTTTCCGTTTATTTAATAGTTTAAATAATTGTTTAGATAGAAGTTCTTACTCAATAAGGAGTCTTAATGTTCTAGGTTTCGAATAACTTCTGATAAAAGTCACCTTCCTATCCGTTCTTATTTTTCGTCGGGAGTCACCTACACTGCGGCTTGCATGTATACTTGCTTCACTTTCCCCCTCCCTAAACATGACAGGCAATAAAACAAAACAAAAAACTATATAAAACAGGGAAGCAGAAATGCTGTCTTCGACCGCACGAGCACTTGTAGCTGTCGCCAGGTGCAGGCATCGCAAATGCAGGGGACTGGTGCGCGTCCAAAAAAAATCCGCCTGGTCCTGGCATCGAACCAGGGACCTTTTTATTTCCAGTGGAGCGAACCAGGAGTTAGGCGTCAATGGAGCTAACGGGTTTTCACAGCTGCCACCTGTCTAACACCAACAGCGGTGAACCGTGAATGTCATGCATTAATTGCATTATCACCCGATTGTTTTTGTTGTTTTTGCGACCGAACCCGCGTAGTGCGGAAAGGACGAAAAAATGAAAATGGCAAGCAACAGTGAACACAACCATCTGCCAAAGTTGAAAACAGAGGGAAACATCGCGACGGGTTTAAACTTCTAACAAAAAAACGGCAAAGTTCTAAATTGCCCACACACGCACACACACTGTGTTCAACCGAAAAAAAAAAATGTAAAAAGATATGCCGCCGGCATTTGCGGTGGTCTGCGAGAAATTGTTTAGGGAAAGCACCCCTAAGGGGAACCTCGACACCTATATATTGTGGATACACGCGCGTGTTTGTACTGATGGTGTATTCTTTCGAGGGTGCGCATTGCGCAGGCGCTCATCTGTGCGTGTTGATAGGGAGCAGCGACAGTACTCCGTCGCGTCGCCGGCGACAAAAATAAATTACAGAAACGATAAAAAAAAAACGGACGAAGAAAACAAGATATTTTTTTCTCTCTCACTTCTGAAAATGAATGCCGCGCCGCACGGTGTCTGACAGCGTCTACAATTAATAGCGAATTTTTTAAAATGTTGTGAAGAAAGTGCTAACGCCTTCACCATTCAGGTTTAAAGAAAATTGGAAAAAAGTTTAATAACCGAACTACGACATCGCCTAAAAAAAAGAAAAAAACACCAGTTAAAAATGAAACACGTTTGCAACTCCCTGTAACGCCGAATTAGAGCGCAGCTCTTGAGGAGGAGGAGGGGAAGGTACAGAGGGGAGCGTATGCCCCTCCTCTCCTCCCCTCCTCCTCTATTACTCTCCTCCCATTTTGCGGAAACCTTTCCCTACACTCCCTATTTAGCGGGGAATTTTTTCTGCTAAATTCAGCAGGGAAATTTAGCACGAGAGGACGCACTGGTGCCATCTATTTGGTACACTGTAAAAAATAACCGTCAAATATACGGCGCTATACGCTAATAAAAACTGCAAGAACGCCGTGAAGAGGAATTACCTGAAATGCACCGTAAACGAGCAAAAAAGAGCGAGAGAGAAACGCAAAACTTTATGGAGCAAGAAAACACTTGACCTTCGGAAGCTGCGGGAACCCAGAGAGCCTCCTCTCGCCCCTTCACCTCCTTTCTTTGTCCGCGCCAACGCAGAACGTAACTGCCTTAACTGCAAAAAAAAAAAAAGAAAGATTTAAGAGCAAACTGTAGGGCAACAATGCGACGAGCTAGAAGCACTAGAAGCGTAAACAAGAGAGCAACGTTGGTTGGGACAACGCGGGAAGAAGTGGAAGAAGCGAACGTTCGGTTCAATTTCCCGCCTTCCCGCCCGTCTCCGCGGGGAGGCACTCACTTGATCGAATGACGTTTTAGCGAACGCCCACGTTTCATCGAATGACACTTTAGCGAATAGTCGGACGCCGCGAAGCGGCGTTTTCGGGTTGGCCAAGTTAGTTCATATTTTTGTAATGAGTTGCCGCAGACTGTCGCCGCGAAGCGGCGTAAAGCGCAGCGCGACGGATGTGTTAACGCGCGCCCCCGTTATTCGCTAAAACGACCATTCGCTCAAATGTCGCCGTTCGCTAAAATGTCATTCGCTCTTGTGATATGGACCCCAAAGTCCTCGTTCGTTCGTGGCATTCCCGGATTTTTGTGCACCTGAAAATTTGGAACAAAAAGCAACTGGATACTCTAGACAGGTATTTCATTGTCAATCTGCTGCTTACTTGGCAAGGATAGTGTAACGGTGGCATAAATACAACACCCTAAAAGATGTTTACTTGCAGAATTTGTAGTTTCTGTTCAAGCACGCTTGCTGGTTGCGCAATTCGATGAGCGCGTTTTCAGCTCTCGAATTCTTGCGTGTGTGGACGAAGGATGCTGTCGCTAGTTTGTTACGTATGATGCTCTCAGGTGTCATATTTTGAGAAGACATAGGCATTTGAACGCCTAAGGGTAAGTACGATTTGCTTCGAGTAGTTTGGAAAGCTTTCAGTACACTTTGCCAGCATGCTTAGAGGAGGGAGGCACTCACTTGATCGAATGACGTTTTAGCGAACGCCCACGTTTCATCGAATGACACTTCAGCGAATGGTCGGACGCCGCGAAGCGGTGTTTTCGGGTGGGCCAAGTGAGTTCATATTTTTGTAATGAGCGGCCACAGACTGTCGCCGCGAAGCGGCGTAAAGCGCAGCGCGACGGATGGGTTAACGCGCGCCCCCGTTATTCGCTAAAACGACCATTCGCTCAAATGTCGCCGTTCGCTAAAATGTCATTCGCTCTTGTGATATGGACCCCATTTCGTGCCTGAAGTTTAACGGAAAGCTTCTTATGCCGGTATCGACAGTTCAAAAAAACATTTATGAATTTCAACGTCGGCATTTCTTGTACAAACAATACATGTTCGGCAAACTTGCTGAAAGACTTCAAAACGTGATTCGTTCAGTCGAGGTTCATAACATCATTGAGTTCATAACATCATTACGCAATGATGTTACGAACCTGAAATTACCACCTTTCTTCCAGAACACATGACATCTGCTTATTTGAGAAAGCACTTTCCTTGTGTGGAAACGGTGGGTATGTACATAGGACGTAGTTGTGGTCAAAAGGACCAGTTTGCTCCAGATGTCCCCGTTAAAGAGGCATTAAATTACCCCCTAGAAAACAAATCTATGGGCCAGGTATTTACCGAGCCTCGCAGCGATTCCCACTTTCCCAGCGTTTTGGAAGAATTTTGTGATGGTGCCTGTCAGTAACGCCAGTTTGTAACTGACATGATTCAAGATGCACCACCCATCTCCCCGTGCATTCTAGTTCATGGTGAGCATTCACTGATCCCTTTCCGAACCCCAAGTAATCAATATTGCCTATAATTTTATAATGATTTTTAACTACAATCATAATTCTGCAATTTCCTACATTTCATATCTGCCTTCACGCCCTTTGTTTTATCCGTTCTTTTCTAGGGAAAAGCATCTACTCAGCCAGCATGTACTTGATCTCACTTGATGGAATAACTGTGTTGGACGAAATTCACATGTTCGACCACGCACTGACTGTACTATTCAGCGCGTACTACGTTTTCAACATTGCGTACACAGAAGAGATTTGCATCACCTTGGAGTTTATTCAAAGGTAGGGATGTCGCGAACCACCCTAGCTTCGATTTCGAAAGGTTTCGATATTTGCGAAGCGAACTGAGGTTCGATTTCGAAAAATTTCGATATTTTCGTACCGACCAAGGTTCGAATTCGAAAAATTCGCAACTTTTGACCACAGCGGAGTTTCGAATTCGAAAATTTCGAAGCTTTCACGGTTTCTAAAATTTCGAATTCGAATATTTCGAATATTGTTTTCCTTCAGGTTCGATAAATTCGAATATTTCGAAATTCTTTGGAAACAAAATTCGAAAACTTCGAACGCTTCGAATTTTTATAGACATGAAGTTCGAACAATTCGAAGATTTCGAATTTCTTTCTGCATAAAGTTCGAAAAGTTCGAAAGTTTCGATTCTCTTTTAACGCTAAATTAAAAAAAAAGAAAAAAAAACTTTGAAGATTTTGAATTTCTTTCTAATCCAAGTTTTCAAAGTTCGAAGTCCGATTTTCAAGTTTTTCCACAGTTTCAGTTTCAAATAACGTTTTCACGACTCACTGGTTTTCACAAAATCAAGTTTAGAAAAGTTAGGGTGTGATATCTAGATTCTGAGAAGTTGGTCAGGCAATTAAATGAGACGACGAGTGTCCCGGACGTGCTAGAATATTTGCCCGTGCAGAATTGTGACCGCCAGCCCCCCCCGGGGGGGGGGGGGGGGGGGGAGGGGGGGGGGGGTCTTTAACCTGCATCACGCAGTAGTGATTGCACGAACACACTGTTTTACGAGACTCATCCAGTTCGAAACGGCCAGGAGCGAGCAGGAGGTTGAGGCTCAGAAAAACCTTGAAGCGACCTGGCAAACTAGCTCGCCACCCCTTGCACGCTGGTAGTAATCCGATCCGGTGAAGTTTGTAATTGTCTTTAAGGTTTATTTTCTGGGACGGAGGAATCGCCTCGCAAAAAGCACGAAAGCCGACACAACTCGAGGTCGAGAAGCGTTCTGCCATAGCCTCCTCTATGGTTCTGCCATACAAGTGGCGTCGGAAGAGGAAAAACGGGGGGAAAGAGGGTAGCGGGGGGCTTCAGCCTTTTTCTCCACCTTGCAGGTATTTCGGACTGTTAAAGAAAGCAATACGGGGAAAGAAGGCGTGGTCGACCTTATTTTAATCTGAAATTATTTATGCATATGTATAGCTACTGTCGCTCTTCACTGCATAAAAGGTTGCGTAGATGGTCATTGTTAGAAACTGGTTGTCAGAAGGCACTACTCGTCACATGCTTAGTGGTTCGGAAGTTCAAAGCTGTCTTTTCGACTTAAATGCCTGTGCCGATAGTAACAAAAAAAAAAAAAAAAAAGAATAAATGCGGGAATAAAAAGCAGGAGAAAAAAAAACTATCAAGAATTCGTCGGAAGTGTTCTATTCTTGCATATTAAGAGGTTCAGAACTTCAAAACAAGTTTCTTTTACCAAAATGTGTACAGGCTAAAAGAAACACGTCCCAAACACGTGAAGCGAAAAAAAAAAAGTTTTCTTTTAATGACGTGCTGAAGTTGAACACTATTAGAAATCTTCTCCCATGAGTTAATTTATTCCTTAACGTGAAAAAGCAATAAATATATTATTTTGTATTCCGCAGATGGCAATGATATGTACTGTCTGTGGTGTTAATTTAAACGCGATACCTCAAACAACTTAGACGAAAATAAATATCAAGTTTAGGTCAAAATTGCATGCAGATACATGTTTGGACATTTCTTCGAAACTCACGTTGAATAACAATAATCACATCTTAAGACGGCACTTACCTAAGCTATACATAGATCATTCCTAAAAAAGTATAACATGTCTACCATAAATAGCTCCGGCTGCAGCGTGCTTCAAATCTGGCACAAACGATAATCGTCAAAAACCCGTCGTCCTTCCTCGCCCCTTCGGGGGTTCATTTCTTTAAACCTAAGCATGCCAGAAAATTTAAATAAACGGCATTGTCTTTCTTAAGGAACGCAACACCGCGTGTAAAAGTTCGAGAAAAAAAATTACGAATGTACCCCACTACTTGAAATCAAATGAAACCGTCCGCCGGTCTTTCGAAGTTCGACGAACGTCGAACTTTTACCCTAAAAGTTCGAAGTTCGTCGAACTGCTTACTTTTCAGAATTCGAAGGTTCGAAACTTTTCGAATTATCTTGATAAATAAGTTCGAAAGTTCGAAATTTATCGAATTTATTGGTCAGTCAAGTTCGAAAGTTCGACAAGCATCGAACCTTGCAGCGCAATAAGTTCGAAAGTTCGAAAAAGATCGAATTTTTTAGCGTGATAAGTTCGACGGTTCGAAAAGCGTCGAACTTCTTAGCTTAACAAGTTCGAAAATTCGACCTCCGTCGAATTTCACGATACAGACAATTCGAAAAATCGAAATCTTTCGAACCTTTCGAATCGCTTGATTCGATCATCGAAACTTCGATTCGAAAAAAGTTCGCGGCATCCCTATTCAAAGGTATTGAGCACATTTTTGCTTTTTGGCATCATTCGGTGTGTTTTTTTTTGTTTGTTCCTTTGTATACTTCATCTGATCTAACTTATATTTCAGCAATGGCTCCTTACTGAGCTCCTTGTTTTAGAATGTCCATTGCTTGCATTGAAACTTGTGCAGCGAGAGTTCTTATCAATGCTAGAGGCATGCGATTGTGAGATATTGTAGAATAAAAAGCAAGTCTGATTATTTTATTTCGTGTTCCCTGTCCTTCGCTTACACAAATATTTTTTGTAGTGTGCGAATACATGCTATCAAGCGATATTTTAATAAGAGGTATTTTTGTTTAAAAAAATCAAATATAATTTTCTCTTCATAGCATTGTCTCCGTTATAACTTAGGATGAGCTGTATACTTTAAGGAGTGACTGTACCTGCCTCACGACGCCACTGGCGACTAGTCTTCATTCAAAAAGACTTAATATGTCTATTAAAAAAAACGAGGCTTTTATTTCCACTTTTAATTTTTACAGAACAAAAATATAAATTAGTTCAAAGGGCTACTGTTGCAGCTTTGGATCCAGTAGAGATATATATTCTGAACTTAAACATTTTCAATATCCCGAAGATGTAAAGGTCTTGTTAAAAGTGGCTCGATTGAATATTGTTGTTACATAATAATAGCAGTGTGTATATTCCAAGATAGGCAAGTCGCTTAACATAAAGACAACTAATTTGAGAGTAATTTATTAGCACAGAGCGAGGGAAAAAAAGCAATGATCTACTATACAGTTTTGAATGCGGTTCCCTATATAGCAACCTTCGTTACAATTGTAAAATGTTATAATGTGTTGCTTTATAAACGAGTATAGTTGAGAACTGGCAGATATTCCCTTTCATTCTTTATTTGCATTTTACAAGTCAACAAAATATGTATTTCGGTGAATGGCTGTTCGGTCCTTAGCCTGGTATGAGTTTGGTAGAAAATTTTCTATGTGAATTTAGAAGTTCATATATGGGGGAGTTTTATTAACTTGCAGGATTAAGTGCCAAACTACTTAGGCATATTCAAAAGATCAGTTTTTCAAAAGCTTTAGTCACTGGCCAATTTAGGTATTTATTGTCTCATTATTTTTAACGCGTACTATAAGCTGAGATTGTAAAAAAAAAACTACTTCGTATATCTGTTCTTACAGATGTCGTTGGGATCAACCCTGATTGAGGAACCCGAATAAAAAACAAGAAAACATACGTAAACAAAAAGGTTCTTGAGTTAATTGACATGTCGGAATAGAAATGGAAATGCAAATAGATATAACATCTTTTTACTGTTCTTTGACAGCACGGTCACGAATATTAATGCATCAGGTGCTGCAAGAGCAGCCGACCTCACCGCAGTCAAAATTTTCTGTGCATAACTGCTTATTCACTTTAGATATGCGCGATTAAAGTCAGTTGAACAGTGCAACACAACTGCCCCAAAATACTCGGCCAACCGTTTTTTACGTTGTATGTTTTACTTTGTTCAAATGACTATAATGGTGTGGTCCAGTACCATAGTTTTCAACACTTTACGGTCGCATAAAAATGGACCGTAAAATTTACGGTCAAATACCAGGCAGCTGGTGCTGCCAAAATTGTGCAGTAGAAATAACGGTGCACTGTAAATCTGGTTTACGATAAATTTAAACGGTGACCGTAGAAATCTACGGTCGCCGTTTAAATATCACCGTAAAAATAACGGCGCGCTGTAAATCTTTTTACCGTAAATTTGAAGGCCGACCGTAGATTTCTACGGTTCCCGTTTAAATTTATCGTAAACCAGATTTACAGTGCACCGTTATTTTTACTGTACAAGTTTGGCAGCATCAGCTGCCTGGTATTTGACCGTAAATTTTACGGTCCATTTTTTACAGTGTAGCAGTGTAAGCTTGGCCGGTCCAGCATATTTTCTATTTCTCTCGCGCATTATCCTTTCTCTCTTGGCTCGAAAAACGTTTGTCTACGTTATAAACGAACTTTTCTCATAGGTATTACGCACATTTGACCTCGGAAATACCGCAAAATTTTCGCACTTGTGAAATGCAGTTCCAGGGTCACCGCATAGATGGCGCTAAAGTGCCAGTCTGTTCTCTCGTCCTAACAAATCTTAATTGGTTTCAACAGGTCTTGTCTCTCTCGGTCGTACTCGGTTGCAAGTGTGTGAACGGGCCTTAACTCGAGAAGGTAAGGCGATGCAAAGGAAGGCTGAGGAGAAGGAAGCAGACGAAACGCTAAAGAGAGAGGAGGTGTCCCCCGCTCCTTTCCAGCGTTCCGTCTGCTTCCTCCTCCCAGCTGTCTTTACCCTCGCCCTACCTTCTTGAGAGAAAAGACTGGTGAGAATGTAATAAAAAAAATGTAATAAAAGCGCGGGAGGCCTAGGGTCACCCCGTCAGTTTCTTTTTCTTTGTTCGTTTACTCTCGCATTTTTTGTAGCTGAGCTCCGTTTCACTTTGCGTTTGACGGCAGCGGACTCTACGAACCATTTCAGCCAATCCCGCACAGTGAATGCATCTCGTGACTTCGTTCCCCGCGCGTCACTGCTGCGCCCCTCCCGAAAGTCACGTTACACTAACAAGGCATTGGATTGGCTGGGATGGCCCGTAGCGTCCGCTGTGGTCTCTCGGGTCTTCCCTCCTATTTTACGCTTAAAAGGGGAGATCCTCTGTTCCAGCGCCGGCGTCTGGGGCACGCGAAGACACTACCCGCTTGGGGAAGTCAAAAAAGACTCTCGCCGACTTTAATCTGCGCTCCCTGTTTTACATTGAGCGCGTTAAGTTCGTGCTCCTTTGCTCCTACTCCGATCGGAGCAACAAAACGGCGCATGGCGTACAGGAGCGCGACACACCGAAACTATCGAAGAGCCACACGAGCTCCTTCCTACCGCATGGTTATGACGAACCCTGCATCTCTTGGATACGGATGGAAGAGGCCGAAATGATTTCGAAGATAAACTAATTAGGCCCGTCTAGAGCGGCAGATTATAAAGTAAAGGCCGGTTCACACATGCAGCGAAGCGCTAATGTAGCGCTTCTCAAGTGTCGTCTGCTACTTATTGTCTGCCATGAACAATAGTGTTGACGGTGCGACACAAAGCTGGTGAACGCTCCCGTTAGCACGCGCTTAGCGCGAGGTCAGCGCTACGCTTGTAGCGCTCCCCTACATGTGTGAACAGGCCTTAAAGGAGATGGCGATGTTATGAGGTTTCTGTGAACGTTTTAATATTCCTGAAAGGTTTGAAGGCTCGCTTCGAGTTCATATGGGGAAAGTAACCTTGGCCGATCTATTTATTGACCATGCATGATGTTCAGATTTAAATGAAAGACAACATTCTTGTTCCCACTTGTCGTCGCAGGAAACCCTAAAACTTGTCAGATATTTCGTGGTTCCGTCTTGAAGCGCGAGACGGAAGCTTTGCCGATACTCTCACAACCGTTGTTCAATAGATAGCACGTCAATTCGTTTTCAGGCCAGATGCATGAACAAACCTTTTCTGCAACGCTAACCGATACGTTTCGGCTTTCCAATCAAGGTATTTTGATTCGCTGGGCTAAGCATTCTAAAGAGGACAGCGGTCTCAACTTTTCTGTCGCTGTGCTGTCGAATCCCGGAGAAAAGCTCACCAGAGAAAAGCTCACGGGAGATAAGCTCACCGGAGAAAACTTACCGCAAAACCGGTGGATGCGGCGAAAAGCTCGCCGGCCATTGAGTGCACCCGGAGAAAAGCTCACCGAAGTTTTCTTTCCTTTTTATATAAAGGCTGTTGGATCATGCGTAACATGTATATCAATTTATTATCATTAAGATTCGTCAGCTTTGTAAAAAAAAAATGTCTTTTTTTGTATTATTTGTTAAGGTTATTCGGTATATTTCTCCCAAATTAATAATGGCGGGCGAATGTATTCTATGGTTTACTCTCTGGGCAACGAAAGCCTAAAGGCCCTGTCACACTGCGGAAACAGTCGGAGAACTTTGTCCTTCAACACGAGGAAAACATGTTTTCGGGGACCCTGTCACATTGCGGAAACAGCAACAGTCCGTAAACATGTTGCTGTCGTCCGAAAACCATGTTTCCCAACTTGTTCTCCGACACTCGGGGAACAGCCTGTCACACCGAGAAAGCGTGTTGGAAGAACACAAATTGCCTCCTCTCCTGCGCGCTGCATCCCTCTCTCTCTCGCCCTCGTCTGCCCGGCCGGCTCGGCTAAGCTACAAGCGCGAGCTCCGGGCTTTCAGCATCCCTGCCAAGCACGCGCGCCCGTGCAGTGCAAGCACTGTTCTGGGTCAGATGCTCGCGCTTGTAGCATCGGTTGCGTCTGGACCGAAGCTGAAACGAAGTATAGGCGGCTATACTTCGTTTCAGCTTCGGTCCAGACGCAGCCGATGCTACAAGCGCGAGCATGTGGCCCAGAACAGTGCTTGCACTGCACGAGCCCGCGTGCTTGGCAGGGATGCTGAAAGCCCGGAGCTCGCGCTTGTAGCTTTAGCTGCGTCTGGACCGAAGCTGAAACGAAGTATAGGCTCAGATCCGCTGGCTCCGCTCGCCCCTTGAATCTTTGCCATTTTGGATCGCCGTCTCATCGACGTCGCTCTACCGTAGTCGGTTCATCAGCCGCGCGAACCATCTCGTGTTCTCTGAATTTGGCGGTTGCGTTCTGCTACAGGGCTAGACCCTTGCACGATGGCATACGCGCCGGCCACAGCAGCAGCTTCTGCTTTGAGTCCCTTTCATATTGAGGAAACACGGCGGAAACATGAACAAAACATGTTTCTCAACAGTCGGGGAACATGTCGGCTGTCGGCTCTGTTGCCCGACAACCCTGTCACATTGAGGAAACAGCAACACAACATGGACGACAGCGACAATGTTGTCTCGGTGTGACAGCTTTTGGCAACGGAAACCTCGACAACTTGTGTCGGACGACACGTGTTGCCCATTTTGGTGGCTGAGCGAATTTTTTTCCTGCAACACGGCAACATCTATATTTTTCTGTACACATAGTCGCACGAGAATACTTCAATAATTGACGTCAAGCGTGAAGGGCCATTTTGAACGCGGCTTTTTGCGCGGCGGCAGCTGATCGTCAGAATCATCTGAATCGATTGCACAAAGAAGCACCAAAGCAGAAGCTGCTGCTGTGGCCGGCGCGTATGCCATCCTGCAAGGGTCTAGCCCTGTAGCAGAACGCAACCGCCAAATCCAGAGAACACGAGATGGTTCGCGCGGCTGATGAATCGACTACGGTAGAGCGACGGCGATGAGACGGCGATCCAAAATGGCAAAGATTCAAGGGGCGAGCGGAGCCAGCGGATCTGGGCCTGGCCGCCTATAGACCTTTCCAATGTTTACAAATCCACAGCTCAGCGTGCGATGTCCACAGCTCAGCACGCGCGTGTGCGTCGCTTCGGAAAGCGAGCAAATCACGCGCGATACGCACGAACACTGAAAATGAAACCGGCCAGCAGCCCTTTTCTGGAAAGGTCTATACTTCGTTTCAGCTTCGGTCCAGACGCAGCCGCGCGAGCATCTGGCCCAGAACAGTGCTTGCACTGCACGAGCGTGCGTGCTTGGCAGGGATGCTGAAAGCCCGGAGCTCGCGCTTGTAGCTTAGCCGAGCCGGCCGGGCAGACGAGGGCGAGAGAGAGAGGGAGGCAGCGCGCAGGAGAGGAGGCAATTTGTGTTCTTACAACACGCTTTCTCGGTGTGACAGGATGTTCCCCGAGTGTCGGAGAACAAGTTGGGAAACATGGTTTTCGGACTACAGCAACATGTTTCCGGACTGTTGCTGTTTCCGCAATGTGACAGGGTCCCCGAAAACATGTTTTCCTCGTGTTGAAGGACAAAGTTCTCCGACTGTTTCCGCAGTGTGACAGGGTGCTTCTTTGTGCCATCGATTCAGATGATTTTGACGATCAGCTGCCGCCGCGCAAGAAGCCGCGTTCGAAATTGCCCTTCACGCTTGACGTTATTATTGAAGTATTCTCGTGCGACTATCTGTACAGAAAAATATAGATGTTGCCGTGTTGCTGGAAAAAAATTCGCTCAGCCACCGAAATGGGCAACACGTGTCGTCCGACACAAGTTGTCGAGGTTTCCGTTGCCAAAAGCTGTCACACCGAGACAACATTGTCGCTGTCGTCCATGTTGTGTTGCTGTTTCCTCAATGTGACAGGATTGTCGGCCAACAGAGCCGACAGCCGACATGTTTCCCGACTGTTGAGAAACATGTTTTGTTCATGTTTCCGCCGTGTTTCCTCAATGTGACAGGGCCTTAAGTGAAAACTTTATGAACTTGAAGAACAGCAAAGAGTTCGTAAACTTAATAATGTGTGCCTAAAACCTAAAAATAAAAACTGTAAATTCCGAAAGTCAAAAAGTGCATGCGAACATGCACGTTTTCTAGCCGTTCGTGCTGGTGTCTCTACACGTTGCCTTTGTGTGATAGTGCCCTTCTACAGTTAGCCACCCATGACCTTCAGAGCTGCACACTGTCACAGTTGTTACTCGTGACCTATATAAGAGCTAGTCTTCTGTAAGGTAGCAAATCGGGCGAATCTGTAAACGTTATGATGAAAAAACACGACTGGACGAAGTTGTTCTCGCAACTAAAGTTTTGTTAGTGAAATTAACAGAAAGAAAACAGCGTAGCCGATACTGATTACATCAACAAACACCTACTTATCTATCAGGCACTACATAATATTTGGGGCTGAAGCGGTTCACACACCGCTATTCATATTAGCTCGAAAAGAACAAACCTCTTTACCTGACAGAGCTACCGACGCCGCACTGTCAGCAGTCAATAAATTGTATTTTTTTCTGATGTCCGATGTTCTGATTTTACGTTTGCGGCTTCATTAATATACAGAATGGGTGATTACTAATTTTTGAGGAATTAGTAAATATGCCCAATGAACTTCAAGAATATTAAAAAAAAATAAACGAGAGATATTTTTAATAAAGTGACGAATGAGCATTGTGTTAAAGTGCCACATGTGACGCAGAATCCGGTAAGTTGGTACGCCACTGTGTGCTGAATTCATCAGGTTAGATTCCAATCTATAAATATGTAAGAGTAATGTTTTAAATGTTTTCTCTTCGTCCCCTCTGGGTGTTTAGTTCGATGACTTTAATAATTTTCAAGTAATTACATTAAGGGAATTGTTTTTCCTTCCAAGACTGCCTAAATTACTTTTCCCTCCAGGTAGGCGAGTTTTCTTCTCATACACGATGGCCATGCGAGGCGCGTCCATGCTGCAATACAGCAGCCCCGGCAGGACATGTGGTTGGCTCTGGCACCTCGCATTGGGTCGCAGGAGCCGTTGCTTTTGTCGTCTGCGAAGCTACATGCAACTGAGGATACGCTAAACAACTTGGTTTTCATAAAGACCTAAATACCTAAAGACCTAATTTCGTCAATTTCGCGATTTGAAAATAATCACGAAAAATTTGCCCGTGAATACTTCGCCCCCGTGGTAACGACTACACCAGAATCATGAAAATTTCTGCCGTCGAAATAATTCCGAAATTGGCTGATTTCCGAGTTGCGCGTGCAGCATCGCAATCTCAACACAGCACGTCTAAGTTAACGTAATCGCAAGCTATAGCTCGGAAATAAATAAGTAAAAAAATTTGCATAGCTTTCCTAACCCTTCTCCCTCCCCCCAGACGAAAATCCTGGGTACGCCAATGATAGATACCATGCAGGTCTGTTAAAAACGTATCCGACTTTTTTTTTTTTTTTTTTTGCCAACACTTGATGGACATGAAACAAGCGCGCTTGCATCAGCCGACCTTGAACCTTCGTACGCATGCGTGAATTTTTTCCCAATAGCATCAGTCGCTGGGAAGCAGCATTTGAGTGAGGTAGTGCGTAGTGCTTTCCTTGGTTTTTTTATTGCGAGGAACATGGCGGAGTGACTGGAGCAGCGCTACTGCATGAAATTTTGCCAGAAACTGGGCGACAGCCAAGTGGAAACCACTCGGAAGATTCGGACGGCTTTCGGTGACGAAGCTATGAGCAGCACACAGATTATTAAGGAGTGGTACAACCGGTTTAAAGCAGACTTGTACACGTTAGTAAAAAGAGTAACAGATTACAATTACAATTACTTCACTGTGAAATGTAATCGACTACAATTACAATTACAGCCTCAAAAAAGTATTCGAAACATTACTCTAAAGTGATCGATTACTTCCCACGTTACTTTTCTTTTAACTTATTTTATTATGGTAGCATAATCCTTGAAATCTCGCGCTCAGTTGTTTCGAAAAAAAAAAAATAGCCTTCACCGTTTTTGTTTAGAGCTGAGTGAGTGTCGCCAACACACCCAATCCCTCTCGTGAAAAATGAATAAAATAAAATAAAAAGAGCGCTGTTTAAATACATTACTTACAAGAAGCTGGATAAGGTCATTTTTCATACCCCAGACGTAGTCGCCGGTGTACCAAAAAAAAAAAAAATGTAGCCAGGAAAGGAAGCATAGTGAAGTAAGTAGCCTACTAATCCTCAAGGTCCCGTGCCGAGTGGTTTCGAAAAAGCAGGGTGTCGAACCGGAACCGAACCGAACCGAAAACCGGAACCGAACCGGTATTTTTTCCGGAACTGAACCTGAACCCGAACCGTTATATTGTTATCGCGATGAACCCGAACCGGAACTGAACCGGAAAAAAAAAAAATAACGGTTACCGGCTCATGTCAAAACGGTTCGGCCTCGCGCTGTTGACTATGAATGTGCTATCAATGCCATTTGTTTTTTAAGTGCCGTCAACTGACACACACCTCGCTTACATATTTTTCTTCTCCACTCAGTCTTAGGAATATAAACGCTGCATCCGTGAATCTTGACAAACGCTGCATCCATGAATCTTGACATAGGAACCAGTATTGCGCTGGTCGCGGCTTGCACGGAAGAAAAAAAATTAGAAGGCTGTGCAAAAAAAAAAAAAAAAAATCGCGTTACGGGATTTCATTTTTCTACAATCTCGTAAATCCTAAATGCTGCTGTGTGCTCATTTCATAACACGTTTCTAGAACGCGCGAGTTCTTGAAGCTTGCTTCCATCGGAATGAGAAAAGAAAAGGCTGTGGAGTTTGATAATGTTTGAGGGAGAGAAAGAAATTTTATTTACAGTTGAAATGAGCATTCATGAATTATATCTGCTCTTCGCTGCCCCAACCACCGGTCAGAGTATATGGAGCTATGAAGTGTCAAGATTTACATGCCGTATTTTTTCGTACCGGAAACTCGATGTATCCCGTTTCGTATGTGCTGATTTCAGATGTTTCATTTGTAATTTATTTTGATGTTGCAATTTGTCATTTATAATTTCCGAACCGGTTCGCGAACCGGTTCGCGGATCGAATTAATCGAACCGGAACTGAACGGGAACAAAATAAATTTACCTGAACCTGAACCGTAAACGAACCCGTATTTGTTTCAATTCGACACACTGCGAAAAAGAAAAAAAAAAAAAATTGACCGTTGCCCAGAGCTGATGCCCAGAGCTGAGTGACTCCAGCGTATTTAACACCTTCCACCCCCACCCCCACCCCCCCCCCCCCCAAAAAAAAAAAAAAAAGAATTGAGAAAAATTGAGAAGAATTGCATTGGGTCGTTTTATAATCGATTACAGTAAAAAAGTAATTAAATTGCAAGCATCGGTACACATTAAAGGAAGTGATCGAAGCGTTACAAAATTACAGTAAAATGTAACTGATTACAAGTAATCAATTACTTGTAAAGCGTTACGTACAAGTCTGGTTTAAAGACGGTCGCACATCGGTGGAGAGCGAGCCACGCTCCGGACGGCTATCAACATGCCGAAATGACCAGGTCATTGCCGAAGTGAACGCTGTGGTGATGCTGGATCGTCGTGTGACTATCGGAGAAATTGCGGAAGAGGTGGGCATCAGCACTTTTTCTGCACATTCCATTATGACCGAAGATTTGGCCATGAAGACAGTTGCGGCGAAATTCGTGCCGAAGCTGATCATGGTGGACCAAAAGCAACTTCGTGTTGAAGTACAGGACATGCTGGATTCCACAAACAGTGACCCCGACTTCATGAACACCACAATCACTGGTGACTACTCCTGGGTGCACGGGTACGACCCGGAAACCTAATCCCACTCGTCACAGTGGAAGCGTTCCAGGTCACCAAGACCAAAGAAGGCCCGCCAAGTGCGCAGCGGCGTCAAAGTGATGCTGACTGCTTTCTTTGACTCCCGCGGTGTGGTACACCACGAGTACGCACCACAGGGGTCAAACAATCACCACAGAGTACTATACGGGGATGTCCTCCGTCGCCTACGTGATGCTGTGCGGCGCAAGAGACCATCACGACCATAGTCGTAGACTACGGGGGGGGGGGGGGGGGGGGGGGGGGGGGGGGACACCGGGGCTCGTGCCCCCCCTGGTGAGATCCGGGGAGGGGGGGGGGGGCCGTGATCCTTACCGAGACGCTGTTTACTTGCCATGTAACGAGCTTCTAGTAGTGGCATGTAACCAAAATAACGCACACAGCGACGGACACATGGCGATATACATACGCTGTAAAATGTACCCCCTAAAATAAACTACTGATAATTGCCGGTGTAAAAAAAAATTGCGCGAAAAAGCACTCCCCCCCCCCCCCCTCCCCCCGGGAAAATGGAAAGTCTACGCCGCTGATCACGACAATGCTCCAGCACATTCCTCGCACTTGATTCAGACTTTTTGGCGAAAAACCAGACTCCCGTATAGTTCAACAGGCTCCTTACTCTCCTGATATGGCC
The DNA here is from genome assembly GCF_016920785.2 of Ixodes scapularis. Classification (NCBI taxonomy): domain Eukaryota; kingdom Metazoa; phylum Arthropoda; class Arachnida; order Ixodida; family Ixodidae; genus Ixodes; species Ixodes scapularis. The sequence continues at coordinate 29,616,637 of NW_024609868.1, forward strand.
CCCTGCGACTTCTGGCTGTTTCCCAAAATCAAGAGGTCATTGAAAGGAGCGCGATTTCAGACAAGAGAGGACATTATGGCTTCAACGTCAGCTGAGCTTAACTCCATTCCGAAAGAGGCTTCTCGGAATGCTTACAACAATGGCAGCACCGCTGGGAGAAGTGTGTGGAGTCCCACGGGGATTACTTTGAGGGTGAAGCGATAATAAGATGTTCGAAACTCGCCAATGATTTGTGTTGTTCTCGGTGATTATAATCAGCGATGGTTGTTCTCGGTGATTATAATCAGCGATGGTTTGCTTCAAGATTCGTCCTTTAGCGTTTTTGTCGGCTAATGCCGAAATACCATTGACTGCGGGGTGATAATAAGTTATCGGTGACTATATAGTACAAATGGAACTTATCGGAGCCTCCGGCGGTCCGGGGTTGCAAACATTCTCTGCGACCGACCGACGGACCGTGGGTTTGCAAACTCTATCACGTGCCAAACCACCGACCATATCCCCGCACGGTCTCCCGTTAGGTGCCAAGAAACCCCACGCAGGTTCGGCGCCCGCTTCCCAGAGACAGTCGGTCGAGAGCCTAGATTCGAGGGAGCGAGCAACGTCAAACCATGCAGAGCGCTCGCAGTTTAATGGCGGACACCTGGAAACGCTCTGAAATCTGGGCACATTACGAGTGGGCGGAGCGGCATGCACCTGCGCGCCAAAAGCTCACCTCCGCGCGCCGCTTTTGCGCGGGAGTTTGCGCGGGATGCCGCCGCGGAATGGAGGCGTCCTCTTCCTCGACTCGGCTCCGATGGGAGACTAAACCAGAAGCCGCGGAAGAGAGAGGGCATCCATTAGTGCATGCCCAGCAGCAGCGGGCCGGCCAGGAGCGGCAGCTCCCGTGGTCGTGACCATGCTGGTGGAAGGCCACCGAAATCCCAGCTGCCGATGCGTAGAGCGGGTCGGAGGAGAAGACCTCTCCGGGGCCGTACGCGCCTTGGGCCGCTTCCGAAAGACAACAAGCCCTCTGTATGCAGCTGCGAAGAGCCTCCTCAGGCAGCCTCCGGAGAGCCTAGACTTAAGAGAGAAAGCAATTCAGACCGCGGAGAGCGTTTGCAATTTAATGGCGAACGCCCCTTCGCGCAGACTGGCCGTAAGTGCTAGTCTGCGCAGGAGGCGAGAAGGCAAGTGGGTCGGAGCTGGTCGGAGACGCTTGCGGACGATTGACGCTTTCGACACCTCCTCCTCGCAGACCCCGATAAGGCAGTTGGGAACGCTCCGAAATCTAGGCACATTGGTAGCCTCGCGGGACGACGGTGCTGCCACCACTGCCACTGTGCGGCCTCTGTCTGCTCTTATAAGCACAGCAGGGTCAATCGCATCGTAGCGGCTGTTGACCTTCGCGGCCAGCGGAATGATTTCGAATTAGGCGGATCGGTGGCAATCGCGGTGGACTGCGCAAGACCAGCTAGGAGACAAGGCCCGTCCATGACGTCGTCGTCGGTGGATTCTCGACTCGACCCAAGCGGGAAACATAAGTCAGCAAGGCGGTAGAGGCGTCCGTCTTGGCGTCGACGCGCGCCAACGTCGCGCTCGTTGGGATACGCTGGGTGGATCCACTACTGATGACGTTTGAGGGGGAGTGGTGCGGGCCTTGTCGTAAGGAGCAGCCGCTCGAGCGGAACCAGGAGCGCGATGATGGAAGGGACGATACCCATAGCGGTTAGGCGGTGCGAGCAGCTGCTGGGGTATAGATAGGCCTGTCTCACGCCGGGGCATTTAAAATGGCATTTATGCTCCCAGGCGTCCCCAGATTTTCTAAATGTCCTTCGGATTTCTCTCGCGTGTTCTAAGGTGGGTGTTTAGGCGATTACTCTCTAATGGCGGTTCAGAAATTGGTGAAAAAGATTAAACAAAAATATGATTTCATTGCAGCGAAACTGTAATAATTCCTGAATTATAGTAGATAGACTTTTAGTGGATCGTACGCTATATAGAGCTTCGCGTTGCTAGCAGGAGTACGTATACCGTCACTTCGAAGAATGGATCGAACACACTCCCGTATATATGCCCGTAGTCGGCAGCGTACGGTTTAGTAAAACTCGCGAAAGAAATGCTGTTCTGTCTGTCCCTATATTTATTCTTTCTGTTTTTATTTATTTGTCTATACTCCGTTTTGTATCTTAGTATACAACGCTGTTAAAGCTACTGGCGCGAGCGCATGGCTTCATCTATGGTTTCGTTGGCGCGAGAATGTGCGAAACTGGTCTCAGTTCGACGACGGTTCCAAAGAGTACCCGGTCGCAGATTTGGACCGCGAGGATCTGGTGGCACAGAGCATCAAAGAGCCATTTCTCCGGGGACCTGGACGTCAGTGTATCCTTTTGCGGCGGCGAGGACCCGAAACACACTTGTTCGTTCGGGAGAAGTGTGTTTCAGCGTCTCGTCGCAGCGGGGCGCCAGTCACGTGGCTCTCCTCTCATCCGTTGCCTGCCGCTCCACCGTTTTCATTTCGGCGGCCGCTTCTCGTGGCAATCTGCCAGGCTTTGTCAGTATATAGGAGGCTATGTTTGGGTATTCAAACCTCTTGCTCGCGCCATCAGCTGATGGCGCGAGCCATCAGCGTTGACAGCGTTGACAGCGTTTGACAGCGTTGTACACTAAGTATAAAACACTACAGTGGTGGCTAATACCACTAAATAAGCTACGCTTACGACACTTACCCATCTTGTGGCTTAAAATCATGGTTGCTGCAGTCATCTGAAGTTTTATCTGAAATCACAGGAAACACTTTTCCGTCCTCCACGAATGTTTAAACAGTTCGCGACAGAGCAAAGCAATGTTACATGCGCTTCCTTGCACCGAATCTAACGCTGAGGAAGTCGCATTTTTGAATCATGACGATTGGCAGTTGCGTCTGCTGTGCACAGGCACCAAGATGGCGGCGCCCACAACATTATCGGGGAACAGAGTGCCGATCACTTTAAGCGAAGTTTATTTAGTAGCTCTAGTGATAGCAATACTAATATTAATTACGGTTCAGGAGAGCCGCAGTCAGAAGAGCTTGCGGGGCTCGTTTTCTTGGTCGGAGTCTGGCGATGCGCCGAATGCAGTGTTGTAGGCGTTACCAAAAAAAAGTAACGAAATATATTGCTCGTTACTTGCAAATAAAAGGAACGCGCTACCGACTTACATTACCTCAAAATAAAAGGGACGCGTTACCGTTAAGAAGTAACTCGTTTCTTTTTTAAATTATGAATTAACAGGTTTTACTCTTTTGACGTTACAGGTATGTGCATAAAGGCCATAAAAAACAAAAAAAAAACATTATGTTTATTATAAACTGAGCATAATTACTTCATCTCTTATTACGGTGCGGCCTAAATACTGACGAGAAATTTTCACAGGAAAACGCAGAAAACTCACAAATAGTATTAGCGCCGTGCGCGACCGAAAGCGTCGCTGTGGTCGGCCTTCCACGATTGGCCGAACGCTGACTATGACGTCGGAAAGGGGATTTATCATCGACGGAAGTAAGAGGAATGAAAGAACTTTAATTTTGACGGTGTTGGCAGTGTTCCTTTAAGAGCGCAATGATTTCAAGCTTCCACCATGCTAATAACAAACACCATCGAACTTGTTGTTTGCAAGGTAATGGCGTCAGAAGGGGGAATCATAGGAGGGCGCCACTAAAACATCTCGCCGCTAATATAACTTGGCGCCTAAAGACAAAAAAAAAAAGATTGAAGTGTAATTTTGTTAAGTCTTGGAAAGAATATGCGACGAGTAACGTAACTACGTTACTCGAGATAAGGAACGTAAGTACGTTACTCGCTACCGTTTTGAAGATGTAAGAAATACGCTTTACAACGTTACTGTTAACGCCGTTATTTGTGTAACGCGTTATACCGCCAACACTGGCCGAATGTGAAATGTATTAAACAATTTATTAAATGACAGCTTCCACATCTTTGCAGAAAGAATAATTCCAGAGACATGCATTAAATTGCCAGGAATTAAAAAAAAGAAACTGTTTAGGCAGATGTATACATTCCTTGGTGTGTGCTTCCTTCGGTACACGTATGCTATGTAGAAACAAGACCTAAAAGTTACTGCTGGAGTTCCGCAAACTCCAATGGGACAAGTTTGGACTATACATGTTGTTAGGGATTAATGTCATTTTCAGCTGTCGCGGCGACACCAACACGCGGTTCTGACGTCATATGTCGGCGCGGCGCATGCGCAAAGGTTTCACTTGACGCAAATCTGGTTTCTACGCACGCACACTGCTCACACCTGGTGTGGCCAAATGCGTGCTTGTAACAGCGCGTTGACCTTATACACACTTTGAACTTAAATGACATTTGTGATCCCCGTGAGAGAAGGGTGTAACTGTGCTTGGTTGTGAAAACAATGAATGAACGCTGCTTTTTCACTGCTGTATGCAGTTGTGTGTGTGTGTTTGCTACGGACGACGAAGCGAAGCCACGCGGAAGCCCGCAGTGTAGTGTACGGAGTAAAAGGGGTGGGGGGGTATCGGGGGCTGTGTGGGCTAGCGCACACCATGGTCAGAGCACGTGGAGCGATAGCTCGCGCTGCAGAGCCCAGGGATCCCGGGTTCAATTCTTAGCCCTGCCCGTTTCGATCTGGATGAGCATCGTACTGCGGCGTGCGGTCGTGCATCACTATTGCGTGGTGCACGTTAAAGGCTCCGGACTGGCGCTTTGTACTGCACTGGCTAAATTGCTCGTCTACAGCTGAGAGACAAGTCGCCCGTTCAGGCAGACCAAGTTCTGGCTGTATGAACATACACACACCAGTTATCGCAGACAAGGTCGACTTTGCCGTTTCGGTCATTCAAACGGCTCTGCAATACTTCTCACTTTTCGGCATACAAATCTATAGATTTTTTTCGTCGTTTCTGTGTGTTGTCGGGCGTTCTTGGACACCGGCAGGGCGAAAGTTCAAACGGACCGTCTCGCGACGCCGCCGTGGGGTGGGGAAGGCGATTGTTCTCCCCATGGCCTGGGTACCCCCGAACACTCTGCCGGGGAGGACCCCGCGGAACGTGATTTGTGGCTTTTTCAAGTGCCGTGCCTGTCATCGGCAAAGAAAACAGACGCGGCCGTGTCCTCTCCAGGCAGGACACCAGGGACCGGAAGGCGTGGGCAATTACACCGAAGCGAGAACCCTCCTTTTGCCGATGTGGGTTTGTGTTCTGTGTGCGTGTTTGACTCCGGCAAGCCGAGTGTTCGAGAACGAGGAATGCGACCTCTGCGGCAACATGACGCCTGGGGATGCTGCGGCGCCTCGGGGCTGGTGCGCCCTCGGTGCTGTATGCAACGTGCAGCTGCGAACGGGACGACCAGGGGAGAGTGTGGTGGTTGGACCTGCAGCGCGAGGGACGAATGGGAAGGCGACAGCACCGAGGGAAAGGAGGACAGCGAGAATTCCCGAGGGGTTGTTTTTGGAACCGGGGGAGACGAGGACGGACGGACTGGAGAACCGGACTCGTTTTTGCACCGATGTTACCCAAGACTTCTGATTAAATCAACCCACTATACAACTCGTCGTCATGTCGCTAACAGAGATTAAGGTCGGGTGCTACCATCAGGCCATCTGTGATCGGAGCACCCGGCAGGAGGAACCTATCTTGTGTTCCCCAATCAATGTGCACACAAGCGTCTTGTGTGTCAAGAAACAGCTTTTTACTTTCTTTCACAACGTCTTAGCTCGAACTCCGATTCGGCTCAGGTGCTTACAGCATAATGTGTATGTGTCGCTAAATCGTATAACCGAGTTTTAGCTGGTCCCACTGGCCGGACAAACATTGGTTGTTTGTCGGCCGGCGAAGCGAAATCAGCTTCTCAATGACCCGAGCAATTGCCCAAAGTATCGTTTTTTTTTTAGACATGTTATTTTGTGGTTAGTTTGTGACGCTCGTAAATAATAAATGTTGACAACAATGTGTGGGCGACTAGTCTGGGAGCACGTCTGTAAGTTTTTGTCCTCATCAGACGATGCCCAGAGTTCTTTTCACGTCACAACAAACAACACACGCTGATCGACTGCTGGTCGGACAACAGTCAAAGCCACTCCACAAACGCTCGATCTTGCGAGACAAACATAACAAGCATGGCAGCCATATCGTAACAGACAAAGAAACTAAGTGAGCTGACAAATTGCTAAGCAATTTCTTTTCGTGTATTCTTATAAGTTATAACTAGCAGAAGTTCTCCAACAGTCCGCAACCACGCGACGGTTTACACACAGGTTCGGTAACCGTAGACAAAGCCCGTTGGCACCCAGCAAACGCTCCGCGACCATCCAACAGCCTTCGAGGTATACTGGTCTTCGTCTTCGAAAGCAGCGTCCAGCAGCGACTATATATTCCCGAACGCCGTGCGGTGGCGTGTGTGGGCCTACCTGCATTGTGTGCCACTGTTCCATCATCAGTCACGGCGCGTTGGCACGGCCGCTCACCACCGCGTACGCTTACAGCAAAAAAAGACAACAAAAACAATCCCTAGACGCGAAAGAAAGCATGTGCCGCAGAACGAGCCCGGCTATGTGGGTCGTCTCTTCCTTCCAGAAATAAATATATACACCCAGAAGAGCCAAAAAAGGAAGGGTATAAGGATACGAGCGAGAGCGGCTCGGCCGCGCTTTCCATTGTGTGTGGGCGCCAAAGCGTGCCGAAGATCTCCTCGATTCTTTCGCTGCAGCCCGCCTGGCATGGCGCCCGGCGTCTGTGACACAATGTAGGGGAAAGGGAAGCGGGGGGGGGGCATTCCTCGTCTGGAGTTCCACGCGCGCGCATCAAAACTCTTTCCGAGAGTTTCTCGATGATGACAGACCGGTTGCGTTGCGCGGGGTGGAACCGCGGAGGTATAACGTCCGGGCCTTTTAAACCGCAGTCCTAATACACTATACTAAAGATAGTCCGCAGACACTGCTTATGCGGAGTGCAAGTTCGTCTGCTTCTTTTGCGGGGGTTGCGGTGACGTCAGAACGTTGATCTCTGATTGGCTCTGATTGAAGGATAGTGGGTAGACCTCAAGGCAGCTTGCTTTGAGGTCTACCCGCTATTCTTCAATCAGACCCAATCAGAGGTCGGCGTTATGTGCTCACAAACATTCGTGCAAAAAAAAGAAAACGCAGACGGATTTGCGTTTTGCATAAGGCGCGTTTCTTCCTTGTATGAAAGCCCTGACACATTGATCGTACTAAGACTGTCTGCAGCCATGTTCTTAGCATATATGAAACAAACGCGCTTTTAACATCCATGGGGCGTCGTGTGTCTGCCTGGAAGGCGTCTCTGACGACTGGTGTGTGCACCGTCATGTAACGCCCATGCATCGAGAAGGTGGCAGCAACAAACGACGTCGCAAGAGCCGGTACGCAGTGGCGTACCGACTTGTTTTTGAGTGGGGGGCAAACCAGATCCTCCCCCCCCCCCCCCCCCCCAACCCTCCAGTGCCGGGGGTGGTGCCCTTCCCTTGGGCCCCGCCGGCCAGTGTTTTCCCTGCCCAGTGGCGGCTGTTTCAGGGGGGGGGGGGGGGGGGGGGAAGAAAGCGCCCCCCTTGCCCCCCCCCCCGCCGGTTGGTACGCCCATGCCGGTATGTGACGCTGTCGGCTGTCGCGATCCTGGCGGTTGGTCCTATAAAAATGCCGGCGAAAAAGGCGAACGGATCGCGAAGTCCACAGTCGTCGCGGCGTCCCAACTTGTGTCTGCTTCGGTTTCCGTCGGCTGTCCGGATGCAGAGCGACCGGCAGCAGAACAGGCGTCATGACGCTTGCATGACGTCAAACTAAAATCAAAAGACCACCCTTTTTTTTTTTTTTTTTTGACGAGGTACACACAGCAGTCGGAGACGCACTCCGTCCAGGCGCCATATAATCATACTAAACTAAAGGCACTAGTAGGTCTACTGGAACGAATTTATTGCGTACCGGCTGTTTCTGCGGATGCTTTCCACCACCCCTACCACAGAGTGGCTAATAGACAAAAAACGAAACTTTTTTTAGAAATTAACTGCCAGCCTCGGCCGACGCCAGGGACTGCCAGAAACAAGTAATTAGCAAAATAAGCGCCTAAAGTGTACTGATAATTCTTTTAACGAGTGAAAATGAACGTAGTTCCAGCCAGAAACCTGCTGAGCGCCTTCCTAAAGTTTTCCTTAAGTTGACTTGTCTATTTTCCTTAGTTAAAATGCACAATGAGTAAATGTTAGGTAGTTGTTTCGCTAAATAGTGTGTTTTTTGCAACCTCTGACGTCCGCCGTGGCTGGCAGTTCGTTACCGAAAAGAGTTTCTTTTTCTCTCAACCACCGTATTTTGTAGGGATAATTCTTTTTAATGTATTTGGAGAAACACCTGGTATATTCACTTCCGTGATGGTGCGCCCTGTATAGAGAGTGCACGACGTCCTAGTCTGATGAACATCGTTTTATGTTCAGACGTTTTAACGGGTTTTATATTTTGGGACTGCCGCGCGTAGTAGTGGGGACGCATATAGCAATTCCGGCGTTGAGCTCGTTCCGTTTTCCTGCATGCGATAAAAATATCCGCTCTTCGGGATGTTCGAATTAGCCCCAAAATGGGCGCCAGGAAACGCGGGTGACGCGAACAACGAGCACGGTCGTACACGTTCGAAACAATCGAGACAGTTGTTGGCTCGGAAAAGCGTGCGGGGAAACAAAGCTGCCTCTTCAGTATCTAAAAGTAAATCTAGTACATACCTCGCTATATTTGTCTCATCTTTAGCGCCACACAATGTCCGGATACAGCTAAACTCTTTTTTTTTTTTTTTGCATACCTGCATTCGGTTATTTGTTGGACGACGGCATTTCGGTGTTTCTATTTTGTATTTAAACACTTCTAGAAAATTGTAATTGCATTGTCCATGCGCGCGCACATTGCATTGTACAGGTTTAATCGTGTTCTGAGCTTCGTCATTAGCCTGCATCTTTCTATCGGTCGCTGTGATCGGCTGACTCTGTGTTCTACGGAGAAGTAAACTCGCTGTTTGTTTGTTTTCTTGGGTTACTTTTTTTTTTATAATCAGGAATAGTTTAAGAAACGGAGGGCGTGGCTTATTACGATACATTTTTTTGTGTGCTTTGTTTCCTCTATTTTGAACCTGAAAATGGGGAGCCCCTGTCGAAAGACTCGCCACACTTCTTTCGAACGGAGGGATGGCAGCTTTTGGCGGAGGTTATAGGTGCTGCCATCTATCGAACACAATACCAAACACGTTTAGGTTTATTTGCGTTTGCTGGCTGGCGAAATAATTTGATTGCCTCGGTGGGAAATACATGTTCTTGTTCTCGTTATCGATCAGAGGCGCTCGGGAGCGGCGCAAAGCTTTGAGCGACGGACAAATCGCGGCGTTGTCTTAGCTACTTGGCTGTAATGACTCCGAAAGTCTGACCTGAGTATACACGCTCACGTGCTCACATGCTCAGGGACACCGAAACGTCGGAAGTATGCACGAGCCAAGCCGGGCAATATCCTTTTGTCCGGGCCCACTTACGAAAACACCTGTATTCGTGACCTACCAGACAAAATCAAATGTTTCAAAATAACAAGCGTTTCCTTTTCTTTCTACTTCGAAGGAACAACGTGTTATTCCTTCACATAAAAAACAAGTTATAACTTTAGTGCAAAAACAATTTTCAGGATTTTTAAGTGACAAAAACTCCCCAAGGCATCACAGCTAAATATTACTCCCCACTTAAGGGGTTAACTTTGTCATACAGTTTGTTATATATAAAGCACACTTCCGACACGGGACGAAACTTGGATGCAATAGAGGAAAATATTGAGTCGTTTTCAAAAAGCGCAGAAAAACTTGTTAAATATGATCGTGAGGTACAGGAGTTGAAGCAGCGGGTAGGTTTGCTGACAGATAAAATTAACGATCTGGGAAACTGCAGCAGACGAAATAATGTTATTGTGTATGGCATAAATGAAAATGATGGGGAAAGTGCGGGGTCGCTTAAAAAGTCTGTTTTGAAAGACGTATTTGAAGACAAATTAGGAGTCACGGTGACAAGTGTAGAACGCATCCACAAACTTGGAAGGAATGTATCCGCCAGATCTCGTCCGGTCATTATGCGGTTATACGATTTCACTGAGAAACCAGAAATTATAAAGCACGCCAGAAAGCTTAAGAGAAGAAACATTTAGGAGTCGGATGACTATTCTAAAAACGTGCAGGCGATGTGGAAGTAATTGTAGATGCCCTTGAAGAAAAACAAACTGAGGACAACGTGTATTTACGGTACGGCAAGCTGGTTGTAAATAATGGTACATATGCTTGGGACATGGAAAAGAGGTGCCGAGTGAAGATTACTGGTCAGCGGAAGAGACAGGGAAACTGATGTCGGGGTGAATGTGTTCGTGAGCTAACATTAATCTATATAAATGCCAGGAGTGTTGCGAATAAAGTTGAAGACCTTGAGCAAGTATCATTAGAACATTTTCTTGACGTGAGGATAGTTACCGAAACATGGGTAAATTAAGATATACTGGATTCTGAAATATGCCCCCTGTTAGTGTTTTAAGAAAAGATAGACCATCTAAAGGATATGGAGTTGCGATACTTTTTCGTCAAGAAGTGATATGTAGGCAACTGTGCGACATGCCAAATACAGTCTTATTTTGCTGTGCAAGGTGTATCGTTTGTTGTTCGTTGTTTGCGCATTTTATAGACCACCGAACTGCCCTTTAGACGGAATGAACGTTCTTGCTGAAAATCTGTGTAAGTATGTAAACTTTGATAGAATCTTGATATTAGCAGGATAAGCTTTGCCGACTTATAACTTCACCATGTGGATCGCCTCCATGGTGAAGCTCTTTTGGACATTGCGTTCTCCCATAATTTAGTCCCAGTTGTTGAGGGTTTCACACGATCCCAAGGTGGGTCTCAATCATCATTCGACCTTGTATTTTTAAACAATAAGCTCAGTGACCTTCCTTGTACTTGCAACGTTCATAAAGCTATTTCTGGTAATGAAATGGTTGAAGTGATCATTCCTTTCAAGAAAAGCAATCTCTAATGTGTAAAACTGACTAGTATTCCAGATTACAGAAAAGCAGACGATGTTGGCGTCTTAGATTATTTAGAAATGTCCCTTGAAGAGTTTACTCGTCTTTCTGGTAACTGTGGGGCAGGTATGGATCAATGCTGGCCATATTTTCTGAACTTTGTGAAGACGTGTGACGAACGATTCGTGCCGTTTAGAAAAAATAGAAACACTGTTAGAAATTCATGGATCACTAGAGACATACTTCATTTGAAACGTAAAACTACCCGACGGAAGAGAAGGAATAAAAAAACGCGAAGCTGGTGTTTCTGGCAAAACAGTATCCAACTTGAACAGCAAGTTAAAAAAAAACATGATAGTTGAGTCAAAGCGACATTTCTTTAGCGTGACATTCTATCCAGTGCTCCGCAGAAGTTTTGGAGGAATGTCTCGCTTATTAAAATTAAACCCTTACTAACAAGTATAACTTCGGATGAATTTAACAAGTAATTAGAATCGGTATTTACGTCGGATAATGGATCTATGACAGGGACTGGCATCGACCTTTCACCTGGTATTGAGGACATAGTCATTTCAGAGCAGGGAATTTTTCACTTGTTAAGTAAAAGAAGCCCTAAGAAGTGTCCTGGTCCCGACGCTATACATAACGAGTTTCTGAAGCGTTATGCAGAATGGGCGCGAGAAATCGCATAGAGTTCCTATGAGTCACAGCCTCAAAATGGCGGACGGAAGTAGTAATCTCCCGGTTGTCAGACTACGCTGCTGTGGTTGCCAGGCTGTCAAAATCTTCTTAAGAAGGCCAAACTCTCTCAGTATAAACGGCTCTGCTGCAGACTTCGACAGGTGCGAGGGCGCGAGGCTGTGAGTGGCGTTGCCTCTCTCGGAGTAACCAGAGCCTTTTATACTGGGAGAGTTCGGCGGGTGGGAGGGGCTTACGGCCCGCTAGGTCTATAGTCGGTTACAAGTCAAGAAGGTAGGAGAAGCTCCTCCCACAAGTGTGATGCGCCCGTTTCAAATCTCTCCGCAGTCGAAAGAAGAGTTCACTGGAAACGCTCCTTGTTCCGCTTCAATGGATTCCCACTTGTCTCCGATCCCACTTTTTAAGAAAGCGACCTTTGTATTCATCGGAGAGGGAACCGAGCCCCTGAAAGCAGCCTTTGTATCCATCGGGGGGGAAGCTAATCCCCGAAAGTCGTTTTTGTTTCCGTCGGTGGGGGAGAACTCTAATCTCCCTCTCGTGGCTTCCACAATGCTAAGTCAAAGTCGAAAGATAAAGCAAATATGTACAGAAAGGCAACACCCTCCTCGCGCGTTGTCCGCGACGTCACGGAAACGGTGGGACGCTATTGGATGCAAAGGTGGCGGAGGGATATCTGATTCCCTTTGAGGGGTATTTGCCGCTACCTTCTTAACCTGTAACTGACTATAGCGGACTCAGCGGGCGCCGCTTCCGCCATGATGTGCCTCCCGGCGAGTGGGTCCCCATGGACATGCGATGTATACGCGTGTAGGTTTTGCCGTTTGCGCTTTTGTTGGCGTAAGGAGAACGTCGAAAAATCAAGCATTTTGTTACGTTAATCATACGTTAATCCTAAACTTACCTCGCACAATCGAGAACTCGGCTTCCAGTCAGCCCTTCTTGGTTTCCCAGATCTTGTGCCTTGCGCGGTTTTCTTTTCCTTGCGGGAACCGGTACATCCTGAACCCCTTTTTCGCGTTGTTCGAGCACCCAACGGCACTGCAGCCCCCCATTTCTTTTTCATCTAACGTCTGGCAGAGCGCAGCGCAGAACGATCATTTTCATCGTCGTCTCTCGCTCTATGGTCTCTAGCGAGCCGACTGCCGGCTCGAGTCAGTAGGGCAAACGGGTTTTATCAGCCGCCACCAGCCTTACACCAAACAAGGGTGAAGCTTGCAATTTAAGGTTATAATTATAATGCAATTAAATGCAAAGGTGCAATCAAGCTAGACGGCAAGGCACATCATGGTGGATACGCACAGTTGCCAGACTGTTTGATCAGTGCTGCCAGACTGGCGGCTGGATCAAAGAACCGCCGAACTCTCCCAGTATAAAAGGCTCTGGGAGTAACGAGTGCATAACAATGACAAAAATTGTTGATACTTCGGCTGTCGGTGCACTCCTGTCCTTCGTTAGTGAGCTACGGCCTTCCAATCTAGTTTTCTTTTCGAACTCTGGGAGCAGAACCGATTCCGCCCTTTGATAGCGCACCTCGACAAACGAGTCTGAGACGAGCGCACCTTTCTTCCCCGAGACCCTGAGACCACCAACAAACCGAACGGCGAGTTTCCGGACGGCGGCTTATCGCAAGTCTTCCTGGTCCACCTGTAGATTTCGAAGAAAGGGCATTCCTTGTGCGAAACCGCCGACACCGTTATGCGGGCCGCTTTTCCGGGTTCCATTCATTGAGCGAGTAATCTGCGAACGCCTATACAGCGTGTATATTGACGTGTGACGCGCGACACCAGGTTGTTATACGTCGGTTACAGCATGGGTGATGTGGATCTATACTATGCAAGCGCAATTGAAGCACCTGTTCTTTCTTTTTCTGTTTTGTTTTAGAGAGCTTTCGCATATGTTTTTAGCCGCAGTGCCATTTCTTCACGCTTGCTCGTGTGACTGACAGGATGAGAACAACAGAGAGGAGTTTCTGTACCGCCCCCAGCGCCAGCTTTCCTACCCTGGATAACGCTTCGGCGTCTCGTCGTAAGCCTCTACCGTGCACGCGCAGCCTAAGCATGGTGGAAGGCAACGAGCGCGTGCGTGAGGCGGGACATTCGAAAAAGACATTGTGCCGTTCTTACCTTGTCAGTGAATCTAACCTTACATATTTGGCCGATATGACCAAATGTAAGGCATTGACGATTGCATTACTGTGTCCGTGATTGTGTTTATCGAGAGCAGCGGCTAATACAGCAAATATTCTACGTGTATATCCGTGAAGCGTCCTGGTGTTTCAAGTTGTTGAGTGAAGTATATTAGACCGGTCTTTAACCGACAGAAAACCCGGAAGAAACACGTTTAAAGTAGGTCAGACTCGAAAATAGTCCTGCAGGTAACTCTAAAGTCTATATATAAACGCGAGCTCCTTCCTTCAAAACGTATCGGATACGATGGAATCTACCAGCGCGTATGATGTATCAGAAGTATGACCCCCGGCTTTAGTCTAGTGAGACGAACAACATATAATACAACACAATAAAAAAATTTCTTCTTTCTTTTTTTTTTTTTTTTTTGCAAACGCTATCAGGCGATGTTTCTGTCTTTGACGTCCTAGCGGACTTCCAGTTGATCAAAATAATCAATAAAGCCCACCGTAACACCGCTGCCTGAAACGTCGATGAAACATTTGACCTCCGATTCTCCAAGCAAAAGCCAAAAGAACATAGAAAGTGAGATCTGTTCAATTTTTTCGAATATTATTGTAAACCAACTTGTCACTCCTTTAAGACGTCAAATCGTACAGCCGAAGGGCCTCGCCAAATCTCCAACTTTGTTGTCCATGTGTCATTTATTCTTTCTAGCACTGGTGACATAAGCAAGCTCAACAGGCTTGCAAAGACGGAGTGACTGCAATTCGCTTGGGACTCAAGCAGCGGTTCATGTTTGTAAACAGCAAAATTATATTCTATGCAATATATAGTATCGCATAGCAGATAATGTAATATGGTATAGACCAGGGGCCTCCAAAACCTGGCCCGCGGGCCAGAAACAACCCGCGGAGGTGTTCCGGCCGGTCCGCGGATGACCGCGGTCTTTACGTTGACGCCCGGCCTTCGGCCCACTGCTATCAACGCAGAAAATAAGCGCTCGTAAAAGAAAGTCGGCGCCGCGGCACGCACCAAAAGCGCAAACAAATACATCAGAAAAAATGAGAATACTGTAGTGTTGTGCGAATATTCGAGTTTTTAATAGTAGCTTCGTATAATACAATTTTCGATATTCGCTTCCAGATTAACTCTGATACTCGTATTTTTCGACATGTTGACCGCGGCGGGTTAGCCCCGTTCGCGCCTTCTTACCAAGCACCGGCGCACTGCAGAGAAGCAACACCCCCGAAGCTCGCTTCCGACAGTGTTGCTTCTCCGCAGTGCAGCGGTGCTTGGTAAGAAGCGCACTCAACGGCCAGTGTTGCTTCTCCGCAGTGCAGTAGTGCTTGGAAAGAAGCGCGCTCAACGGGTTAGCTCCGTTGAGCGCGCTTCTTACCAAGCACCGCTGCACTGCGGAGAAGCAACACTGGCGGAAGCGAGGTTCGCGGGTCCCGTCGAGCGCGCTTCTTACCAAGCACCACTGCACTGCGGAGAAGCAGCACTGGCGGAAGCGAGCTTCGCGGGTGTTGCTTATCTGCAGAGCGCCGGTGCTCGGTAAGAAGCGCGCGAACGGGGCTAACCCACGTTCTCAGGAGCAAAGGCCGTTTCAAAGCGGGATGGCGCGTCAATGTAAAAAGAAACGGAAAATTTGTGAATGTTGAAATATATACTAAAGTAAACTTTTAAAAATTAAACTGCGGCTATTATGCAAGCGTATGTGTAAGGAAGAGATGTCCTGACAACCTACGTTGATCACTCATGATTGTCTTCTTTATTTTCTCAAATTCTAGATTTAATAAGAAAAATATTTGCACATAGCAAGAAGATTCATAAATATCCTTGATTAGGTATAGCTGGGCATCTCTATAAATTTAGTTTTAGGCAAAATGCATTGTTCACTTGCCATTTCCATCTAGGCAATGTTTTTCTGATGTCACAACCCATAAATATAGCTAAATTTAAATTAAGTTGGCTCCAATTTGGACAAGTGGAAGCTTGGGAGCAACTTTTACGAGTCCAGACGGGTTTTCGTTTTGGCGTGGTGCAGTAGTGAAAGACTTGGAGAAACTATTCGATATTGGATTCGAAAACATTCGAAATGCTTTGAACTCAAAATTCACTATTTGCACATGCCTAGAAAACTGCACAAAAATACCGGTTCTTTCGGCATATAATTTCTTGTGCATTGTCATTCCAAGAATTACTATTGGTAGTTCCCTGCTTCATGTCTGCGTAACTATAAAAATATTTCTGTGAGTTCTTCATCAGTCTTATGCACAGTGCGAATATCACAAAGCTCCCATGCGCCTTTATTTATGACTAGCAAGTTCTCGGGGCCGCAATTATCTTGTAATGTCACAAATAGTAAAATATTGCCCTAAAAAAGTATATGTATTTGACCACCTTACATTTTTTTAGACTTTTTGCTCTCGTTGGAAATTCGTAAAATTAAATGCTTATTTAGGCTTACTTTCTTGGTATTTCCCCGTTTGTATTGTCTTACCTAATTTTCGGTCCTCGAGACTGCAACAGGTCCCCAATCCAGCCCCTTATCCAAAAACGTTTGGAAACCCTTGATACATATGGACGATTGCAAGTGGGGGGCGACTGGCCGCCGCCACGTCTTTGCTCGTGTCAGCAAGCCCGTGCAATTGCAATCTTGACAAAGCTACGTTTAGGCGCACGTTTCACGCGCTTGCATCCATGGGGCACCAGTCGGGGCGCCAGGTTTGCAATTGTCTATAGTAGTGTAGACACTGGGCAATCGCATCAGCTTCGCTGTTCTAAATATCGGTCACACACTCATTATGTCGCAGGATTGGGGTTGGTGACAGAAAAACAGTGAGGTTAGTCTGAACGTTTGACCTAGTCGGCTACTCTGTACTGGGGTTAGCGTAAGTTGGTTTAGCAACATCTCCACATGGTAATGTTGCTAAATCTCACTTACACACAGACGCGCGGGCGTGCGCACACGCACGTACGCACGCATATGTACATATTTTTACTTTACGAACCTGTATGTTTATTTCCTCCGGGTCATAACCTTGACCTATCATATTTTCTATACAATATAGTCGATCTCCAGTCAGACAGTGCATGCTAACTCCGTGTTTCAGTCCGCTACCTGCTCGATAGCTCCTCTAACTAGAGCACTTACTTAAAGTGATAAGCACGCGCATTGAGGCTTCGCTAGAACACACCGTTTGGTCAGCTGGGTTCTTCTTTGTCATTATTTTCTGTTTCGCTGCAAAGTGCGTATATAAACACGCCTTACAGCGAAACACAGAAGCTTGAAAATGAGAAACCTAGTGACTATATATAATTATTCAAAAGTACTATGACTTTTTTTTTTGCTTTTTGTGCAAAACCTGTCCATGCAAACCCCTCCGACGGCAGCGTCAAGAACTGGCGCCACTATGGCGAGTCAGCCAGAGGTAGCATTGGTGAACCAAACTCACAGAACCTTCAGCCGAAGCACAAGGGAGTTGTCGCATACATCTGCGAAATAATGGCGTCTTTGATTTGTCATCGCCGCAAATTGCTTCTACTTTCTTTCCTTTCCGTCTTCCTCAAAGCTCGTGCACCGCATCATCGGGCCGCGCATCGCCGCCGGAACTCCCGCTCACGAACACCGTACGCACCCTTTGATGAAGAACGCCATCTGACGCTCTATTTTCTCCGCCGTCACCACAAGCAGCGGAACGCACGCAACGCGCAGAACCGGCCTTGCACGCATTGCGTACTCACCTCAGCGACGTAAACAAACAAACAAAAGAGAACCATAAAATTCGACCTCTGTAAAAGAAAGAAGAGGACTTCCAGAAAGGGACCCTGGTACACACAACAGCGGCCCAAGCAGCAGCTTCAGGCGTCCGTAACGCTGGCTTGGGCCGAAAAGTGGCGTCCAACAGGGCTCCCTTTCCGTAGCATAGGTGCGCAGCGCCAGCTCTTTCCCGAAAGCTGAATCCAAGCACAAAAAGGCAAGCGCCCGAGCAGAAGAAGGACTCCGAAGAAAGCGGAGAGGGCCTGTAGCCTTGCCGAGCCCCTGCCTGGATGCGGGCCGGCTCGTGCCTTCCAGTAGCTCGGTCCGCCGCGTGCTCCGTCATTAGGAAGAGGGGGGCGCCATCGCAGAGGTGTGTTGGCTCGGGGGGGAGCCCACGGCCCCCCACCCACCCCCCAAGACCGGATTTCCAGCAGCCCCAGAACAGCGCTCATGCTCTTGCCAGCAGTGCTTGCCTGCCTGCTCGCTCGCTTGCTTCAACCTGCTGCTTCTTCGAGCTCTGTTTTTCTTGCTGTCTTCTGCGCCCCCCTCTTCCAGTTTTTGGTTCTTGTTTCGCTTTCTGCTTCGCGAATTTTTCTTTTTCATTTCTTTATGAAGTTTGTGCGGCCTTTATGATCGCTTGCTTTTGGCCAAGACCTGTTACTCTCCCGGGGCCGCTGTGAGTCCGCGCAGCTCTGTTACTCTTTCTGCCTGGTACTTTTCTCGTCTTCTTGTGGGCCTCTTTCTGTTTGATCGCTTTCCTCCGCTGCTTCTTTTGAGTTGTGGGACGAGGCGGAGCGGGCCTGCTGTTGCCCCTCTGCCAGGAGAGGGCGTCATGCGCGCCGGTCCGTCGGCAGCGCCGCCTGCCTGCTCCGGGATCAGTTACCTCCACCTGGAGCTAATGCCGGGTCTGGCTCAGGCCGCCCCGTCGCCTTGTTTACTGTCATTTCGCTCCTGGATAATGGCCCAGCAGCGGCGACAGCCATCGGGCGACAATTAGCCGCGGCTATGGCCAACCTGCGAGTTGTCCGAGAAGACGTCTTCAAGATTCGGCTTTGGTTTTCGGCCACCACCGTTCTCGCTGGAGACCAGAGAAGACGAGGAGTGCGGACGCTCCGAAAAGGCGGGAAACGGAAAGGGCGGGAAAATAGATGGTCATGACGACTCATGCGTTTGGAAGCAGGAAGAGCGTTAGGAGGCTCGGCAAATCTCGAGGGAGGCGTCTTGAATCTTGATTGCTTTGCAGTGTGCGGAGAGGTGGAAAACGCGAGGGCGTAAGAACGAGACGAACGGCAAGTCGACGGCGTGGTCACGGATGGGGACTTCAAGCCCATCTAGTACTCTTGGAAAGTGAATCACACGTGATCACTGATCATGGTAGTGTTTTCCCTGTACAGTCTGCTGTGCCACCAAACGAGCAATTGCACTTTCCGGTTGCCCGGAGCAGACTTCAGGGAGCACAAATGATTAATACGCCATACAATTCTTACTTTTTTTTTTGTCTTAAGCGTTTTATTGTTGGTGTTGTTTATCTCTCTCAGAGGACATTCCGTTATAGGGCGGGATCAGCTAATTCAGTTGCCACCGCTGCCAAAAAATTTAATTTTTTTTATGGAGGTAAAGTTGAAGGACGGAAGCTATACCTTTATTGGTGTGAGAAAACGCGGGCAATTGTAAGACTGACAAAGTTTTCCCTGCGCACATGTTGCATTTACTTGAACACGAAGTGCACCAGCCAAAACACCGCGTGTACGGCGTGTGTAGACAGTTCCGACAAAGCGCATGAAAACTCCGTTTCCTGGTGGGGTCCAGGCCCCGAACAAACTGTGGTACCCAAATTATTGATAATCAAATATAGCTTTGTGCAATATGCACCCTGCAAAATCATCTACCTATTCGAAAAAAAAACTCTTATGTTTCTTCTGTTTTCTAGTCTTTGTTAATACTAGTAAAATCAATTAGAATATTTCAAAAGTAACTCAATTATGAGCATCGCTTTTCTGTCTGTAACGTTAAACAACCTTACCGTACGTGTTTTGATTTCCTTGGTATTAATTGTTTATTAATCGAGCTGGTGAATACCTTTGCATTGCGCTTGTGATAGGTAAATATATAAGTATATATTGTGAAGATGGCAGCTTGGGCGAGTTGGTGAAGCATCATATTAACAACAGCGCAAAAACAACAACACACACACACAGGACACACACCCAAAAGACACACGGCGGTGACTTACAACTCAATTGTCATTTCGGGGCAGGGCTGGGCAAAATCGCAATACAAATGTGTCGCGATACTATCTCAGAGATACTTTTGAGTATCTGTATCTCTGTATCGAAATGCATTTAAAAAATGTATTTGTATCTCATTAGTGGAATACACTTCCGATGTATCGGTTGTAACGCGATACTCGGCCACGCAAAGGTATCTCGTTGCATTGGGGGGGGGGGGGGGGGGGGGGGGGGGGGAGGGGAGGAGGGGGTTGGCAGCGTTTTGAAGACGTCACCAAAAGATCGATGAGATGAAAAGGGCCCCAACAAATAATACCATTTCTGGGAGAATGTCAACCTCGCCTTTGCTGCCCGCTTTATTTTAGAGCGGACAGCGGTTTATTGTCCTGACGGCAATCGTCAGGTTTCCTTTATAGAGAGGATAATGTGAGACGGTCTAGGGTTCACTCCTTTTGTGAAACGATCGTCCTTCTTTGTCCTCTATGGGTTTCACTGGGGAACACCATGGTTTCTTATCCGTATCATGAAAAGTAACTATGGAGGAGGAGGAGTACCGAGACGAAGAGAAATAGGAGGTATCGCCTCATCATTTTCAAAATGGAAAATGATGAGGCGATACTCGCCACCTGTTCGCACTCTTTCTTCAAACTGCGATGGACATCCAGCGAAGTGGCAAACATTTTCGACTTTGAGAACTTGCTCGGACGCACCACTGAGACTCACGGACCAGACCCAAAGGACCCAAGCGACGAGGCGTCTTTATCAAAGATGAATCACGGGTTCTACGACTTTAAGGATGGCAACTCTTCGGTTTCGGCACGGTATGAAGTTCTCTGAACAGACTCGCGTGAGAGGCGAGGTTTTCCGCTATCTTAATGATCTGAAAAAAGATGTCTCCATGCTCCAGGAATTCCCAGCCATGAAGGCGGTATTTATTGGTTTTAATACGAACTCATGCTCTTTTACAGCGGTGGAGAGACGTTTCTCATTCGCGAGTCTTGTACTAAAACCGAACCATCGCTGTCTTAACGACGAACTGTTTGAGAAGCTTCTCCTACCTACCCAAGTGCAATTAATTTTATTTTTCTCTGTTTGTGAGAACCTTTCATGAATAAAGAGAGATGTTTTTTTGTTGTTAAATTTCAGGTTTGTTTGTTTCTTGTGCCACATTTGGGACTCGCGTTTTAATGGGTCATTGCGTAGCTTATAGTTAGTGTGTGTACTTTCCGGTGTTTATTTGTGAGAAAAATCGGCGGATGTTTTTCGGTGTTTATTTATTTTCAAAACACCGGTGTATTTCGGTGGAACGTCTCACGACGAGGCTAAAATCGGTGATTATCGGTGAAAAAAAAAAAAAAGCGATTGATCACAGACAGAGAGTTCCAATTTTATTCACATAGTTCATATACTTCTTCTCTAGGAAGCCACTATTTCTCACACTTGGTTATTATAGTAGATGCAAGCATACTTTCATGCTTGCATCTACACGCAAGGAACGTGCTGCCGTCATGGCAGCACGTTCCTTGCGGTTCGCAACCCGCAATTATGAAAACGCACGCTCTTGTATGACACGGACGCTGGCATTGTCTTCCAGGAACCAGAGCAACCTCTGAATACATGGCTTGCACCGACATCACTTGGCCAGACACAATGACGAAAAGGCACGTGAAAGCCTACCCTCCACTGCGTTAATTTTTCGCCAAAAGGGGGCTATCGGAGACACAATGGGGGAAAGGCGTACGAGAGCTTAGCTTCCACTGCGTTCACTAGACGCTTTTGACCCCCAGAAAGGAGGGCGGACTGACGCCACCTGCAAGCCATGTATAAACACCGGAAGAATGGAGGATCCACAAGATAACACGTTTGACGAACCTCTACGGGGAAAGGATTTCGCTAGGTCGGAAACTAGCAACGATTTTCGGACTTCGGTCAAAGATTTCTGGAAGTTGCCCCCTGACACTTCTGAAGTAAAGAACAGAAAACCGATTTCGCCTGCGTGTTCTAGTTTTTGCGTAAAAAAAAGATAAAGATTGGTATTTCGGGCACCCCTCAACTCACTCCCAGCCTTCAGGGTCACACCTGGCCGCACTCCCGGTGACGTCATTCGGAGTGCCGTGTAGCTTCCCGTGTGCTATCTCGGAGGACGCTTCCCCTCCCTCTCTCTGCGCACATTAGCGGGCGCTATGCTGCAGCTTAGAGCCGAGCGAGGTCACGTAATCTTTCCGCCGTAGTTCCTTCGGCTGCCACTTGGGGTTGCAGGTGGGGGAAAAAGCTCGACTTTTGCTTCGCGATTATGCAGCGGAATCGCGACATTTTTAATGAAGGAAGTGTTTTCTCTATCCTCTGGGACACGATAAACAACGATAAACACCACCGGTGTTTTTCGGTTTTAACCGATTTTATATTTTCGTTACCGACGGATGTTTATCGGTGTTTTTCGGTTAAAACCGGAAAATGCACACCCTACTTATAGTGCATTCCTAAATGTTTTTACGGAACATGACGTCATCTGTATTTCAGTATGTGCATTTCATTATCTGTATTCTCGGATACATTTTTCCTCTTTTTGCAGAGTATCTCCAAAATATCCCCATACAGCAAAAAGAAATGTGTCTCAGTATTTCTATTCCAGAATACTTTGTTAATATATCTCAGTATTTCTATCTCGGAATAATTTTCTGAGTATTTCTGCCCAGGTTTGTTTCGGGGTTCGTTTGCGCGAGGAACGAGGATTACAAAACTTCTTCATATTCTTCGTCTTCGCGAAAAGCGCAACAATATATCTTGTCTCTTGGGTGTATGCAGTGCTGTACACGTTCCTCAGAAAAAGGAACCAAAGATTGTTCCTCTTTCCAGTTACAGTTAAGAAAAAATGGAACGTATCGTTACATATACGTTACATTTGTATTTTGGTGATCACCATATTTAGTTAGATCGAGCAAAGTTTTCTTCTTTTTTTATATATCTCATCAAATGACAACATACGAATTTGAATGCCGTGATGGAAGGGCACCAGGAGAAGAAAGCAAGCGGAAGCGGAGTTTCCTTTGTTGAGATATTCACCTTCAAAAATCGCAGCTTTTAACTATATTCATTTATGTGGTGGGCGATTCAGACGAGCAAAATGTACTAATGTACCCCACATTGCACACGCGTTTTACAACAACCTCACACGTTTCAATTTAACAAAGTCCCTTTTTCGAACATCACAACAGTTGCTTCTCGATGTTGCTGTCCACAAGACGAGCAATTGAAGACGAGGGTAGGGCTTTTCGAAGGTCAGTCTTGAAAACTACAAGTCCTTCTTCGTGAATGTTGGATTCGTTGTTCAGTTTGAAGGTGGGGGTCAAGAGGAGAAGGAATAAAGATTTTTTTTTTTGTGTGTATATCTTAAATGACTAATGTTCGGGATTCAAGGCTGCGTTCGATGTCTGGTGACCTGTTCTTTTCTTGTAACTGTAGTTCTCTTTGTAGACATTCAGTGAGGGCTGCAGTCAGCCTTAGATTTCTGCACCCGACTGTTACCAAGCGAGGACAAAATAAACCCTAAGATAGGTAACCAAAATGTTAACGAGATCCTGCTCCTCGTAAAGATATTGTTTTTTGATACTTTTAGAATTTCCCACTTAGAAATAAAATAAAAGTTAGCCCACTGGACGAAAAAAAGGAACGGCGTTCCTTTTTCTGTTCCAGCAAAATGTAACGAGCTCCCGTTCCAGTTCCATTGATGCAAAATGAAATGGCTGCGTTCCTTCATTCCTCCTAAAAGGAACGCGTTCCTTTTAGGAGGAACGCGTTCCTGTGTATGTGCCCTACGTGTGTGTGTTGTCATTGTCTTTGCTCTGTTGTTAAAATTATATTAACGTATATTGTTTTGTTTTTTTTAGAGCGAAGCTCTTATGCGCCCGTTCCGTGTATAACGACGTCGGCGTCGCCGTCGCCGTGGGCGTAACTGTGCGCGTTGCATTATGGGACGTCACAGACCTATACACCAATTCAATTCCCCGCTAAATTTAGCGAAGAAACTGAATTGGTGTGAAGGTCTGTGATGTCTCATAATGCAACAATGCGCATTCAATTTCCCCGTTTTTTTTGTTTTTTTTTACTGTTTGATGTGTAAATTTGGAGTGATGGCTTCGTCAGGAGAAGCATTGGTCTCCTTTAGCCGCACCTCGTGGACGTTTGTACTTTGTATTTATGTCCAAATAAACTTTGACTTTGACTTAATGTGCAACCGTGTCGAAGCTGCGGACGCCGGCGTGTGGGTGAAACTAGTGTTTACACTGGACTGGCTCTTGTGGAGATGAGCCGTGTATACACAGAGTTTGGACAGTGGGAGGCGCGGGCGGAGCCAGGGCGTGCACCAGACGCAAACAGAAGGTTTGGCATGCTCTCTTAGTTAACCAGGAGCCGAACAGAATCCCCTAGCAGTGGTAGAGAAAAACAGTTTTGGTCGTTTTAATAAGCGCGTAAGAGTTAAATGTAGTAACCCTTTATGGTTGAAAATAGGGTGCACGTGATGTTTCGTTCATGATCATGCAGAAAGATGTAAGAAACGAATGCGCCGCGTAACTCTGTTTTGCTCGGACAGAGTGTGACAGCTCGGACGGCAGATACCCGGCCCTTGGCGCTTGGCGTACGGATTATGTCGATCGTTCCTCTAGTCGCACTCTTCCACCATGATTTTGGATGACCCGTGACTGAAACATCACGTGCACCATATTTTCAGTCACCGAAAGTTGCTCCGACACACTTGTCAAGTTTGTTTCTCGCGACCACCACCCGGGTATGATTTCCGGCTTCTGGTTGGCCACAATCGAATTTCTGAAGACGCCCTGGAAGACGCCCATCCCGCTTTCGGCCAATGACGCCTCCTCATTTGTCTATTATACTTCTCAACGAATGGCCAAACTCTCTACATTTACGGGTGAGTTGTGGAGATGAGATATTAAGTGAAGCCGAGTACTGGCACTTGTAGGACCATATTCAGCGCATAGTGTCACAGTACATACCCTCCCCCTCCCTTTTTTTTTAATTCTGTTTGTAAAGAGGGTTTCGGGAAACGCGGGCCAAATCGCTCCTGCAGAAACCACGCATCGCAAAAGAAAAAGGTTGATGCCGTAGTGGTTTGTGTTAAAGGGCCCACTAAGAAAAGTTTGCAGCTTTCAATATTATTGGGTAATTAATTAATTTTGAGTAATTAAATTGTTAAAGGGGCGGTGCAACAATTTTATGATTAAAAGAATTTGCATCTTGTCATGTTTACGTTGTTTATCGTGTCCCAGAGGATAGAGAAAACACTTCCTTCATTAAAAATGTCGCGATTCCGCTGCATAATCGCAAAGCAAAAGTCGAGCTTTTTCCCCCACCTGCAGCCCCAAGTGGCAGCCGAAGGAACTACGGCGGAAAGATTACGTGACCTCGCTCGGCTCTAAGGTGCAGCATAGCGCCCGCTAATGTTAGCAGAGAGAGGGAGGGGAAGCGTCCTCCGAGATAGCACACGGGAAGCTACACGGCACTCCGAATGACGTCACTGGGAGTACGACCAGATGTGACCCTGAAGGCTGGGGGTGAGTTGAGGGGTGCCCGAAATGCCAATCTTTATCTTTTTTTTTACGCAACAACTAGGACACGCAGGCGAAATCGGTTTTCTGTTCTTTACTTCAGAAGTGTCAGGGGACAACTTCCAGAAATCTTTGATCGAAGTCCGAAAATCGTTGCACCGCCCCTTTAATGGTGGTTTCAAGTAAAATCTTGCTGGGCATCATCGAAAACTACTACATACACCCGCATAACAATGATATAAGCTACCCGCAGCATTTACGGCGTTCCGAAAAAATGCTCAGTTTGGACGGGTTTCGGTTTCTTATCGGAGCGCATCTACGCGCGGGCAGTCCCTCTCCTCGCGTCTAAAACGAGCAACGTGCGAGCGCCGCCAGGCATCGCACGTGAAGGTACGTCTTAACACTGGCGCCGACGTCAAATTTGCAAACCTCATGTGACAGTCCGGAGGCTTTCCTATTTAGCCTCTTCTACGTGCGATGTGTGGCGGCCACGGTGGGGGGGCGGCGCACGGCACGTTGCGCGTTTTAGACACGCGGGGAGGGATAGACCTCGCGGTGGTGCGCTCCGATAAGAAACCGAAACCCAGAAACACGTCCAAATAGAGAATTTCTTCGGAATGCCGTAGAACGCTGCGCGTACCATATATCAATGTAACGTGGGTGTATTTAGTAGTTGTCGATGACGTCCTACAAGTTTCTAATTGAAACCATGCCTTTGAATTCAATCATTAACAATTTAATCACTCTAGATTATTTAATTACCCAATAATATTGAACACTAATCATTTTCCTTAATTGGCCCTTTGACACAGACCACTACGGCATCCGGCACATTTCTGTACGAAGTGTGGTTTTAGCAAGAGTGATTTTGCCCGCGTTGTCGGAAACAACCTGCACATCGCCTCACGCGAACATGATCATGCACCTTAGAAATTGCGGATACTTTGTTTCGGTATGAACGAAGATCACGCAGTTTTATGTTTGTCCCTCGTATATAACCTTGAAATTACAAACATTGGTTTAAAAGTAAGGAACAGATGAATAGACCCTGGAGGCGATGTTGTTTTAATCAATAACCCAAAAGAAGAGGTGGGATGCAGGGTGATAGGTTAGTCTCCCATCAGATGGGACAGCTGTATCACCCTGCTGGGAAGTGGGGTGAAAGAGGGACAGAGGTGAGGAAGGGAAGGGAGTAAGTATACATCGTAGTTGGGATGCGATTCTTCTTGATGACGAGAAATAGTCGAGGACCGCTCAAAGGACACTTGTTCGCACGGCACGTTGTCCCGTTGGGAACAAAACCTTTGTCGTATTCAGAGAAGATATGGCGGCTATGTTCACATTTTCAAGGAAACTTTTACGGCAGTCGGCAAGTAATGGGCACGTCCATAAAATATGGCCAAGGTCTTCCACCCCGTTGCAGGCTTCACATAGCGGGGAAGAGGAGCGCCCAATTGAGGTGGAGTCGTGCTTTGTGTTGGCGCATCCGACTCGAAGTCGATCAAGAAGCGCCTGTTCTTTTCTCTTAAATTTTATTCCGCGGAATGAGATCTCAAGGAGATCCTGCTGCTGCTTCAGGGTCGGGGTGTAACATTCTAATGCTTCTTTGAATAAAAGCATTGGCCGAATTGTATGTATGCACAAAGAAGCTTGGTGAGCTGGCGGAGTGGGCAGCTGTGGCAAGAGCATCGACGTTTTCGTTACCTTGCGATGACGACGTGAGAAGGAATCCACTGAAAGTAAAAGGTGTTTCCATTTCTGCCTGCGGTTTGTGCAAGGCCTGCCGTTGTTCGAGCAAGAGGGGAAGCATCCTCCAGGTTCATGAATTGGCGTAAAGCACCTTTTGAATCCGTAAAGACCACAACCAATCGGGGAGCTGGAGAGAGTGCACGGTGTCTCGGTGATAGCTAGCCAGATAGCCATTATTTCAGCTGTTGTGGTGTCGAAGAAAGTATCAAGCTGTCCCATGTTGCTCAGGCCAAGTTCCGGGACAGTGTACGCTGTTGTAGCTGCGTTGTTCTTAATGCTGCCATCAATGTAAATATGTAACATTCTATCGTAATCTATGTGTATTAGTTCTCGTGCAATTTTCCGCGATATCACCGGTGCTGCCCTCCGACGTTGTGGTACGTCAGCAATCTCCGTGGCAACTTTCAAGAGCAACTCCTGTTGTGGTGGCAGCAGAGGTGGGACGTTTTCCGGATAGCCGATTGAGTCACGGAAAGCTTTGGCGACTTGACCAAAGCGAGAATGGTGTCAGAATGCCAGCTTGTCGATTAATTTAGAAGTTTACTGGGCATGGTGAAGTCTAGTCATGTGTCATAGAGCCCTCTCATGGGCCAGCAGCTCATTGTGGCGAATCCCCTGCTTCGATTAGTGTAGGTAGGCACTGCGAAGTTTTAGGAGGCCTAAGCATATGCGTAAAGCTTTCCCGTGAAAGAGCTCGAGCTCCTTCGATTGCGCGTTTAATATTGTCAGAAGAAGAAAATAGATATGCGATAGGCATTGATCGAAGGCTGATCCGTAAACATGCGGTGCTGATATGAATCACAACTGAAATAAATTTAACGCGCTTCTGTCATCATGAATAGAGGACTCTAATCACACTGTCTGTTCCGCATCCTCTACTAAAAAAGTAAGCAAACAAACCAGTCTCGTTTAATTCGTGAGCTTCGCCCAGCAACATCTATCGTGCATTCCCTTCATTTCACTGTAACTAATTTCTGCATGAACGACTGAAGGAACTCCGTAACAAGTTTTTGGACTATATACGGGCACCCTACTTTCACTTCCTTGCTTTCTCAGTTTTCTTTTATTGTTACCCGACGCTTGTCTCTTTTCCTTCGCGTACAGAGTTCAACGACTTCATGGTTGAAATATGGTCTCACCGATTACCTCTGGTTGTCATTCTTCCGTGAACGGTGCAGCCTCAATAGCCTCTCCTCACGAAAGGAATTCGTATACGGTCTGTCGTTACCAGGACCCAGAGTTGTTCCTATCGGAACGAAGTGCACAGCGCGGTGGTGGCTGCTGATTCAATGGTGCCTCATATCTGCGGATTGGCCCAGGCCCTGTAGTTCAGTTTTGGACTACTGCAGATCTTGCGAGGCCCTGCAAGTAGTCTTGCGCGTGCGTAGAAAGCGCTGTTTTCAAACACGTCTGCGTTTACCCTGTGGGAGCCGGGGGTGAAAGACGAGGCAGAGGGCACGTGACGGGCGGCCGGCGGAGAAGGCACGAGCTGGGCGAGACATTGCGAGCTGAGCGAGGCTGGAGCTAAGCTGGACAAGAACGACGGAGCCGGGGCTGCCTGACCTGGCCCATCGAACCCTGGAGCGGTCCACCAGCGAGGTCTGGAGCAAGACCGGTGGAAACGGCGAGCCCGGGCCATATGACCTGGGCTATGACGATCCCGGGGTGGTTCCGCAGCGAGACTCGGGCATTGAAAGCCCGGGACAGCCAGCCTACGCAGCGCTGGCGTGGGAAAGGCGATCCGCAGGCCTGGACACGGACCTCGACTGCGAGCTCTGATCGACGGGCGACAACAAGGGTCGACGGGCCCGGACTACCGGCTCTCGACGACGGGCAACCGAGAGGTACAGTAAACCCATTCGCTGTCTTCTCGTTGCAATGTGTGATTCCCTGGGTGACGGGCGGAACGCATACCGATCGGGCGACGATTATTAGTATAGAGGGATCTCCGTAAAGAACCCCACATTAAAATGGCGCATCCAACGTGGGGCCCGTTCGGTATGCCTCTGCTTCTAGTCGTCCCCAGAGAGTCCCATGGATTCGTTGAGCGGGTTGTTCACTAACGCTAACGATGCCCGTTGAGACAAAGTATGTTGGAATTATGGTGACTTGTCTCGAAGCAGAGCTCAGCAGGTGTCTCCTCGAATCGAGTACTTAAAGGTCTCGAAGGACGAGGTTGCGGACGCGCGTTCTCGGGTACCCCAGAATAGTGGTTGGCAGAAGGTGACCCAACCGGGGGGAACACGAGGAGCGCGGTTAAGATGTAAGAAAGTCGTCTTCGGAGGCAGAGGCGAGCCACGGCATGTTCGCTGGAAGGCAGGATAGCGACTGGCAGGGGGGAACACAGCCAGGACTTATTCCATATTTAGGATTTAGGCTTGGAGTGATGCGGTAGGCAAGCAAGCGCTTGTCGAGGCCCGGGGTGCAGATGAGGTTTTGTCAGTGGGTGTCGGAAAGATTGCGGGAATTGCAGTCGACACCGGGAACACTGGCGGACGAGATTGTCAGCGGGTGTTGAATAAACTGGCGTAAATTGCAGTTGACACCGGGAACGCTGGCCGGCGAGTTAAGGAGCAGTATGATTTGTAACCGCTGGGCCAAGACGGCTAGTTGCTTCGCGTCACTCCAACAACCGACGGAGGGCAGAGGGACGACTCTCCCTTGAGGGAGGTCGTTCCAAGAAAGCTACGAAATGTTTTAAAATGATTCTTTCTCGACTTCACTCTGGCCGGTCGTGGCAGTGACAGCAAGACTTTTAATAAGTTATGTCGCGTCACGACCTGGCCGGGGATGAGGCGGTAGACATTTAGGTGGCTTGTAGTTGTCCAGCTGGCCTTGAGGCGTAAATGCTTTAAGCGGGTTCGCTCGCTGAGCTGCCGCCCCTCCGAGGACCGAGCAGTCCCTAGAGCTCGTATGCACGTGGACGGAATGGGACGCTGACGCTTACATCGAGTAGCACATGGTATATGTAGCCGTTGCGGAATTGCGGGTATGGTATTTGGTCATCCCGCCACAGGCTTTGGATCCCTTCGCTTGCGCAAAAGATGGACTAGGTTTACGCCATAGTTACCTGTTCTGAAGGAAACTCACGCTTTGAGCAACGCAGCAAGTGGTTTTGCCGCATCGCTTGCTCCAAGGTGAGAAGGGCACCCGAGGTATAAAGACGCAAGCGTCGTGTCTTACTTCTAGGCTCACTCGGCGAGATACAAACGAGGAGACTTGCCCGGTTCACATCGCTGACTTGAAAGGATACTACCGTCGTCGCGATGAGGAAGACGTATAGCATGAGGTTGCAATAGGACACAAGAAATCCCCTGTTCTTGGCGACCCACGAGCGAGCTCTGGAATGCAGACTTGCTGAGTTGGCCGCATGGTACACGAACCCGTCGGCAAGCTATGTGGCGGTAGTGGCTATGGCCACTGCCACATTCTGCGGCAGAGTATTTGTTCGCTGTGTGTTGTTTTAACAGTTTGTTCTGCGCAGAATAGCTTCTTGGAAAGACGGCCATAGACGCTGTAACCCAGGAAGCCCACCGGGAGGGAAGACGGGACCATTCGTTTTCCCAAGTGCTCAGGGTGGCTGACAGTTGTTCGGCCTGACGAACGGTTCAGGCGGGCAGTTCTAAGCCCGCTGTGACCTCTAAGCGGAACGGGGCAAGTCCGTCTGCGTCAGCCGGACCAGCTTGGAGCAGGCCCCCTTCTGCATCGCGGTGAGTGGGACAGCGAGCGACAGACAGGTCGGCATTGTCTGCCGGCTTCGCTAGCCACCACCACCTACGCCGCTTTCGGACGCTGCAACGTGGCCACTCCGGCAACAGCAACAGCGGCCGCCCATGAAACCCAGCGGCTCCCTGAGGCCCATGAAGTCCCCCGAAGTCCGGGCCTTGAGGGGGGGAGAGTGTGGGAGCCGGGGGTGAAAGACGAGGCAGAGGGCACGTGATCGACGGGCGACAACAAGGGTCGACGGGCCCGGACTACCGGCTCTCGACGACGGGCAACCGAGAGGTACAGTAAACCCATTCGCTGTCTTCTCGTTGCAATGTGTGATTCCCTGGGTGACGGGCGGAACGCATACCGATCGGGCGACGATTATTAGTATAGAGGGATCTCCGTAAAGAACCCCACATTAAAATGGTCTTTACCTCATAGGGCCCTTCCCATCTGTGAGCAAGCGATGCGGCGAAACCGCTAGCTGCGTTACTCAGAGGGTGGGTTCTTCTCAGGACCAGTAAAGTGATTTGAATTCATTCTTGCTCGTGTGACTTCTTGGGAGGGCGGACCAGGCAGGGACCGATTGGGCAGCAGGAGAGTGTGGGAGCCGGGGGTGAAAGACGAGGCAGAGGGCACGTGACGGGCGGCCGGCGGAGAAGGCACGAGCTGGGCGAGACATTGCGAGCTGAGCGAGGCTGGAGCTAAGCTGGACAAGAACGACGGAGCCGGGGCTGCCTGACCTGGCCCATCGAACCCTGGAGCGGTCCACCAGCGAGGTCTGGAGCAAGACCGGTGGAAACGGCGAGCCCGGGCCATATGACCTGGGCTATGACGATCCCGGGGTGGTTCCGCAGCGAGACTCGGGCATTGAAAGCCCGGGACAGCCAGCCTACGCAGCGCTGGCGTGGGAAAGGCGATCCGCAGGCCTGGACACGGACCTCGACTGCGAGCTCTGATCGACGGGCAACAACAAGGCTCGGCGGGCCCGGACTACCGGCTCTCGACGACCGGCAACCGAGAGGTACAGTAAACCCAATCGCTGTCTTCTCGTTGATGTGTGTCACTCCCTGGGTGACGGGCGGAGCGCATACCGATCGGGCGGCGATTGATAGTAGTGGACCTCCTTAAAGAAACGCCACAACCCATACCAACGTTACTAGATTAGCTGAGTCACAGAACTGCCCATAGAAGTTGCTTGCACAAGTACTACCTCCCTCTCCCCCCACGGCTCGCCTCCTGTCGTTCGACGCGCCACCGGTATGAGGATGGCTGCTATGGCAACTGCAGTGTATTCTATGGACTGCAAATGTTTTGATGCACAGCGTCTAGATGGCGTTTCAGTGTACTCCATGAAATGAGCAGTTTTGCAACGACAATCTATAGTTGGTGAGAGGTTACGAGTTCCACCGGTTTAAGGATGGCTGCTATGGTAATTGCAGTGTACTATACGGAATGCATATGTTTTGATGCGCAGCGTCTATGGAATGCACAGTTCTGCAACGACAATCTATAGTTGGTGACAGGTTAAGAGTTCAGGGGAAGCTCCCTATCATTCAACGCACCAACTGTTTGAGGATGACTGCTATGGTAACTGCAGTGTATTCTATGGAACGCATATGTTTTGATGCACAGCGTCTAGATGGCGTTTCAGCATGCTCTATGGAATGCGCAGTTTTGCATCGACAATCTAAAGGCCTTTTTCACAAGAGCGCCGCCATTTTGAAATATCGTCACTTCCAGTATGGGCGAAAACATTGTTTTGTCGTCGCAACGCCAATAGAATGCATTTAGGAGATAAGCGTAACCATCACCCATTTTCGTTTTGTCTCCCCTCTATTTTATTACTATTTGCAGGTTGAAACGTTTTAATATTTTTTCGTCGCCCATACCGGATATGCCTTCTTGGCGGTCGGGGACGAGAGTAAGCGGAAAAGGTCTATAGTTGGTGACAGGTTAGGAGTTCAAGGGAAGCTCCCCCCCTCTCCCCACTTTAGCACCGGGAAGGCTGGAGGGTTGGTCGCCTCCTTTCCAGCGTTCGCTCTGCTAAAGTGGAAGGAGGAGGAAAAAGGTTTCCCCTGAGCTCTCAACCTATCACATACTATAGACGCTTTGCAGCAGCTGTGCATGGGCGCCGCCATAATCGACCTTCAATTTTTGTTTCCTCTTATTACGTTTACTTAATTCACTTCACCATGGCCACAGCAGGGCCGGTTACTTCTATTTTAGATTATGCTGTTTCCTTCTCCCCAGCGTTAGCCTTCGTGGAAGGTCGTCAACTCCCGCTTCACTGGCTGAGGAACTTTTACGGCAAGAGAAGGTGAGCAATGGCGGTGCTCGTGCTCATGGCGTGCGTTTCGCTCGCTTTCCGGAGCGATGACCATGCGCGTGCTGGACTGTGATGTTCCTTGCTGTGATTTTGTAAACATTAAAACGGTGTATGGAGGGC
The DNA here is from genome assembly GCF_016920785.2 of Ixodes scapularis. Lineage (NCBI taxonomy): Eukaryota > Metazoa > Arthropoda > Arachnida > Ixodida > Ixodidae > Ixodes > Ixodes scapularis. Next base: position 29,649,963 of record NW_024609868.1, read on the forward strand.
GCTTGAAGCGACGGGACGGAAAGGGCCCTGGAGGCGGACTGAAGTGAGTGACGGGGGTACCCCCCCCCCCCCCTCCCCCGGAATTCCACAACTGACTTAATCTAGTTACGTTGACCCACACCATGAGTGGACCCTGCGTGACTTCATAGACAGATGTGACGTCGCGGACGAAGAGAATTACAATATTTCACCAAGAACGAGGCTTTTTTCGCCCCCCAAAAAGACTGGTGGATGCTCTTTCTTCAATAAAAAAAAAAGTTGACATCGGGGGTTGGGGGGTTATTCCCCTGATAGGCTTGTGTAATAACTGACAGAATGAAAACGACAGGGTGTGCCTTTCGGAACGCCCGACCTCCAGTCCGCGCCCCGTGAATTCCGCGGTGCAATGGCTGCGCGAGCGTGCTCGTCGCTCGAGGTGCACGCGACTTCGAAGCGTTGCCGAAGGCATGCAAGCTCGCGCAAGAAGCGAGACAACTGAAGCTCCTCCTTGACGTTCTTACCTAGAAAATATTCGCAAAAATGTACTGTTATTTATTGTTTTTTTTTTTTTTTGTCTATCCGGTTCTTTCTATGTTTACTTGCTGTACCGTGCACAAGTAAATTTTTTCAATTGTAAGCCAGCCTCGTGTCTGTGTTCTACTTCCATTGGTCGTTCGTCCTTTTTTTCTTTTTTTTTTGCGCTGTTTTAATACCATTTCAACACGACCGACGAACTGGCCCAACTACACACCTTTTTGCATCTCAAGTCAACTAACTCAATATTTCTACTCCGCTCTTGTTACGCTTCTTTTTAGTGGTGTTTATCCTGCTCTAACCGCAGCAAGGAACATGCTTTTGACGCGCGACTCGCATCGCAAAAAGTGCGTGTAGTTCTATTTGATTACGATTGTATACTAAATGCATACCAAAATATCAGTAATTTAATCGTAATCGAAAAATGCATTCTATAACATAAAATGCAAATTACTAATTATTCAATTTTTTTTAATACTTTTTGTTAAATACTGTGTAGTAAACATGGCATTTTAAATTCATTTTTGTCTCCCCGTGCCTGATATTAGTTGACTCGTCATCGGCATGGAGCAAGACCCTTTCTAAATTCAGGTTTAATTTCAACCTTTTTTTTTCCTTCTGTTCCTTCCCTCGACGGCTGCTTTTAAAGTAGTTACTGTTGTCTTGGTAGTCCTTAGACTACAAAAGCTTACAAAATTAATTAACTAATATAATTTAAATGATCGACCACCATAGTCGGTGTCAGTTTAAGAACACAGAGACTCGCAACCTCAAGTGCCAGCTTTCTGCATGCATGGGAACTCTTCGTCGCACGCACAGTCATAGCGCTGCGATAGGCAAGGAGCGTCCGCTGGAGGCAGAGCATCCACTCGTCCTGCCACCGGCTATAGTAAGTATTACTAAATTACATTCCTACATTACGTTCTTCGTTCGGTAGGGATTTTACATTGCTCATTACTGCGAAAAAAGTAGATAATCTACCGTAACTTTATTGCAGCAGCGTCATTGCTGCAACCTCTGCCGCGAACTACAACAGTCGCGCTAGACGTGGTGACTAAGGCCGGCATAAGTCATATGGCAATGCCTGCACGACTCGTTCACACTCTTCTCACTTCCTCGCACCGACCGTCTTGCGAGGCCTAACTAACTCGTGCGGCCGCCTGACACCCCCCATGCCGGTTTTCCTCGTCCGTATTCTTCACCATAGATAAACGAGAAAAGCAGACCGTCTTATCGGAAACTGGATCCACAGAAGAGCAACGGAACGCAAAGTGCCGCTGGCAGCGGGCGGCAGTCTGCGATAAGCCATACTCTGTTGTTTGTTTGGGTCTGCATGCTCTGCTGTACCGTGGCAGATGTAAGGAGAATGATAAAGGGGGAGGGGGGGATATATTTTTTCATTAAAAAATAGCATATATTTGTTTGTTTGCTTTTACGAAAAAATTGCTCGTTCTTGGTGAAGTGGCAATTACCCCCGTCTGTGTTTTGTTTCGTCTGCGACGTCAGATTCGTCCGTGACAGTGGCGTCACAAAGGGGAGGGGGGGGGGGGGGGGGTTGCGGACCGCCCCGGGTGCGGGACTCAGGGGGATGTCGCGGCGGCTCACGAGAGCGGGGGGGGGGGGGGGGGGGGGGGGTCGCAGCGGGACCCCGCGAGAGCGGAAAAACAAGGGGGGGGGGGGGGGTAGTGTCGAGGTGTGCCACCTGAGAGCGGGGGGGGGGGGGGGGGAGGGGAGTGTCGAGGGGTGCTACCTGAGAGTGGTGAGACGGGGGGGGGGGGGGGTATGTCGCGGCGGGCTACCGCCCCGGGTGGCGCTGACCCTAGTGACGCCACTGGTCCGTGACGTAACATTTGTTCGTGACGTGACATCTTGTTGCAACCCCTTCCGCCAAGCCTGACCCGTAAATCCGCCCCTGCCGCTGTATGACTTCGCCTTCATTCACGTACGCGCTAGACTCCGTTTTACCTAAAGCCGCGATCACACTGCTAACATACATCGTACAAAAAAGACAGTCTGCGGGGACTGTCTGAGGCGAGCCTGGTGATATTTGGGGGGAGAAAATTGGATTAGAAGCGCGGCAGGAACCATATGTTTGCCTTTTTTGTCTTTGGCTAGGTAGCGCAAGCTACAGCCCGTTACAAAGGCTATATCCATTAACATCCATCCATCCCTCCTTTCTTCCTTGTATGACGGCAAGGAGGATAGAAGTGTAGGAGGGCATGACGTCAGCCGCGTAGCCTCCACAAGCCATGCTCCCTTGACGCCTCTCCACTTTCTCATTTTCTTCCTTACCCCCCCCCCCCCCACCCCCTCACTTATCAGGCTACGTGACCACATCACGTGACCGTAGCTAGCCTTCGTCTAGCCTTCGATCTGGTAAAACCTACCGGACGGAGAGCGCGCAAGCCTGCAAGGAATCCTTCTACATTCAACCATCCCTCTCATACGTGACATGTCACGCGCACCAATTGTCAGAGAGATCTCCGGTCACGTCGGCCACAACATCGTTTAAACTTTTTATGACTAGGCTTCACCAATATTGCAATGTGCTCCCTCCTAGTACTTATAACCTCCTTGTATGACGGTCCCACTGATCTCTATCTATTTACTGGATCGCGTTTGACCAGCTCCGCCTATGGACGGGAATACGGCCACGATCGGCCATCTTTTGGTAGAGTTATATTATCTCTAACCATCATAGGGAGGGGGGGGGGTAATATGGCGGACAGCGCTATAGCGGCAGGCTGCCACAAAATAGCCGTGGATCTAGTGCACTGTACCGTGGGTGATATTTCGTGCTTGATTGAAGTTGTTCGACGAAGCAGATTCTTGAAACCCGGCGTAAACGGTAGCTTCATCTTTGAGGACCCGGCGAAAGTTCTACGAAAGCGCAGCACCGGGGGAAAGCAGGGCAGCTCGCATCGAAAGCAGACTCCGTACCGGCGTCTGCTTTCGATGTTTCTTTCGATGCGACTTTCAATGCGTGCTGTGCTTCTTTTCCCCAGCGCTGCGATTTCGTGAAACTTTTACCGGGTCCTCAAAGATCGTGCTACCGTTCACGCCGGGTTTCAAAAATATGTTTCGTCAAAGAATTTCAATCAAGCACGAAATATCACCTGCGCTATTTTTATGGCAGTCTGCCACCCCAACCACCGTTGCTAGATCAACTCAGTTATGGAACTTCCCATAGACGCTGTACATTGGAGGGGGTCCGAAACCGTGTCCAATTTTTTTGCAGCTAGGTGGCGCTGCCGGCGCATTATTCCACGCGTTTTCGTCTGCTACTGCTCCGCGGCTGCTTGCGAGTCCCGACTCCTTTCGAGGTTCAGCATGGTTTTTGGTCCATTTTTTTTCCCTTTCGCCAGTAAAAATTACAATTTGAGCATGAAAAGCGCTACGACCGTTTTGGCATACGCTATGCATTATTGTAAAAGGCTGCTGCCTTAGCTGTGCTGACAGCGCGAAGCGTTTCGAACAACCCAAATTCGTCGGCGCCACAATCCGGTGGCTACAATCAGGGCAAGTTTGTACATACTGTAATAGTAGATGTGCCGATGGCTACCAACTGCAGCAGAAACAATTAGGAAGTCGTCTGCTACTGTCAGAAAAAGCGTCACGAACATCCGTAAGCTCAGTAATGATTTCTATGGCTCAGCACGCCAAATGCAACGGCCATGTACGATCTCTATGGCAACGGACACAAGCGCGCCGTCAATGATGACGATAGCGAGTATTAATGCGGAGCGCGCGCCCTCTAACAGGCGCCACGCAAAGGGACCCCCCTCCGGAGCGGAGTGCCAGAACTGAGTTGGTTCTAATAACGTTGACCCCAACTGCCACAACGCTGTCTGCCATGGATGGATGATAGTGGCTGCAGCAGCTGTACCTTGGCTAGAGGTAATATAACTCTACCAAACAGACGGCCGCCAGTGGCGGCATTCGCGGAGTGGGCAAACACGATCCAGCATTTGTCATAGAGATCAGTAGACGGTCCTCTCACATTGGTCATACTAAAACTCTGTAGACATGTTCCGAGCATACGTATGTACGTATGAAACAAACTTCCTTCAAACGTGAATGGGGCGAGACCGCAGATATTCCTGTCACCGTGTCTGCGGAGAACTCCGTGTCTTTTGTACGATGTATGGTGATTGCGAAACCAAATTTCAGAGCTCGACTCTTTGCTCCAACATGAAGGGGTTTGAAGCGTGATACCTTACCAATGCCGATATTTGGTAGGAAAACAAGAGAAAACGTATTTTAAACCGAATAAAACGATATACAAAAACCACCTGGTGGGATGTCTGCGAAGCTTCGATTGATGAAATAATGCCGTGACGGCGTCGGGTCAGTAATAGCAGCGCCACAACCGGAAGTGCGCTCACTCGTAGAAATTACTTTAGGTCTGAACCAGTATGTATACAGAGGTGCCTCGGTGAAAAACGTCACTGCAGAGTTTGCCACCATTGGTTTCAGTTTCGGGCCGCCTTTCCAGCAACGATATTTTGGGGTTGTTCGGGGTACGACCGTGGTTTGGGGATTGTGTCCACGCGATGTAATGTCGACGCTACGAAATATCGATTTAAATGGGCCCCAATACCTTCAGCTCTGCTGACGAGGGGATAACCGCCTTGGTCGACTCGATCACCACGAAGTCTACACAACCACCATCGTTGCTAAAAGGAGATGGCCCGCACAGCTCTATACGAAGCGCCGCAGATAAAAACAAATCGCCGAGGCGTTTTTCGTGGCTTCGGGAGTGCGGGAGGGATCCGACATCTGGGAAGATACGTTTGAACTATACGAGAGTTGAAGAGTGTCGGCAAGAGCCACGTAAATACCTGTTCACACTGGGAGCGGAACCGCACTGTTGGGCTGCGTCTTGGTGACCACTTCGGGAAAAATATTTTACAACCGATTATATATAAACCGCTGGACCACTAGACAATCACCACTCGATGCTGACGTGACACTTGACAGACGAAAGATTGGACGGGCATAACGTCGCTCCCAAAAACTGCTCTAACTGTTTGCGTACAGTCATGTCGAAATAAAAAGAACTCACTTTAAAAAAAAATGTACGTACCCATGCTACGCAGGTAATCCATATGGCGTTTATGAGAGCTCTGCAACGCACAAGAAATGATTAAAATCGATGAGAGTGTCCTTTTTTGACGAGAGCGATTGCCAACTCTTAGCCAGTCCACCCCTTTACAAATCATGGTTCCAGAGGTTCTGGTATGAAAACCAGAACTCGGCTGCCTTGCTGAGCTGCGCCAAGGTCACACTAGACTCACACTGCATTGGACTAGCTCCCATGGCTCGTCGTGTACCTCGCGGTCCATTCTAAGGTGAAACGAGGCGTAGGTGGCACGCGACAGATGTGCTCTTAAGGAACACACTAAATACTGTGTACAAGTTCGTCTGCAATTGGGGCACGGCGTGTTTCTGTTTATCTATGGGATGCACTAACGTGCTGTTGATTTCTTCTCGTCTCTTTGAACCGGTGTTGGCTCAGCCGCCGCGGACATCTCATACCACCGAAATATTTTTTCTCGGCAATGACAAGTAGGAGTGCCAACCAGCATGATGCGATGATGCCATGAGCAAGCCATGTTCACCATCTGTTTACATTTTAATTATTTGACAATAGCTTATGCTCATTCCCATTCGTAATAGCTGCGCGTGTGCCTAACCAAATGAGGTAAAGTCCTAGTCACATTTGAGAGAGAAACAGCGACAACCGACATCCGACCTCAGGCACGTACGGCAAGCTTGCAAATTGCCATGTAATACGAGGTCCATCGTAAAACCGCATCGCTGAATCAGTTGTTAGTGGGCAAACCTATTGGCCAACCCCCGTGCGTTCTCGATTATCGTCCGCGGTTTCCTCGTGTTCGGCGACGTTTCCCCTGCCCTGCGTGATGTCACCCAGGGCCTTTCCTAAGAGGGGCGACGCTTGCTCCCCTCCGCCCACCTCGTTCCCAATACTCGCTTTTTTATCGCCGGTTTTTCCACACAATTAGAAGATAAAAAAAACTTTCAGCCTTTCCACTCTGGTGAAGAAGGCAGACCAGTGGAGCTTACAATAGAAAGTAACGGCCGGCCGCAAGTCGGCAAGCCAGAGTCGAAATGCTGCCGCCATCTATGAGCGACGGCGGCAACCAGATACATGGCTTACCGCCGTCGCTCATAGATGGCGGTAGGTGTCCAGAGTTCGGTGTCTTCATTTCTTTGCGGGGGACACGATCCTGAGGAAACCAGCCCTTAAGAGTTCCCATGTAAAAATAAACGTGCACCGATTTATTTCGTTTCTTTTACCTTCCACGCACGGCCGCCACCTTTCCGTTGTTTATATATCCACAGCCCAGTGGCTGATCTCCACAGCCCAGCACACGTGTGTTCGTGGCTTCGTAAAGCGAGCAAAGCACCCGCTGTGAACATGTTTCGAGGAGTCGCTAGCTGATCCGACTTTCTTGCGATACGATCTATCGCGGAGCGGCGTTCGGAGTGTGAGTTTCCGAGAAACAACTCTTTTATAGCGCGAGCCAATGTAACCATCTAACTTTTTTTTTTTTTTTTTTGCGATGCGATGTAGTTGCATTGCGCGAGGGCTCCACGTAACTGGTGTGAACGGGGCGTAAACAGTTACTCTATAGTTGCTCTGACTTATATGGGCGATACCTGTCACATGCATCCATGCACTCTCACATGCACAATTCGTACAGGTGGGCCCATCGTACCATGTCGGGTGTGCAAAAACGGTTTCCTTAAACTCCCCTTCTGCAGGCTGTTTTATGTACGATGTAGCCGCAGTGTGAGCGCGGCTTAAAAAGTCTCATCGCGACAAGCCCTATTAGCGGCGAGATGTTTTGGTGGCGCCCTCCTATGGTTCCCCATGGTTCTCCTATGGTTCCTATGGTTCGGGACGTCATTACCTTGCGAACAACAAGTTCGATGGCGTTTGTAATTCGCATGGTGTAAACTTGAAAACATTGCGCTCTCAAAGTCACACTGCCAACACCGTCAAAAATAAAGTTCTTACATTCCTCTTATTTCCATCGATGGTAAATCCTTTGCTGACATGACGTCAGCAAACGAGACTTCTGTGGCAGAGCATGCGCAGTTCGTACCGGACGGCCCCTTAGTAAGGTATCGGATGTGCAAAAACTGTTCCCTAAAGCTCCCTACTGTCTGAGGCCTGTTTGTTCCTTGTAGGACGGTTGTATCGGTCACACAGAAACTGACTGCAGATCGACATGACCGTAGCACACATATATGTATGAAACAGTCGTGCTTCGAACTTGCTTGATATGTGCCCGCGGATAATTTTGTCATCGTGTCTGCAGTCAACACCCCTTCTTTTGTATGATGTTAAGAGCACTGTGACAGCGGCTTCAGTGCACAGAAACGCAAACGGCACGCATATATACGCACGTAGAGCAACGAGAGTGGCACCAAAGAAGGCCTTCAGGTACGCGCGCTAAAACTAGGAAAATAGCGTACCGTATCGTGCACGTTTACCTAAGAAGATGCACAGTGGTGGACGCGCAGTGGCTAGCACGGTATTCTTGAGCGTATACATCGTAAAGCGCTTGCGTCTGCTTTGGTGCGCTATTCTGGAACTCACTGGTATAGATACAGGCTCCCGGAACAATAATACCCAAGCGATGCACGCATGATTGGTATCATCCTCCCACTTCCGCGGCTGTGGGGCTTCCTGCAGGTCGCACTGATTGAATTTCCAAGAAAAAATCCAAAGCCAGCATCATGCTATGGCCCCTATTACATAAACGGTTTCCTCGAAGTCCGCTTTATCGGAGCGCACGACACGAAGGACGACCCACCTCCGGGGCTAAATTTCGAGCAGCATCCTCCTCTCCAGACGGGGAAGTAGTCATTGAAAGAGCGCACACGCGATGCCAAAGACCCGTCTCTCCGGCACATCACTCTTGCGCGGTAATAATAAGGACAGGACAGCGAAGAAAGAAAAAAAAGCGAACGTTGACCAAAGACAAGGGCCACAAGAAACAGCAACAACAACAACAACAACAACAACAACAACGGGTAATTGCAACGAGGGGCTTGGCGGCATTAATGTCCGGAGGCCTAGAAGCCCCTCCTCTGAGTCGAAATAAACGAGAACAATAAAAGATAAAAAGTAAGGATGACGGTAAAAACGAGCGCCCCGAGAGAAGAGGCGAATCTCTGGAAGCATCCCTGGTCTCAAGAGTTCCTTCGCTCCTGCCCGCGGGCCGCTTCTCAAAGTCCTTGCGCCATCGGGAGAGGGCGGTAAAGCAAGGCCTCACTCACCAGTTTGGTTCCCTCGCCGGGTGCATGTCATTCGATCTGCAGCAGAGACGTGCTGTTCTATGCCAATGGACGTTTTGTGGGAAGGCGGTTCGGGTACCCGTACAGAAAGGCCATATCTGTGACCATACATGACACTTCTGTCAGAAGTATACCTAATGGAACCAAGAATAAAAGAGCGCATTGCTCGACATTCAAAGAATGCGGAAAACAAATTTAATTTAGTTTTTTTTTTCTTCTTCATTAAGTATGTTTTTTTTTTTTTATTTATTTCAATATCCTTAGAGCCAGGAGGCACAGAGGGGAAAAAAAGGACGATATAAACAGGTCTAGTACAGGAGTTCGGTAAAAACATGAGCGGTCAAGGATTAACAAAATTGATTGGTTATCACAATTTTAAATGAAACGACTCAGACCCTGAGGGTGCGGGAAGGCGGTTCCGCATCTTTAGGTAATGAACAAGCTCAAATTTTTTTTGTATATTTTTTGTGCAGGACAACTGAATAAAATATAATTTCAGTGGCCTCAAATACGAGTCGAAAAAAAAAATGTTCTCAACTTCTGTTTGCCTGAATATAAAAACATCTTCCGTTGTGTGGGTGTCGAATTATCGTTGTCAAAGTTTAGGTCTGGTTCGGTCAATTGGTGGCGAACACAACAACCAAAACGGCAGAAACGACAGGCAGCTCGGTATACGACTTGAGCCTTGGAGGCCGCTATACGTAGATATCCAACATTACTCGTGACTAGTAGCTTGTGTGCGGTGATCACTTGTCCCGGTGGCTATTGTTGCTGTCTTTTCAGTTAGTCTGAACCATGGACTCAAACCGAAAAATACAACAATTCGGTTACGGTTACGATTACCGTTTCCTATTAATATCCTTTTCGTTTCGGTTTTTTAACAGTTTTAATTTTTACGGCTTCGGTTACCAATTACACGTTCCTAAAAACCGGGTTTTTTTTTCGTTTTTCTATAAATTGTTTTATTCCAATGCTAGACAGCCGTTTTATGAAAAACGGTTTCAAGTAGTCACAGATATCCAACAACGGGACGTCCACAATAACAAGAACTCGAAAACGTCTTAGTACTTTTCATTGGTCAAAAGTTGCACACGTTTCTAGCTCCAACACTTCTTCACCACATATATTTGTGTTATAAAGTTTGATACCCCCGCATACATTTTACCTTCGCTACTCGGGGATCATCGCATTCTATATAAAATATAAAGAAATAAAATAACCATCGTTACTTTGTGGTTCGGCAGCATTTGTAAACAACCATCAGAATGTTTCCACTTGGTGCTGGAAGAACCATTCGCAGGCCTCCTCGTCGCTGCAGTTTGTGGCAACCTAAGATATGCAGAAGAAACATCACTCACACTAAAGGAAGGCGCAGAACTATAGCCCTCCACTAGTTAAATACTGCTGAGTATAATGAAGTTATAAAATGGAGAGCTGGGCTAGTTGGTGAAAGTCAAACATAATGTAAATGCAACAGCGCAAAACAATGAAGACTAAGGAGCGAAACGAACAGCACAGAAAGCTGTAAAAATATGTCCTGTGTTGTTCGTTCCTTTCCCTTGTCTTCTTTGTTCTGCGCTGTTACACCTATGTCATTTTTGCTATTTCCAAGCAAATGCACGTGGTTATAAAAGCGCACGTTTCTCGCTGTATGACTCTGTGACGCTAGAAAATTTGTGCATTTATATAGTCGCGCCATTTTTCTCCGGGGTTTGGAGGCGGAGCTTCTCCTACAGACATGTTTCAACTAGGGAAGTCAGGAACTTTTGTCGAGCCATATTTTTACGTCGAACCTCAACGTTCGACTGGTTCGACAAACCTTCAAACATTAACCCAGGTTCCAGAAGGATCGACTTTTTGAACAGTGCTGCTAGACTTTGATACAAGCATGCCTAGGTTTGGAGAAAATGTTTTTACGGAATAGGTTGTTTCGTATTATAAAAAGTTACAATCAACGGAACATTATTCTAATAACGTAAACGTTAATAACATAATTTATTCAACCAAACAGTGCTTCCCTTACCAAAAGTAGAATGTTTGACTTGATCATTTTGTCGTAATCTCATCGTTCATTTGGTCGACTCATCACCCCCCAATCCAAAGCCAACTGAGCCAGCCCGTCGCGCATGCGCCTAACAGTCGAACCCTAGTCGAACTTTCTCGACCTTTTCAATAAAAGTTAAAGAAAGTCGAACCTGGTCGAACTCAAACGTCAACCGCGGTTCGTGACATCCCTAGCTGCAGCGTGGCCATTTGACAGAGATGACCCTCAGTAATTACTGAGGGTCATCTCTGTCAAATGGCCACGGCATTTTAAGATCCCCCCTCAAAGTAATTTTTGAGAAAAACTAATATTTTTAATTTTTGTTTAATTTCTGTTATTAGCAAATAATTTAAGGTTACGGTTACGTTGTTCATAAATTTCAAATAACGGTTTCGTTCCGGTTACGGTTACTGAAAAAAAATTTCGTTCCTACACGGTTTTCGGTTTCGGTTGCGCTCTGAGTCCCTGCTCTGAACGCATCCAACGAAGCAGTCTAGAGATTTAAAAATTTAGCGAAGTTTGAATCGCTGAAAAATACTGGTCTTCCGAGAGTATCTGTTTTTCTTCAGGAAAAATGGGGAAATTATGGGAAATTTTGTACAAAAACTTATCAAGGAGGCGCATATTCCTTAGCACACACCTCCTTCGCGTCTTCGGGACGCGTTTTCTAGGACAGTATTTGCGTCCTAAGGAGTGTGGCATTAGGAAAGCCATCTGAAACTTTGCATTACTTACTTGTCCCTTTCTTCTTACGGTAAATGCAACAAAAGCCAAATGTTTCCAAACGTTCCATAGTGGGCCGTATAACGTTATAGAGCGTCTAAAGTCCCTTGATACTTTTTTTACAAGTAACGACAACCGATACAATTGACAAAGCATATTCCGCTAGAACAAAATGGCGTCATTAAGTTCAGACCTCTGCTGCGCGCCGCCATTCGCTTCGTAAAACCTGCACCGTCACGCAGTCGGCGCTTCAAAGTTTGTTGCTACTTGTAGGAAGCTCTGATCTAAGGACTTTAGAGCACACGACACCAGAGCACCGCGTCACCAGAGCGCACCCGTGTGCACCGGTGTGACATCATTATCGAGTTTAATTCTGGCAAATGTCGGGAAAACGCCGAATTTGGAACGCGCTAGAAATCAAACCGTTCGTTCCTATATGATTAATGACGAAATATGAAGCTGCACTCGCATATTCTGCAGTGCGGGTTGTCGCATAGTCGCTAATTCAATGTATTCGCTCTTTCTTGCGCGAGTTGAAACGTGGTGGCGCCAGTGTGCAAAAGACCCCAACCACTTACGGTTCTGAACTAGACTGCAGGTTTCGCAGTATTTGAGAAATTAAATATACACGATATCTTCTGGAAATGACCACTTATAGCACTGCAGACTTAATTCCCTCTTATGATAAAATAATGATGGATAAAAAAATAGGAGATAAACGTTAACCGTAAGTGATCCGGGGCTGTCTAATCGATGGCGCCACTGAGTGTGTTGCCATACAAAAAAGATACAAAAAAGGGCCGAATAACAACACAGTTACTACAGAAGGGGATTCGATACTTGAACGTTCTGCCACGGGGAAAAGCACCTTAGTAGGTAGTTTTTATAGGTCATTTTCACCGTCCTACAGCGCTCTACGCAACCCGCTACGATGCCCGGAACTCTGCAGTCAAGGCCATCGGCGCGCAGGCGCAGTAGCGGCTTCTTCGTTATGGTTCGTATTCGTACTTGGGCCACCTCAGGGTACAATAGACGGCTGTTTAGGCAGCAAGACTGGATTTTTTACAACTTTAGAATGTTTCTGTCTGTGAAGTACTTCCTTGTACAGCTTCAAACATTTTTTTTAATACATCTACAGGGCTTCCAACAAAAAAGTTTGAATTGAGAGGCACAAAGCCATAATAAAATTTAAAAAAAGAGAGAAATGAACTTATTTTTGCGCATTTTGGCTGAATTAAAAAAAAATTGTTTTAACGAAAAAATCGCATAATTATAACAACAGAGCAAGCTCAAAGCTGTTCGAATTTCATAAAACAATTCGTGAACTGTTTCGAATAAAATATGATTTTTACTCAATTATTGAAGATGCCTTGTTTTACGCCCATTTTAGAAATTCAGACCACGCTCACGCCATATTTGTGCTGTTTTTTTTTTTCTTTTTTTAGGCGAAAATAGTTTAGGAAGAGGATAAAGATCCTAAAGTAAGAAGCCATGAATTTCCTTTTCTTTTTTTTTTTTTTATTGGAAATGGTCGAGTGAAACGTTTGAGGCGTTTGAGATGGAATGACCATTTAACAAGTACGACTACATCCTAGCGGGTCCGGACAGCTTGCGTATTTTCTTTTCGCGCACCGACAAATAAACCAGCTTGCTACTTTTACAAAAGCTTTTTTTTTTCTCTCTCTTTCTCTCTCTCTCTCATATAAGCCATATTTACGGAACGGCCCATGGATACACCCTATCCGCATCCTCGCCAACCTCCCCCCAAGAAACGCAGGCGCGAGCCTCCAGGGGGCTTCAAGGGCGTCCTCGCGAGCGCCACCACGCGGCCGCGTTTCCCCCCTCATTCTCACCGCGCGGAATCCGCCGCTTCCCCGCAACAGCCATCCGCTAACATCCGCTCCCCTCGAACTGCTCCTCAAGTCTCCTCGACTTGGAAAAGCTGCATTTGTTCACCGGCGGCGCTGCGCAGGTAGAAAGAAAGAGGGCATCGCAGGGCGAGGAGGCGCATCTTGATCCGCAAGGAGGGAGGGTGGAAAGGGTCCGCGGCCAGCGAGCTCCTGCTGGCATCCAGTCGAGCCAGTGCCGGGAAGGCGGAGTCTACGCTACGTGACCCAAGCCAAAGAAGAGGCTCCCTCGAAATTACAGGCCCGGCCATCGGCGCGGGACCAAGCGACCAAGCGGTTGCAACGTTGCCTTGTGGCGGGCGGCAGCAGCAGCGCAGGAGGCCTTCTTTGCCGAGTGTCTTGTCGTGTGTCTTTGTGGACGGGATGACCATCGGCGACGACGCGCCATGAGGACTCGGCGGATCTGCGGTGCCGTAGGCTGAGAAGCCCCCAGCGGCGCCGGAGTTTTCGGCGGGCCAAGCCGTCCAGTCCAACCCCCCAGGATACGTACTACGTGGTCCTCGAGGAGAAGAGATTGTGGTGTTGTTTTTGAGGTGTGGTGCTAAGGCGGCTTCGGAGACCATGAGAGTGTTGGGCGCTTGTGCACTGGCGTTGCTAGGATGCGTGCTGTCTTCTGTGCTTCAGACAGGTGAGCAACCTTATGCACCCCGGTCCTCGGCCGTACTAAAAAGGCGTAGCACCCCGCTTGTCGACTGAAATGTGCGCGCTACGCTCCTCCCTCGACCACAAAACTAATGATCGTAGAATGACAGTTATCAGACATGTTAAGTTAGTCTGCACACGGTGGGGCTGGGCGCAAGAGAGTCACGTGCATCGCTAACCGTCTACGCTGTTTTAAGCCGCGCCTGGATTGGCGCAGTTAGTCTTGCACGGATACCATCGGTTTCCCGCTTCGTTTGATTCTGAAGGACGCGTTTTGTCGTTCGAATCAATTTGCTGGCGAGTGTTGCGAAAAATTCCGGGAGAATAAGACTCGCGATCGGAGCGTGTTACTCATGCTGGGCTGGTCGATGATAACAAACGCGAGACATACTTCGGAACGCTGACTCATTATGCTACTTAGCTGAGTCAAGTCATCGTATCGGGCTATGTTTATCGCGTTCGGCGTCTTGCCCTAGTTTTGATCTAGATGAGGTCTTGCCGAGGAGTACTGGCCCTACGTGACACGCGGACGTAACTTATCTATGCTGCTGCGATCTTGCTTTTCTGTAGTGGCCATGCCTCTTGTTTGTATCCGATTTTCTTTTTTTCTTTTTTCAATGAGACATGCTTATTTACTTTGTTTCGACGTGACCTTGTCGCGAATAAATCGCTTGCAGTAGACGTCATTGACCTATTTGGACCTTGTCTTCGAAGTTCTAAACGGCATTGCAGACAACGAAACAAGTCTGACGAGTACTGTTCAACTGGATTGATAACGTTGCTGTCTGTCAATTGAACAAAGCTATCGTCAGGCTTTAACAAAAACGGCTTTTAATTTTGCCCCCCCCCCCCCCCGCCCCCCCCCCCCCCCCCGACTTCCTTCTTTTTCCTTTACAAATCTCAATCTTTCACACCGTGACATCATCTAACAATACTGGTGATTGTAGCGAAGTCATCAGGTCGCGTCTTGTGCAAACCACGTTCGGTTTTACGCTTTAGTTGAAAGTCCCGCATTCCTGGTTGTGAAGTATGCACTATATAGGTAAAACTCGTGTAGTGCTTGACATTAATTAGGTTGTTTTCGAGTGTGAGAACCTACTTAAGCACTATTTTTTATAACATACTCGCTCACATTTTGTTTACATTGGTGTGCATTTGACGCTTCCTCTTTTCTAAGTGGTACATGCTTCGGTTGTTATCCTGAAGCAGTCTGCCGGTTTTAAATCGGCTAGGCAACCCCGCCTTACTTAAATATAAATTAAGTTTTGTTTACATTGGTGTGCATTTGGCGCTTCCTCTTTTCTAAGTGGTACATGCTTCGGTTGTTATCCTGAAGCAGTCTGCCGGCTTTAAATCGGCTAGGCAACCCCGCCTTACTTAAATATAAATTAAGTTTGGATGCGCGAGAATTATGTCACCTTGCCAGCGACCACGGCGTGTACAGGCAACACGGCCTCACTCAGCCTGCGCGAGAGTGACGGGTTTGCTCCAATCTACGCTACACCGCCACGTGTTTCTGACAGTGCACGGAGTAGTAAATCTGCTTACATTTTCCTAACATCAAATGGATGTTTATCGGTGCTAGTACTACGTAAATACGACGCCAACACAAGAAAATAAAAACTTTAAAAAGTTTCCGAAAGCGAGGGAACGTATGGTGGTGAGGATATGAGAACTATTTCTTTCATTCGTTGAGCCGTTCCGATCGCACATTTTCGACATGGGCAGCGTTTTCGTGACATTCGCCAATTTATCTGGAGTAAAACGTTTATAACCGCCGAATAATCGGTGGCGTTATGAATATTTTTTCTTCTGCCTATTCGTCGAAAATATCAGTCGTACATTTGAGGCGTATAGTAAAAGACCTATTGACGAATGCAAGAGTATCGAATTACTAAATCTGCATTCTTTAATTTAAAAAAAAGGTGCGAAGCTAAGGCAAAGAACACAAGATTCTTTTAACGGTGCCCTAAAGTCTGGTTACAGCACTTAGCAGAAAGAAAGAAAAAAAACTAAAAAATTGCTAACGATTGTTAACGGTACATAGGAAACGTGCTGAATAATGCGCGTGCCGTGAGAATATCAGTGTGCAGTGGTGCTATTTGTCACGCGGACAACCCCAATCCGCGAGAGGATCTATCCTTTCGCGGAAAAGAGGGCAACGAAAGTGAAGACAAACGCACGAGCCATTTGTCGAAGGAAACAATGCAGGGGAAAACGGCCCGAAAGCCAGGGTTTCGCCGCTGACGATGGAAGGACGGGATTTTAAAACGGTCGAGGTCACAAAGAGGACGCTGGAAGAGAGCGGCTTAGGCGGGTAGGAACCGGTCAAATGTCACAGATCAGTAACCTGGCTGGGGGACATCGAGCATAGACGAACAGTCCGTTCCTCCCGCATGGCTGAGGCCCCATAGCCTGGCGTTCGAGCCGACGCACATGTTGGAAGGGGAGACACTTTGTAGGCCATGTGTTGGGACGAACGTCGAGCTCGGTGGTAGATCTTTCCGATAACGATATTCCATAGTCCACCGGCGACTTTGCGTGCGCATTGTATCTTTATCGGGTAGCGATGCCGGGGTTGTCGGAACGATGCGCTAAAGTTCCCTAGTGTTGCCTATATTATGTTACCGTCGTCACTATCTTTCGCAGACGTGCGAAACTGAACAAGCAGAAAGCGCTTTTCGTCGTCCTGTTTTGTTAAAACATACCACGGCAATGAGGTTGCCAGAATCTATAAACACCTTATCAATATTTTTAAAATTTTTCACTTCAGGGCCATAACTTTTGTGAAAGGCGCTTTCGGGCCTCTGCGCGACAAAACGAAGGCGCCCGGGAGCCGCTGACACGTGATCAAGTGTCACGCGGCACGGGCGGACGAATACTGTCGTCACGGTGCCAGACAATCGCGCTAACATCGTGGGCGCTGTGGTTTCAGACACGTCCAGAAATTTGAACGTAAAGGTACGATACCTAGAAGCCGTCTCCGACAAAACAAAACAAGAATGTCTTTGGAATCGATTTCCGCCTGATGACGTCATCCAAGTGGCGTGCTGTCGCCTGCCGCGATCCTGGCGGTGTCGTGGCAACAACTGTGGTAAATGTGCCCGTCTGGCGCCTGTTCTGCTGCGGGTCGCTGTCCAGCTTGACGGTTCAAGGAGGCGTCGGCAGCCTGGAGTTGGGACACCGCATTGACAACAACCCTCGCGTCGTCTCGTGCTTTTTCTTTCTTTTTCATTATCTTTACGCACAACTGTTAGGATCGCGGCATCCGACAGCATGACACTTTGGCTTTTGTGACGAAATCTGTTGCCACTTTGGGACCATTTTCGGTGCATTGGCGGAAATGAGGGCGCTCGCTACACGTACCACTCAGAGACGATCAAAAAAACTGCTCCGACTTTACTCAACAAGATTAACAATTTAATCAAACGTTTCGTCTCCCATGCAGGAAACATCTTCAGTGAAACCTACAAGCAGGGATGTTAATCTTGTTGAGTAAAGTCGGAGCAGTTTTTTTTATCATTGTGATTCCCGGCTTTTGGAATATTTTTTCACCACTCAGAGACGCGTTCCAGGTGCCGCAGTACAACTGCGGCAGGCGCATCGCGCGAGTACGCCTGCTCCTCCGTCCACGCAGTCGACTTCCATTGGCACGGGGCGCATTCGACGCTCCCGTCATCCATCGCGTCTGGCCGCCAAAGTTTTGGGGTCTTACTCCGGTTGGCCCCACGATGGAAAATGTGCTCTGAACTCGTCCGTCTACGTGCTGAAGTCGCCCGAAGGACGGAGTTTGTCGGCGCAAAAAGTCGAGTTTGAGGCTCTGAAGTGGGTGTAGTCCAAATTTTTTTTCTTCGTCATGTCTCATCCTTTTCATTTCTTCTTTTTCCCGTGATCGCCTTGAACAAATCCGAACTCGAAGTTTCTTTTGTTTGCTATTTAACGTTCTTAACGACCGCTCTATTTTTTTTTTTTTTTTTTGGGGGGGGGGGGGGGGGGGGGGCGGGAGGGAGGGGGGGGGGGGGACAAATTTTTGAAGTTTCGTCTGTCACATTTTGCTGGAAGACAAATCTATTAAAGATATGCAATACTAATTTTTCTCTTTTCTTTTTTTCTTTTTTTAAGCATAGTTGCATTAGGGCTGCTCTCCGATTCGATCTAGATGAAGGTTCTCGCACGAATTATTCGGAAGTTTCGGCGACACCGTCTCCGGAAGTATTCGGAAGACCCGACGACACCGTCGACTCAGCTCGGAGTGGGGATTTGTCGCCGCTTTTTCGGGTATAAGGGCATCCGCGTTGTATATTACCAACACTACCTAAAATGCCCGAAGCCCGTGGACAGCCTCGCTCCACGTAACGTCGGCACACAGGGAAATGGCGCCCGGCCGAACGCCGACGCGGTGCTCGTTGTCCAATCGGTGTCTGCCCCCTATCTCACTGTGATGACGTCGAAGTGCCGCTGCACGGGCTTTGATTATTCTAGTTGGTGTTGATACAAGTCGAGGACTTCGGGCCTAGACCATTTCGGCTATCGAACGGTACTTTGGTCCGACGAATACTTTCGAAGCAGTGCTCCGAACCTGTGCAAAACATCGTTGCTGCCGCGTGGACAAAATGCCACCCGTGCCGTACGACATAAGAACAAAATCTTATGTTGACGTCGAAAACGGTGGCGATACTCCGAATGTAACCGGAATTAACCTAGTTCGAAATTCTTGAGACTTTTTTGAAGCGGCACCGTGAATGACGGCGCTTCCCTTTACACGAACAGCGAAGGCAAATTGTGTGTATGTTTATACAGCCGGAAGTTAGTCTGCCTCAGTGGGCGTCTGGAGTAGATGAGCAATTTAGCCAGTGCGGTACAACCGCTAACCTGGGGTCTTTAACGTGCACCACGCAGTAGTGATACACGACCGCACGCCGGTACGATGCTCACCCAGATCGAAACGGACAGGGATGGGGATTGAACCTGGGATGCTAAAGAAAATGCGTAAGACAGCAGGCAACGCCGTAGTGACAAAATGCTACGAGCTCGCGCCTGTATTCGGAAGAAACACACACCACGGCACACGATTGCCGGACGTAACAAGCTTGCACTCGCGCAAAGACGTTGTCCCGTGTCTTTCTGGCATTACTCGAAACCTGTCGTTGCCCTCGGGAGCGAGAAAGAACTCCGCCGTCCAATAGCAGTCGAGGCTCGACTCCGTCTGTTTGCGGAGAACTCGGGCGTAAATGGCCACTCTTGGGACGTGCGAGGCCGAGGTTATGTCATCATCGTCGAGTGCCTCCGCGAATTGGTGGTGCGTAGCGGACAAGGTGGCTGAACTTTGCGTACGTCGGCGCGTTTCTGGCAACTGTAACAGACAGAACGCGGACAACTGCGTGTTTGCAGCTTTTTTGTGCATTTTTTTGTTTTTGTTTTACTGTAGAATGAAATATTCCAGAGGTGGGAAACATTAAAATAACAGGTCCGCTTGTGTTTTGTCAGCTTTGTGTCAACATACGCAGAGGGACTGCAAGGCTCCTGTTTTACAAAAGGGGACTCACAATAAAGACACGTACTGAGCAATCGCTTTATGAGTGGAATTATACGAAACCACCAACTGAGGAGAAAAGAAAAAGTACCGAGCCCCTGTTTTTATTGCGGCTGTTCTTTTAAGTTAGTTCCGTTTTATGGATCTTTTAAATATCTCACGCCTGGCCACTCCCGCGTTTTACGGTCATGTCTCGACCCGGTTAATACAGATACCCCGGTTAATATCAACACCCTTTTCGGGGACGAACTGGGTAAACACTGGTGTCTCGCATTATGAACCATTTTTTAAATTATTATTATTATCATTATTATTATTGTGATAACGAAGGCGTTTATATTAGCGAGACATCACTACATTCGAGCATTACGAAAACGCGCTTATGCACTAATTCGTCTTTCCGGTAATACGCAACGTTTCCCATCGTGAAGGAGTATGAATAGGGAGTTTTCGTAGACCGCGCTTCCCCCTCCGCTAGGCCTCCGCTACGAAAAAGCCGCTAATGCGCCTGCGCGCCCATGGCCTTGACTGTAGAGTTCCGGGCATCGTAGCGGGTTGCGGAGAACTTAGCGGAGGGGGAAACGCGGTCTACGAAAACTGCCTAATGAGGAGCGGTTTTCGTTGGCTTTGTATTTTCCGATTTCAGCACCCAAAGAAAGCGGAGGATAATAATATTAATAATAATAATAATAATAATAAAGGGTAGGTTTCAGCTCTGTGATGTGTTCGCTATGTCGTCTTTGTGCATTCAACACTTAGTGGGAGAGAAGGAATTGCCCATATTCGGAATGTACGAGCCGGCCCGAGCGCGTACAGCTGTGCACTACGTTACCAGATGGCGTCGAACACTGACAACCGCCATGTTGGCGGCGATTTGCAACGAGAGCCGTAGTAAATTGCGCCGCGTTCGGCTTTTACGTATCCCGGTGATTGTTTTATCGCCGTGCCCCGGGACAGGGCAGCCGTCAAGGAAGAGGAGGTGGCAGAGAAGGGATGCGGCCGCACAAGACTGAGTTTGGAACTTTTTGGACGCATTTCACAACCGCCAGTGACGGCACTTTTCGAACGTTGTCCATGTTCGTGCAAGCCTTTGCATTGCCCGTTCGCGTGATGTGGATGCCCTATGCCTTTCGCTTCATCGCGCCGTTTCCACGCTAGGAGCGCATCGGCGGGGCTTGCCATGGACGGGCGGCGGTCGGTTGGCGGCAGTCCCCGAGTGCACGCTCCCCGAGCCGTCGCCCCTTGCGTTGTTTACCAGTGCTCCGCGAAATGAAAACTTCGCTGCTTAAACGAACTTTTCATTGCGGCTCCTAGAACCGCTTGCCAAATAAATGTGAAATTCCAGTTGGTTACGGCATATTGAACCGCGTAGGAAGCTCGTTTTGCCGACACGGCAAACCTTCGCGTCTAGACCTTGCGTGCGCAATCGCACCGACTCCGAAAAATTTGCACGTATACTGGCTGGACGTCATCGTCGTAAGTATGGGACGTTTTTTGAAGTTCATATGTCGAAAGCTAATGTCAGCGCATGACCGGCCCCCATACGCCTTAGTATGCGCAGAGCAGTGAACCACCAGCATGGCGCGGGGCTCCATCTTTCCCAAGCGTGACGTCATGTGCAAGCTATGTATATACACCGGAACTGTCCCACAATACCCGACGCCGCGCAGTGGAATGTGAGGTTGATGAGAGATTTGTTATGGGATTTTCCGGCGCTTTTTCGCAGTCGTCTCCGAAAGGGTACTGTCGGGCACCAAACCTTTCGGCTTAGGTCAGTGCCTTCAATGAGCACTTGCCGCCCCTCTGCTAATTTTGGTGGCAAACATTTGACTGTTAGAGAAATAAACGGCGATCGCTTGTTCGCGCCAATGTGTCGCGCAGTGCATATCACGTCAGGGAATATGACGACATCGCGGTGTCAAGACAGGCTGTCACGTGACCGATAGTGGCACCGACCACGTGACAGAAACTATATCCAATGTCGTTCTGAGAGAAAAGTGCCTTCATCTTATTTTTTAAATGTTACATAACGAGACGTGCCATGCTGTCGCCGTTCAATCAAATCGGTATTTTTTTAAATGTTTTTCGCAGGAATTACGATTGTTTGTTGTAAGATATGATCTGCAAGAGATGCTCCGCTCCGCGCTAGTAAGCTTCCGTCGTGGAATTGTCTGCGCGTGCACCGAAATGTTATCGAAGGCAGTACGCTCACGCTGAAGGCGGCCTCTTCTACTGCAAATCTTATGTCGAAAATAGCTACAGGTTTCTTCATGAAACGTTGTTTTACTGAACAGTCCACGGTCGTTGCTCCTTGTCTCAAGGATTGGGAATGATCGCTGGAATTTGGAGTATTCACTAAATTGTTAACTGTCCGTAAATTACGTTCACGCATCTTTCGACATAACAATACGCACGTCACCGCAAAAACCTTTCACTTGTAACAGGGACAAATAAACTTCGACATTTAGTAACATATACCTATTGAAAAAAAAAAAGAAAAAGACTCGTGTTGCGGGGTTACTTAAACGCAATCCGAGAGTCTATGGAAGAGACAGGCGTTGCTTCAGACAGTAACATTCATGTTCTGGCTTACAAGCCGGTGTGCGTGCAGGCGCACACCTAGCAACAAGCTATGGGCCGAAGGCGCCGCCACGATATGCATCTGCCTCGGAATGCGTCTTGTAAAACCCCCACGCCGTAAACCTGACCGGCTTAGAAAAAAAACAACTTCCTCGCTGGCTTCTCTCGTGCGCGCCGTGCACGGTGGAGACGCCGTTGCATCAGGGCGTCTTCCCGAGACAACTCGAGGCCTCCTCGGGTGTTGCGTTCAGACTTCCTCGTTGCGTAAACATCGAGAGACTCCGACATTCGATTTCGGTCCAAGTTAAAGGATCGTTCGACTTCCAGGAAAAAGTGATAAATCGCGATCTTCTCATGTAGCGTTCGTCTGTCCAGGATTTTTGAGACGTCGTTGATGATCCTCGGATATGAATTCGCCGTTTTGGAAGGTATTATTTGGAACGCTCGAATTTCGAATGGCCCTCCAAAAGAACATATCATCGAAATATTCAATCAAGCACATTTATTTATTTATTTACACCCAGAGCGCGAGCATTACACTGCGGAAAGCTGGCATAACACACGGGAGAACATAATAAGCAGTGGTTAGGTGATGAGACAATCTAAGACGCTTTTAAGGATAACATGATCCGTGATTAAGACCTGGGGACCAGAAAGGTGGTTCCCAGTCACACGTTTAAACACTAAAGATGACGATTAACTTTGCTTTCTTTAGTTTTGCTCATTTTGTCTGTGTTGAATAAAAATGTTTCAATCTGTTTAGTTCTGGACTCCACTTCAGAAGGATGATCGTCTTTGCTGGTTTTCGGGCCACTGTATCTGACTTAGCAGGGAGTTTTAGTAAATCGTTCAGATAGCTTCGATAACGGTACGATGCATTTATGTACAAAGACGGCGGCGTAGTATCGGCTGTGGTTATCGGGATCATCGGAACGATCTATATTCTATACTAAAACCCTCTAATGTCAGTTCCTGACATTTTCTGGTTACACCTGCTGCGAGTCGTGCGGTCTTTAAACTTCTTGTCACTCTTGCAAAAAGAAAAAAAAAAAAAGGACTCGGCATATCGCTGCGTTCGTGACAGTTTTCTCGTTCAAGGCCCCATGTAAAGGAAGCTTGACTGTTGGCAACTATGGACGATTATTTGTTTATGACGTCACAGGAACCTTCGTGTGCCGCTTGTTTTGCCACTTCTGATGATTACGGACAGTTCGTGTTCTATCCCAAGCAAGCCTCACTAAACTTCGTTACACCATATCTTGGAAAATGGCGAAGGCCGCAACCCAAGTGAGCCAATCGGCACGGCGAAACGTGGCACGTGACCACTTATTCGGGAGTTTTCGTAGAGCGTTTCCGCCGTCCCGCAACGCTCTCCGCAACACGCTGCGATATTCGGGCTTCTTCAGTCAGGGCTAGCGGCGCGCAGGCGCAGTAGCGGCCCCTTCGTTGCGGATAGCTTAGCGGAGGTGGGAAAACGGTCTACTACAATTTCCCATTGTCGGAGTGCTTTCCTTCCTCCCGCTGAGGGCTGTCACATGCTTCGCTCCGTCGTTCTGATTGGCTCGAGGGTGCCCAAGCGTTCGGTCTTTGCCGAGTTCTAGTAAAACGAAGTGCAAGCTGATCATCCATTGCCAAGAAATGTCTTTTCTTTTTGTATGTGTGTGTGTGTGTGTTTCGAAAAGAGCTGTGACCGTCTGTTCGGGGCACAGTTGAAAAGTAAATATGTCTATACCTGTTTTCTCCTGAAGAACCGTAATAAAAAAAAAGTAGGGCTCCTCGCGGAGCATTACTAATTTCCCTCTTTATCTTGATAATTAAGATATATGTAGGTGAATTTTAGATTAGATTAGATGTATGTTATCTTATCAGGACGTACGCGTTCCAAACGTTAAAAGCATGGCGTTTTCCTCCGGCAACCAAATCTCGAAAGAACTACTATGCGCCGCGTATGAACAAAAACTAATTCCGTTTAGACAAAAACTTATTCCTGTTTTATGTTTTCGGTACACCAAGGTCTTATTCAGTTCACTACTTAGGCAAAATAAAACAAAAATACCATCGTGATCTTCTTTTTTTTTTCTTTTTTTCCTTTGAGCATTATTGGGGAGCGCGTTGTAATCATGAATACTTAAATTAGAAAGGTTTCTGAGTGTGGTTGTCTGTAGAATTCCTCCCTGTTTTATTCTTTCTATTTTAAGTATTATGGGGACTTTTGAGCATTGAGGGTTGGTTTCAAAATACAGCAAGCACAGTGCGCGTGCGACGACGACCTTTTCACCTTCGCGTCGATCGGGTGCCAGGGGGTAAAGACGCGTGACAAAGCTTCAAAACGTCCTGTATTTTTTTATATATATATTTTTTAGTTTATTAAGGAGTCTGAGATTTCGCCGCGCGTGCGAGCTACGTGGCCTTGCACAATCTTTCGAACGGGCTCTTGGGAGAAACGCGAGACGGCACGTAATTTGCATAGACGTCCCTCGGATACCGACTAGACGCCGTGAACACACAAAAGAATCGCTGAAAAGCGGCGTTGTACGCCCGATGTGCCTCGCCCGTTTTCCCCATGCAAATTACAGTTGGGATTAACGATAGCGGCCTGGTTGAGCGCGTCACACTTTATCCAAAGCCGCTTTATCGGCGCCAGGCGACCGGGGACGCTGTTATGCAAAAGCTGACATCTACCTTCACCTTTTTCTCAGAGCTGAAGGCTTCGGGCAAGCCGCGTTAATTCGATGCTGTGAACGCGACGTACCATGTGGTTATTCAGTCAGGTTTGCACATTCAACTGCTGGTAACGAGTTTTAGCATAGTGTATCCTAAAAACATTTTGTGTGCAAAGAAAATGCGTCGCCGCCACGCGCCAATCCGGAACGCGGTTTGGGCACGCACATGCGCAATGGCGACTTTACGTACGCAACGCTTTTGGGTACGCTAATCTAACGGCGAATTCCACTGGTCGTTTTGGAGTTCGCCGGGAACAGTGGACCAGATCCGAGATGGAGTGCGCGATCCGAACGGAGTCGCTCCGCCTCCGGATCCCTGCAGTGGAACATGACCACTGCGTTGGGATTGGCGGATGCTATCCCGTCATTCACCTTCCCGGGAATCGCCTTCCCGCGGTCCCGAATCTCGAATCACGTGTTTTCGCAATCGCGGCGCTAACAACACGTGTTCAACGCACGATCGAACTTGATCGTGATGTGAAAGATACGTGTGGATAAGCGATGCGCATCAGCGTGGCCCACTTGCCTCTTCGTCGGAACACTCGTAAACGGCGTCCAAGTACGTCTGGATTTTCGGCCTCATGCTGCGAAAAGTCCGAAAAGGGCAGTCGAATTCATGCCGGACAAACAAGCAATCCTCGTCGTCGCTGCTACTCGAGCCGCTGCGGCTGGAAGAGTTGCTCGAGGAACTCGTCAAGAAGAAGCAGCAGTAAAGCGGGCGGCCCATCGCGAGCGGCCATTACGAATTCTTCTAATCTTAAGCGAGATGCGAGATGTCCGGCGAGGAAGGCTGACCAGGCTGGCTTCCGGTCGAATCCGCCAAAATCGGTGGAGTGACTTTTGTCGGATCCGGATCGAAATCTGGGGCAGGAGCTGGCCCAAAACGACGAGTGGAACATGTCCGTCTCGATCCGCATTGCCCATGTGAAATAGGCGAGCTCCAGAAAAATCGATCTCGGCGCGCTCCAAAACGACCAGTGGAATTCGCCACAAGACTCTAGTCGGAGCAATGGGGTGTAAATAGGGAGTTTTAGGTTCTGATACCTCCGATAACAAAAAACGATACTCAGTCGGCGGCTTTGCACATGCATCGTATCGTTATCGGAGGAATCAGAACGAGATGCAGAGCATAAATAAATGTGCAATTTTTTGTTATTGCACTAATAAGTTACGCATTACCAAACTCTTCTTTTCCGCCCAAATGTAGTCCTTGAGGTCCAAACCAGGGAGGCTTGCTAGAAGTAGAAACAGTGTCTTAGCTGAGACTGGGTGAAAGGAAGCACTGCCGAAGCCAGCGCACAAGCTGAGCGGGACTCAAACCGCGTCTCAAGACGGTTTCTTTCACCCAGTCTCAGTTGAGACGCTCTTCTAGCAAGCCGGCCCAGATGCCACAAGTTTCAGAACTAACCGTTATCTCAGTCAGAAGTTGTAGTTGATTTTCCGAAAATTTCAGTGCGAAAATGGGGCCGGGCTTTGCCCGTTTTCGGTAACTGGTGCCATTGAGCTGCATGTATTATGAGACAAGCCTCAAACACGAGCAGTATGCTTGGCGAGGTATCTTTGACAGGCTTGCAATCACTCGTGCTTGCTTCATGAGCACCGAGAGGCTGCAAGACCTGCCGA